>NC_090929.1:382924730-383589730 GCF_040938575.1 Ambystoma mexicanum | reverse complement strand
GTCTGGTCTACTCCCTCTCTCCTTCCGAAGACCTGACTTTGAAGGGCTACATACAAAAGGCCCTGCGTCTGGGCCACATACGGCCTTCTACCTCACCCGCAGCGAGCCCGATCTTTTTTGTTCCAAAAAAGGAGGGAGATCTTCGCCCTTGTGTGGATTACAGGCGTCTAAACGGCATCACGGTTAAGAACCGTTACCCGATTCCTCTCATAACCCCGCTCCTGGATCGGTTAACACATGCTTCTATTTTTGCAAACTACACCTCCAGGGGGCATACAACATCATCCGTATCCATAAGGAAGATGAGTGGAAGATGACATTTTGCACCCGACAGGGTATATACGAATATACAGTCATGCCCTTCGGGTTGTGTAATGCCCCGGCCACGTTCCAGCGGTTTATGGACGACGTGTTCAGTGACATCTTGGACACTCATGTCGTGGTCTATCTGGACGACATCCTTGTGTTTTCCTCTTCTCTGGAGGAACATGTTGTCCATGTCAGAGAAGTGTTGTCCCGACTACGCAAGAACGCTCTCTTCGCTAAACCAGAGAAATGTCAATTTCATACCAAGGAGGTAGAGTTCTTGGGCTTCCACATCTCACCGGCAGGGCTGAGTATGAATCAGTCCAAGATCCGTGCTGTCCTGGACTGGCCTGTTCCGGTCAATCTCCTATCCCTGCAGTCGTTCCTCGGATTCGCCAACTTCTATCGGCGATTCAATCCGGGTTTCTCCTCCACCGTGGCACCACTTACGGCCCTGACCAGCCCTCACGTTCCCTTCACATGGTCTTCCGAACAGCAAGCATCCTTTGAGTCGCTCAAATCCTCCTTCACCACGGCCCCAGTCCTTCAACACCCAGATCCAGAACTACACTTTGTGGTGGAGGCAGACGCTTCATCTTTTGCATTGGGGGCCGTACTTTCCCAACCCTGCCCGGCATCTGGCCATCTACACCCTGTGGCATACCATTCACGCAAATTCACCTGTACGAAATCACACTACACGGTCACGGAGAAGGAACTCCTTGCTATCAAAGACGCATTCCAAGTATGGAGGCATCACCTTTTAGGGGCTAAGCACCAAACTATTGTATACACAGACCATCGGAACTTGCACCACCTCGCTTCCCTCAAGTGTGTCAATAGCCGGCAAGTGCGATGGCGCGTGTTTTTTGCAGCCTATGAATTCCTAATCAAACACAGGCCGGGTGCGTCCCACGGCAAGGCAGATGCACTGTCCCGCTACCCTCGGGGGGTGTCCCTTCCGATCTTTCCAGAAACCGTACTTGATCAGGGCCACCTGGTTTGCATTTGCACACCCTCACAGCCCATGTTGTCTGCCATACGTCTCTGGGTTTCCCAACACCTACACCAGTTATCCGAGCGGGATCCCGTATATCACGACTGACTGCCTTTTGTACAAGAGAGACTGGTGTTGCCCACCAGCGATACCCGGAACCTGGCATTGGAGTGGTCTCACGACGCCGCCATCAATTGGCACCCTGGTCAACAGCGCACACTAGCCTTGTTGAAACGCTGGTGCTGGTGGCCGTCGATGAGACGCGATGTAGAGAACTATGTGAACACATGTTCGGTGTGCGCCCAGTGCAAATCACGGAGGGGTCGCCCGTTGGGTCTAGTTCAGCCCCTGCCTGTGCCCCTGAAACCTTGGCATACCCTCACGATGGATTTTGTTACCGATTTACCCCGGGTACAAGGTTACGACACGGTGTGGGTGGTGGTTGACTTGTACACAAAGATGGCCCGCTTTATCCCCTGTTCAGGCATCCCTTCTGCCCCCACTCTGGCCAACCTGTTCTTTAAGTCTGTTTTTTGTCTATTTGAGCTCCCTTCGGTTCTGGTGTCCGATAGGGGATCGCAGTTTACGTCCCGCTTCTGGCAAGCCCTCACAAAATTGCTTGGTATTGATGCCCGGTTCTCCTCCGCTTACCACCCGGAAACCGACAGACAGAGAGGGTGAACCAGGCCATGGAGAAATACTTACGTTGTTTGTCTTTACAGCACCAGAAGTCCTGGCTCAGTTTGTTACACCTCGCTGAGTTCGCATATAACAACGCTTTGCATTCCTCCACTGGCTTCTCCCCGTTTTATGCTCTCTATGGCCAGCAACCTCGGACCCTTCCTATTCCTGACCTTTCGTTGTCTTGTACTCCTGCTGCTACTGCTTGTGTTCGGGATCTTGCCACTGTTCATGCCCGCACTATTGCCCATCTGCGAGAGGCCCAGTCTTCCATGAAAGCGGCGGCTGACAAGAGGCGGGTTGAGGCTCCGGGTACCGTGAAGGGGACCGCGTTTGGTTGTCTACTCGTCACCTGCACATACCCGGTTGCTGCAAACTCCTCCCGTGTTTTGTTAGTCCTTGTCGGGTGTCCAAGGTCCTGAATCCGGTTTCCTATAGTCTTTCCGTCCGTGATACTTGGCGCATTCATTCGGTTTTTTACACATCCTTGCTCAAACCCTGCCCTGACCCTACCCGCATTGTCACACCTCCGGCCCCTGTGTCTGTTGTGGCCCCCGACGAGTTTGAGGTTAGCGCCATTCTGGGTTCCCGTTTCCTTAGGGGGCGATTGCAGTATCTAGTGGACTGGTTGGGTTATGGCCCTGAAGACCGCTCGTGGGTTCCTGCCCGGGATGTCCATGCCCCTCGTCTAGTCGCCCAGTTTCATCGGGATTCTCCGTCCAGCCCACGGGGTCGTGGGCCTTTGGTGGGGGTAGGGGGCTCTGTCATGCAGACTGTTCCATATGCGGGTTCCCATCACTCTGGTGCCAATGCCCCTCCAGGTTCCCGTCATTCCAGTCCCCCTTCTGCCCGTTTACCCTCACTCACCCAGTCAGGGCGGCAGCAGCATGGTGACCATCGGCAGCGCAAATGGAGGACAGACGGGCATGGATGGACGCCCGAGGTCCCCGTGTCCGTTTCTCCATTGACAGCTGCCTTGGCGTCTTGCAACAGTTCAGCGTAGTCTCCGACCCAGCTCAGTTCCGCATAACGTGACCAGGAGGGGCCAGCCGGTTGTTGTTACCACAGGACACGTGATTCAGATGCGCTTGGGGGGCCGTGTATCATGTGACGCAAAGGCGTTTGAACACCTGACTACCTAACACAGTTAAAAACGGCGATCACACACTTGCACAGTGCTTCACAGCTGTTTCACTTCGGCACTGTTTGGCGTTATCGTACTTTCTTGATCACGGTATTGGACTACGGAGAGTTCAACGGATTCCTCTTGCCTCTTCCCTGGATTACGGTTTGCTTCTTGTTGCTTCTGGCCTTCTGACTCCTGGACAGCCAACTGGTTTTCCTTTGGATTATCCCTTGGACTTTGTTGTGCTCTTTGGCTTCTGACCTCGGAACTCTTTAGATTGCTTTTGGACTGCCCTGCTCCATTGTTACGCTTGAGCCCGCAACCGCGGCTCACACAGGTGTCACAGTGTGTTCATCCAGAGTGCTGATCAGTGTTTTCCACTGCTTGCTGCCGCCATTCACACACTGCTGGTGCCTGGAACGCCTCATGCTCTGTCTGTCCCAACATAGCGTATGGTTGACACCCCTTCCTCCTTCCACCTAGGTAAGCCCACTAGGTTTCCCCAGCATACATTCTGATCATTGTCTGTTCTTGCCATTGTGTTGTACTAAACCCTTGCTTGCCTTACAGCGGTCAGGGGGGTTTCCGGCGTTCCTGGTTCCTGATACTTCAGCACTCAACACCTGTGGCCTCAAGGATCGCACAGGGAGTTGTTTTAGTATCTCCCTGTGTGGTATTTGGGGACAGAGGTTTTCATAATCTTCACGACAGTCAAGATATAACAGAATCCCACATAACCATCATGGAGCTCTGGCTCAATCTGCGTATCTACCGATGTGGAAGAATTACTCTAGGTGGAGTGTGATAGTTCATGCCTTTTGCAGTTTGCACTGCAACAGTACAGGAACACTTACACAAAGAAAAGATTGGATAATTGGAACCACAGGAAGCCAACAACCCTGGGAAAACACTTTCCTCTTCATCAATCACAGAAACCTCCTCTGGGAATAAAAAGTTGATTGATATTTTGGAAAAAGGCTGATAAGGAAGTAGTTTGATCTTTGTAGGGCAATTAGGCCTATTTAAAAGATTCTTGGATCGTGAGGTTCTGGAGAAATTTTCTCCAGGAGCTTCTATTTATCCTTTTCCCAGACGTTTTCTTAGATTTATTTTCTTAGCGAGACTGGGTGTTCCTGCGTTTAGAAATTGCTTTCCTCCCCAAAGGCTCGGCCATTATTACAGTCTCAACCGCTTCTGAGATAGATGGTAAGGTAACAGAAGAAGGCTTACTTCTCATTGGTTCCCCAATGTGACCCGCTGTTACCAACTTGAGAGTAGAGATTGTAGTTACAGCGGTAGCTCCGGAGCAAGGCAGATCCCTCTGTGTGGTCGACAAGCTGTCCGAAACCAAGATGATAACAGCTAATGCTTTTGAAACATCTCTATTTCCAGAGGAACTCTGTTGGTTGTTCTGTGTATTAATGATTGAATTCTGAAGGAGAAGCATGGCCTGTGATAAATCAGATTGGGCTGTCATGGGATTTAATTCTAAAAGAGATTTCAATTCTGTTTCATTCGCCATGTGAACCAATTTGCTTCAAATGGAATTAAGCATTAAAGTGTGAGTTTGAATTTCGTTTTCTATGTTTTCATATAGAGAAACAAACTAGAGAGAACGTAATTCAAAGGCATCAGAACAGTTTGAGCGTTACTATTGGAGTCCGAATTAACTGGGGAGTGACACTGTCTTCGCTGGCCCGGAAGGGGAGAAGATGTATATGAAGATGACTAAATATCACTATCGGAAGTATCCACATTCTTGAATATGGGAGGGAGTATTAGTGACATTGCATATAGAAGAGTATCCCAGAGTATTTTGAGCGTCGTAATCATGGCACAAACAGGAACTCTCAGCACTCTCACACGTTTTCATATTATGTAGTATTTCAACGTCTGTTATAGTTTGCTGCAAAACTGCTGTCTCTTCCTGCTGTTTATCAATGTTCTGCTCTTTGGATTTAACTTCTGTATAAACGTATAGTCTCCCAGAGTAGCTTGAGCTCGATTGAGTCTCGTAATCATGCCACATTTAATGTCCACCTGGTCTGGTTGGGTCATTTTGTGATGATATTGATATTCTTCTCTCCTTCCACTTTTCCTTTTATTCTATTGGGAGATTTTAATCTTCACTTGCCCTTCACACATGTAAACCTTCCATTTCTCACAGTTCTTGATTCATATTTCCTCTCTCCACTTCTTACTCATTTCTCTCATCTGTCAGGTTTGTCTCTTGATCGCATCTTCACTTCTCTTTCTACTTTTCTCACTGTTGCAATCCCGGTCAATCTTTCTGATCATCATCTTCTCTCCCTTTCAATGTATCCATCACCTGCAGTATCTGACCCATTCCTGTCCGCACATCTTATCGTAGACGGGATCTACATTCTTTTAGCAACCCCTTGTTTGTTTCATCATTTACTGCTATTCTTCCCTCTCACCCTTCCTTTTCTGCCATGCCTGCTAACAAGGCTGCTACTATTTTATCATCTTCTCTTATTTCCTCACTGGATGACCTTTACCCATTTTCTACTTTTTCTGTTGCTCGAAAACCTCCTCAACCTTGGCTTTTCTCCACATCTTTTTGTGCACTTCGCCGTCTTGAGCGTTGTTGGCGCAAGTCCAGGTCTGAAAGTGATCAGTTGTCTTACTCTTCCGATCATTTGCTCTATGATGGCTTTTTTCTTTCTGCAGAAACGTTACTACTTTTCTGAGCTTTAACATTCCCAGTCAACTCACCTTAAACGTCTATTTAAAACTCTTTCACATTGTCTTTCGCTTACCACTCCTGATCATTCTTTGAGTTCGACTTTGTATGCTTCCAATCTTGTTTTCTTCTCCTCAAAGGTAGCTTCTCTTCGGGCTGCCACTGAGTCGTCTATGTCTACTCTTACCATTATTGCTCCATAATCACCTCCTAATACTACCATTTCCTGCTTATCTTCCATTTCTAATGAGGAGATTTCTCTTGTCTTAAACCTGGCTCATCCAACTGCTTCCCGGGTGACCCTATCCCATCAGTTAATATTCCTAAAATGCACTTCCCTCTTGTTTCTTACCCAACTGCCTTCTTCAATACTTGTCTTCTGACATCTGTTTTTCCTGCTGCCTTCAAACATGCTTCTATTCTTCATATTCTAAAAAAACATTCTGCGGATTCTTCTTTGGCTTCCAACGTTCGTCCTATTTCTTTTTTACTATCTCTTTCTAAAGTTCTTGAACGTCTTGTCTATTCTGAAGTTTCTACTTCCGTTTCTCATAATTGTATTCTTCCTCGTTTTGAATCGGGATTCCGCCCTTTTCAATGGACAGAAACTCCTCTTGTCTCTGTTTCTAATTCACTAAGGAGAATTCAATAAGGGGAGATGCCTCCCTCTGGAATAGCCTCCCTGACGCCCTACGTCTTGAGACGTATGTGCTGAAATTCCGGAAACTCCTCAAGACCATCCTCTTCTCTTCCTTCTCTCTCCCACTTCCCTGCTAACCTAGTTCTCTGTCCTTTCCCTCTCTCCCTCCTATTCCTTACAGCATACTGATTGGCCACCTGGTGCACCTCAGTCTCTCACTGGTCCCCAGCACCCCGCCAGTCCTCTCTCGCACTTGCCTCAGGGTCCTACACGCCACCCACACTCAATGCACTGAGAAATTAACCCAAGAGAGTGTCTCTCTCTGCACTTACCCGTCTCAACCGACCGATTGCACTTGGTCCTTCCCTCCCTGTGGCCCTCGGTGCACTTGCAAGATCCGTACGCACCACGCCTGAAGATCGCCTGTCTGTTTCTACCCTGTCTTCAACCCTAATTGTACTGTTAAAATTGAGAAAAAAGCCATCAGGCCTATTTGCTATATCTCGTACTGTTAAATGTATTCTGTGCACTTACTCTGCCTGTGCAAGGCTATTATAGTCTCAGATTTTCAAGGGCTCTTAGCAACTGTTTTCTCACCCCCGCCCCCCCCCCCCGTGTTCCCACCCTCCTTGAGCGCTTTGAAGCACTTGGCTGTGTATAGGCGCTATATATAAAAAAAAATACCATAACATACCATTCTCTGCACATTAATCTAAACAGTCATCTTTACTTATTCTTTTAGATTTATCTGCTGCTTTTGATACTGTTGGTCACGCTCTGCTGCTTTCCTCACTCACTTCTCTTGGGTTCACAGGCTCTGTTCTTTCTTGGTTTCGATCCAATCTATCACAAAAGACCTTTTCGGTCTCTTGGGCAGGGTGAACATCTGATACCTTTCTGCTTGGTCATGATGTTCCCCAGGGTTTTGTCCTCGGACCATTTCTTTTTTCCCTTTATACTTCCCCTCTGGCTGAAGTTATTTCCTCTCTGGGTCTTTCTCACCACTTTTATGCAGATGATACTTAACTTTTTCTTATCTTTTTCTTCCTTCACTCATGAAATTCACAATAAACTTTCTACATGTCTAACAGCTATTAATACCTGGATGACGGAACACTTATGGGTATTAAACACTACTAAAACTGTTGTACTCTTTTTCCCTTCTAATACTATTCCACCTACTCTTTCTCTTTCCTCTATTTTCTTTCCTCCCTCTCAGCTTCCATATCTATACTACAGCTCGTAAACTGGGAATTTACTTTGATTCTGATCTATCTATCAAGCACCATCTCTCCATCTTCTCGAGCCTGTCGCTATCATTTGTACAACATCCATAGGGCTCACACTTTTCTAACGCTTGATGCTAGTACACTTTTGATCTCTTCAGTGATTTCTTCTCGTCTTTCCTATTCTCTTTATTTGGTCTCCCTCTTTCTCATCTTGAAATCAGTGTTCAATGCCTCAGTCTGTGTCTTTATCTTCTTCCTCCATGTGACTATTATTCCTTATCTTTCTAGTTTTGGTTTGCTCTCTTTTCATTCACGTCTAAAATGTAAATTTCTGTGTCTCATATATTTCTTAATGGTATTGCTCTGTGTTATGACAGTTTTTCTGAAGTCCAACTAAGGGCATAGTAAAACCATTCAAATGCGGCAGTACCAGACTCCACTCTTAGTATAAGGCTGTATGACCTGAGTTCATGGTATCATTGATAGAGCAGCCAGGATTATTTTAGGGGGGAGAGAGGGCTGTAGAATCAGTACAAATGACATTTTAATACAAATGGTCCAAAGAAACACTGGAACACTATGTATTGTAAAAAATAAATGGTTTATTTAAATACAAGTTGGCCCCAAAACATCTTGGGGGAAATAAGTACTATCACACATTATAGGTAATCACAATTATAAAAACGCAACACTATGCTTGAAGGTTCACAGACTAAAGCATAAACCTTATTTGGAACACCTAAGAGTAGTTCTAGGGAAGTCAAACATTTTCATACACATTCAGTATAGGTCACACCTATTCTTGGGGAGTAAAAAAAACAATGGTTATTTTCAGATTACATTCAGTAATTCAAGGGTAGTAGACCCTACCAGTTGTACCGTGACGCGCAGCACAAATCATCTCAGTCAACTGGACAGTATATGTGTTGTGAATAGTGGAACACTTTTTCTAGAGACAGTAAAAACCTATAACTACTTTTGTCATAACACACAGTTATACTAGGTGGGTAAAACCTAATGATTTAATACTCAATTACAGTTGCTTTTGAGATCAGTGAAACACAGATTGAGATAAGCAGTAACTCTAGTAACTTCTTTGTGGATGGCACACATCTAACTCAAGGTTAAGTAAAACCCATATACTTTTTCAAGGAGCAATCAGCAACTTGGGCAGGTATAAACCCAAGACTGTTTGTGTCTGTCTAAAACAGACCAGGGAAAGCAAAACCCAATGTTACACTTAATGAATAACAAAGTTATTCTAGGAAGGTAAAACCTAATGCAGATTTATTCTAGACAGGCTAACAGCAAGTCAGGTGAAGCAATACCCAGTTGGGGAACACTCATATACTTATCCTAACAGGAATAATACAGTGAAACCAACAGCATTACTTTTGGGAAGGGGCACAACCAAATCACAGGTGAGTAATATACCCTTACATCTACTTTGTTGGAATGGCGAAAACTTTTTAAGGAAAGAAAGATGTTACGTTTACTTTTCAATAGTGCAACACACATTCAAGGTAAGTAAGAACTTTTGTAACTGTTCACTCTCAAATTTACAGTTACCAACCAACCCTTTTACAAGTAAGTAACTTTTAAACACGTATTCTCTTTTCTAGGCAAAGGGCCCAATCCTTTAAAAGTCTTTCCCTTCTTCATGGAGGATGAGTGTTCTTAGTGGCAGAAGGGGGGTCAACTAGGGTCTAGTGTCCAACAGGCAGTGTCAGGATAGGTTCTTAAGTAGCAAAGGTCAGAGTTCCTCAGGAAGACTTTTCAAACAGGTGAGTATTTTACTTTAGAGTTAGTTGAGGGTTCAGGGGCTTCGCAGAAGACACCCTAGGAGGATTCCAGCAGTGAGACTGGGTGAATTGGATGAGAGGCCTCCCAATCACAGAAAACACCCACATCTACACACAAATCACAAGAGACTTACGGTAAGTACATACCCAAGCGCAAACAGTACTTGAGCAGAGAAGAAGATTTTGCAGCAGGACGATGTCAGGATCTGCAGACAAAAACCTGGTCAGTGGATTCCTTGTTGTGGTGACTGAAACCAGGACCCTGAAAGGGACTTTGCAGCAGGGATCAATGGGGAAGGCTCTAGGCAAGGTTTTCCTTGTGGCTGGATCCGGCTCTGTGGATTTGGTGCCTTTTTGAGGAGCACAGAAGAAGACAGAATATCGCTGGTTGGATTCTCGTCGTTACAAAGATCCTGCACTCTGGTGAGGGGACTTTTCGGAATCGATTGGTGTTTCTGGAGATCCAGCAGGATGCCCACAAAGTTTCAGCGAGATTCGGAATTTGGAAAAGCATGCACTGTACAATGGCTCGAGGTCCCAGGGTATTGACGTAGTGCAGCCCTGCAAGGTAGCAGCACGGCGTGGGATGGCTCAAAATGCAGGTCTTCTCGAGTCTAGTGGCTCTTGGTCGAGTCGTCGTTTTCAGAGTCCCAAGGTCGATTGGAAGGAACGGCTACTGCAAGCTCAGGTTACACAGCAGGCTCTCCAGTTGCTGGAAATAGTCTGAGCTGCTTTTCCTTCATCATCCTCTTCGGTTTCAGATCCAGTGGTCAACTTGTCTTCATCTTCCAGGTTCGGAGTATTTAACAGGAACTACAGCACAACTTCTGCATTCTCTCCCTGCATTTTACAAAAAGCGGTGGTCTGGTTGTCCAATCAGGACAGCCAGCCCCCCACTGATTCAGGCAAGGAGGAAGACAAAGGGCTGCGGAGTTTTGGACTCCTCCATCGCTCCCTGCCTTCACAAACAGACCGGAGCCTGGGCGGGGAGTCCAGGTGACTCACGCCAAAGATAAAAATCACACAAAGGAATTTCCTGCCCTGGATGTCAGGGGAAGGAAGAAGGAAGGACAATAAACACAAAAATGGCAAATAAAAAACAGACACGGGCCATTTTGGTAAAATTAGCACCTTTGGGTGCCTTTACTGCAGCTGTGAACACAGCTGCAGTAAAGTTGCACCGAATTAGTAAAAGGTATCACTGCAACAAGCCATTAAAGGTAAGCTTGTCCCTGTGTACAAGAGTGGCGGAACGTCCACTGATGGGCTGATGGGTCAGTGCTCGCCCTCTAGCACCTGTAAAACAAGATAGCTACACCTCGTGAGGAATGGGGGTGCAGGATTCACTTACTCCAACACAATTCAATAAGGACAGCTCAATAGTTTGGCAAAGGGAAGTCCGTTTAATGACAAGTACAAAAAACGGGGAAACAAATGGGAATCAGCAGTGTTGCGATTGCCTGTCTCGCTTCAACTTCCACGAACTTCATACAAACAGCAACTTTTATACTCAAAACTCGTCATCATTGACGTCTAACTCTACAAGTTTGTTGTGCAATATAATTGGTTTGAAAAGGTAACTTAAGTATAGGTGCTATATCTGTATAGGGTAACAGTGCATGCGGATTGGATAATTCTTATCGGGTGGGCGTCTACGCCCATCCCTCTACATCACACGTGATTGAAGTCACTACAAGTACGACATCCTATTGGTTCTACTATCTATAGGACCCTAGATACCTTAGCCCATTGTGATTGGGTAGGTTACACCCCTAGACATAAATCACCATTTTAATTAGCAGCATGCAGAATGGACACCTAGGTGCCTAGTGCCCCAAGATTCACCCTGCCTCCCTTCCATCAATCAGTGCTTTTAGGCTATGTGTCAATTAGTTGGCTGGGTATGGCCTCGAAACTGTAGCCTCTTATCTGTAGAAGTTATGGCATCCTTGGTTCTGGGTGACATCAGACGTTGGTAACTCCGCGCCTGGCTGGTCACATGTCCGTTCACCGTGAATCTGCTTCAGTTTCCAGCTTTACGTGTATTTGATTCTTCCTTAGCCTCGCCACCTGCCTGGGCCCCACTTATCTTGACCTTCACGGGGCAGGCTGGTATGCTCTGAAGTTTCGATTCTCCAGCGTTGCCGCTCTCCTCCCTTCCTTAAGTTGACCTCGAATTCCCAGGCGTGAGCTGCTTCTTTGCTGAGTTTCGATTCCGCTCATCCTTCTGGCTCCAGCAGGAATATGAAACCTGGCCTGGTAGGCCTCGGGCCGCCTGGGCATACTTCTGCTTACAAAATGGAGTCGCACTTGTATGATGTGCTTTATTGAGGTAGATATATGGTAGGTGCTTGCCGCTCTATTCTTCTACTAAGCATTGCAAGCAGTACTGTTTTCTTAGCTTCTTGCGTTCCAAGCCTATTTACACGTGTTAGCTGGTTGGATACTTCCATCTTGTTTTACGGTAATGTTTCCTTACGTTTCAACATCGTCTCTTCTCCTGCGTCCATTACATCTATTTTCATAGCTGCTCGCACTGGCGTGTGATCTTTGATTGCCGTTTTCGTTCATCCGCGAGTCTGTCCAGGCCCTCGTGTCATTTCCACTGGCCATCCATTAAGGCTCTTTGGGTCTCTTCGTGGACCGCCTGTAGATACTCTTCATTTCGTGTCAGCTGCTGGTACGGTTGTCTAAGAGGGTACCGTGCAGCCCACGGTTGTCTAGTTGAGGGTGCTTCAACAGGTATTGCTCTTCTGATGTACACTGGGCAGAGCCCAAGTGCAGCTCTCTGTTAGTTCTTTTGCTCCTCATACGTCACATATCTTGGCGAGTACGTTCCTAGTACCTCGAAATGGGGGGCAGGGGTGCAGGCCACGTCTGGGACCTCCTCTACACCTGTAACAGAATTGTTACAGTTTTAGTGTGAAAGGGGATACATTGTATCTCCCCAGCACTCGACATAAGGTGGGGTGTGCTGGTTTCACCAAATAAAATGTAAAAGGGATCCAAAGATCCTTTCTACCCTTGGGAAATGTAGTTCTCTCAAGGTTAGCCAGAGAAAGTTAAAAGGGGAGCCCCTAGGGCAACTCAGCAAACAGGCACTTATTGCCAAAATGTTGTCAAAAAGGATAACTTAAAAAGACACTAAGGAGAGTCTAAAAAATGACACCCATAAAAAGAGTAAAAGATTCTGTGAGTGTGGAAAAAGGTTTCCACTCACAGAGGTATAAGGAAAAATAATCCACCAGTAAAGCAAAAAAAGTTCTGTGGTTGACATAGTAATGGTAAATCTTCCTGACCTATGAAAATCATGCCTAACAACTTTCTTTCTTCTCTGGTATCTTTTTACACTCTGACTCGGTCTCTCTGCTCCCAGTTTCAATTTCTTCTTGCAGTTCCGCATCCTACCTGTGCTATGTCCCGTTTTCCATCTTTTTCATTACTCGCAAAATGCAGCTGGAATTCTCTTCTACTTTCTCTTTGCGCTATTTCTCTATACTCTCTATTTCGCTCCTCGCTAACAGCCCATCTTCTTGATATTGATTCACCCGGCTGAGTGCTTTTATTGTTACATGCATTTTCATTTTTATTGTACTGTTTTTTATTAACTATGTACAGTGCTTTGGCTTAAATCGCTTTGTAGTTTGTAGATACAAATAAAAATACAAATGCACACAACGGGAACTCTCAACACTCTCATATGTTTTCATATTATGTAGTATTTCAACGTCTGTTATAGTTCGTCACAAAATGTCACCCCCTGCTGTTCATCATTGTTTCGCTCTTTGGATTGAACTTCAGTATAAACGTATAGCCTCCTTTTCCGTTCACCGCCAGTTTAATAAAGGATGTTATCTTAGATGCCTTATTTTTGGAAAAGTTTTGCCTGTGCGCAGTCAAAGTTATTGCGGAATGTTTGCTTCTAAACCAAAATCTTATCCTTGTTACAATACTGCTCTGAAACGCATATACCAAGTGCAAATCAATACTAAATTCACTGTGCAAAAAGAAAAGGTTAACAGCAACTTCACAGTTTGCTAACTCCTACAATCTAACATGAAACCTACCCTACCTGCACGGGGGGTTGCAGGGTGGCAAACGGGCTGATCACGTATAAAACCGGTTGCTTTCAGAGTGAAGAACAGAAATCTGGAGATGGCATTAATGTGTGTGGTAGTGTGGGTCTATACAAAGACACATTCTAGATATTCCTATGGACAAGATTATCATTTGTTTTTTTACTTTTGAAAAAAGCAATTTTTGGAATAAACCGCGAGATAATAGGATTAGAAAAAGCAAGTAAATGTAGAGGTCTGGCAGCGTGATGGAACATGAAAATAAGTGAGACAAGAACAACGTATGTAAATTATAAAGTTGCAGAGAAAATCGAACAAGTTAGCGTTCCAAATGCCTCAGAAACCCCAGAACTGGAAAATAACTTTCCACCAACTAGGTAGGGCTTGTAGCAATTTCATCATCAGGATAAGAACACATTTCAATGCAACCAATTAACTAAAATGGAATAAGATAGGCAGGCTATTCCGAAATAAATGATTGTGGAAGTCACTGCAAAAAACGAGCATCTGACTCCCTTGATGCAAGAAAACCTATATTTCCTCAGGCATACGTGGCAAAGCCTACCAGGTAATCTGTAGCACTTACTTTAAGCATGACCTCACAGTAGTGCATCTGTGCTTCACCAAACCGCAGCTTCAACAGTTCCACATTACGAATTTCTCTAGAGGGACAAAATGGCAAAATAAACAAGTATAATGTAAAGTGTGCAAATACATATGATATTTAAAAAAAGAAATACAAATGGTATACATTATCAATACAAATGTATAAATGAACAAGGGGAACACAGTGACCAAGTCCTTGATCTGGCTTGACGCTTTCCCATTGGCAAATATTGTCATGACATGTTGGATGTAGCCTTACATGCTGAGCTATAATCATGACATGCCTAATAGATGCCCATCATACCCAACAGTCCCTGAATGCCCGGGTGAAGCACTGCATTAATAGAAACTCGCGTGCCCAAGTACTGCCATCACGTCACCAGCCTTACATGCCCAAGGGCTGCCATCAGATATCAAGGTGCAAACGTGAAATGCCTAGAACAGCATAGGACGACAGGGTAGGTCTCAGGCACAGCTAAGCCACCATATGCCAGATGCTGCCTCAAATGCAAAGATACAGCAATTTTTCAGGTGCAGCCGTATGTGCGCAGGACCATGTGCAACTTCATGCGCTAGATAAAGCCTCACATGCTAGGTACAGCCATTGTATGCCCACATACAGACATGATATGCAATGAAGTCTCATATGCTGAGGTACAGTCTCACATGCCCATATACTGCAATTAAATATCAGGTCAGAACTCATATGCCCAGATGTAGCTGTATGCTCCACTACTGCAATCAAATGCCAAGGTATTACTTTACTTTTACTTTAATACATTTTGTAATGCGCATCATGTGACCTGGAGGCTTAAGGGCGCAACATGAAACAAATGACATCAACCGTCATGTGCAAAAGAACGCCCACCGTTATCAGCCACTTCACCCCATGCACTCTTAAGCACCTAAGAGCCATTCCTCATAGAAGGGTGCTTTCTGGGTGACTCCTGAAGTGTTAGGGGGTTGGGAAGCTGGGTAATAATGAAACTCTGAAACTACTATAAAGGTTTTATCTACAATTCATTACCCATAACCTTTTGACAACACTAGTTATGAGCCAACAATTAAGCTGTTGAGCCTTATATGTTGTGATCTGCACTCTTTTTCCCACAGATGTGGAAAACCTCCCAGCCATTGGATTCAATGGGAAAATTACAGCGTGTATTGATCCCATATGCGAGGTGGCAGTGTTGTACTAGCTGAGGAAACTGGTGTAGGAGCTGGTGTGTGCCAAGGACATGCATGTAGAGGCAAGTAAGGGGCACGGGGAGAGTGAGGGTGTTGGGTGTTTTATGTTCCTAAAAGTTAGTACTCGCACCCCATTACAGTAAGCGACATAATAAAAAGCATTCCGTTCAACTAAGTGAACTGAAGTCTTTTTAATAGGTCTATGCTTAAATAAATGCTGTTCAAATTCTGATTTACACACGTTTTTCAGCATTTCAAATAGGTAGAAATATGAGCATTATTTAAGTACTCTTTGCCAGCGTTTTTGAGATGGTGATGTCACAAGATCTGCGTTTTAGAACAATACATATTATGCTCAATTGACGTATTTTTGTTTTCTCTAAGAAATCTAAGCCTGGAAGAGACTCGAGCCCGATTTAAGAAAACTTTATTTCATGGAAAATGAAAAAAAACTGCCGTTCTTTTAAGAAATGACATCTTTAAGTTGCACCTAGTTCAATAGAATACCAAAAGCGGCAGACTGGAAAGCAATCCACCAGTTTTGGAAACACTGTGAAAGCATAGCAACCAACTTACCAACCACGTTTGGCGCATGTTGGTGCAAGGGTATTCTCCTCCCATGGCCCCCATTCAGTGCGATTCTGAAAAAACTGAACTTTCAGACATCCCGCAAGGTGTCGTTAGTAAACAGGCAAAATTACCATATAGGCTGCAGGCTCTGAAAAATTCCTATCGGACACAGGAAGTGATAGCAGATGTTAAGGTGCACATTGTTCATTATTGGTCAGTAGCATCTGCAGAGGGTGTAGTAGAAGCTTAGTATACCATATGTAACTAGCACCCTGACACCGTCAAGTGTACACATTTGTCATCAACCAGGGCATGCCACCACACGCTTGATTAAAATACACACATATATTGTGTACTCCTTGTGCTTTGTAGGAGACAACGGGTGCAAAAAGTAGAGACTTTGTTCAGAGAAGGAGCATGGACGCCATCTCTCCTTGGATAATGTCCCTATGCGCAACTGCGCACTTCCTATTTTGTGGCATGCAGCAAAGGGAAGCAGAGCCTGGAGTAGATGTGTTGGCACCCCCACCATGAAGGGGAAAATAAAAAATGAGGTCACAAATGTATCCTGTTAGGTTGAAACTACTGGGAATGAATGAGGGTAAGATCATAAAACTGCATAAACTAGGTTTGGAGGCCAAAACATATTTGCAGGAGATCCTAAAATCAGAGTTCGAAACTTAATAGCAACATCATAACATAAACCCCTTGGTGAAATTGCTGCCTGTCCTCCATTTTGTGCATCTGGCTCATACCCGAGACCAGTGGCCATGGCAGCAGGTGTGTCTAAACCAGCATTTAACAAGATATTGAATGTGGTCTTGAGGGAAATGTTGTACCTTGTACATATTGTACCTTTTACTCTAAATCTGTGGTACATGATGACGTGTGTTATTCAATTACATCAATGTACCATTATAGTTCAATCCAATTTCAAATTTCTGTTTTTCGCTCTGTGGCTGCCTTTTTGGAGTGCACATTCTATCCTTGTTTGTCATTGCAGATTAATTGATCATATTTGCAGTCAATGGTAGATGTTATCATTTGTATGTCCCATTTGGAAATGATATCTTTCCAGGTTTTCTTAGTCGTTGTTCTATTGGTGATTAGTCTTCAATGGACATCAGCTTAGTGATTGTTCAAAGATATGGTCCCAAGTAGTATTGTTCCTTCATTCCCAGGGGGGACATGGAGTCCAGCTTATGTATCCAGTGTAGTTCTCTTTGGGAACGTTTTTTTGAGATATTTCCTCCTCTCTGTAGATGGTGTACTACTTCCAATATTGCACATCTTAATTGTGCTATTGTGTGCTTGTTGTCTTTAAAATGTCTGTAGATGGGGGGTTTGATGTTGTATGTCCTTATGTTGGACTTATTCTCAGTCCAGCGCTATTTGGCTTTCTTCACTGATTTTCCCACATAAGATTTTCCACATGGAAATTTTAGGGCATAGATCAAATTTATGGAGTCGTATGTAGCAAAATCTCGCAGTTGAAACTGACAAAATCCTTCTACAAATTATAAGTAATTTATTTTGATTATGATGTTTTGATTATGATATTCCAATATGGACATAATTAGATTAGTTAACACCTTGGGAACCTAAACACAACCATAGTGAATACGATATTATGAACAATTTCAAGGTAACACAGCACACTAAGTCGAGGAATGATGGGTCTCAAAATATGTTTCCCAAAAATGTCCTTTTTTGTAAAAAGTAATACTTTGTCAAAATAATCTCTGAAGCATTAATTGCATTGTTTTCTGAATATATTGTTCATAGAGTGAATAAGCCCCTGAAGAAGAGATATTCCATCTCGAAATGTGTTGGGCAATAAAAAGATTCAAACTGAAACTATTTGGAAGTGAATCATTTACGAATCAAATTAATGCAAGATGAACCATTGGACTGTCAAATAACTACCAAATTATATTTCAGAAAAATCCTTAACCAGTTAACTAAAATTTCCTAAAAAGTTGGGCTTCATTATTGAGCCAATGATAGTGTGCTGGGGACACAAGCTCCCAAATTAGGGAACTTTTCTTTTTCAAAGTTTCTGTTCCGTTTGTGAGGAAGGATTAAATCCATAGAAGGACTAGGTCGGCGATTCCTATTTCTTCCAATCTCCCCATGAAGATTTCATGGTTGACTGTGCCAAATGCTGCTGGGAGATCCAGAAGTATTAGAGCTATGCTTTTATATGTGTCTGCATTAGCCTTTAGATTGTCCCAGATTGAAAGCAGCGCCATTTCCATTCCTCGCATCGGTCTAAATCCTACTTGTGCTTGTTCCAGCAGTTGGTTTTCTTCTATGAATTCTTGGGTATTCTATATACATATGTTTTGAGTATTTTCGCTGGGAAGGGAATTTTGGAGATGGGTCTGTATTTGGAAAGGTCCTCCACGTTTCCAGCAGTGCCCGTGAGGAGCGGCTTGATGTATGCCGATTTGAATGATCACTGTACTTTCCCTGTTGAAAGTGATTGGTTCAAAAGGATTATGTAGTATTCCATGGGTGTTCCTTGTGTGAGGATTGACGTGTGTATGTCTGGGGGGCATGGATCCATGGGGGAGCCTGCATTGTTGCCGTTGCTTACCAGCTTGACTAATGTCTCAGCTGATATTTGTGGGCAGCTTCCGGGTTTCTTCTGGCGATCCTCTGGTGGCTGGATCGATTGAATGTTGTAGTTGCTTGGACTGTTTTGTATGATCTGTTGGATAGTGCTGATTTTGTTTTTGAAGTGGTCTGCAGGGTCATTGCATAGTTTCAGTGAAGTTATCGGTGTGTTTTTGCAGCCAGGAGGGTTTGTTTATGATTTTAAACAGTTCTTTTTTGGTGTTGGCAGCTTTTGGTGATTCTGCGGTCGTAGTATTTCTTTTAGGCCTTATGGATTTCCTTTTTGTATGAGGGGATTTGTCGTTAGGATTGTAATTTCTTCATCTGATCATTTTTTTTTCTCCATTCGAGTTGAAGCTTCCTGTTTTTGCTTTTCGTGCTGTGGAGTAGCGGGGTAAACCATTTTGCTGTCACTCTTTTGTGCGATGGGGTGAAAGGTTTTTCCTGGGCTATCTCGTCGATTGTCCTGGCGATCCATTTTTGAAGTAGTTCTGTTTTTTTGTCGAAGTCAGCTTCGTCCAGTGTCGTCGTCGGTGGTTTGTTAATTTCTAGTTGTTCTGCTAAGTTGCTAATTTTGATGTCCTTCCAGTTTCTTTTCATGGTAGTCAGCAGTTTGTCGGGTTGTTTGTCGTTGTTGGGAGTGTGATCACGCAGGGCATGATGAGGTGGTCACTCCAGTGGATCTAGAGCGATGGCGTTGTGATGAGGTTTTTGTTGGCAGAGATTGCGTCTAGCCTATGTCCCGTCGTGTGGGTTGCTCCTTTGACTAGCTGATGCAGATTCATTGTCTTCAGTTGTTTGGCTAGAGATTTTTGTCAGTTAGCGGTTTCTTCATGGAACCAGATGTTAAAGTCTCCCAGGATTATCATGTGTTCCTGCTCGATGGCTCAATGTGAAGGATTCCATTCGGGCGTCACCTACCGGACCAGGACCCATGGTTTTAGCCTAGGATGTAGCGCTCAA
Source organism: Ambystoma mexicanum (assembly GCF_040938575.1). Lineage (NCBI taxonomy): Eukaryota > Metazoa > Chordata > Amphibia > Caudata > Ambystomatidae > Ambystoma > Ambystoma mexicanum. The sequence goes on along the minus strand of NC_090929.1, from coordinate 383,570,223 downwards.
TGAGAATACGTTTTCTTTATTTTCTACAAAATCGAATTGAGCTGTTACCCAACCCGTCTCACACCCCCTTTTACAAATACCCCAGGTCACAATGGACCATGAACCAGGCCGGTGTGTGGTAACACAATATTTATTTATTTTAAATTCAAAGAAAATCACACCATTTTTATATTGGGCCGCAAACACCAATGGGGTGATAATTACAATGAAAACCACTGAGCTACACTTGGGTAACCTTCTACAAGAACATATCCAAAGCACAAATGAATAGGAGCACTTTTTCTGTATATAGAACCCGAGTTAAGGTTTCCCCCCGGCAATGTTCCCTCCAACCCCAATTAATCGAATTCTGAGTGGAGTGAAAGAAGCAGCAGGGAGTCGGGGATATAAAGCAGCAAACAGAATTAAAATCTGACCACACCATACAAAATAAGAGGCAAAAACCTTTGCAATTTCATAAAATGACACTGAGACTTTGACAAATAATTATGTGTGTGGTATAATAATGATGTACATATGTGTTATCACAGTATCAGGGATGTTATATCACTAGAAACTACAAGGTAAGGTATCTATAACGCTCACCTTGCATCCACGGGGGCCCCGCTCGACTGGTCTGGGACGCTTCTGGGTACACTGCACCTTCCCCGGGGTTCGTTCTGCCAGGAATCAGTTCTTGATTTTTGGAATGTTGCGCTCTCCGTCCTGCCGTGCTGGGCAGGGGTGCGTCGTTGTTGGCTTGATCCGCCGAGTTCCTTCACTGGCGATAGCCTGGAGTCCAGACCGGCTGCGACTCCACCTTTCAGGTAAGTCTTTTAGTGTTTTTTGAGTAGTTTCTGTATTGATGAATGCTCCGATAACCTTCTTCTCTTGTCTTGCAGGGGCTGATGGAGCGAGCCGAGGCTGACGGCTGAGTTCGAGAAGGTAAGGATGCGCTAGATGCGGCGCTGAAAGCGTCCTTGCACGTTGACTGACCTGTGCTGTTCTTTACAGGTCACAGAGGATTCCTGGAAGTGGCGATGTACTGGGACCAAACGCCGAGGATGATGTTCGGAATGGCGGAGGCCTTCCAGGAGAGCTGAGTAAGTAGCTACTGAGTCTTGCCTCTATTTTCCTAGGGATGTAACAGGAGAACGATGGAGAAGTTCCCGAAGGCTCCGACTGGATGGAGGAGCTGGAGCTGAACAGGTAAGGATGGCAGTGTTTTTTAAAGTCGCTCGCCTGTGTAGGCCAGGATGCAGAACAGGACCCTGTGAACGTCACGCTGCAAGAGCAGAATAAAGCGAAGCGCGTGCCTCGGGTCGGGCGTGGTTTAAATACCAGGCTGGTATCCCAGGTGCCTTTGGGGCGGACCCCGCCCTGATGCTAGACTGCTTGTTGCAGTTCCCCGATGATCTTTGTGGGGGCAGCCATGTTCAACCATTGTCTATTGGAACCCATACTTGCCAAGTGAGCCTGATACCAACGGCACCAGGATTGCATCCAAGGCACCCGCAACGGGCTGAAGTGGGCCTTTCTGGCCTTGTTAAAGTACTGTAGTGGGGGTCATGGCGCCCGAGTCCCATGGTCTGGGGTTAAGGTCGTGACAGTATCACAAAAGGCATACAGTTCACAAGCAACTGGAAATTGAGAACACAGTGCAGTCAACTCACACGTGGAAAAGTTGCAATTTACCCTTCTTTCAGTTTTAAATGTCAAAACTTTTTTTTTTTAAACTGGTGAAGTAAACAGAATCGGAATGTGGTTTTTAGGCTGGGGAATAGATGCAGATCACAGGGACAATATATAAGTGAAAGAGTGACTCTGGCTAAATAATTGGGGGAGATTTTCAAGGTGAAAGAAATTCGGTTTTGGTGAAATAAAGCAGTTAAAATGAGAAAAAAGACACGTTTTACTTAAACTAGATTATCAAGAAGATTGCGCTGCCCATAAAAGAAGGTTAAACGGCCGCATTAACCCCCTTCACGCCACGTATCTCTATGTGGAAATTAATTAAATTATTAAAAATATTGCTAAGGAGTTACAAGACAGAAATTAATGAAAAAATTGCACTAACACTAGAAAATCAAGGACAGGATGCACAGAAAATTCTAACAGTCTTAAACAAGTTACCAAGGTATGGATATGATTATTTAGAGAATAGGACAAAGACAAAGGGTCAAGATGGGATAGGATATGCGCTGCTATGGGATGGGGAAATACTCACAATCCGCACTTGAGTTTAGGATTTGGGACAGCCAACCGGGTTCTGGACTCAAAGGGCTCGGGTCACAGCACGGTGGGCGCTCCTTACAGCAACAGCTGGGCAAGTCTGGTCACTGGATGGTAAGGGTACAGCGGGCATGCACGTAGTGGGCAAAAACGCTGGTCTGGTCACAGGATACTCCCCAAAGGGTACCACAGCTTTTCCCCCTTGTTATTGGGATTTTAGAGGGGTTTCTGGATCAATGGCCTTGCTGGGATAGGGTCAGCTATGCTTTTGGCCTAGCAGTAGTGTCTGGAATCTTGCAAAAGTGGATCTGGAACGTCTGGATACGCAGGCACTGGGAATTCAGGAGAGAGTGTCCTGTCCCTGTGAGCTCCCACCACTTATATAAAGCGGGTGACATCACTGGGTTTATTGTTGGGAAGAACTAAGCTAGACCTACCCCCAAGAACCGGATAGGTCAGCCCATGTTGGTCGCCTCCTCCAGGAGGGAACTCAGTTTAGGGGGTTGTGTTTTATGAGGTGAAAAGCCATCATACAGTCCTTTTTGCCAAAAATCCATCTTAACATAAATCACACATTTATATAGTTGCAGCATTTTTGCAAATTACATAAGCAGATTACATATTTCACGCAGAGCATGGCAGTCCAACTCTCCAGTTTGTAGGACTTTGTTTCGTCCGTCTAATAGTTTTTCGTCATTTTCAATGAAATTATTTCACCTAAAATTCTATAACTTTATACATGTGAATAGATAATCATAAGGCATGTGAATATTAAATTTCAAAGTTGCATCATGTACACTTTCCTCAGAATATCCAATTCTCTGTCATTTCTGTCCCCAATATACCAGTGAAGGCTACCACATCTTATATTAAAGCCACCAAAATTGCATCAAGATTTTGAAACTTCGCATTACTGCGTTGTCCAATTTCGGAGATAAAAAGTCTTGAAATGTATTAATAAAGTAGCCTTTTGAGACATATGGCCAACATCGTCTACCAAATAAGGGCATAGCTTACAAGGCTGCTCTGGAGTTGGCTATGAAGCTCCACAGTATAAGTTGAGGGGAGGTGATTTTATAAAAGTCACACGTAAGTGTCCCAGAATCTATTGTCTCAACCTGGAGCACAGACAAAAGTCTGACGAGCGTGTGATATGCTCTGGTCCATTCAAAGTTTCAAGGGGCACAATTAACACTTAGGCGTCCCAGAAATCCATTGTGGCTTCTCTTGGGGGTAGGGCACTCCTGTTGTCAGCACCCAAATGTTCCTTCAGCCATTGCAGAAAACCTGTTTGGGCTGATTTCTCAGTACAGCAAAAGAACAAGTTACTCTCTTACCTGGTAACATTGTTTCGATGGGATGGTCCGATGACGTATTCCATATCTATGACAGTAATCACCACAGGTGTGCTGCTTCGGAAAACCTTTCGGTGTCTGCATGCTGCGTCGATGACGTCGATATGCTGTTCTCGAGGGCCTCCGTCGAGCCGACGTCACCGGATGTTATAAGTCGGACGCACGACGCCGGTAGCCTCAGTTGTAGTTTTTTCCCCCCCAGAACGTGTGGCACCAATCTTCTGCCAGTATGACCACAGAAAGCCTTGCGGAAACGTAAGCTGCAATCGCATAAGAAAATCTGTAGCAGGGTAGGCAGGGAGGGAGCGATATGGAATACGTCGTCGGACCATCCCATCGTAAGAACGTTACCAGGTAAGAGAGTAACTTGTTCTTCGAGGGGATTGGGTCCTCTGACGTATTCCATATCTATGAAAGACTCCCAAAGCAGTACCAACGTAAAGGAGGTGGGAAAAGAATTTAGAATATAGAAATTTAGAATGCCCAATCAAATTGCAGAGTAAAGGACCGCCTTGCCAAAGGCCAGATCCTGCCCATGGATGGAATCTAGGGAGTAGTGATGTACAAAAGTATGGACCGAAGCCCAAGTGGCTGCTTCACAGATGTTACGAATAGGAAAACCCCTCTGCAGGGCAGTAGAGGCAGCCATACCCCTAGTAGAATGGGCCCATGAGCCTACCGGAAGATCCTTAACCGCCAAGCGGTAACATTCAGAAATTGCCAAGATAATCCATCTAGACTAAGTCTGCTTACTAACAGCTTGTCCCAAACGCCTTCCAGCATATCCTATAAAGAGCTGATCGGCCACTCTGACCCGGGACATGCGTGAAATGTAGAAAGTTAAAGCTCTCCTAGGATCTAACCTATGGAGCCTCTCCTCGTCCTTAACAGGATGCGGAGGAGGATAAAATGCCGGAAGAATGACCTTCTGGCTTACATGAAATTCCAACACCACTTTGGGAAGAAAGGAAGGACGAACTCTAAGGACAACCCTGTCCTTATAAAACACAGTGAAGGGTGGCTTAACTGAAAGTGCCTGTAAATCACTCACTCTGCGAGCAGAGGTGACCGCAACTGAAAATACAGTTTTAAGTGTTAACAGTCTCAAAAGGACAAGAATGTAAAGGCTCAAAAGGAGCACCCATTAGAAACTTCAGAACAAGGTTCAAATCCCAACTGGGCTCTTGGAATGATGACAGAGGGAACACATTAGTGAGCCCTTTCAGAAACTGAGAAATTAAAGGGATTTTAAAATAAGAACACTCCTCAGACGAGCGCTTAAATATGGGTAGCGCTACCAGGTAACCTTTGATGGTACCCACTTTCAGGCCCTTGTGGGCTAAAGAAAGCAATAAAGACAGAACCACAGGATTGTCACATGAAAAAGGATCCACATTCTGAGCCCTGCACCAGTCGCAGAACTTTCTCCAACGGCAACGGTATAAGGACTTTGTTGCCGGCCGTCTGGCCGAAAGCAACCGCTCCATCACATCTTCAGGGAGGTCCCAATCCTTATACCTCAACCTTTCAGAGGCCAAGTGTGAAGGTTGAGGGATCTGACCTCTGGATGGAGAACCTGACCCCCCTCCCGTGAGAGCAGATTGTCTCGATAGGGAAGACGATGCGGAGGGCAGATGGACAAGTCGAGAAGGTCCGGGTACCACGTCCTCCTGGCCCATGCCGGAGCAATGAGGATCATCCGGGAACCAAACCTCCGTAACCTCCGGAGCACTTGCGGGATGACGCGGACTGAAGGAAACGACAACAGCAGTAGGAAGGACCACTCCACCACAAACGCATCTCCTAAGGCTCCTCTAGGAGGAAATTCCCACGAGCAGAACCTTTCGCACTTCCGGTTGACACTGGTGGCGAAGAGATCCACTTGAGGGGTCCCCCAAAGGGCGAAGATCTCCAGGAGAATCTCCTGAGCCAGCTCCCACTCGTGAGAGATCGCGCTCTGCCTGCTCAGAGCGTCCGCTGTCTCGTTTTCGTCTCCGGCCAGATGAACTGCTGAGATCAGAGTTTCCTGCTGGATGGCCCAGAACCAGAGCTGCATTGCCTCCCTGCACAGAGGAAGTGACCCTGCCCCCCCTTTTTTTTGAGTTAGTGCATGGCTACTGTGTTGTCTGTCAAAATCAGGACATTCTTTCCTCTCACAGTCGGCAGAAAGGCCTTCAGGGCAAGCCTGACGACCCTCAGCTCCAACAGATTGATATGGAGTCTGGACTCCGACAGAGACCAACGACCGCTGACTGTCAACTCGTTGGCATGAGCTCCCCATCCCGTGAGGGATGCATCCGTCACGATCGTCACCTCCGGCCAGGCCAGCCAAAATGGAGCCCCCTCATCAGATTGCAGTCGTCCGCCCACCACAGAAGGTCTTGGGCGACCGTGGGCGGCACCTGAACGAGTTCCGACATCCTACAGGAAGACAGTGACCACTGCATCTTGAAAGCCCACTGCAAAGATCTCATCCGCAGTCGAGCCTCTGGCACCAGAAGAATGCAGGATGCCATGGGCCTAAGCATCCTCAAGAACTCGAACGCTGGGAGACTCTGGGAATGTCGAAACTTGTTTATCATCTGCTGAATGTGAAGAGCCCTCACCTGGGGAGGAAAACACTGTTCCAGGGAAGTGTCGAGCACTGCTCCGATGTACTGGAGCCACTGAGTTGGCGTCAAGTGGGACTTCTTTAAGTTGAGGGAGAAGCCCAGCTCGTGAAGGGAGTGGCAGGTGACGGACAGATGATCCAGGACTTGCTCGGGAGAGCACGCCCTGATCAACCAATCGTCCAGGTAGGGGTAGACGTGAATCCCCCCTTTCTTGAGATACGCTGCCACCACCACCATGAGCTTGGTGAAAACCCTTGGGGCGGATGTCAATCCGAACGGCAGGTCCCGAAACTGAAAGTGCGAGTCGCCAACCGCGAACCTCAGGTACTTCTTGTGGTTGGGATGGATCGGCACATGAAAGTAAGCGTCCTTGAGGTCGAGAGACACCAACCAGTCCTGAAGTTGAAGGGCCTGGAGGACTTGAGAGAGAGTAACCATCTTGAACTTGTCCTTCCCGAGGAGCTTGTTCAAACCGCGCAAGTCTATGATGGGTCTCAATCTCCCGTCTTTCTTCGAAATCAAAAAATAAGGGGAATACCATCCCTTGTTCCTCTCCGCTACAGGCACCAGTTCTATGGCGCCTTTCTCCAGCAGGGCTTGTATTTCCTGCGCAAGGAGCGGATCCGGACTCTTCAAAGAGAGATTCCCTGGTGGATTGTCGTGAGGCCTCTGCCGAAAGGGAAGACAGTAGCCGTGGGCTATGATCTCCAGAACCCACACATCTGAAGTAATGGCACGCCATTCTACAAGATGCTGCACCAGCCTTCCCCCAACCGGCGAACCATGGGACATGGCCTCATGACTGAGCTGAAGTGGCTGCAGCATTGCCTGAGGGTAAAGAGGCAACGGCCCGAGCGGCCTTGGCACCTCGAGTACCTTGTTTTCCGCCTCTTGCACTCCTACGGTGGCCCCTTTGACTTGCAGCTCCTCTCAATTTACTAAAGGATGAGTAATAACGAAAGGAACCTCCCCTCCATTGCTGTCCCCTAGGACGAAAAGGCGGAGGTTGGCGAACTGCAGCGCTCAAAGACTTCACTGCAGCTTTAGAGTTCTGCCATCAAAGGGCATGTTGAGGAGCCGGGCTTGCACATCAGGAGCAAACCCTGACTTCCGCAACCACGCAAACCTGCGTATTGCGGTGCTCGCCGCCATGGACCGGCTGACACAATCTGCCATGTCCAGACCCGACTGAACGGACTCACACATGGCATCCTTGCTTCCTGTATAATAGCAAGAAAACCATCCCGTTCCTCCACTTCGGGAATATGTTCAGCCGTTAAGGAAATACAGTTCCACAGAGTGTGCGTGAAACGTGAAAAGGCAAATACAGAGTTGGCTGCCTGAAGAGCCATACCCCCTGAAGAAAACACTTTCTTCGCCCAACCATCAAAACGCTCGTCGTCCCTATCAGGAGGGATGGTAGGACACGACGCCTGCTTTGCTGGGGCCGTAGCCACCTGCACCACCAAACTCTCCGGAGTGGGGTGCGTGGTCAAGTAGCAGGGGTCGCTACTGGATGGACAGTATTTTTGCGGCAAAGACTTGCTCACTGCCGGGAGACTCTCCTCGGCAGTCAAAGCCGCTGCCACCCTTCTTTGCAAGGCCATATGGAATGGCAGTATCGGGTCAGTTGGTGGACCTTAGTCGAGGATATCCGTCAGGTCATCCTGCAGAAAATCCACTGGTGGCGCAGACCACCCCAAGTAATCCGTGACCTTCGACATAAGGCGCCGGTACGAGGACTCGCCATGGGTGCCAGGCTCAGGCCTACAGAACTCCACCTCCGGAGAGGTGTCCAGACCACTGGCTTCATGCAGCGACTGACGCAGGTCTTCAATCTGGCTATGACCAGATATAATCTCGTCTGGTACCGTATTAGGAACCAACCCATCCTCAGAACCCTTATCCACCTCAGAAATATAATCCAGAGGCTGGAATGTGGGCACAGAATAAGGGATAAAGACATTTTTTGCCTTGGCCAGAGCCTTTCTAGGGGGTTCCACCGTGCCACGGGGTACCTCCGACAAAACAGCCTCGAAAGGCGTCGAGGGAATAGGCGTCGACGTCGAGCATGGCGCCGACAGCTTTGACACATTCCTCGAGGGCGGAGCCCCGAGCGTGTCCTTCGACAGCCTGGGTGCCGATGACTTCCTTGGAGGCAGAGCCTCGGGAAGAGTCCCTCGACGACCTCGCGCCAAAGGCGTCGATGTCTTCTTCGAAGACTTCACAGGCTCAGACGGTCTTGAGGGCGTTGAGGACCGGGACCTGGAACGGGCATGACTAGAACGATTCCCCTTGTCCGAGCGGGACCTCTCCCGCGAATCGTGCCGACCACCCGAGCCCGAAGGTGTACGAGCGGTGTCTCTAGTACGGTCAAAGCCGGCCCTTCTCGGAGGCGCGGACGGACCAGAGCCCTGCGATTCAAAAATCGCCAATATCTCCTTACGGAAGGAAGCCCATTCCTCAGGAGTCGAATGCTTGGTGGGACAAGCAACCCGCCGATGGGCGGCGTCCTCAGAAGACGACCAGGAAGGCGACCGATGACGGCACTTCCGTGAGTGCCTCGAAGAGGCAGAGGAATGGCGGGACCTACTCTGGGACTGAGACCTCCCAGACCGACGATGACGATGTGGAGAGTCGACCCTCGAATCGTCAGTCGAAAGCCCAGAGGACCTCGGCTTACGAGGCTTGGTCACCTTACCTACAGAAAGCTTCTTCTTACGCTCCCGCAAGGCTTTCGAAGTAAGCGACTGGCAGTCCACACAGTCATCTGTGTCGTGGTCCTCAACGAGGTACCAGAGGCAAGCGACGTGCAAATCCGTCAACGACATCTTGGACCCGCAGTCCAGACACTTCTTAAAAACCCAGCAGCGGGGTAGAAGACGACAAAGACATCATGCAATATTACAAACGAACAGGTTCGAGGAACCGAAACAACAGAACTCAGAAGAGTCGAGGCGCGCAGAGATCTTCGAAGCGAACACGTAAGCGGAAAAAACGGAACAGAGGCTACGGGCGTCGTGTGTCCTACTTATAACATCCGGTGACGCCGGCTCGACGGAGGCCCTCGAGGACAGCGTATCGACGTCATCGACGCAGACGCCGAAATATTTTCCGAAGCAGCACAGCTGTGGTGATTACTGTCATAGATATGGAATACGTCGGAGGACCCAATCCCCTCGAACATCGATTTCTTTATTTTATTTTCTTTTGTTCTGAATCAGAAGCAAGCCTGTTGAATAAAACATCCCATATATGTTTCCCAGCAAAACCCCCTTTACATTGCTATCCAACATTACACTTTTAAAACAGGTATTTTTCCTTATTTGCAAAAGCACATTTTAACACGTGGTGAAGTCTGGTGGGGTGTCCATTTCAAAAGGTTTTCCCTTCCCAACATTGTTTTGCAGCCCTAGTCAGTTTCTCGTATACAACAATATGTTCATCACACAGGTCCACTGAAATTGACATGTGCCCTTAGAGCTAGGGTCTCTTTTGAAGCATTGATTTTTGACATTTTGTAGCCCAAAAGTCAAGCGTTTTTCCGTTCGGCTGAAAGTAAAGCTTCTGTGGATTTCCCCGATCTAGTCTGACACAGCCTATTATTCAGGGATAATGCTCTCTTCTGCTGGAGCACAATCTGAATATGGATGGGCATGGCAGAGTCTCACTGATAAAAGCAGTGTGATTTTGAACAGATGAAGAGCATAAAGGCAGCATCCTTTTCAATGTGAAATATTCCCTTTTCAATGGAAGTTTTTTAGCAAGCAGCAGAGCAGCGCTGCTTTTCACTTCGCTTCTTTAGTACACGCAAGAACACACCCTGGCAGCCTTTCTCGGTGTGCTCCCTGTTCCAACTTGCCCAATGGTGCTTGGTAAATCAGTGCAGAGATCATTTTGTAGCAGCAAAACGCAGTTTTGATGCAGGGCAATGGTGCTCCAAGGATCCAAAGCACCCATTTAGCTGTTAACTGCTTAAGTGCAGCTTGCTTGTGGATGGGAATTCTGCTGAGTGGGTCAATGTATCCCACATAACTTGGTGTCAGTGAAAGCGTTGACGAAGGTTGCATCATATGTTGGTGGTCCGTACACCAGAACAAATTTGAGGTTTGTTTTGGGGTTAGCTGTTAGGTGAAAGATTAGGGATGCACAGTTTTGAATGTTTAATGGTTCATCAGTTTTGATTTTCAGGTTTTCTGTGTAGGCCCGCCAGTCCACCTCCTCTTTTGTTTTTTATGTTCGCTTGTGACCACTTGAAGTTGTCAGGGATGCAGTTATGCAGTGTGATTTTATAGTTGTCTAGCCAAGTTTTGGTTAGAAATAAGATGCCGATACCTCTGTCACACAGGAGGTTGAACATCTCTGTGGCTGGTTTGCCATTGATATGGTGTTGATTAGGTTACAATGGATCTTTTTGATGTAGCTGGGATTGTTTTTTAAACCTTGTTTTTCTTGTGGTTGTTCTGTTGGACTTGTTCTGTGTTGGGAGAACTTGGTTGGTGGTCCGTATGGTCTACTACTTCGCAGAAACAATCTCTTAGATTGGTTGTTGGGTTGATGAGTTCTTCTGCTTTTTCATCTATGTTTTGATGTGGTCGCTGCTGCTGCCCTTGTGTTTTTGTGATATAAGGAGTGAGAGCGTTGGTTTCGTTCCTTTGTCTTTTCTTCTTTTTCTGCGGGGTTCTAATGAGTTCTCAGCGTGCCTGGACAGGTCGATGGTGGTGAGGCAGTTGCAAGGTACAGTGTTAGATATAGGGATTTGTCTCTTCTCCTGATATTTGTTCTGTTGGCTGGAGTGTTTTTTGGGGTGTGATTTGTGGCGGTTTCTTCCGGTAGAGGGCGTGCATCAGTTCGGATTGTTCTTTGTTCTGTTTCTCTTTGGCCTTGTCCAGCTCTTTGTCGGGGTATCTCAGGGTCCTTGGTGGTGGGAAGTTTCAGAGTTTGGGTTACAAGGGCTGGAGCCTGCCTGTAAAACCTTGCATGGTTTGGATGGTGTTGAATCTTAACCTCTTGCGTTGCGATACCGGACCGCACTCTGTGGACTTGTGTCTTTGTATGTTTGTTATGATCCGGAGGGGGTGGCGATGGTGAGGGCTGCTGTTGTAGGTTGGCTGGGGTTTCTGCGTAAGAATGAGTTTCAGAGGGGGTTACGGATTTGGGTTGTTCTAGGGTGTGGGTAGTTCGCTCAGGTTGGTTGGCCCAAGTAGTGGGTTACGTTCCTGGTATTCTTCCTTCTGTGGATGGAGGGAGTAAGCAGGGTGGTTTTGGGATACTAGACATTGGAGGGAGGGTAATGAAGTTGGTATGACTTTAGGTTTGCTGAATAACGACGGGTTTGTATTTAACTGGAACAGTGACCTAGCTTTAGGTAATTGCTTTCAGCGGTTAGCTTCGTGTACCTAGATGATGGGGAAGCCCTGTGTTTCAAAAGTGGCACACCTGAGGAAGCAACCTAGCTTAGGTATTCCTGTACAGTGGGGCAGAATGACTGGGTTTCACAAAATGGCACACACGAGGGACCACACCTTGATTTAGGATTCCTGTATAGTGGGAGAAAGGCCTAGTTTTTACAATACATTACGCTTGTAGAGGAGAACACACCTATATTTGAAATTCCTGCATAGTGGAAGAAAGGCCTAGGTTTCAAAATACAACAGGCTGGTAGGGGAAAACACACCTAGATTTGAGATTCATGTATAGTAGGAGAAAGGCCTAGGTTTCACAATACAATTGGAATTTAAATCAGTTTGCATTCACAGTGGATTTCCTAGAGAATTTGATGGATGTGTGCGGTTGGTTTAATTATTGCAGGTGCTGGTGGTTTAGGGTGAGGTGAGCGTTAATGCAAGTGTTAATCCAGTTGTTAGTGCCAGTAATCGTGCCTACCTTGTTCATTGGCGCTGGTTGACGGCTGTCTGTTCCTCGTTTGGCACGTGTGGACACTGTCACGATCTGCTTGTGCTGGTTGCGGGTCAAATTATGCTTTGGCAACCACCTAGATAGGCAGGAGTGGGGTCGAGGAACACGTTGGCTGCGGCTTGGGGAATAGGCAGAGATTACCACTGCGACCGAGGTACTAGGTGGGTACACTGCTGTCCTGTTACTTGCGCTTGGCGTTGGGTGGAAGTCAGGCAGTGAAAGACAGCGGGCTGATTTGGGTTAACATGTGACTGAGGGGATGAGTGGCAGTTTAAGATGGGATTATTGTTGGTGGGTGCCTGTCTCCCCTGCAGACACCTCCTGGGCTGCCTTTGCCATGGGCCCTTCACCGGAGGGCTGCCTGGGCACAAGGGCTGCTAGAGTGTGAGACCCAAGAGGGAAGTCTGGGCCAATCACGGTTCGGGGATGGAGCAGGAGGCAGGTCGGGGAAGCAATGGAAGGGAAAGCTGAGGCACAGGAAGCACCGGACTTCAAAAGGTGGATTATACACATAAATTAAGCAATATCACTGCTTATCTCGAGACCAGAGAGCCATTTGTGTCAATGCTGGATTTCCAAATGATGTTGCCACAATCTTTGGGACACACACATTTGGTATTGCAACATGCAAGTGAACAGATATTCTGGAACAGGTCCATTAACTACTAGCTGTATGCATGGATGATCTGCAAAGCCTATCTGCAGCTATTCCACTGCTCTGCAACTGTCCTTGGTGTTAGGGAGAATTTTCAGTTTATGTGCTAATTCCCTTTAACCTGAGAGACCCCCAGCACTTTTGCTGGACTCTGGGCTTTTTTTTATTCAATCTCCTGAGTGAGTGGAACTTTTTACTACTCATTCATTCTTTTTCTCGGACTGGGATTTTTGATTCTTAATGTTGAATGGAGTTTGGTAAACTCCATAGGCATCTGCTTTTTGCTTAGTGACAAACAGCAGTCTCTGTGTATTGTCACTGAGGAGTCCCATGGACTTATCTTAATGTTTAAATACATTTTCTTGTGAGAACTACAGTTTTCAAGAATAGTAAGATAACTCAACTTAACATACTTAACTTTCCTTTTGTGGGTCCAGCACACACCACCTATGTGGGATGCTGGGGTTTTAGTTACATAGTAGCTCCTTACCCCACATCTCATATCACTTTTTGTTACACTGACCATCATCGAGTGCATCGTGTTCCGAAGATCGAATCCGGCTGATACTTTGCAGGCATTTGTGTGGGCCTCCAGAGGCAGGAATTCTTCACCAGAAGTCCCTTCACCAGAGTTCAGGACCGAGTAATCATAGCGAATCCGCTTGGCGATATTCGTTTCTTCTTGGTGCCAAGAAAAAGGTGCCAAAACCACAAAGAGCCGCTGAAGTGAGCTGAACCCATTGCTGCCGACCCCTTCTTCCGAGTGCTGCCGCAGAAGCGCGCCAGCGGTCTCCCCATTCGTCACCACGACCAAGGAGCAGGAATCGGGGTCTGCAACGCTGCATCTAGAAAGAAGCCATATACAATTTTGTCTTCACTTTCAAGGTACTGTGGGGCTTGGATTGTACTTACCTTATGTCATTTTCGGTGCTTCCTGGCTTGGGAAGTGCTGTTTTCTTCAATTGAGGGTTGACAAACTCCTCTGTGCAGGCCTTGCAGCTTGTGCACTACCAGTTAGGCTCCCCCTGAACTCCTGTGTTTCTTCAAGAACCACTGACTAGTTAACTAACTTTTCCTCTGAAGCAAGGAAGGAAAACTTCAGAGTTTTGTGGAGTTGGTAGCAGACACTGGGATACATGGTGGGCAATACATCACACACGATAGACTTCTGAAAAGTTTGAAACTAAGATGGCCAGACCCTGACACGTATATACAGCCGAATAGAGTGATCGACTCCTTTTATGATGTATCGGAGGGGGGACATGAAGTCTCACGTATATATACGAGTTTCTGATGTCCGCAGTAGAAGGAGAAATAGATCAAGTTAAGGGGAAGTGGGAGGCGGACCTGGGAACACCACTGTCAGATGGAGAATGGGACAGAGTAAAAAGGTACCACAAGAAGGTATCGTGCAATGCTAGATTCCAACAGATCCAGCTGTATGTGACACACAGGGCATATTTGACTCCATACAAAATAGCCAGGTTCAATCAGATAGGTAACCAGGCGTGCCCAAAATGTGGGAAGGGGGATGCTGACTTGGTATATATGTTTTGGGCATGCGCGGAAATCAGTAGATTTTGGAGGGAGCTAGCACAGCTGTTAGCGAATGATGGCATTACGTTGGACGTAGACTCACCAAAGGCCTTCCTGCTGGGGTGCTTCCAGAGACCCAAACGTGCTAAACACGTGAGCAAGCTGAAGGATCTGGCGTATATTCTAGTGAAACGGAGAATTGCAATGGGGTGGATAGCAGTGACGAGACCAGTAGTGCGAGTATGGTGGGGGGATCTATTAAAATGGGCCAATGTGGAAACGGTGGCGTGGCCAGAAGCCTCCAGTAGGGAGGAGGAACTTGGGAGTACAAGGGGTGGATATGTGGAAACAGCCGATAGCTGATTTGGCCACCTCTATACATGATACCGAAGAAGAGAGGGAGACCCCTGCAAGCGAAGCAGCAGCCACTGAAGGAGTGGCGCAGACAACATAGTGACCGTTAATGAAGGGTAGTGTAGGCACAAGGGGAGGGAGTTGGAAGGGAAGTTGTTAATTATTCATTGATATGTGCTTGTGATTATTAAATGTGTACAACGTTGTGTTGATGTGTGTAAAATAAAAAATAGTAAAAAAAAAAAATCCTCTGAAGATCTTCATCAGAACTGGCATTTGGATTTGGCTGTACTGGTTTCCCAAAGGTCCATCTTCTTGAGCCTACTTGCTTTTATTGCTAGAAAAACAAACTGCCTATATCTCTCTGGAAGACTACACTTGTTATTAACAGCTGCCAAAGTGTGTTTTGCCTAACTCTGAAACTGTCCATCACATCTCAATGTTGTAAAGGTGATATATAAGTGCTGATACTGACCTGTATTGACATCAATCTGTGCGCTGGATATGTAAAGCATAGGAAAAGTTACTCACCTGCATTTTTGTTTCTTATATAACTTGATACCATTTCACATTGAAAGTTATTATTAGTTGCTGCATTATAAATAAAGATATCGTAATATAACTTTAAGTGAGTGTTTTCGTAGATCCCTGTATGTACTGATTTCTTTGTACTGCTCTACAGCTCACATTGCTCACTCCTAAAATAAGACTGGCTGCTTAGCCACTCTACCGACTTGTGTAGTAAAGGCCTACAGCAAAGTAAAAGAATACAGTACGTGAGTACAAAAAGTCTGTTTTGGACGCAAAAAGAGACTTTCATAATGGTCGCATTAACAAGGCTAAAGCCAATACAAGGGAAATCTTCAAGATACTAAAGGAACAGGAAACTACTCCTGCACCACTTGATTCACTAGTAAAAACTCACGTGGAATGGTGTCAACTCATACAAAATGGTTTGCACAACAAACTTCACAAAATCAGGACAACAATGCTTGAAAAAAGGGTGTCAACCACTTATTAGTAAGGAAGCAATTGAAGGGTTCATCCGTGACCCGTTAATTCCTCAGTTCAACTTTCATCCAATTACAGAAAGTAAACTGATAAAAATTATTGAGCATATGAAACCATCCCAGTGTAGAGGAGACACTTGTTCTTCTATGATAATAAAAACATGTCCACCACGGCTCATCAAAGCAGTTTGTATTTTTATAAACGCTTCTCTGAAGGAAGGTAGTGTACCAGATGAGTTAAAAGCAACTACGGTCACCCCCATCTTAAAAAAAACGGGGTTGGCAATGGACAATCCACTTAATTTCCGACCCATTTCCAACACGCCTTTCCAACTCAAGATCTTGGATAGAGTGGCTTATGGTCAACTTGCAGAGCATTTGGATCTTTATCCCATCCTCCATTCAAATCAGTCTGGCTTTAGGAAGAAATATGGGACGGAAACCTCTCTTCGGGAGTTGAAAACTAAATTAATGGGGGAAATGGATAGAAGTGGTTTGTCCCTGATTATCTCATTAGATCAATCAGCGGCATTTGATTTAATTGAACACTCAATCCTTACTCCAAGGCTACAGGAGGTTGCTAATCTCTGACTCAGCAGCTACGTGGATCGCTTCATTTTTAGAGCATAGAACAAGTAGAGTTTGCTCAGCTACTGCCGAAGCTACCCCACTTTCTGTTCTTTATGGGGTACCACAGCTTGTCCCCATGTCTGTACAATTTTTTCATGGCCCCTTTCTTCTTTATGTTACAGGAGGAGGGGGTTGTGTTTTCCAATTATGCAGATGTCACCCAATGTGTCATTAATTTAACGGGACATCATAAAAATGGATGAGTCAGAGGTTAACAGGGTATTCGTTTTGATTGAAAAGTGGATGCCTGATAACTTCCTAGCTCTGAATCGCAGTAAGACAGAGCTGCTGATAGTAGGCAGCTCTAAGGCGATTAACAACTTAAATCAAGCCTATAACGCATTTAAACTGGGAGATGACATTATTGCTCCTTTTATCAAAAACTAAAATACTAGGAGTAATACTGGATCCGACACTAAGCATGAAAGCTCATGTTTCATCTGTGGTGGCGGGGTTAGTTTATTACATCAAATTGTTGGCTCACTTGAGGCCCATGATCTCGTCAGAAAGCGCTGAGACAATAGCTAGGGCAATAATCGGCGCTAAGTTGGATTATTGTTGCAGTCGCCTGCTGGGCATCAGTCAACGAGAATTGCACAGACTACAGGTAGCCCAGAATTGGGCGGTCAGAGTAGTACTCAGACTCCCCAGGCATAGTCACGTAACTGAGGCCAGATGCTCTTTGCACTGGCTTCCTATTGAAGCCAGGATTAACTTTAGAGTGCTAGTTATATTCTTTAAATGCCGGCTCCAAATAATGCCAGCTTATTTACAACAGCACATAAAAGAAAAGTGTAATCAAAGATCTCTGAGATCAGGTTCCTTAAATCTGATCACACAGCCAAGATGTAAGACATCAAAGGCGGAAAAGGGAGCATTCAACGTGAAGGCCCCTTCTCTGTGGAACAATCTTCCTATAAGTTTGAGGAGTCACTCCTCCCTCCTCTCTTTTAAGAAGGAATTGAAGACCCTCTTATTTGCTTGACATCCCTAAAAAATTCGGATTCTTCCAACTGTGCCGTCTTCATACTGGGGATCTCAGAAAATCTCATTTAAGGCTTCCTGGACCTCCCCTTTTATGGTTGTCTTCTTTGTATTGTTTGTCCTTCTCTGTAGTCCGCGCCTTTATGCCCGAGGGTCAATAGTGCGCATAACAAATGTAATGTAATGTACTGTAATGTAGGGTCCCTAATACAAAGATTTATACCAAGACTATCTTTTGAAGTCCCACACCAGTTGGACTTTAAAAAAACGTACCTAACATTTGGTTTGGCACATGATTCTCAGAAGTAGTAGTGCACCTAGCCCAATGACAATGTTCTTCCAAGGCTTTCATGTTAGAAATCAGAATGAGCTATATCTGCCCTTCATTATTTTTTCTTTGGGTGGTTTCACTATCCATACCCTCAACCACATTCCTTCAACATTCCTCCCCTTCTCCTTTTTACTTTGTTATGTCCCATCCCAACTCACACATATATCCTATTGCCAACATTCTTTTTCTCAACAGTGGCGTTGAAATGCTGGATTCTCAATCGAATTTTCAAATTGGTGACTGTACATACGGCCAAGACCACAGTTAGCTACTAAGTAAACACACACTCCTCTCAGAGTGTGTCCTTGTTCAAGCATGTCACTTATGTCTGTTACCTTTAGCAAGATAGATGAGCGAATGAGCCTTAGTTATACCTGTAGTACCCATACTTCAAAGCTGAAGATGTAATTAGTGCATTTCCCCAATATCTTGTTCTTAGGAGACATAATTTATCTCCCATTTTTGGTTGCTTACTCTCATTCTAGTCACAGACAGAGTCATGCTACAACAGTATCCACATCAAAACAAAAAACGCCCTCAAAATTATATTTGACCTACTGAAAGAACAAGTTACTTTCTTACCTGGTAACGTTCTTTCGATGGGATGTTCCTCCGACGTATTCCACATCTATGACAGTAATCACCACAGCTGTGCTGCCTCGGAAATATTTTCAGCGTAGGCGTCCTGCATCGATGACGTCGATACGCTGTCCTTGCGGGTCTCCGTTGAGGGTCGACGTCACTGGATGTTATATCTAGGATGCACGGCGCCCGTAGCCTCAGTTGTCGTTTTTTTCCAGAACGTGTGGCACCAATCTCTTGCCAGTATGACTGCAGAAAGACTTGCGGAAGCTGCAATCGCATAAGAAATTCTGTAGAGGGGCAGGCTGGAGGGTACGATGTGAAATACGTCGGAGGAACATCCCATCGAAAGAACATTACCAGGTAAGAAAGTAACTTGTTCTTTGAGGGGATTGTGTCCTCCGACGTATTCCACATCTATGACAGACTCCCAGAGCAGTACCAACGTCTGGAGGCGGGAAAAAGAATTTGAATTTTAGAATGCCCAATCAAATTGCAGAATAGAGGACCGCCTTACCAAAGGCCAAATCTTGCCCATGGATAGAATCCAGGGAGCAGTGTTTTACAAAAGTATGGACAGAGGCCCATGTGGCTGCTTCACAAATATTACAAATCGGAACACCCCTCTGCAGGGCAGTAGAGGCAGCCACCTCACTAGTAGTATAGGCCCGTAAGCCAACCAGAGGGTCATTACCCGCCAAACTGTAACATTCAGAGATCGTCAAAATGATCCATCTGGGCAAGCTCTGCTTGGTAACAGCTTGACCTAAACGCCTTCCTGCGTATCCTACAAATAGATGATCATCCACTCTGACCCGGGACATCCGTGAGAGATAGATGCTCAAAGCTCTCCTCGGATCCAATCTATGGAGCCTCTCCTCTTCCTTACCAGGATGCGGAGGAGGATAGAACGTCGGAAGAATAACCTTCTGGCTCAAATGAAATTCCGACACAACCTTTGGAAGAAAAGAAGGATGAACCCTAAGGACAACCCTGTCCTTATGGAACACCATGAAAGGTGGCTTGGTGGATCGTGCCTGCAACTCACTCACTCTGCAAGCGGAAGTAACAGCAACCAAAAATACAGTCTTAAAGGTCAACAGTCTTAAAGGACAAGAATGTAAGGGCTCAAACGGAGCTCCCATTAGGAATTTTAGAACCAAGTTCAAATCCCATCCCGGCACCTGGAAAGGGGACGGTGGAGACACATTAGTTAGACCTTTTAAAAACTGAGAAATCAAAAGGAATCTTAAAATAAGAACACTCCTCAGACGAGCGCTTAAATATGGACAGCGCCGCCAGGTAACCCTTAATGGTACCCATTTGCAGGCCCTTGTGGGCTAACGAAAGAAAAAAAAGACAGAACCAAAGGAATTGAACACTGAAAAGGATCCACATTCTGAACCCTGCACCAGTCGCAGAACTTTCTCCAATGGCAAATGGTACAGGGATTTTGTTGCAGGCCTTCTGGCCGAAAGCAACACCTTCATCACGTCTTCAGGGAGGTCCCAATCCTTGTACCTCAACCTTTCAGATACCAAGCATGAATGTTGAGAGACTTGACCTCTGGATGGAGAACCCAACCCCCCTCCGTGAGAGCAGATCATCTTGATAGGGAAGACGGCGTGGAGGGTAAATGGACATGTCGAGAAGGTCCGGGTACCGGGCTCTCCTGGCCCATGCAGGAGCAATGAGGATCATTCGGGAACTGAACCTCCATAACCTCCGCAACACTTGCGGAATGACGGGGACTGGAAGAAACGCATACAGCAGTGGGAAGGACCACTCCACTACGAACGCGTCCCCTAAGGCTCCTCTTATAGGAAATTCCCGCAAGCAGAATCTTTTGCACTTCCGGTTGACATTGGTGGCGAAGAGATCCACTTGTGGGGTCCCCCAAAGGGCAAAGATCTCCAACAGAACTTCCTGAACCAGCTCCCACTCGTGAGAGACCGTGCTCTGCCTGCTCAGAGCGTCCGCTGCTGCGTTTTTGTCTCCGGCCAGATGAACTGCCGAGATCGAAATTTCCTGCTGGATGGCCCAGAACCAGAGCTGCATCTCCTCTCTGCACAGTGGGAGTGACCCTCCCCCTCTATTTGTTGAGGTAGTGCATAGCCACTGTATTGTCCGTCATGATCAGGACACTCTTCCCCCGCACAGACGGCAGAAAAGCCTTCAGGGCTAGCCTGACGGCCCTCAGCTCTAAAAGATTGATGTGGAGTCTGGACCAACGACCGCTGACTGTCAACTTGTTGGCATGAGCTCCCCATCCCGTGAGGGTTGCGGCCGTCACGATCGTCACCTCTGGCCAGGGTAGCCAAAATGGAGCACCCTTCATCAGGTTGCCTTTGTCGGCCCACCACAGAAGCACCTGGGCAACCGAGGGCAGCACCTGAACGGGATCCGACATCCTGCCGGAGGACTGCGACCACTTGTCACGACCTCCACCTTAGATGATTCCATCCCCACCAAGTCAGTAGCCCTTTCATACACACAGGGTGTACACCCTTATAGGTTTACACAAACTCAGTTCAGCAAACATAAGAAGAAACTCAGTTGGACCAGGGCATGGCTCACCTGGAACCAGTTCCACCCATCCACACATGAATAACTTGACATGGAGGAGGAAGTGGATTGCCTAAGCAGTAGAAGCAACAGACTAGTTGTTAGAGAACTTCGGGTGTGGCTGGCTATATAAGCCACACCCAAACAGGAATCCACGCTTCACGTTGTTTCCGTTTCCATCAGCGGACGCTTACCGCTGTCGGGCGCCTCCTCATGCAATCCTGGCCGTGAACATTCCGAGCTGCCTGCTGTTATATGCTTCGCCGCGTCGGTGGCCCCTCTTCACATCAGGCCCGCGCGGCTGCAGCAGCTTCAGACCGGTCATGTGCTCCACAGCGCCAGTGGCCCCTCCTCGCATCAGGTTTGCGCGGCTTCGCACCTACCTGACATCCACTTCACAGCGCCGGCGGCCCCTCATCACATCGGGCCCGCCCAGCTCCAGCAGCCCGTTCCGCAGTGCCAGCGGCCCCTCCTCTTCATCGGATCCTCACGGCTGAGCAGCTCCATACCTATCCTCATCAGCTCTGCAGCACCGGCGGCCCCTCTTCAACACAGCTGCTCCGGTCCGGCTTTCACTCACCAAATTCTGCGCCCTCCTGGGAAAAGGACAAGGGGACACGCGTTACGCAAGAGACATTGAGCCAAGAATTCTAAGAACTCATTACTTAAAAGAACATTGGATCAAGGGCAGCACTAGTTGCCTTAACTACGTGGGTAATCTCTGCAGAGACATTCCAAGCCACAGCAGGTCTGGGCTAAACTCAGTCAGTGAAGGAACTGATTTCAAGGAACTGACGTGCCCCTGCTGTGAATCAACAAACAGGACAGAGAGCCTACTTTACATATAACAAAGGTGAGCATATGCACACTCAAAGGGAGGGTGACAACAGCGGCAGAATATAGGGGTAGTGTTCTGAGAGCTGTTAGGGGTCAGATCCGCTAAAAGCTCATATCTCTCTTCCTTGCTTCCATAGACCTACCATCCCGGAGGAAGTAAACCAGGAAACCGTGTTTCGCAGAGGTTCCGGATACCCCTGCAGAGCCAAGGTGAGCGTTACACCAATGCATCTTGAGAGCCCACTGCAGAGATCTCATCCGCAGCCTCGCCTCTGGCACCAATAGAATGCACAATGCCATGTGGCCGAGCAACCTCAAGAACTCGAACGCCGGGAGACTCTGGGCATGTTGAAACTTGTCCACCATCTGCAGAATGTGATGAGCCCCCACCTGAGGATGTACTGGAGCTGCTGGGTAGGTGTGAAGTGGGACTTCTTTAAGTTAAGGGAGAAGCCCAGCTTGTGAAGGGAGTGGCAGGTGACGGACAGATGATCCAGGACTTGCTCGGGAGAGCGCGCCCTGATCAACCAATCGTCCAGGTAGGGGTAGACGTGAATCCCCCCTTTCCTGAGAAACACTGCCACCACCACCATTAGCTTGGTGAAGACCCTCGGGCAGAGGTCAATCCGAAAGGCAGGACCCGAAACTGAAAATGCGAGTCGCCAACCGCAAACCTCAGGTACTTCCTGTGCTTGGGATGAATCGGCACATGAAAGTAAGCATCCTTGAGGTCGAGAGACACCAACCAGTCCTGAAGTTGAAGGGCCTGGAGAACTTGAGAGAGAGGAACCATCTTGAACTTGTCCTTCCTGAGGAGCTTGTTCAAACCACGCAAGTCCATGATGGGTCTCAATCCTCTGTCTTTTTTCGGGATCAAAAAATATGGGGAATACCATCCCTTGTTCCTCTCCGCTACAGGCACCAGTTCTATGGTGCCTTTCTCCAGCAGGGATTTGATTTCCTGCGCAAAGAGCGGATCCGGACTCTTCAAAGAGCTTCCCCGGTGGATTGTCGTGAGGCCTCTGCCGGAAAGGAAGACAGTAGCCGTGGGCTATGATCTCCAGAACCCACACATCTGAAGTAATGGCATGCCACTCTACAAGATTCTGCGCCAGCCTTCCCCAACCGGCAAACCATGGGACCTGGCCTCATGACTGAGCGGAAGTGGCTGCGGCAGTGCCTGAGGGCAAAGAGGCAACTGCCCAAGCGGCTTTGGCACCTCGACTTTCTTGTTTTCCATATCTGGTACTCCTACATTGGCCCCTTTGACTGGCAGCTCCCCTCAATCTACCAAAGGAAGAGTAGTATCGAAAGGAACATCCCCTCCATTAGTGTCCCCTAGGACGAAAAGGCGGAGGTTGACGTACTGCAGGGCTCAACGACTTTGCGGCAGCTTTGGAGGTCTGTAACCTCTCAAGGCTCTCGTCAGCCTTGCTGCCAAAAAGACGGACACTATCAAAGGGCATGTTGAGAAGCCGGGACTGCACATCAGGAGCAAACCCTGACTTCTGCAACCAAGCAAACCTGCGCATAACAGTGCTCGCCGCCATGGACCGGCTGACACAGTCTGCCACGTCCAGGCCCGACCGAACGGTTTCACACATGGCATCCTTGCCATCCTGCACGAGGGCCAGAAAACCATCCCGTTCCTCCCCTTCGGGAATATGTTCAGCTGCCAAAGATACACAATTCCACAGAGTATGAGTGAATCTTGCCAAGGCACAAATGGAGTTGGCTGCCTTTAAAGCCATACCCCCAGATCAAAATACTTTCTTCGCCCAACCATCAAAGCGCTTGTCGTCCCTATCTGGAGGGATGGTAGGGTACGCAGCCTGCTTTGCTGGGGCCGTAGCCGCCTGCACCACCAAACTATCCGGATGGGGTGCGTAGACAAGTAGCAGGGGTCGCCACTGGCTGGACAGTATTTTTTTAAGTAGCGATTTATTCACTGCCGGGAGACTCTTTGGAGCAGTCCAAGCCGCCGCCACCCTTCTTTGCAAGGCCATATGAAATGGCAGAACCGGGTCAGTGGGTGGACCTTGGTCCAATATATCTGTCAGGTCATCCTGCAGAAAATCCACAGATGGAGCAGACAACCCCAAATACTCAGTCACCCTCGACATGAGACGCCTGTACGAGGACTAAGCATGTGTACCAGGCTCAGGCCTGCCAAACTCAACCTCCGTAGAGGTGTCGAGACCACTGGCGTCATGTAAGGACTGACGCAGGTCTTCCATCTGGCTGTGACCAGACAACAGGTCATCAGGAACCTCAGGAGGTACAACCCACTCCACATCTGACCCTTCTTCCACCTCTGAGATGTAATCCAAAGGCTGGAATAAATCCCTGGATGAGGGTACAGAAAAAGACTCAAACACAGGCCTCACTGATTTACTGAGGGCCTTCCTCAGAGTTTCCACGGCCCTCTGGGACACCTCTGGTAAATCCTCCTCAAAAGGCGGAGAGGGCGCTGATGGAATTGGCATAGATGTCGACAGAGGCACCGACGACTTCGACAACTGCTTTGAGGCCGGAGCCCCGAGCGTGTCCTTCGACGGCCTTGGCGCCGATGGCATTGACGACTTCCTCGGAGCCGAGAGAGAGAGAGAGAGAGAGAGAGAGAGAGAGAGAGAGAGAGAGAGAGAGAGAGAGAGAGAGAGAGAGAGAGAGAGAGAGAGAGAGAGAGAGTCCCTCGAAGGACATGGCGCTGACGGCGTCGATGCCTTCTTCGAAGGCCTCACAGGCTCCAACCGTCTCGAGGGCGTCGAGGACCAGGACCTGGACAAGGCATGGCCATGGCGATCCACCTTGTACGATCGGGACCTCGACGGCTCCAGATGATCGCGCCGACCGCCCGAAGGCTTTTCCCGAAGGCGCGGACGGAACGGTGCCCTGCGATTCGAAAATCACCATCATCTCCTTGCTGAACGCGTCCCATTCTGCCGGTGATGAAAGCTTGTTAGGACAAGCCACCTGCCGTCTGGCGGAGTCCTCTGACGAGGACGGGGAAGGCGACCTGTGACGGCGCTTCCTAGAGTGCCTAGAAGAGGCAGAGGAATGGCGGGACCCACTCCGAGAACGAGACCCCCTGGACTTACGCCGACACGGAGAGTCGCCCCTCGAATCGTCGGTCGAAAGTCCAGCGGATTTCGACTTACGGGGCTTGGAAACCCTACCTACAGACAACTTCTTCTTCCGCTCCCGCAAGGCCTTCGACGTCAAGGACTGGCATTCATCTCAGTCAGTGGCGTGGCTCTCGCCGAGGCACCAAAGGCAGACATTGTGCGGGTCCATTAGGGACATCTTGGAACCGCAGTCCCGGCACTTCTTGAAGCCCGACCTCGGGGTAGAAGACGACGAAGACATATTCACAATATCCAAGTACGAAGAACTGATTCACCAAGAGAAGAATCGAGTGCGCCGAGATTCCAAGGCAAACACGTTCAGGGAAAAAACGGAACTGAGACTACAGGCGCCGTGCGTCCTAGATATAACATCCGGTGACGTCGACCCTCGACGGAGGCCCGCGAGGACAGCGTATCGACGTAGGACGCCTACGCCGAAAATTTTTCCGAGGCAGCACAGCTGTGGTGATTACTGTCATTTTATTTTCGAGTTTCTTTATTGGGGTTTATGTTATAAAACAGTTGCGTCACTGATCCAAACAATCACAGTGGTAGTAATTTGGAATACATCAAAATAGATCTTTTGTGAAGAAACAATTAAACAGAAATAACAAAACAATAACAACATTAACGAGTCTCCATAATGTCAATGATGTAAGCAACAAAAAGGGGGGGGTCTGGCCGCAGGAGAGCACAGGTTGGATACTGTGCCAGTGTTCCGTTTCAGGTATTGTGAGTCAACAGGGGGCTGATTGTTCAGGGGGGTTTATCGTCATTGGGGGGGTTAAGTAAGGCCCAGGTGAGTGTTTTCCAGGCAGCAAGTCCCAAGCTCGTGTCTTCGGGGGAAGTGGTAAGACCATTCTCCCAAGCTGAAGTTTCCGCCCCTATCCAGCGCTCAAGTTCGTTGTGCCATGCCTGGTATTGTGGGCCTCTGGGTCGCTTCCAAGCCATGGCAATGGTCCTTTTGACCAGAATGCATACCAGATCCATTAGTCTGACTGAGTGTTTGAACTTGGCCAGTCTGGGGTACGTTCCGAGGAGGCACTCTGACGGAGTCCATTCATATCTGGTCATGCCTGCCTCGCTGCAGAGGAGTTCAACTCTCGCCCAGAGTCTCCGGACCTGGACACATCCCCAGAACATGTGTAATAGATTGGCTTCATCTCTACCACACCATGGGCAGTTATGCTGGGGTAGGTTATATATTTTGGCTATTCTAAGCGGTGTCAAGTATGATCGATATAGCATGTTGAGTTGAATTAATTTAAATCTAGAGTTTCTGGATACCGCATTGGGGAACGCTAATGCTCTATTCCATTCAGCTTCGGACAGTTCGTGGCCCAAATCACTCTCCCACCTGGTTTTGAGGTCCTTGCTGCGGGGGTTAGGCCTGTCAATTAGGTGGCTATATATGCGGGACACAGGCCTCCACCCGTCTCCCAGGCTGTATAGGTGCGTTATGAAGGTGTCGGATTCGGGCTCCTCAGGCCACGTGTCCCATTTAGTTCTAGCCAAATTGCGGATCCTTGCGTACCAAAGGAATTGACCGGCTGGGACGCCATCATCGAGCTGCAAGGAGGAGAAGTCCCGGAAAGTGCCCTCACTGTATAGGTCCCCCCACGTGTATACTCCCAGCCTTTCCCAGTGTCGAATAGAGGCAAGGTCTACTGAGTTCTGGCATAGGTCAGCTAAGAGCGGTGTGTCTGGATTGTAACTGTGCTGTAGGCGGAGAAGACTTTTAACCCTTTGCCATACCTGACGACCCAGGGTAGCTAAGAAGGGTATCCCCCCCACAAGACGTTGAGGGGCCCAAATGAGTTCATTTAATCGGATTGGGGCCGTCGAGTGCTGTAAGAGCAGTGTTTCAGGGGTAACATCATCGGCTAGCCATTTAGCCACAAAGCTTAGTTGAGCAGCCAGATAGTAACGCTCCAGATCAGGGAGCCGGATGCCTCCCTGCTCGTAAGGGAGGGTCAGGGTGGATAATGCAAATTTGTGCCTACTAGTTCCCCACAGGAAGTCTGTAAGTATCTTCCCTAAGAGACGGAAGAAGGGAGCCCTAATGTAATACGAAATGTTTTGGAAGCCATAGAGAAATCTGGGGAGGACGATCATCTTAATGATGGAAGCCCTGCCCATCATGGATAGGGGGAGGCGAGCCCAAAACCCGATTGACTTGCGCAAGGGGGGAAGTGCCGCTACCGTGTTGTTGGCGTGCATGAGTTCAGGCGTGTGGTAAATATTAATGCCTAGATAGCGGAACGTAGTGGGGCACCATCCTATACCCAGTGAGGGGAGGTCATCAACATGTGTGTCCCTGAGGGCGCCCAGCGGAAACAGACAGGACTTGCGTTTGCTAAAGTGTATGCCTGACACCTTGGCAAAGTTGTCAAGGACCTCCAGCATAGTTGGGACATTCAGCTGCGGATCCCTCACGTAGAGGAGAACATCATCCGCGTACAGGGAAATTATATGGTCCACCCCATCAATCCTGATACCAGCATCAAAGAATTGTTTCCTGAAAAAAATGGCAATGGGTTCAAGCCCTATTATGTATAGCATGGGGGAGAGCGGACAGCCCTGCCGTGTGCCCCTTTGTATATCCCATGCCGTGGATATGAGTCGACCAGTCTTCACCCGTGCTCGCGGCTTGGTGTAGAGAATTATGATCCAGCGAATGAATCGTTCTCCGAAGCCAAACTCCCTGAGTACCGCAATCAGCCATTCCCAGAAAATTGAATCGAATGCCTTGATGGCGTCTAAAGAAAGTAATGTGTGGGCTTGCCCAGTGTGAGAGGGATGTGACAATATGTGTTGTAATCTGCGTAGGTTGGCAGTGGTGTTGCGGCCCGGCACAAAGCCACTCTGGTCGGGGTGCACCACTTCTCCGATCACCCTGGACAGCCGCTTGGCCAATATGGTTGTGAGAATTTTAACATCGTAATTGAGCATAGCGAGAGGGCGATAGGAGTCACAGTCATCCGCAGGCTTACCAGGCTTGAGGAGCGGAACCAATAAAGTCTCTCGCATGCTCTCGGGCAGGGTGCCCGACTCGTAGGCTTCTTGGAATACCTCGTGTAGCAGCGTGGACAGTTCCGGCTCATAGGCTTTGTAAAATTCAGCGGGCAGCCCGTCACTGCCCGGTGCCCTGCAGGTGGCCAGTGACTTAATGGCGTCTTTTATGTCCTCTATATCGATGTCAGCATCTAGAGCCTCCCTGTGTGGCAGGGGGAGAAGGGGCAAGCCAATTTCGTCCAGGGTGTTTGAGATGTCCTCGGGGGGTACCTCTTCAGCGTGGGAGTACAGCTGGGTGTAGAACAGCCTAAGGGTGTCGTTAATTCCCTGTTGGGACCTTTGTAGCGTGCCATCGGCATCTCTTAGGGCAGTGGTCGGGAACTTAGGGTGTTCTTTCTTACACAGCCAGGCGAGTAGTCTGCCAGGTTTGTCGGCATGGGCGTGCGTTCTGTTGGTTCTGGTGATATAATCAAATTTGGCCAATCTGTCCCAGGCTTCCTTGCAGGCGGCCCTAGAGCTGGCCAGCTTGACTTCCTGTGGTTGGAGGTCCAGGGTGTTGGATTCTAGCTGTTCTATTTCAGCTTCTAGTGATTCGAGTTCAGTTCTTAGGCGTTTCCTCATGCCTCCGGCCTTTGCTATGACCTCTCCCCTTACAACCACTTTGAGAGCATCCCAGACCGTGCTTAGGTGGGCTACACTGCCTTTATTCTCATTGATGTAGTTCTCTATGGTTTCTCTAAGGCTTTCCCTGAACTCGGGGTCTTTAAGTGCCTCAGTGGGCATCCTCCATGTGGGTATGGGGGATCTGGGTCCAGTGATGTTCCATTCAATTACAAGGGGAGAGTGGTCAGAGATGGTGCGGCCCAGGTAGTTGGAAGAGTCGATCTGGGGGAAGCTCTCTCTGCCAATGAAGAGGTAGTCGATTCTGGTGTAAAGATTATGCGGTGAGGAGTGGAAGGAATAGCCACGATCCTTGGGGTGCTGTTCCCGCCAGATGTCGACCAGGTCTAGGCGGTTCAGCATGGTGTTCAGGGCGGTGGTGGCAGTTGATGGGCCAGCCAAGGGGGGGGTCGACCTGTCGAGTGCAGGGTCACTGATGCAGTTAAAGTCGCCTCCCCAGATAAGGAATGCATCTCTATAGGGCGCAATCTTTGTGCTTAACTTGGTGAGGTGCGCAGGGATGTTGTTGTTGGGGAGGTATGAGTTGACTATGCAGATCTCTGTTTGTTCAATGTGGCCCAGAATTATGACATACCTTCCATCGGGATCCTGTTCGATTTTGGTGAGCTGGAAGGGGATGTGAGGGCTGATCCAGGTGAACACCCCTCTGGCGAATTTGGAGTATGTGGACCCAAACCCTTGTCCACCCCAGTATGATTGGAGTGCTGCCATGGCTTCCTTGGTTAGATGTGTTTCTTGTAATAGGACCAACCCTATCTTCTTTCTGTGTAGATAGGATTTTATTCTGTTCCGGCGTAAGTAGGTACCTAAGCCCCTCACATTCCAGGTGGCGATTTTAAGGCGTGTGGGCATGATGATGGCAATGTGGCCAGGGCGCTGGCTCCACCCTCCTTGAGCCAGCTCTGTGTGCCGAGTGGTCGCCCCCAGGGTCTATGCTCTGCTTTCTTCCTGTTGGCCTTGATTGTTGCGTTGACGTGTTAATCGGAGACTTATAAACGAATTTAACTTCCACTCGAACAGGTGGATTGAACAAAAAAGTTAACTGTGTGTTGCTCCCAGCAGCTGTTCTGGGAGGACAACGCTCGGGGGCATCCGCTACCCATCGGCCTGTCCAGGTCATGTGGTGCGGTTGTGGTGTTGGCCTTGGGCCAGCCATGCTTGGGGTGGGGTGGGTTGCGCCGATGTCTGTGGGGTGGTCCGCGGAACTCCCGTCCTTGAGAGAACTAATCAATCATTGTTGTATCGGATCTGTTTGGGTTTAGCCGTTGGGTGTCGAAACGTGGTCCTCTCCCTCGGCCAGGTTATTATGTTCCATCCACATAGTGGCTGCCGCCGGGGTCTCCATGTAGACGGCTTTACCTTTGTGTAGAATCTTGAGGCGCGAGGGGTACAGTAGCATGTATTTAAGGTCGAACTTCCGCAGTTGGGCTTTGATAGGTATGAACGAGTTCCTGGCTCGCTGGACTTGCGGGGTATAATCGGGATAGATTACAATCTTGGAGCCATCGCGTCTGATGTCACCTCCATCCCTCGAGAATTTGAGGATTGTTTCCCTGTCACGAAAGTTCAAGACCTTGGCAATCATTGGGCGAGGGTGTGATCCCGGAGGGGGCCGCTTTTGTAGGGCGCGGTGGGCTCTCTCGATGGAGAAGCCCTGTGTGAGTTTGCCAGCTCCGACTTCCTGCATTAGTAGGGACTCGATAAATTCTGTGGGGTCAGCGCCTTCCATCCCCTCCGGAACGCCCAGGACTCTGATGTTATTGCGGCGGGCTCTACCCTCTGCTTCTTCGGATCTCGCTTCAAGATGAGCCACTTGCCTCTCAAGTGTGATGACTTTCTGCTTTAAGTCCTTGGCAGTGTCCGTGGTGTCCCGGAGGTTTATTTCCACTTTGTTTATTCTTTCTGCCATGTTGCGGGCGTCTTGGCGGATTAGCTGCATGTCCACCTTGAGTTCGTCTATCCTGGTCTCCATGCACGTTTGGAGTGCTGCGATAGCTTGGAGCACTTGGGCGTTGCTGGGGTCGGTAGCAGTTGTTGGGGTTTCAGTCTGCGTGGGGATCTCATGTTGGTTGGGCTGTTTGGGTTTAGCCCCTGAGAATGAGTCCATGATTGTGGCACCCCTGTTCTTGTTGCGCGAAGTAGACATTTGTCCCACCTGGTAGTGTGGTAACAGGGATGAGCCCTCCGTCGGCCCCACAGGACGGCGTATTTCAGTGAAGAGCAGCGGTGTTCCTTGGCGACACGATGCAGGGTGTTCCCCCGGCAGTGCGACAGGGCACTCAGCGATTTCCCGACACTCCGGGCCGTGGCCTCGCTGGGCCCCGTCGTCTATGGTACAGGCGAGTTCCGGCTCCCAAGCGCTAGGATAGGGTCTGCAGGCTTACCGGTGCGTTGGTGGGTAAACTGTTCACTCCTCAGTCCTCGGGCCGTCCGTTCGGGGGGAGAGGAGGAGGGCCCCTGTTTAGGTCTCCGCCGCTCCTTCGCACAGAGCTCCTCGCGGTCAGCAGATCGCGTCAGTGGGCTATGCACATCTCGTGTCCCCTCCGCAGTGGTCCCGGGGCGATGGATGTGACTCCGTCCGCTCCCCTTGGCAGTGTGGTGGTCTCCTCATGTGCTCGGTGGCATCCAGCGGCAGGACGAGTCCCGAGGAGCAGGGAAAAGCGAGGGTGTCCGGTCTTTCGGACGATGACTTTGCTGGGGACTTTCCGCCACTTGCGTAGGGACAGGGGAGGCGAAGCCCGATGGAACCTCTTCCCTTCGCCTCGCAGCCCGCTCGGTCCGCCCCTCCGTCAGGCCTCGCTGTCGTCCGCCATCTTGTTTCGCTCGGGGGCGTCAGTTCCGAGGTTGCGTTTTCGGGGACGCTGGTTCCGATTCTTCTCGTTCCAGCGCCGAACGGGGTCAGAATCACTTCCCCCACTTGGGTATAAGTTTTGGCACACAATCGGGCCAGGAATAAGGGTCGAATAAAGGATCTAGGCCAGGATCGGGACGGGAGCTCCACACAGTCACGTCTTTACGCCATCAGCGTTGGCCACGCCCCCCTCGGTGATTACTGTCATAGATGTGGAATACGTCGGTGTAAAGGACTGGAGGGGGGGGGTCTGTACTTCTGCTCTCTATATGGTAGAGGAGAGGCACAGAGGACCCCAGCCAAGATTCTTTATAAGGTAGCAATGGGCGAGCAATCAAGGCCTAGCTTCTCAGGAGGTGATGCAGGCTGATTCTTAAGTACAGTGTAGTCCCTGATCCCCACAAAGGAATGTCCACACACTGTATTACTGAAAACACAGTCTTTATATAATGAATAGTCTTCTAACATTGAGGAACTTTTTTGAGATATCATAGGCCTGTACAGACTAAATCGGGGTTGCTTGGTGATTATTAGCCTTTTTAGGGTTTTTGTCTTTTGTGGTTGGTTCTTTGTCGCATGAGTGTAGGCCACTACGGAGACACTGAGTTCCTCTCCCACGTTTGTAAACTGTAGGAAAAGTTGCAACTGTGCCTGCACTTATTTGCACCAAGATAAATTACTGGTGTATTTCCTTTTGCTATGAATGACAAATCCAAAAGTTCTGTTGTATTTGATAAAGGTTTTTATTTTGAATTTTCAGCCCCTCTTGGATGACACGTGTTTCGGCGTACAACCTGCGCCTTTTTCAAATCCGGGCCTTTAATGTGTCATTACGGTTCACACAAAGAATAATGTTCTTGTTGTAAATGAAGCTCTTTTAGTCTTGGGCTCAATCCCATCTGAAAATTCTAATGCTCACGCTACAAGCGTCGGGTTTCCTCTGGAGGCACTTTGTACTCAGAAATCCACAATGGCAAATATACAATTCTAAAGTGGTACCACCAATATTATCAGAGTTCATTAAAGTGCATCAACTATACTGTTAGAATGTCACACAGATCAATAACAAGGAAACCAGCAATAGAGATAGGATGGAAAGCAAGATGGTTGACACAATAGGCAGAATTCTGGCTTCTATCGCTAAGCACAGTTCTGTGTGGAGATCCCCCCCCTCCCAACCTGGGCAACCTGTAAAATAAAGATATATAGCACAAGCCCAGTCCATATATTGCTCAATAGTCTTGTTCTCTCCTATAATGTTTTTACCCCCCCAATGTACCTGGTGGAGTAGAGTTCTTCTAAGAAGCGTCGACGGATCCTTCTTGAGTGACTCCCTTTAAAGCAGGAGCCACGGATCATCGAGAGGAGTCAAAGAAGGTGAACTTGGCGTTGATGAGAAGTTCGAGGGTGCCGAGACCACGACAATCCAGATGGTGCTCGTCGGCGACGTCCTGCGCGGATGAGGTGTGCGGGGTACCTCAGCGATTGATTGTTCAGGACCGCAAAGAGTTTCTGATGAACTGTGGCCCAGCAAGGGCGTCGAGTCGTCAAAGTCTTGGTGGCCTTCAGGTGGTGGGAAACCCACCGGCGGATTCTCCTCGGCACGTCGGCGGCCTTGACTTTCTCCGGCAGGACAAAGCGGTCGACGTTGCGGACAAGGGAGTCCTTCGATTCAAATGTTCTTAGGCAAAGGAGCGGGCAGCTCTGGTCGTTGTCGGCACAGCGTCATGTGGTCCCCTCGTCTGGGCAACACAACTTCGACGGGCCTCCAGCGGTTACACAAACCTGCGAACCCTGGTCGACGGCAATGGACTTCGACAGTGGCGAAGTCCGGGTGCTTCACTTCGTTCTCCTCAGCGGTCCCGTCTCGGGTCAGCAGCCTTTCGAGGGTCTGACTTCCAGGAAGATTCGGCGAAGGTTAGCGGTGCTCCATGGTCCCTCGGAGCACGGGAAGAGG
The DNA here is from genome assembly GCF_040938575.1 of Ambystoma mexicanum. Lineage (NCBI taxonomy): Eukaryota > Metazoa > Chordata > Amphibia > Caudata > Ambystomatidae > Ambystoma > Ambystoma mexicanum. The sequence continues at coordinate 383,537,013 of NC_090929.1, read as the reverse complement.
GCGCCTTACCAGGTCCTCTCTCGGATCAGTCTTCGATGAATTGGGCAGCTTTCAGATCAGGTCGAAGCAAATGCAACAGCAAGTCTTCTTCCTCCAGCTGGGCGTCAAGGATCAGCAGTTCCAGTTACTCTTCAAGTGTAGACACAGCTTCTGAACAATTTCCAGTGGTGAGAGGTCCCCAGATATACTATCCTGTCTCTCATCCACACTGCTGGGTCACACTCAGCAGTCAATCGTACAGAAGGGCATTCATGCAGTCTGTCAGCCAATCAGGCACACAGTGCATTCAGGCCATCCTCCTCCCTATCAGACACTCACAACAAGGAATGTGGATTGGGACAAGTACCCAGCCATTCAACTCTACACACTGCATTCAGGCCAGTTTCGGGCAGGGCTGTCTCAGTCTTTGTCTCTCATACCAGAAACCTGACAGCCACAACAAGAAGTGCATATTGGTCACACACTCCATTCACCCAGGTCCCACCCACAGGGTGTACCCACAACGTACAGTCACTGGGAAGGCTCCAGCCAGTCTGGACTGGACTTCACAACACCACCATATATGGAACTTCCACCCAACAGCCAGTCAGGGGGAAGGGACAGAGTCAGGGTTTCCCAGGACTTTGGGAAAACAAGGTAACAGGCAATAGAAAGCAAGAGGCCACAGGGGCCATCTCGTTTTCCATCAGGAATCAACTGATACCAATGGCAGGGCCTGGGTATCCCAAAATGGAGGATACTCAGAGCACCTGTCAAATTCAGAATGGAGCTGCCACCAGCCCATGCCCTGCTCTGTGGGCCACCCACAGGTGCCCAAAAACATACGCTAGGGGCACAGGGTTGTACCCCCACCCATGGGTGCCGTAAGGGTATCCCATGGGTCTGTTCACCAAACCAAAAGAGAGAGAGCTGCACCGCCAGGAGTCCCACATGAACTCCTGCGCGGAAAACACGACAGAACACACGATAAAAGGGCAGTAAAGGACAAGGATACGGAGGCCCTGTCCCTCCGATGCATTTCCAGCATCACAGTCGGAAGACACAATCCCCTCGAAATTAGCTTCATAGTGTGGTCCACAAAGAAGGGGGTAATTAAGAACTATGGAAGAGCCGTGGCACGGCCGAAATGTAAGGGACAAAATTGTTGATTATTTCTCTTCTTTAATAGCAAATACAATGAAACATGCACATGACATTAAGGTTAATGTGCACACACAATAAAGATGTTCTTTTATAATGCTGTATATAGCTTTAAGGTGTGAACATATTATTACAGTCACAAGCCTTTAAAGTTAATTTGCAAGGATTGTACATGTATCTGTGTTGCTACATATTCTTGGGTAAATTCACACAACATCAAAATTTCTGCTCTGTTACAGTCATAATGTCAAGTAATTGTTACGCTCACCTGGTATCCACGGGAACGCCACCCAGCCCTGGTTGGATGATTTGCACTCTCGAACCCTCTCCGGGCCCCTTGGTAAGGCCTCTGGTTAAAGATGGGTCTGCAATATAGGAGAACTGGATTCAATACCAGATTGTCTTTATGTTTTCCCACCTCCCTTTTCCTCAACTCCTTCCTCCTCCTTGGGCCTTCTCCTCACCTTAATATTGTAAGAGGTGGATTTCCCGTCCTGCTCCTCGCGGCAGGGGCGCGTAGATGTGGGGGGCGAGCAGCAACCAAGTTACTTCACTGGTGCAAGCCCCCTGTGGGAATCCAGGCCTGCTGCGACTCTGTGAATTTGCTGCTTTACAGCCTTTATATGCAGTTCTTATGTTCCTCTTAGTTCGAATAATGTCTTGCTTCTTTTCTTTTAGGTATGGAAAGGTATTTTGGTGTTGTCATGCAGTTTGAAGATGAGCATGGGCCGGTAGGCGAAAGCGCGGTGTGCACGATGCTGTCCGGTGAGTAATGCGCAATGCGTGGTGCTGTTTCGCCTTTTATATTGCTAACCTGTGTCTTTTCTCTCCTTGCATGTTGCGATGTTCCTCGCCGAGCGATGTAATGTTCCAGCAATGATACTGACCAGGAGATGACTACCCAGGTAAAAATTGTGTAGCTTTCTTCATTTGGGAGGAAACGTGAGTAAACGCTTACTAATGCTGTCTTTCTTTTTCCTCTTTCCAGGTTATGGTATTCCAGGATGCATGCAGTGCCGGATGATGGAGTTCGTACCTTCAGGTGAGTGGAACTGAAGTCAGCAGTGGATTGAAGACAGGATACTGTTCCAGGTAAGTTTTGTAGTGTTCTTTCTCTCTGCAGGTCCTTGGTTTCAGGTAAGCTGGCATCAAAGAACTGGACACAGTGAGCGTTACGCTGCCCACAGCAGAATAACGCAAAGCATGTTCTGCTGTTTGGGTGTGGTTTAAATAGTCTCAGGTAAAGTAGTCCAGGTAAAATAGTCCCAGGCCTGCCACACCCAAAGTAGTCCAGGTTAAGTAGTCCCAGGCCTGCCACACCCAAAAGACTAGACCGCATAGCTCAGTTCCTTGTAACTGAGCTATGTGTGTGCCTCCATGTTGGCTGAACCCCCCCCAAGTTAAATAGTCCCAAGTAAATAGTCCCATTCTAATGTTGGTCTTCATGATGGTCATGAGCCTGGCGCCAGAGGCGCCAGGACAGACTCCAAGAGAGTCTTGGATGAGGTTTTAAGGCCTTTAACCTGGCCCTAACTGGAAGGCTGACTTGCCAGTGAGGGCCAGGGCAAGGGTCATGACAGTAATATGGGGAATGCACCATGCAAGAGCTGTAATATTGTTATATAAAAAGGACTTGTAACTTATGAAATAACGTGGTAATGTGAAAATCAAAGTTTACAATCGCCGAACAATGAGAAGGGAACCACAAACAGTACAGGCAGACTTGCATGCAGCATGAATATGTTCAAAACTTCAAAGAAATGGTTCTCTGGGCTATTAGGTGGTGCTCGATACACCTATACAATGAAACAATTGTATTAGAGTACAGATAGGGAGAAATGGCATTGCCATCAAACTTAGCACTCAAAGTGCATGCCAGTTTTTTCTCAAAGCAGTCTTCTGAGAGGTAATGGCTTAACTGGAGTAAGTAAACCCGCTACTGGTATAATAAAATTTCTTAGCCAGGTCTCCCTTCAGCCACTCGAATTATAAGCACTCTGCATATCCTTCACTGAAGCCTTGTTAAAAACAAGTATTGGCAAAGCAAACAATGTTGGCTAGTGTATAATTATTAGGCATATATGTAGGCACTGTGTAGCGATCTTTTAATTACATAATTGTTCAGGTCTGTGAGTGGGTGAGGTCATCTGCTTGGAACGTTATGCGAGTGTGGAATGTTGTGTGCGAGGGGTTCCTTTTGTGACCGTTGATTATGGCCAACTGAACGTGGGGCTGGTGGATGTCTCTACGCTCTTTCCTGACTTGTAATCTGTACTCAGCACAATTTACCAGTAAAAGTGCTTAAATCATCAGAGCCTCCAACTCATTTGTGCGTAACCCACATCATTACATTTGACGACGAGCATGTTTTCTTACACATAGATAAAGGGCCACGGCGGTGTGTGAGTAGGTGGAGCAGAAAAGAACAAGCAGAACACAGTGCAGGTAGCGGCATACAGCCTTCAGAGGACGGTGAGCGGGATCGGTTTAGGGCTGCCGTTGGCTGGTGTGCAGAGCGCCCACGGAGGAGACATCCACCAGCCCCCCTACCCCCAGGGCCCGAGGTGAGCGAGCGGCGAGCGACCCTATCCTGTGTTGGGGATTTTGGTGTCGGGGCGCCTGGGGCGGGAAGCAGATTTGAAGCCCTGTTGCGAGGAGGAGCGTTTGAGTGTAAAGAGACGCAGGCGCTGCGACAGGGGCGTGGGTTCTGAAAGTAAAGCACAAGTCTCTGTCAATGGACATCCAACACCACAATCAGCTGCGGGTTTGATGACACACAGGGGACTTTTTGGTGCAATCAGCATTTGGCCTTCAGCATACTCAACTGTGGGGGCATTTTGTATAGCCATATCGGGCTATTGGAAGGGCAGGTGTTGTTCCCGTCAGTATACAAAGTGTATACGCTGAGCCGTTTTGCGGTTTGTAGTAAGGAGCTCTGGACCTTGTGAAGGTCGGAGTAAAATGATGACGTCAGAGGGCGTGTCAACGGCTGCTGTGCGTTCAGAGGGTGCTGTGCAGGTTCTGTTTTCGAATGAGCGGAAGGCTGTGCTGCTAGGCAAGAGGAAAGGAATGTTGACACAGTTTCAATTCGGACTGTTGAAGACGGAGAGATGGTTAATGCTGGTGATGTTGTGGAGCAGCATTTACAGTTTCAGGACGATTTGCAGCATGGGAAAAGGATCAAGTTGGCGTGTGGTGAGGGGTATGCTGGGAGGAGTGTTTCTTGGGGTGGTTTTGATGTTCGGCTGGAAGGAGCTTCTCGCCAGTCTGAAGGAGATTCTCAGCAGTGTTTGAAGGTGACGAACGGGTGAGCGAAGAGAATGGAGGAGGCACCCCGATAACCGGGGCAGGGGCCTTCCTCCTTCCGCTCTCTCGTCCCTCCCCCCGCAGGAGCAGGGGAGAGGGCGGCAAGGTGAACAGAGGAAAGGGCGCCAAAAGCCCGCGAAGGGTAACAAAGGAAGGAGGAGGAGCTTGGGCTACATAAGCGGCGGGCACCCGGCACAGGAGCACTTGCAGCTCTTCCAGCAGCCGGGCGCCCGCCAAAATCGGAGGATTTCGTTTTCGTTCCTACACGCCATGGAAGAAGGATTTCGTTTCGGAGTGCAAGTGCCGTTAGTTTTTCTTGTTCCTTGTTCGGGGGTTATGGAGAGAGAAGCGGTCCGGTTGGAGTGGCGGCAGAATTTCCAGCACAGGAAGGAATCCAGTTGCTCACGAGGCGGAAAGAGCAGGGCGTCTATTCGGGAGTTCGTCAGCTTTACCTAAGGTAGGGTGTGGAGTTAGCGCCACCTTTGCCGCGAGGCCAAGAGTCTGCAGGCATTTCCTCCGCTGGACTTGAGTTGGGGGAGTTTATGGCACGTGCGGGGCAGGCAAGAGATAACGCGAGCGGGGGCTGGTTTTTTCAGGATGTTGGCAGGGCTTATCTGAAACGGCCCACCCGGTTTTTAAAGGGGCTGGAAAATAAATAGTCCCCGAGCCTGGGCTTCATCGCCTCATATTTACAGACTTTTGCACTGGGGTTCTGCAAAATGTCCGAGGCCCCCGTCCAGCCAGTCAGGTGGCACAGCGAGCAGAGCGCTAGCTTTGGACATCTGTGCAGAACATGCTGATGCAGGTTCGAAACCCGGTGGGGGCCCAGCTCTGCCTTTCATCCGTCCGAGGTCGATAAATGAGCACCGCACACGTAGGTAAAAATTTGTAGCGCTATAACAATGCACACTGTGCTAAGCCTGTTAGGAGGCTCTGTTGCGCAATGGATAGCGCGTTAGACTTCTAAGGATGCTGTGAAGCAATTCAAAGGTTGTGTGTTCGAGTCCCACCAGAGTCGATGTATTTTGGAATATTTTTGAAACTGCTGTGTATATTTCGTATCGATGTTTGTGCAAATTGTATCAACAGACTGTTAGTTCATCCGAGTGTTATTTTGATTTGAACTTAATGCTTTACTGGAATGAACATAATGAGTGGCACTTAATTGCGTAGATTCATAACTGTTGTATGGTACAGGGGTACGAAACGGCTGTAGCAAGCCCCCCTTTTGATAAAACGAAGGTTGTACTTCCAAGGGGGTGAAACCTTGTGCTGTGGCACCAGCGACTTTCAGGGGGGTGAAACCTTGTGCTGTGGCACCAGCGACTTTCAGGGGGGTGAAACCTTATGCTGTGGCACCAGCGACTTTCAGGGGGGTGAAACCTTGTGCTGTGGCACCAGCGACTTTCAGGGGGGTGAAACCTTATGCTGTGGCACCAGCGACTTTCAGGGGGGTGAAACCTTATGCTGTGGCACCAGCGACTTTCAGGGGGGTGAAACCTTATGCTGTGGCACCAGCGACTTTCAGGGGAGTGAAACCTTGCACGGTGGCACCAGCGAATATTAGGATGGTACACGGCTCGTGTGTTAACCTGTGAGCTAGGGATATTCAGTGTTACAATCTGTAGTGGGGCTTGCAGTAGTATAGGTCATGGCGTCTGGGCATCACTGGCAGCGTTCTGTGCTGTATTGGAGTGTTGGTAGATTGCTGTGAGTTGTTTTAGTTTGTACTGCAGCGTGTATGGTGTTGTATACCGCATTGCCACCTGCTCTGGCATCAGGCGATATTTGCAGTTGTGAACTCTTGGCTAGTGGTGTAGGGGGTTGCCGTTGCCATTACAGGACGTCCGTGTAATATTGCAAGGCATGAAGTTATGTAACCACCCCGCATGGGTTGCGGGAATGCAGGCTGTGGTAAATCTATAGAGCACTTCTAATATAAACCGCTCATAGAACTGCAAAGTAGTACATGACATGAGTTACCGAAATGACCCTGCGCTTTTGTAATGTGCGAGTTTGGAATAATTCAGTAGCAGTGTATCAACGCGGGGCAACATCTTTAAGTTGTGAAGAGGTCTCCCGATATATGAGAAAAGTTGCAAGGGGCGTGAGCGAGGACCTTCGCCACACACGAGGTGTTTCATAAGTCGGCGGTTGACGAGTGGGGGAACATGTGTCGTGGGTGATCACATGAATGTGAACTAGGGTGCCTGTCCACGTTGTAGCAGGCAGTTTCGGAAGTTGGGAGGAAGAACATCGGATGGGGATGACTGTGAATTGAAGCAAACAGTGATGACGTCAAGTAGCGAGTTAATTGGAACGTTCGGCTTGGTTCAGGAGAAAAATGCGTCTGCGCATTGGGTGAATTTGTAATACAGGTGGATAAATAATTTCTGTAAATTTATCTTGGGGTTGCGGATGGTCGTCGTTGTGTTAGAAAGGTAGGTTGCTACGATGTACACTCCATGTCACCCTTTGAGCACAGGGCGCATCCCCAGTGCGGTCGTGGGGTTACATTTTGGCTATTTGCCGCTAGGCTGCGCATTAGGTATGCAGGAGAAAGGGAGTTCCTTTGAGGTCGCGCACAGCATGGTGGAAGGCCCCCTTTTGGTTTTAAAAACACACGGTTTCTAGGGCACTGGTGTGCTTAGAAAAATGTCGTAGGGATAAGGGAATTGTACGCACTAAAATCAAGTATTATGGGCGATATCTTTTGGGGAGAAAGCTTTTGGGAAAATCCTTCAATTGTTCTGCGAGTTTATTGGAGGAACAGCCTTAGTGCACAATAGCGCGTAGAGGTAGGCCCGTGTGAAGGGGAAACGGGAACCAGGGTGCCTCGAGTGGCTAGTGTGCCCCTTATTCAAAATGTCAGGCTTCACCTGGTGCAGGAGGGTCGACATCCGTGGCTGGGAGTAGCACCATCAGTTTATGGGTTACATTTGTGAACAGAAGGTGTTCACAATTACGATCACCTACATTACTGTCATGGGGCATTAACCAGCATGGTGGCCAGACGATGTCTTTCACCACGTTTGGAACTGATGCGCATAGCAGGTTTCCTAAAGATGGGATTAATGTGGCCATGGGGGAGTTATGACCGTAAAGACCGCAGGTTCAGTAGGTTTCACGTGGCGGTTGAGGGTCTGGCGAAGGGGTTAATCATGGCCTCCTCAAGGGAGTCACGCGCGAGCAGGGCCGTTGCACAGGGATAGGTGGGCTAATTACGGGCACCTGCAATCAGTAATTGTGGTACAAATTGCGCGGGGGCGGCGGGTGAATGAGGGCTGGCCTTGCGATGCTCAGGGAAAGCCGGCTGCATCGCAAGTTGCGGTACGGAGTCACGTTCTTTCGCGGGAGGCCAGCATCAAGTAGAGCTGCATGACAGGAGGGAGCCCTCACTTTGACATCTGGGCTGAACCTGTGGACACAGGTTCGATTCCCGACAGGGCCAAACTCAGTTGTTCAGTAAGAATAAGCAGCGCACAGATACCTGAGGGTTCATAGCGCTATATAAATGCAGAAGTAGTTTCATCCCGCTTGGGAGCAGGACGACACTAACCAGACCGGAGTCCAGCACCTGGTCCGCCCGGAGAAAATGATGGCCATTAAGCATATTGTATGATGTTAGCAGAGAGGCGGCTCCGCGTCAGGGACTTCTTGTGGGCCCCAGGGTCGAGATTTTAATGTGTTCACAATGGTTTGTATTTGAAATGAAGATGCGTGCCGATTAACATGACCCGACCAGGTACGGCTTAGGCAGCCTTTACAACGGACTAGGAGACAGGTATTGCAGTTGGTAGGAAGGTATCAGGTGTGCATTAACTGGCTGAAGTCTGTGACAGGATTATCAAAGGAGGACCCATTGGCAAGGTACAGGCACGAACAGTTTCGAGTTTTGATATTGGGGGACTTTTTGGTGGCATATGATCTGGCCGTAGGACCAGGGGTACATGCATATCTTATGTTCGGTTCCCAAAGTCGTTCAACCTACCAGCGCCTTCAGACCATACCGATGGGTTTTAAGGCGCTATATAAATGCAAAATAACATATAACATAATATGTCAGATACATAGTCTCCAGAACAGACAAGAGCGACCGTGGGAGTACACGGTACGGCAGCCAGGCTGCTTGATGCTAGGGGCCTGTGGGTTGAATTAAAAATGCTCAAGTGAAACACAAGGGGGGAGCGTTCTTGGGTCGGGAAAAATGTTATCGCAAAATTTATATTGCTAAAAGTGGGGCGCTACGGGTAAGCGAATTGGTGCCAGCCAACAAGAAGGGGTAAAGGTTGGAGTTTCCTGAGGAGCTGTGACATAGGGGTACAAGGAGAGCGGGTATACATGTTGCTGAGGAGATCCAAGACGAATCAAACAGGGAAAGGCAGAAGCACCATGTTAGGGGGTACCCGGGACAGCCCGGTTTGTCCAGTAGGATGCGTAAGCGCGTATTTGAGGTTGAGGATTCGCACGGGGGAGGAGGAGCCTGTTTTGGTGCATAGAGATGGGTCAGCTTCAAGCCTTTTTCATTTTAAATAGGTAATGGACATGGCACTGGTGGAAGCAAGGTTCTCAATGGGGGTCTACGGGACACATTCCTTCGGGATAGGGGCAGCCACGTCAGCAGCAGGGATGGGCCTGGGAGCAGAAGCAATCAAGCTGATTGGGGGCTGGAAGTCCGGTTGTTTTAAGCGATATGTCAGGCCCGGCAAAATGTAAGATTAACGGTCCCCCCCCCCTCCTATCTCCTCTCAGTAGCATCGACGAAAGGAAGGCGACGGTCCGCCTGGGTGGTGGGCCTTTCGTTTGTGTCAAGCCAAGCAAGAGGAGTTGACCGCCGGGGAATACCGGGTGCAATGGCATGGAGTGCCAGGTATGGAGTGGGCACAGCTGCGGGGGCACGTGCGCAGACTCCTGAGGGAACATCGGAGGCCCGTTGTTCTGGTGGTGCACCTCGGTGGCAATGACTTGGCTGGTCTGGGGAGGGGGATCTTGCTCAGGGAAATGATGTCTTCATTTCAGGAGTTATCGGCGGAAATGGGGGAGACCGAAATCGTGTGGTCAGAAATCATCTCGAGGCACGAATGGAGGGCCGCTGAGAGTCAGGCGGCCGGGGAGAATTCAAGGAGGAAGTTGAATTGGGCCATGGTTAAGTTTTGCAAAGGGAGAGGCTTACAGCATATCAGACATGGTTTGATCAACCTGAAAAACAGGGAGTACTACTTGAAAGACGGAGTGCATTTGTCGGAGCAAGGAATGGATTTGTTTTTTCTGGAATATCTGCACAAAATTACTGGAGTTATAAGCCCGGAAAGGGGGGAGCCACGGTGGGCGGTAACCCACCTTTGGCGTGGCGGGTTGTGGCAACCTATGATAAGACAAAGACTCCGAATGAGCCATTGCTAAACCGGAAGGGGCTTCGCCCATTCTAGACAGCGCCTCCTGGGAGCCTAAACGGCGGGGGTGTCTGGCGGTAGCAATTGGGGCTCAACTTCCCCCCCAACAAACGGCGCTCCCCCAGTCCGCAAAGACCTGCAGGGGCAGGCAGTTTCTCAGGCTCGAAGGCCTTGGGGGAGTTGTGCCTGCAATTCAACATGGAGATAAAGGGGGAAGCAGGACGAGGAGCAGTCGCCACACCTTTTGGATCTAATTTTTAATACCTGTTTGCAGTGGTTATGTATATGTAAAAATAAATCTGCGGCCTTGTTATGCCAAAACAAAAGAAATGTCTCATGAAGCACCTTACTGGAGGGGAAAGGAAAGGGGCTTGCAAAATGAGAAATGTTTGATACAAATGGCATAGCTAATGGACAAATGCCCAGGTTATGGAAGTAAAGGAAAAGATACCACAAATGGAAGTTGGGGGTGCTCAAGGCCCGATGAGAAGGGGGAATGCTATAAGACAATGGGACTATCGCGACAGGGGTGTTGGGTTATGTAACTGCTGTCTTGGTTCATTACATGATTTGGATGCTCATTGGGAGGAATCTTGGCGACACTGCAGGTCATGTAGGGAATTCATTGGGGAGGCAGCGGACACCTCAATGATGGTCTTGCAGGAGCTTGATTCTGACTTTCTGCCATTCTTATGGGATTTGTCGTGTTATAATAGGGAGTACTAGGTTGCCTTTGGGAGAGGTGATGTGAGGCCTTCAGTCTGCGTGTTCTGAATAGTGGGTGAATGGTCTGCCGGGCTGAATGTTTACGTGTCGTGGCCTCCGTTAGTTCTTAAAGGTTAGCAATTGAGGGTTTTTAGTCATGTTACATGTTTACATGTTTTGCAGTTGTTTGAAGATGTTTTTCCACAGGTCACGGGGTAATTCAAGGACTTTATTCAGAGATGTTATGCAACTGTTTAATCCTCATTTTGGTTAAAGGTCACCAGTAATTCATGGACTACACTCAGAAATGTTTTGCAACTGTTTAATGTCCATTTTGTTACAGGTCTTCGTGTAATACAAGGACATTGCGTTTTGGGGTGTAGCTGTGACATGTTGAAACGTGGGAAGGTTTGTGTGACTGGAACGTTATTTTGGGTGTGGGAGCAACAGGTTTCTTGCGGTTAGGTTTGGTAAAGGGTTTGGACCGGTAACATGGTTGATTAATGTGGATAGTGTTGGGTTGGAGGGAGTTGGGAACTCCGGCTGAGAGCCAAGGTTACTAATACATTGTTTGAGGGAAGTAGGTATTCCGGCTATGCCAATGAGTTTTAGGGAGTTTGGGACTCTGGCTTTGTTGCCATTTGAGGGTTTAGAAGTTCAGGATGTTGGACATCTTACAGACAATGGGATGAGCTTTCCTTTGCACAGGATGGGCTGGTCGGACCCTGTTGCAGTCTGTGGCATTTCTAGTGTCTTTAGGGATCTTGTGAAGCCTCATGGTGTTTAAGTTGGTAGTTTTAGTTGCATGTGTGATGTTTCGCGCTCATGCATCAGCCACCTTTGTGTATAGGTGGGTGGTGTTAGTTTTGAATGAATGATAGTTGGGGTGGAAGGTTAGTGTTGGTTTAGTTGGGTGAAGGGGGTTGATGGAGCTGGTCTCTTCAGTTGTGGTTCACTGCAGGTCCCCCGCAATTGGTTTATGGTACAGTGCGTTGGAGTGTATTTATGTCATGCCTTAGTTGAGGGGCAGCTTAGGAGTTACTAACTACAGGTTGCTTTGATTCAGTTCATTTAGTTAGTTAGAATGAGTGTTCTGTTGTGTGTTAATCTGGTAAGGGGGGAGATATGTAGAGATCTTCTTTTAATGACAATTGTTCAGGTCTGTGAGTGGGTGTGGTCATCTGCTTGGAACATATGTAAGTGTGGAATGTTATGTGCGATGGGTTCCTTTTGTGACCGTTGACTATGGCCAGGTGAAGGTGGGACTGATGGATGTCTCTACGTTCTTTCCTGACTTATAAGTTACATCTGTACTCAGCACAACTTACTAGTAAAAGTGCTTAAATCATCAGAGCCTCCCACTCATTTGTGCGTAACCCACACCATTACACACTGCTATTTGATGCGCAGGTACTCGCACCATTTTGCACCCGCTACCATCAATGGGCAGTTAATTTCACGCTTCATAAATCTGCTGCTGAAGACTCTTCCACAAGATGCTCTTTACTTGCAATAATGTATTGTGCACCAATGCGCCAAACAAGGCAGTCTTCTAGCTCATCTCATCCACCAGGCTGTCAAGGGAAACATTAAAATCGTGCCTTTCCACTGCCTTCTGGCATCAACAAAAGTTATCGTTGATGGCTTTCATGCGTCTCACTTGTAAGTGCAGTCAGGTGGTGTTGTCACCAAAATATAGCAGCATCCTGGAAGATGTCAGCAATCCCAGCTTCAGCATTTGTGGGCACCCAACAGATCTTGCCAGTTACTTACATAAACCTGGGCATTTTCCATAGGTCATATGACAGATTGTGAAAAGTGAACTCCGCTTCTTATGCATACTACTTTATTTCAATGCTCTATGCTGGTTGACTAACAAATGGGTGCTGATTTTTATAGAATATCTTTTGATGTGCCTAATGTGATGAATCATGCCAAGTCCTCAACAAAACCATAACTAAAGTCTCCTCCCAGGATATGTTATGCCATGCATTTTGTACCGGGGTACAGAGCAACTGACACCAAAAAAGGCAACCTGGCGCTACAAGACTGAGAAGGCACCTACAGAGCCCAGACACGGGAAATCAAAAGAGCTACGTTTTTAATGGATGTCTAAATTGCAGATGGGCCACCATGGACTGCGGAACAGTGGGCAGAGCATTCCACAGCTTGGCAGCACTCACAAAAAATGAGTAGCCACCAATTCGGACAAATCAAAATCTAGGCACATACATGAGAAACCTGTCCCCAGAGCGCAGAGGCCGGCCAAGAACATCCGGCCTAAATTTATGCTGCAGGTACTGAGGCCCCACAGTATGGAATGCCCTGTCTACAAGACACAGAGATTTGAAATGCACACGCTTGGCCACAGGGAGCCAATGCAGAGCACAAAGAACAGGGGAGATGTGATCCCTGAAAGGGCTGCCTGTGGCTAGCGGGGCAGCAGAATTATGTAAGAATTGCAAGCTTTGTACCAGATACGCCAGTTGCGCCAGGTACAGGGAGTTACAGTAGTCAATGCGACTAAGAACTAAGGCTGCAACCCCTGGGGCGTACAGATGACGAGGAATAAACTGGAACACCTTTCTCAGAATCTTCAGCTGAAAGTGGCCTGCCTGGCACACTAAGCTGATCTGGGAAGACATAGAAAGGGAGGTAGAAAATTGAACACTGGCATTTTTAACAACCGCTGCAGGGACAGGAATAGAACCAATAGACGAAGGTCCAAAGAGACCCCACCACTAAAACCTGAGATTTGCCCCCATTCAGCTCCCAACGGCCTGTAGGCAGTTCCTCAGCTGAGTGGCATGGGAGGGGTGGAGAAAATCCAGCCATACTAGGATTTGAGTATTGTCAGCCTAAGAGTAGCATCTGAAGCCGTTGGAATGGATGAGAGCAACAAGAGGCTGGATGTAAATATTGAACACGGTGGGCGAGAGGCCAGAGCCCTGGGGAACCCCACAAACCAAAGAAGATCGAGCGGAGAAAAAAAGACTGAAGAGATAGCGACTGTGAGCGATTAGAGAGGAAGTAATGGAACCAAGAGAGAACCGAGTCAGAGATCCCAGCAGCAGAGAGACAACTCAGGATGGAGTGGTCAACAGTGTCAAAAGCAGCAAACAGATCTCACAAAATCAATGCTGCCACACCACTCTGGTCGGAAATAAGTGTCAAATCATCCAGCACGGAGACCAAAACAGCAGAGAAAGAGGGAAAAGAGTCCCATCGGGATGCAGAAACAATCAGAGATACAGGAGTCTGCACAGGTGCTGAGGTAGACGGAGCAACCATAGACTCAGCGGTTTGACTCCAGACAAGTGAAATATGCTCACAAATATCGACTATTTTGTGAATAAAGAAATCAGCAAGGCAGTCACATATATTTTGGGAGGGGAGATTAGTCAGCAGGGGACGCCTTAGTAGACAGTGAGCGAACAAACTTAAACAGTTATTTAGGCTGGTTAATGGAATTCTCAATTTGAAGAGTGAAGAAGTTTCGTTTGGCCTGACTAACATTTTCACTCCTTTTGTAGTGCGTTTTGCTAACGCTACATTTGTTCTTAATTATGTGCCAACCACGGAGAAGAAGGTGACCGTTACTCCCCTGATAAAGAAGCCCGGCCAGGATTATTAAAATTGCAATAATTTAAGACCGATAACTAATGCACCTTTTTTATTGAGAATGGCAGATAAAATTGCAACTATTCAGCTTCAAGAGCATGTAGAAAGTCAGGAAATTCTTCATCCCAAACAATCTGGATTTAGATCCTTCCACAGCACAGAGACCACCCTCCTGGATCTACAGCCGGAAATGCTCAATATTTTTGATAACAAGACGGGGCTGCTAATGTTGTTGGATCTATCGGCAGCCTTTGACCTTGCAGAGCAGGAAACCACTAGCTAAACTTGCGGACTTATAGAGGGTGCTCTAGTGGAGTCATTGAATGGATTAGGATAGTTTGGGGCAAGGCATAGTCTCAGCTAGAGCTTATCAAGTGTGGTGTTCCGCAGGGAGCGTGTCTACCCCCGATTCCATTCAATATTTTTTGTCGCACCCTATGTGACGTTTTGGATGCACTGGGTGTACTATTTTCCAACTATGCTGATGACACTCAGCTCATCGTGGAATTGAGCCGTGTCTATGAAAAAGATTTGGAGAATGTGGAAAAAGTGTACAAGACCATACAAGACTGGATGATACACGTGCTAAACTCGCAAAATTGTATGAGGGCTTTACCATAGAATGCCACTATATCAAAGTGGTCTCCAAAGTGAAGACCCTGGGAATGATGCTTGAATCTTCCTTGGGTTCAGAATCCCATGTCAGTAGTGTAGTCCTGAAAGCTCAATACCATCTTAGGCTGCTCTGATTAGTGAAGCCTTATGTATCAACAGTGAATTGCATAGTATTCTTGAGAGCTGTTGTTATGCCAAGGTTGGACTATTGCAGTGCTCTCCTTGCTGGAGCAAGTAAGGAATGTGTAAAAAAAACTCCAGATACTCAAAAATGACGCTGTGCGGATGATTAAGGGTACCAGGAGACAGGACCCAGTTTCCATACACAGAAGAGATTTGCACTGGCTTCCAGTAGAGGCCAGAATATGCTTCAAAATAAATACTATTGTACATAAGTGTTTATATGGAAAAGCACCACAATATCTAAAGGCAAGTATGGCCCTGCAAAACATTGCCAAAGTTGCCAAAGTTACTCGCGTCTGATACAGCCAAGATGCAGGTGAGTTTGAGGTAATGGGCATGCAGGGGCAATGTGGAATAGACTACCTGTGGAGATGCGTCAGGAAGAAAACAATGTTGTCTTTAGGAAAAGCCACAAGACACTGGTGTTCGTGTAGATTAATACATGTTGGTCGACCTGTTTTCCTGTTTTGTGTATGCGCCCCGATGCCTGCGGGCTCCGGCACAATATAAACAAATATAGCTTGATGGTAGCTGGTAGTAATAGCACAGAATGCGCCCCTATCACAGGGGGAGTAAGAGGAACACCATTTCCGTTCGGCTTGCCTGCGTTTGAGATAAGCACATTTAAGATCGTTGTTAAACCAGGGCTTCGAGGGCCGACCACGCACTCTGATGCATTTGAGGGGGGCTGCCATATCGGCAACTGTGGTAAATATCTGAGAAAGATATTGCCAGATAGTGGCCAGGGGAAGGCAGCCGCTACCTGATTCTAACCCTGAGGCTAGTATTAGCCGGCAGGATCACCTGGGAGGAGAAGGGTCCCAAGGGAAAAGGAGAACTCTGTTGGGTGAGAAGCTGCATTTGTCTTCCCCAGAGGTGTCAGTGATGCCAGAATATGTAATGGCTTGTTGTCAGAGTGAAATTTCTTGTTCCAAAGCTATTCATTCCTGAGGGTTGCAAGAACTGCCCCAATCAATCATTTATTAGGTATAAAGCTCCCCATCATAAAGTTACCTACATCTCTAATGGCAAGTACTATTGTAGCCAACAAGAAACCATTAAATGTGAACTTCAGAAAATTACCATCTTAAGTTCTGATAAAACGAACTATCCTCCAAATCCAAAACAATCATTGCCTCCTTTTAAATCTCCTCCTGAAAAATTAGTTAAGAATCAGAGTTAAATAAGTCCATTTAAAAACAATATGCAGAAAAAAAGGTAATTTGAACATTGTGGACTTTAAGTCCCACAATGACCAAAATACTGGGACAAGGAAGAATGATGCAGGGGCACTGGACTACAAGATGCAGCCTAATAGAGTTTTTGAGCAACACACCTGCAAGGACCTCCCTCAGGTGCAGGCCAGAAGAAGTAGAAGAGGGTAATTATCATGACTCCACGTTGCAGTGGCAGCAGAAGTTGAAAGGAAGAAGAGATGCCGGAGCCGCCGCTAATTGTGAAGTGGATGCCGGTTTTGTGTGGGCCTCTAACCTTGGTGGCCCTGTATGCAGAGGCTGTGCAGCGGGAAGCGTTGTTTCAGCAAGCTTTCCTTAGGGTGGCCATGATTGCAAAGGTTGAGCGACGTGAAGCATGAATTTGCAAAACTTGCCACAAGCGATACGTGCTCTGGTGGCAGGCGAGCACTGGAACTTGTGGAGCGAGGAATGCTCCTTTCCCAACTGGCAAGAGCCACAGGAAGTAGAAGGAAGAAGCTTACCTTGCAGCAGGAAGCGGAGCAAGCAGAAGGCAGCGGAGTAAACGGACGCATACGCATCACCCAGTGAGTTCACTGGCTGTAAGTGACCCCGGAATGCTCTGTAATCGCCGCTGGCCACTGTTACAGATATTGAATAACGAACTGTTATAAAGAAGCAAGAGGAGCAGATTAAGAATATAGTTGCATACTGAACTGATAGAAAACAATTAAAGCCGCAGAGTAAGATACTTGGGAACAATCAAAAGGTTACAATTATTATTATAAAAATCGAAATGCCATTGCCAAAGCCAAGAAAGAGCAATTATGAGGAAGATTAACAATAAGTATTGCCAAGACAGGGACAAATGTGAACAAAATTAATAAGCGACAATATTGCCAAGAGAGGGCAATTGAGAAACTAAATCATTGTGAACCCTATTATACGAGAGAGGAGGAGGCAATTGTTAATAAAGAACCAAACAAGCATTGTCTTAGCCGAAAGAAGAGTAAGTGTGGAAAAAGGCCATTATCAGGGTTTGATTGGTGCAAGAGGGGGGAATCCAAAAGTGGCAGAAGAGGTGCCTACCTGACAGAAAGCATTCAGGAGGAGCGGAGCATAATCTTCATTATATGTGGCAAGGGAGGAGCAAACAGTATTAATGTGTTCCAGTCAGTTTTTCCAATAAGAAGCAGCCCATACTGAAGTTGTTGACCAGTTGTTTTGGACTTGTTGAAAGTCAAACGACTTTGCTAAAATCAAGAGATACTGTTATGGCGGAACAGCTGCCCTCCTGATAGGAGATATCCAGGAGGTGAGGAGCATAATCTGTATTGGCTATGGTACAAACAGCACCAAAGTGTTTCACACCTTTTCAGTTGAAGTGAACTTTACCACTGAAGTACTTGTAGTAGTATTAGAAGCTTTTTAGCCCTGGCAAGCAAGTATACCAGGGCACAGGACTTGCAGTAGTAGACCTGGCAGGTGAGGGGACCAGGTAAAAATTGTTCAAGTACCGTTTTGTGGTAAAAGACTGAAGAAGAGTGGCAAGACCACTACATTATCTTGTGGAAATCATCCTGACAAAAACATTGCTGTTAATCTGGATGAACCGGGGAAGTGTTTATGGTTCCATAAGAAGAAGTTGTGTTAAACTCTTTGTTGTCAGTGGAAAGGCAAGGAGTTCTCATTTACTTTTACTGTTGCAAAGTCCAAGTGAAAGACTTTTTGGAGTGAGGATAACTTTGTTGTAAAACAGAACTTTCCTATTTTGAATTGTTAACTGAAATTCCTGCTTTAAACCTGGGGAAGGGAACATTATCCTGGACATGGTGTGGCGCTAGAGAGCCCGACCAGGATGGCTGGGTCTCTGTGAGCTCTGTAATGCTGGGAGCGGGCGCCCTGTTAATCCTGACTATATCCTAGCCCCGATGTGTGTCGGTCGCTGCACTCTAACAAGGAAGTGCAGAGCACTCGATGGAAACGGGATCACCTCCGATGAGGAGGCTTGATCCGGGGTGGGCCTGCGCTCCACCTTGGTGCACGAGATGGTGGCCTCTTTGTGGGCTGAGCGGCATTGCAGAGGGGTGCAGTGGGCGTTTAGTGCCAGAAAGCCACCGACTCCTGGAGCCGACTGAAGACGAAGGTGAATGTGCACCAGGGGGGAGTGAGACACAGAGATCCCCATCCGACCATAGAAGCTGCCGCCGGGTGCAGGTGGCCCTGCGCTGAGGTGTGTCAGCTCGGCTGTGATGCTCTGCTGAATGCCTGAGCAGTGGCAGTGAAGCGGTGTGGGGGCTGGGTTACCCTCGAGCTGGTGCTGATTGAGGCTGGCTGAAGCAGAGCGGAGGGATGGAAGCCTCCTCTCTGGATCTTCGGGCTGGCTGAGGATTGGTGACAAATATTGGGGGCCAGAGAGTATAGATCGATGGGCCTTGTGTCCCGAGGCAACGGCTGCTCTACAGGAGGCGGTGAAGTTAAGCTGCGCCCGGGCCCCAGGCGAACGGCTGAGGATACAGCACACGACTGGTGCTGCATGGTGTCCCATAGGTGAGTGGATGGAGTGGGGGCTGCAATAGTGGACAGACTGGAATTAAAATATTGGAATGATGGAGATGAGAGCCTGAAAAGGGCACAACTAGCTCATGGCTGCTGGACGAACCTTGCACTGAGATTACTGTTTGAGGCTGACTGGACAGAAGGAGCAGGAACTGACCCATTGGTTGAGTACTTACTGGGGCGGCTCTGGGTTGATTGGGCAGGGGTGACCCGTTGGTCAGCACCTTAGGTGTTGGTCATTGCAGGAGGTAGAGGCCCGCTTGAAAATGGTGAAGGGCCAGCAAAGACTCAAGCAGTGCATGGGGGGGTAGGAGAAAACAAACCCAAAGAAACATGCCAATGAAGTGGACTCCACCCTGGCTCCTGCGGAAGAGACAGTCACCATGGGACAATTGCTGAAACCCATACAAGACTCTAGGAGTTCACTTGAAGGTAAGGTGCAGACAGTGACTATGGACCTATCACTGGTTCGAGCAGACCTTAAGAAGGTGGGAGAAAGAGTCACAGAAACAGAAAGAAGGGTGGGTGAGGTTGAAGACACGTTTGCGACATTGCAGGCTAGACAAAACGCGCTTGCAACAATGACGAGTGCTCTTGTGACTAAGGCGGAGGACACAGCGGGCCGTGCCAAACGTAGCAACATAAGAATCCTGGGAGTTGCGGAAGGTAAGGAGGGTCCCGGTATGGAAACTTATTTGGAACGGCTCTTCACGGATGTGCTGAAGATCAAGGGGCTGTCCATGTGGTTCATCATTGAGAGGGCACATAGGGTGCCTGGATGGCAGCCCGCAGTTGGCACACCTCCGAGACCAATCGTGGCGAAAGTGTTGAACTAAAGAGACCGCAACGTGATTCAGCAAGATGCACGCCGATCCTTGACTTACAAGCTGGGGGGCATGTGTATTATGGTTTTTCCGGACTTCCCCCCCGAAACAGCACAAATCCTAAGAGGGGGTGAAGAGAAAGCTCAGAGAACTAGGCCTCAATGATATGCTGTTCTTCCCTGCAAAGTTAAAGGTCCTGGCAAATGGCCGGTCACTTTTTCCAACAGCCGACTGAGGTATGCGACTAGATGGAATGTGAGTATGGGGACAAGGGGACCGCCTGGTGCGGGAGTGGCCGTGGTGGAGGCATGAGTGGAGAGAGCGCCCCCTGCTCCCCGAGGGAAATCGTCAATGGATGAAAACACTGGGAAAATGTGCGTGTCAAGAGAAGGCACGCTTGAACGAAGGCAGAAGCAAAGGCCGGCTGGTCCCGCCTGCAGTGGCTTCTCTGGTGAGGTGGAGACCGGGGGAAACAGGCAAGACAGACATGGCAGACAATGGCTGAAGGCCACAAAAGGGAGTGTTGGGCGGGTCCGCTCACTGCCCACGAGCTGAAATGACCCAGTTAACATTGAAGGTTATGGGGGCACTGGGAAAAGTTGTGGGAGTAAGGTGTTAACAGGTGCGAACTATTGTGGACACTAAAGGGACACAATCTAAGAGAGTAACCACTGGTGTTCCTACTTTGCCTTTGTAACTGGCCTCATTGGTCAGGAATGAGGGTTGAGGGGGGGACCTGCAGGTTTGGAGGGTTGCATTGTTAAGAAGAGTTGGGGGGAGGGGTAGGAATTGGGATGCACCCTGGAGTTGGGGGTTTGGGTGCGGGTGGAGGTACTGGGAGGGAAGAGGGTGTTGGGTTACTTTTCACTTGTCTGTTAAACGGGAAGGCTTTTTCGAGGAGAGATGTTAGTCGGGAGCATACAAATTACTGCCACTGCACCAAATGGCCACATTGAGGTCACTTAGCTGGAATGTGAAAGGGCTAAATAATGTGGTTAAAAGGAGCAAGATCCGTTCGTACATACATAGGCAAAAAATTGACGTAGCCATTGTTCAGGAGATCCATCTGAATGTACATGGCTTGCAGGGGATTTGGATTGCTGGAGAGGGGTGGTGATTGGCACTACGTTCTCTAGTTACGGAACTGTTGGTACGGAACTGTTGGGGACTCCGGTCTTCCTGCTTGGCACCTATGCCCCTAATGTGTCGGAGGTTGAGTTTTTTCGCGACATGCAGGATCTAATGTTACATCGCAAAGGTGTCTGGCCCATATGGGTAGGGGACTTCAACTGTGTACTGAATGACACAGACATGGCTAGAGCCCCAACTAGGCAGACTGGGGCAGCGATGAAAGCTCTGGTACGCATGGTTGGTGACCTAAATCTGAGAGACGCCGGGAGGGAGCTCCATGGAGCTGAATGTAGCTACTTCTTTTTCTGCCGTCCATGGATCCTACTCGCAAATTGACTATGCATTTCTGGGGGAAGAAAAATTGGACTGGTTGGATAGGGCAGAGTACTTAGATAGGTCATTATCAGACCACTCCCCTCTTCTGGTGGAGCTGGTACGTACGGATGTTCGCCCACTCATACCAACGTGGAAGTTTGACAATCGGATGCTCGAGGAAGACGGATTCAGGGCTACATTAGGGGACAGCATTCGCCAGTCCATTGAAAATAATTGGGGCACGACTGCGTGTAGGTTGACTGAATGGGAAGCCCTGAAGGTCTTTATAAGGGGGTTGTGCATATCCACTAATGTGCGAGTAATTTCAATCCTCACGCAGGAAATTTGAGGCCTCAAAGGGGAAGTGTCGCAGCTGGAACAGGATCTGGTGAGAGGGAGGGCTGCCAGGGGGGAATTACATGAATCAAGGGAACGAGTCGAAGAAACGCTCACTCTTATGTTGGGTACGTCTCACGCCAACACTCCGAAGGAGATAAGGCTGGGAAATTGCTGGTCTGGTTGGTTAAAAAAAGAAGGGGGATCCCGATGGTGCGAGCAAATCCGCGGCTCAGATGGGTCAGTTATCACGAATAACAAAGGGATATGTGCTAAATTTCGGAACTTCTATGCTGAACTGTACCAAGAAAAGGGGGGAGGTTTAGTGAGCAACAGGCGACTCGGTGGATAGACGAGGCTGAGCTGGTAAGATTAGACGAGCAGCAGAGGGAGCTACTGGGTCGGGAAATGGATGTACAGGAGATAACTAGAGCAATCAATGGGCTGGCCCGAGGTAAAACCCCTGGGATAAACGGGATCTCAGTTGAAGTATATCACAAGCATGCGGATATCATGGCTCCTAAACTACTCGAAGTTATCCTGGAAGCCATGCTGAAAGGGGGGCCTGGCAAAGGCTATGTTAGAGGCCCTAGTAGTAGCCTTGCCAAAGTAGGGGAGGGCACTGACTGAATGTGTTTCTTACCGACCTTTGTCTATGCTAAACATGGACGTTAAGATCCTGTCTAAGGTGCTGGCAGGTTGACTGTCCCCATTTATGCAGACTCTGGTCCACCCTGACCAAACTGGGTTTATCCCAGTGACGGCTACCATGGACAACCTGAGAGGACTGTTCCTAGTCCTGGACAAACAGATGCACTGAGGAGAGGATAGCGGTGGTCAGTTTGGATTCATATAAGGTATTTGACTCGGTTTCCTGGGATTTTCAGTGGAGGGTATTGGAAAGGAAGAGTCTAGGGATTAGATTCATCAAGTGGGTGAAGCTGTTGTATTAAGTCATGAAATTTAGGGTGCGGGTGAACAGTGTGATTTACACCACATAGAGTGTACGAAGGGGGACACCAATGTCTGTCTGCTTTCCCCGTTGATATTCATACTGGTCATTGAAACTCTGGGGAGAGTGTTCTGCCGCAGGCATGAAGAAATGGGCTTGCTAACGGGGGCGGGGAGGGAGATGCCAGACAGTGTATATCGTACACAGACAATGTACTTTCATACATTCAGAAACCAGAGTTGAACCTGGGTCGAGCCATGCAAAAGGTAGGCGTTTGGAGGGTTATCCGGACTGAATTAATAAATCCAAATCTGCTCTGTATTTGCTGCCCAGGGTAGCCAACGAAGGACTTGGACATTTTGGGATGGAAACACCAGAGTGGGACTGGGTGTACGAGCAGAATGTTGGGAGACTTATGCTAGCATTTTGTAGGCTCATAGACTTGGATCAAATCCTCCAGATCATTGATGGGCCGACTGGCCCTGGGCAAAATGATCATATTGCCTAGGTTACTTTACATTTTCCAGGTCATGACGATGTTACCAATGGTCGCTTGCTTCCGTTCGCTACACAGCATCTTGTCTAGATTGCTGTGGAGTGGAGAAACCCCAGGAATAGTACTGAGTACTCTACAGATCTTGGCAGGTAAAGGGGGTGATTGGGGTGCCTGACTTTAGAAGAGATTACTGGGCATCAATCTTACAGCACATGGTGGACTGGTTTGCACAACCCCATAGAGATCGCAATATGACATGGATTATGGAGTAGGTGGAAACCAAGCGGGTGCTAGAAAGCAGGAAACTGCAAGGACTTCTCAGATCGGTGGGAACAATCATTGAGGTCTGGTGGAAGGCGATGGGACAGGCAGGGCAGAGGTTCCCCTTTCTGCCGGTGTTACCTCTGTGTTGTAGTGGGTTGAAGGGGGCGAGGGCACGAAGGGTAGGGGAGGCGGATGGGCAACCATGGAGGGCTGAGATGGTGGATGACCTGTACACAGGGGACAGAGCCTCTACATATGTGAAATTCAAGGAGGCTCATCTGTCTAACTGTATGATTTTTCTGGAATATACTACCATGATGGCTGGGGTGAGAGCGGCCTCAGACTGGTTCCCTGAAAAACCAAGTCTTCATGACATGAATGTGACCCTCCTTCAACTGGTGGAAGGGGGGAAACTTGTATCTGAATTGTATGCGGCTAGCAGGAAGGAGGAGGATGGCTTGTCGCAGGGGCACAAACTCAAATGGGAGAAGGATATCGGGGAACAATTAACTGATGGTGAATTGACCAGGGTCCTTGAGCACACTAAGCGGGTCTCTAGAAAAGTGTGGATACAGTACAACCTGGTGCATCAAGCGTAAATCACGCCGGGCAAAGTTGCTAAGGGGGGCCGTGGGGTATCAACATGCTGGAGATGTGGGAGAGACTGGCACGTTTATATGTATGTGGTGGCAATGCGACAGGGTGGTGGGCTTCTGGGAGGCTATCTGTACTGAACTATCCAGACTGTTTGCGGAAAGGGTTCAGCTAACGATTAAGCACTGTCTGTTGGGGCTCCTGCTGCATGGGAAAAGCATACGTGGAAAGGAGGTGATAAGGGTTTTGACGATGGGATTGCTGCTAGCCAGAAGAACGGTTGCCATGGCATGGAAGGCACAGGCGGGTCCCAGGATGGGGGATTGGCAAAGAGTCTTTTGCAAATGGGTCAGGGCTGAAATGAATTTGAATGTCCTAAGGTATTCACGGGAGAGTGTAGAGCTTAGGTACTCGGTGTGGCATGAGGCTTGGGATAAGCTGGAACTGGACCTGGACTTGAGAGCCCCCCCATTAGGTGCTCAGTGGGTAGATGCTCCTCGCTCCGCAAGACACTTTGGGCTGCAGGGTTTTCATGATAGCTGGAATTGGGTTTCTCTTTTTTGTACCTACGATGGTAACTATTGTATGATTACTTCCGTATGAAGCTTGAAGCATGCAAGGACAAGTGTTGTGAAAACTGAAAATAAAAGGTTTTTTAAAAAGAAGTGTATGAAAAACCTTCACAAAGTTGTCCGCCTCACATTTCTGACCCCTCACACTAAGTAATCTGAGTGCCAACTATTTACAACAAGCAGAAAATATTGAGACAAAGCACATTCCGTAGTAGGTAGAAGCACAGTGGTATATCGAAGTTTATATTTTTAAGGCTCAGAATCACTGTCCCTTACACTAGGAAAAGAAACCATTTCAAACGCATTTTTAAAAAATATATATTTCAGGCTATGGGCTTTGCTTAGTGTTTGTATGTTACGTGTGTGCTTATCACACTCATGGGTGCCTAATATTCATAAACATATGTACAAACGAGAGGGGACAAGCATAAAATGGGCTAATTGGGCTCAAATCCAGTCTATTATCAGATCATCCTCTTCTCTTGTTCTCAACTTCGTCTGTTTCCTCTTGCAGAGCAGCCTCAAGAACTCGAACGCCGGGAGACTCTGGGCATGTCGAAACTTGTGTACCATCTGCTGAATGTGAAGAGCCCTCACCTGGGGAGGAAAACATTGCCGCAGGGACGTGTCGAGCACTGCTCCGATGTACTGGAGCCGCTGAGTTGCCATCAAGTGAGACTTCTTTAAGTTGAGGGAGAAGCCCAGCTTGTGAAGGGAGTGACAGGTGACGGACAGATGATCCAGGACTGGCTCGGGAGAGTGCGCCCTGATCAACCAATCGTCCAGGTAGGGGTAGACGTGAATCCCCCCCTTTCCTGAGATGCGATGCCACAACCACCATGAGTTTGGTGAAAACCCTCGGGGCGGAGGTCAATCCGAACGGCAGGACCCGAAACTGAAAGTGCGAGTCGCCAACCGCGAACCTCAGATACTTCTTGTGCTTTGGATGGATCGGCACATGAAAATAAGCGTCTTTGAGGTCGAGAGACACCAAACAGTCCTGAAGTTGAAGGTCCTGGAGGACTTGAGAAAGAGTAACCATCTTGAACTTGTCCTTCCTGAGGAGCTTGTTCAAACCACGCAAGTCCATGATGGGTCTCAATCCTCCGTCTTCCTTTGGAATCAAAAAATAAGGGGAATACCATCCCTTGTTCCTCTCCGCTACAGGTACCAGTTCTATGGTGCCTTTCTCCAGCAGGGATTGAATTTCCTGCGCAAGGAGCAGATCCGGACTCTTCAAAGAGAGGTTCCCTGGTGGATTGTCTTGAGGCCTCTGCCGGAAAGGAAGACCGTAGCCGTGGGCTATGATCTCCAGAACCCACACATCGGAAGTAATGGCACGCCATTCTACCAGATGCTGCGCCAGCCTTCCCCCAACCGGAGAAGCATGGGCCTCATGACTGAGCTGAAGCGGCTGCTGTGGTGCCTGAGGGCAAAGAGGCAACAGCACGAGGGGCCTTGGGACCTCGAGTACCTTTTTTTCCACCTCTGGCACTCCTATGGTTGTCCCTTTGACTTGCAGCTCCTCACGATCTACTAAAGGATGAGTAATAACAAAAGGAACCTCCCCTATATTGCTGTCCCCTAGGACGAAAAGGCGGAGGTGTCAGGTCCAATCTTGAGTTTTCCTGCAGGAGTGATGCTGGCCCACCAGACCCCATAAGTCTGCCCGCCTAACAGTCTCTCAGCAGATAAAACTACCAAGCTGGCAAACCCAAGGGGAAAGGGGAATTGGAGAACAAAACAAAGACAGATCTTCACGGAACTGCACTGATGCCCTCTGGTACTGGATTGCTTGATTGCTCGCCTCAGTGCCTGTGAAATCTAGGAAGAACAATAACATATATGTTGATATTTATGTGATAAATATGAATACCTTTTCTTTTAATATTTTTGCTTTCTTTTTCCTGAAATACCTGTTGCCTATGCTTTAGTGCTGATAGGCTTTCTTTTCTTTTCAAAAGATGTCGAGCAGAAACTTCTGTAGAATTTGAATAACCTTTTTATGTCAGCTGATTTGTAATACTCTTAACTGAATTGCTGTTGACTAAAAACTAAACTTATAGTACTTCAAAAGTCCGTGCACACGTCTTTTGAGTTGCGTGCACACAATACGAAGACTGCTATTTTGAATGGAATCCGCAGATGCCTTTGAAGCTTCACTTCAGAATTCACAAACCGCGCTTACAACCTGTAAAGGACCGGTAGGGGGTGTCTGTACTTCTGCTCTCTATATGGTAGAAGAGAGGCACAGAAGACCCCAGCCAAGATTCTCTATTACGGTAGCAATGGACGAGCAATCAAGGCCTAGCTTCTCAGGAGGTGATGCAGGCTGGTTCTTAAGTACAGTGTAGTCCCCAAGCCCCCACAAAGGAATGTCCACACACTGTATTGGTTAGAACACAGTCTTTATATAATCAATATTCAAGGTTATGTACACTTATCATAATAACTCACTTTGTACTTAGGAAAATCAACAATGGCAAATATATACAATTCTAAAGAGGTACCACCCTTTGTATTAGATCTTATTAAAGTGCATCAACAATACTGTAACAAGGTCACACAAATCAATAGAGTGAAACCAGCAATAGAGAGAGGAGCGAAAATAAGAGGGTTGAGCAATAGGCAGAATACTGGCCCCTATCAGTAG
Source organism: Ambystoma mexicanum (assembly GCF_040938575.1). Lineage (NCBI taxonomy): Eukaryota > Metazoa > Chordata > Amphibia > Caudata > Ambystomatidae > Ambystoma > Ambystoma mexicanum. Next base: position 383,510,161 of record NC_090929.1, on the reverse strand, counting down.
ACACAGTTCTGTGTGGAGATCCCCCCCACCTGGGCAACCTGTAAAATAAAGATATAGCACAAGCCCAGTCCATATATTGTTCTGCAAGTCTTATTCCCTCCTATAATGTTTTTACCCCGCCAATGTACCTGGTGGAATCGAGTTCTTCGAAGAGGCGTCGACAGATCCTTCTTGAGCGACCCCCTTTCAAGCGGGAGTCACGGATCGTCGAGAAGCGTCGAGGAACTCGGCGTTCAGCGGCGGGGAATCGACGGCCCTTCTTGATTGCCTTCCCTTTCAAGCGGGAGACACGGGGCGTCGAACGTCCGTCGACAAACAGGGTAGAACGGCGTCGATGAGGCGGCAGCTTCGTCCGAGCGGTGCTCGTCGGCGTTGGAGCGTCGGCGTCCTGCAAGGCAGAGGCGTGCGGGGCACCTCGGTGACAATAGTTCTGGACCGCAAAGATTGTGGAGACGGAGGTTTCTCCTCGGCGCATTGGTCGTCCTCGACTTTCTCCGGCAGGATAAAGCGGTCGACGGTGCGGACGAGGGAGTCCTTCGATTCGAATGTTCTTAGGCAAAGGAGCGGGCGGCTCCGGTCGTCGGCGGCACAGCGTCAAGTGGTTCCCACGGCTGGGCAACACAACTTCGACGGGCCTCCAGCGGTCACACAAACCTGCGAACCCTGGTCGACGGCAATGGACTTCGACGGCGGCGATGTCCGGGTGCTTCACTTCGATCTCCTCGGCGGTCCCGTCTCGGGTCGGCAGCCTTTCGAGGGTCTGTCTTCCAGGGCGCTTTGGCGAAGATGGAGCGGTGCTCGATGGTCCCTCGGAGCACGGGAAGAGGGCGCCTTACCAGGTCCTCCCTCGGGTCAGTCTTCGACGATTTCGGCAGCCTTCGGATCGGTCGAAGCAAGTGCAACAGCAAGTCTTCTTCTTCCAGCTGGACGTCGAGGATCAGCAGTTCCAGTTACTCTTAGAGTGGAGACTCAGCTCCAGAACGCTTCTGAACGCTTCTGAACGCTCCTGAACAATTACCAGTGGTGAGAGGTCCCCAGATATACTATTCTGTCTCTCATCCACACTGCTGGCACACACTCAGCAGCCAATCATACAGAAGGGCATTCATGCAGTCAGTCAGCCAATCAGGCACACAGTGCATTCAGGCCACACTCCTCCCTTTCAGACATTCACAACAAGGAATGTGGATTGGGACAAGTACCCAGCCATTCAACACTACACACTGCATTCAGGCCAGTTTCGGGCAGGGCTGTCTCAGTCTTTGTCTCTCATGCCAGAAACCAGACAACCACAACAAGGAGTGTATATTGGTCACACACTCCATTCACCCAGGTCCCACCCACAGGAGGTACCCACAACATACAGTCACTGGGGAGGCTCCAGCCAGTCTAGCTGGGCCTTCACAACAACACCATATATGGAACTTCCACCCAACAGCCAGTCAGGGGGAAGGGACAGAGTCAGGGCTTCCCAGGACTTTGGGAAAACAAGGTAACAGGCAATAGAGAGCAAGAGGCCACAGGGGCCATCTTGTTTCCTATCAGGAATCAACTGATCCCAATGGCAGGGCCTGGGTATCCCAAAATGGAGGACACCCAGAGCACCTGTCAAATTCAGCATGGAGCTGCCACCAGCCCATACCCTGCTCTGTGGGCCACCCACAGGTGCCCCAAAAACATACACTAGGGGTACAGGGTTGTACCCCTACCCATGGGTGCCATAAGGGTATCCCATGGGTCTGTTCACCAAACCAAAAGAGAGGGCTGCACTGCCAGGGGTCCCACATGGACTCCTGGGCAGAAAACATGACAGAACACACGATAAAAAGCAGTAAAGGACAAGGATTCAGAGGCCCTGTCCCTCTGATGCATTTCCAGCATCACACAACCGCCGCTCGATTTCTTGACTGAAGAACCGCGCATCCATCCGACGCTTGCTGAGATGTCAACGAACCGCGCACAGCTTCCGAAAACGAAGACGTGTACGCGACGGCACGTAATGAAAGTAAAGTTCTTTACTCTAACCTTACAATAACGGCGAATGCGAGACCAAGATACGCTTGCGCACGGAACTACTAACTAATTTAAAATCACAAATACAACCCGAGCTTAACTGTATTTGTAAATGGAAAAAATATATATTTATATATATTTCCGCGCAGGTGTTAGTAGATAAAACGTACGCAAGTAAAAACTGTATGAAGACAAAAAATATATATTCGCAACATGCAGAGATAATGGAATCAGTTCTGAAAATGGAAAGTTCCGTTTTTTTCAGATTCGCTTTAACAAATGTCTCTCTTAAAAAATAATAGGCAATTGAAAACCTCACTCTATTTCAGAAGTCTAAAAAAAAAATGAATCACTTAGCTTGCTTCATCTGTATCTTCACTGCTCTTTGGAAAGTCTTGAATTTAATGTCTTTTCTTCTGAAAAACCTTCGGAAATCTTAAGTACTTCTGGAAAAGGCTAACTATAAATATTTTAACATATACTCTAGAGCTAAGTAGACTGCGACCTGTCACTAAGATAGCAAAAATGAAAGGCAGTTTAGAACCTTGAGCAGCATTCCAAACTACCTCATAATCTATTTACACCAATCACTGCTGCAGAAAAGACTCTCCATCTTGCTTTGGGGAAATAAGCGATTCCTGAATGTACATTAAGGAATTTTTGTGCAAGTTCTATTTCTATTTCAAACATAACCCAAACTTCACACTATTAAACTACACCCAAAATGTTTGTGGCTAAATTATGTTTCCTTACTTAAGTGTGAGCAATTGAAAACTGTGAAAATTATCTTGGAATGATAACAGTATGTCTTTTGAGGTTGTGAACCTTTGAAACCCTAGAAATGTACCATGGAATCCTGACAGGAGGTTGGCGGACTGCAGCGCCCAACGACTTCGCTGCAGCTTTCGAGGTCTGCAACCTCTCAAGACTCTCGTCAGCCTTGCTGCCAAAAAGATGTTCACCGTCAAAGGGCATGTTGAGGAGCTGGTCTTGCACATCCGGAGCAAACCCCGACTTCCGCAACCACGCAAACCTGCGCATTACGGTGCTCGCCGCCATGGACCGGCTGACGCAATCAACCATGTCAGGACCCGACTGAACGGATTCACACATGGCGTCCTTGCCACCCTGCACGATAGCAAGGAAACCATCCCGTTCCTCCCCTTTGGGAATATGATCAGCCGCTAGGGAAATACAGTTCCACAGAGTGTGCGTGAAACGAGACAAGGCACAATCGGAGTTGGCAGCCTGAAGCGCCATACCCCCATAAGAAAATACCTTCTTCGCCCAGCCGTCAAAACGTTTATCGTCCCTATCAGGAGGGATTGGAAGGGTACGATGCCTGCTTTGCGGGGGCCGTAGCCGCCTGCACCACCAAACTCTCCGGAGTAGGGTGCGTTGTCAAGTAGCAGGGGTCGCCCCTGGCTGGGCGATATTTCTTTGGCAAGGACTTGCTCACTGCCGGGAGACTCTCCGGAGAAGTCCAAGCCGCAGCCACCCTTCTCTTCAAGGCCATATCGAATGGCAGCACCGGGTCAGGTGTCTAGACCACTGGCGTCGTGCAGCGACTGACGCAGGTCCTCAAGTTGACTGTTACCAGAAACAATGTCATCAGGAACCAATGCAGGAACCTCACCTTCCTCAGACCCCTCATCCACCTCAGAAATATAATCTAGAGGCTGGAAAGAGGGTACAGAAAAAGGCACAGACATGTTTAGCCTTAGCCATCGCCTTTCTTGGGGGTGCCACCGTGCCACGGGGTACCTCCGACAAGGCTGCCTCGAAAGGCGTTGAGGGCGTCAACGTCGAGCGCGGCGCCGACAGCTTCAACGGCGTCGACACAGGCCTCAAGGGCGGAGCCCCGAGCGTGTCTATCGACAGCCTAGGCGTCGACGACTTCCTTGGAGGCGGGGCCTCGAGAGAGTCCGTCGACGACGCTGGCGTCAATGTCTTCATCGAAGACTTCACAGAGTCTCGCGGTCTCGATGGTGTCTAGGACCGGGACCTGGAACGGGCATGCCTAGAGCGACCATCCTTGTCCGACCGGGACCTCGAAGGCGCCCGGTGGTCGCGACGACTGCTCGAGCCCGAAGGCGGAGGAGCGGTGTCTCTAGCACAGCATCGACCAGCGTCCTCAGACTGTGCGGCCGGACCGGAGCCCTGCGATTGAAAAATCGGCAACATCTCCTTTCCGAACTAATCCCATTCCTCCGGAGTGGAATGCTTGTTGGGACAAGCTACCCGCCGACAGGCGGAGTCCTCGGAAGAGGACGGGGAAGGCGACCTGTGACAGAGCTACCAGGAGTGCCTCGAAGAGGCAGAGGAATGGCGGGACCGACTCCCAGACCGAGAACCACCGGACTCACGACGACGATGCGGAGTTGCCCCTCGAATCGTCCGAATTCTACTCGGACTGATACAGATCTTGCACTTTACTGCTAAAGTTTCTTCCTTTCGATCAATTGAGTCTTCTCGTACTCAGGATAGCCCTTTGTCTTCGGTTTCTCTTTTCGAATCTCCCAAGGCAATCTTCTCTGGGTTAACTCCTATTACTAACGAAGATACTCTGTCTTCTTGCTCATGCTCATCCTACTTCTTCCCCTCTGGATCCTATACCATCTGCACTCATATCTAAAATCTATCCCTCTCTTGTCTCCTATCTAACAATGCTATTTAATTCTTGTCTACCTTTCCTTCTAAGCATGCTACTATTATTCCTATCTTGAAAAAACCTTCTTCTGATGTTTCTTCTGATTCTAATTTCCGTCCTATTTGACTGCTTCCATACCTTTCTAAAATTCTCGAGCGCGTAGTCTACACTCAAGTTTCTACTTTCGTCTCTCAAAATTCTATTCTTCCTTGCTTTCAATATGGGTTTCGCCCAGGATACTCTACTGAGACCGCTCTTCTTTCTGTTCTGCACGTCATGCTAAACAGTCTTCTCTTCTTATACTTCTTGATCTTTCTGTCACATTCGATACTGTTCATCACACACTCTTGTTGTCTGCTCTTTCTTCTTCTGTTTTTTCTGGCACTACTCTCACTTGGTTTGAATAATATCTATCTCTGAGAACTTTCTCAGTCTCTTGGTCTGGGGTCTCTTCTGAAACATTTTCACTTACTTGTGGTGTTCCCCAAGGCTCAGTCCTTGGCCCTTTTATTTTCTCTCTCTATACCTCTTCGTTATCTGGGGTCCTTTCTTCTTTTGGGTTCTTGCATCACTTCTACACTGATGATATCCATTACAAACTTAGTGCCTGCTTAGTGGCTATCCAATCATGGATGTCAGATCATTTTGTAGTTCTTAATGCGCCAAAAACAGTGGTTATTTTCGTTCCTTCTAGTTCTACTTCTTTGGCTTCCTTACCTTCCGCTATCTCATTGCCTCAGCTACCCACTTCCATCAGTAGTTCGTAATCTAGGTCCTTTTCTTGACGCAGATCTTTCTTTAACCCATCAGATTTCACTTTCTACTTGCTCCTATCGATTTCACCTGTACAACATCTGGAAAGCCAGTTTGTTTATGACTTTCAAAGCCCAAAACTGTTGGTGTATGCTTTAATTTTCTCACAACTTTTCTATTGCTCTTTTGCACTTTTTGGAATTTCTATCTCTCGTTTAGCTCTGCTGAAATCTGTATTTCATGCCTATATCCGTGTTGTATGTCAATTAGTTCCTCATGATTATATTTCTTCCTCTCTGGCTCAACTTGGATGGCTTTCTTTTCATAACCGTCTAAATTTCAATTTTTTATGTCTGGTTTTTAAAGTTCTTTATGGTCTTGCTCCTCCTTACCTTTCCTCACTTGTCTCTTTATCTTCCTTCGTGTTCTCTTCGGTCTGCCTCTCACTACCGTCTTGTAGTTCCCTCTCCTCCTTGTGCTCAATCTCGTTTACGGTCTTTTTCTCTCCTTGCACCTTTAAATTGGAATGCTCTCCCTCTCCTTTCTATTACTGTCTATTCTTCCTTTCGGGTGTCTCTTTGATCCCATCTGCTTTTATCTGGTTAATGAGGACTTTTTTTACAAATATTGAAATAATTGGTGTTTTTAACATTGACTTCAATTTTTTTGTACTGTTTTTATCCCATGTACTGCGCTTTGGCATAAGGCGCAATATAAAATAACATAAAAATACAAACCCAGACTTCACTTTTGAAGTGTGTGAATCTGGGCAAATTATCAATGTTTTGATTTTCACTGCGGGGACTGATTTACTATTACTGCCCACAGGAACAATGGATCTACCCACCCTAAGGCCATATCAATGCTTTTCTATGAAGATTTGTCTGAATGAATGGGAGACATGTCGTGGAATGTACAGGCAGCTCCGGGAATATGAAATTTCTGCAACAGTCACTCAACCCGCTGCACTACACTTTTGGATGCGAGCCCTATGTGCGCTCACTCAGCATTAAAAGTAAAAAAACATTTGATGTGCATCCCAGATACTAGGTGAAATCAATGGATTAGCAACTGTGCAGTTAGTAAATAGGCCAGAAAACCCACTTGTGTGTCATCTCCTGCAACATTGATGCAGAATAGTCTCATTTGGGATGCGAGTTCTGGCTTGGAGGATCCCTTTCTGTATGCTTGTGCATGGTCAGATTGGCATCTCATTCTACATTTTACATGGCCCAACCCGACATTTATTTCACTCTCCCGTGGGTACACGATTCACATTTCGAGTACAAGCATGGATAAATTAGCAGTAGTGTAGCAATAAAAATGTAACTAATCATGTCTTGATTAGTTGCATTTTTACTTGCTCACAAGACCTTTGAGAGATACTGCTCGACTTCACATAACACCCTTGAGAGTCACAGAGCCCTCTAATACATATTTTGTGCAAACATTTCCAGACACACATGCCAATTACTTGTGCCTCACCTCTCAATGCATGTCTCTGGCCTGCAGGGCCGAGCGCTGGTACTTCACTGTGATGGTAGGGGCTGACAGGGTAGCCTCTTTTCCGCCTCTTTATAGGCAATCAGGCTTCCTCAGGTCTGGGTATATGTGGCAGGATGTAGGGGATTTAGGGGCATAGTTCACTGATAATTGTTTGTTGCTCCATATGCAGAAGACACATGCAGGTTTGTTTTTTTGCAGGCAGGGTGGCCGGAAGATTTGCCTCAGTTTTCTCCATGAAAGCAATACTTTCTGGTCAAGTGCTGGTCAACAAAATCAGTTGAACCAGTGACACTTTCTTTATATTTAGAGAGTGGAGCACTTTGCCTGAGCTCTCAGGTTTCCCATTCGTGAGGCGTCCACGCAATTCCGTGTTTGCTTGGAATTCCGACACTTGTAATTTAGCCTAAATTTCAAAAGGGAAAGAAAAGTCCCACAATCTAAAGGAAAAAAGAAACCAGGCCTGGGTGGCTTTCTCGCGCATGGACAAGGGAAACTTGAGATCTGTGGGGTTGCTGCAACTATGCTACATTCGCTGACGTTTCAGCGACAGGATTACTGTACTCTGGGGGCTTGGACGTCACCATTACTCCATCACAATTCATACCCACCTTAGAATGTGAGTGGCAAATATGGGCGCGGAAGTGAAAAGTTTAGTTTTATGTAAGTTGGGCGAAGAAGTTTCTAAAACTCACTAGCATTCTTCGACATGGATAGCATTGGATATACAGACATGTTTAGAAATAGAAAATAGAATCCAAAACTAGCAATAATTAACAAAAGTATAAATACAAAAAGGACAAATTAATGTTAAAGTTAATGGACCAAGCTGATTTGGCAGAGGGAAGAAGAGAAGGTTGCAGGGAAAGACCACCAATAACAGAATTTTAGTTTTAAAAAAACCTGTTCAGCAACCTACAATTAATCAGTCATGTGGGAGGACAACGCACATTGGCTATAGACTGAGGAATGCTGCACGATAGTAGGTTTTACCTCCAAGAGAAAATGACACTCAGATTTTAGTGCTAGATGACCACACATCCTGACAAACAAAGGAGCAACAGACAAAATTAAGGATTTGGCACACTTTTACTGAGAGCACATAAGTCTATGGATTCCCCTTTGGCTCTGCGCAAATACTGACATCAGAACTGGGACATCTGTATTCTATGCGGATCGCGGATTGCACACGCCACCTCACAATGATGGCAACTGCACATAGTCATCTGGGGTACCATTAAGTGTCCAATCTAAGTAAAAACAAAACCCGTTGTTTCTAGCTACATTAATGATCTCTGGTACCCTTTTTGTTGCGAGTCTAAGTCTGTATCACAGGTATGGATGGGATAGCTGCTCTACTCTCCACTCAAGTTGCCTTGCACACTTCACATTGCTGGCACATATATTTTTGGGTCAGGGATTTAGGAATATTCTCAGTGTACACGCAGCTCAAGCCAGTCCATATAGCTGCACGTGTTCCACTGCTGGACATGTCTTGCTTGCAGATTCCAGTGCCACCGAAAGTGTAAACTCTTACATGGATAATCTTGTTTTACAATCCCTTTAACCCGAAGCTCACACTTGGCATATAAATATATTCGGAGGCTTTTATCCATCCAAATGTTCCCTGCTCTTTTCCCTAGCTTCTAAGCAAATCTATGAATGGATGCTGCCTGTCCGGGGTAAAATAGATAAACCAGGTTATTCATTAGGGATTGCATGACAGATGGAGAGATAGGAGAGGATGCTTAATACTGCCCTCCTGAAGCATTCATTTCCTATCCTTCTCTGGTCGCTCGGACATGTTGCTGTCCGAAGCGGGTCACTTTACAGACATCTCCCTAGTGAAAGCTTGGAGTTTGTCTTTGAAACATACATTAAGCAGTCCTGATCCATCCCTTAGATGGAATGATTATTAACTGTTTGTGAATCTACAATGGATTATGCTGCAATCCCACTTTGAGACTCGATACGCATAGCGCACACTGAAAGGGTCGGTAGTGGAATTTGTTCTTGTGAATGGCAAAGAGCTGCTAGTTTAAATACATGTTTACACTTAAACCCTTATCCTAGGGAGGGATAAAAGCAGAATGGAAACATTCCTGTTGGATACCAGCGTTTCTATTAGGGGCACTACAGGGCAGGCATGGTTCTGAAAAGGCATAAAGCTATCCCGAACCTGGTAAGAACAGGCAAGGGAAAGGCTACCAAGGGAAAGCACACCCAGAAGACACTCCTCTATGAACCAAGAAGGCATTCAGCAGAGTCTTCAAGCATGCTCCAAAAGCAAATAGTGTGTTTGCAGAAAAGTGCATATGAAAAGTCTTTTGAGCATTCAAGAGTTCCGTTGAGCCCAAAATAAAAACAAGAAATAAAATAACTACAGAACCTATTAAAAGAAACAATGTAAATGGGTAGAGATGACGCTTAAAAATCTTTTACTGGCCAAAATGAGACTCGGTACAGCGAGTACAGAACACAGCAAGCATGATTATGTACAAGGTATAGGAGCATGAAAGCTATATTGCAACAGTTTTTGTGCTGAGGAAAGAACGTTCTGACCTGTGTGCAATTTTGCAACAAAATTCCTTCTATGGTAATAATCAAGATCCTTCGCCTGGCTCTGTAAGGCCCTTTCCTTAACAGTGCATGTGCAACTATTTCGGAATTGCATGTAAAGATTTTTTTTTTTAAACGAAATACCATTATTCTTAAAAAAGCGTTTCCTTTAATTGGCCATGCTGTATTTTGCCAACTTTTGAGGCAATTGTTCAGTTTTCTTGCATAGTGAGCAAACAACTTACCTTTCAGAGCTGTAATTGAACTGGTGAAGCAAGCGGTCAGCCAGCAGGGTACGGTATTCATTGATGAACAGCTCTTTGCTCCCATAGATGCTCACAAGGAGACTGATGATGTCAGACGACCGTCGCTTCGAGCTGATTTTCCCTATGAGCAAAACAGTGACTAAATAACGTGAACAAAAAAATTATAAAAACACCAGAGAATTTCAAGAGTCTTTCTAGTGTTGCCGTTAGTGTGCCTTTAACTGCGCTAAACTCATAGCACTAGCAACTCCCATTTAAGGTTGCGCAATTATAAAATACAAGTTTAGTAGAAATGCGCGGGTCAAAGGATGAGAAAACAAATACAAATGAATATGCTACTTTAAAGATTTCTTCCAAGAAGTTTGTTACACTTAAACATGGGGTTAGCAGATCCTATATAGCATGATGAGATGGACGGTTCAGTTCAGGTCACTCTTTATTTTTAAGGATAAATAATCGTCATAAAAGAATACACAACAACATAGAAACAAAGACGGTCCCCACAGAAAGTAGAAAAACTTGACATCACGGATGGCGGTGACCTACTCCAATGTGGCCAGGGAACGGCAGCCACTATCTGCTCCTGACCCTGCGGGCGGCTATACGATGGAGAATCACCTGGGGGGAAACAACGTCTGGGAGGGAGTGGTGGTATTCGAGGAAGAGAAATTGTATCCCCCTCTTTCCTCTTGCAGGATGACACACCCATTTGTAACACTCTAATGGCCTATTGTGAGTCTTCCCCTGCTCCCTCAAAAGAAAGTGCTGAATCTCTCTCATTCGAATCTACAGACCAACTGTCAAACACTGACTTTTCCTCAAAACCCGTTAGAAACTTTCCTCCAATGTTTTCGTGCAAGGACTACTCTTCCCAGAATCACCTGAATACTGTGTTGAAAAAGAGGAGGGAGGAATGCTGAGCAGGAGACGTCCCGAGCACAGGCAATGCTCTAGTTGCAGGGAGCACACACGTGTGCCTGGGACATTTAAAACAGGACCGGAAGAAACCATTTGAGACTGCTGGTGGGAGCCAGTGGAACCGACGGGTCGAGAGAGACGGTGAAGCCAACTGGCTCAGGTGTTTTAAAAAGGAAAACTGTGCGAGGAAGTCTACAGGTGGTGGGGAATGCCAGAATCCAGTGCAGGGCTCCTCGACAATCAGCGGTATAAGGAAGCAGCAAGACACTTAGCAGAGATCCTTCCTATTCGGACTCCGGCACCCTACTTCTTCCCTTCACTTTGGCCTTCCTCCATGGGCTATCCCCCTGCTCTCTCCTCGGAAGCCAGAAACCTCAGAGTCATTTTCGACTCCTCCCTCTCCTTCCTCCCTCACATTCAGGACATTGCCAAAAAGTCCCACTTTCAGCTTTTCCATCAAGGAATTCTACCTCTCCTCACCTTCCCCCAGAGACTCAATTTTACCGGGTGCTGGTTCTCTCTAGGCTGGCAATAGCCTCCTCCTTAATCTACCTTCGTCCACTCAGCGACCCCTCCAGCTAATCCAGCTAATCCAGAATAGGGCAGCAAGACTTATCCTTGCCCTCAAGCCCAGGGACTGCATGTCTCCTGCCCTACAAAGTCTTCACTGGCTCCCGGTCGCAGCACAGATTAAATTCAAACCCCTCTGCATCATCCGCAAGGCTGTCTGGGGCAGGGGACCACTATCTGCAACTCTTTCTAACTAAATATTCCCCCTCTAGACACCTGCGTTCCTCTGGCACCAACTCCTTGTGTGTAAAGTGGTTTGCTAAACAGAGGGCAGGTGGTCGACCGCTTTGCTCAATTGGCTCCCTTCTTTGGAACAGCCTCCTCTCCTCCCTCTTCGTCTTGAGCAGGAACTCCTTAAGTTCTGAAAAAGCCTCAAGACTTTCCTCTTTAGCTCCTCCTTACCGCCCTCCCTCCCTCCCTCCCACTCTCCCCTGCTAATTGCACAGTAGCTTGATTGGTGTGCAGGGCCCATATGCATCCTCAGTGCCCTGACCTCCCACATCTTATCATCCCAGCTGCTGTCTATCCTCTGCACTTGCCTCAGTTCACCTGCTACCACTGGAAATTGCACTTAACTTTCTTCATAGCACTTCATCTGCTGCTCTCCATGAGCACCACAGCGCCTATCCTGTAGCCCAGTCCCCTCGCACATTCTGAACACTCACAAGGCATAGTAGGTTTGCCTTCCCCTGCCCATTGTCTCTTCTTATATTGTTGTATTTAATTATTTAACATTGTTGTAATTACATTGTCTATCATCCCCTGTCCCCTCCCTGTTGCCCTGTGGGCGCTTTGAAACAGTATTTGCTTCCTGTATAAGCGACTAACAAATGAACAATAAATAAATTAATTTGCCCAAATGCACATTCAGAAAGTTAGCAGTGTGAGATTAATTACATAGGAAACAACACCCAGGCCAAATTCCAGGTACCTCTGCAACACAGGCGAACTACGAAGCAGACCAAGAACAGCTTTTAAAAACTGACTTGACGTGGAATAAACTGGCATCCACATGCTCCCAAACCTCCAATTCGTACTTGAAATTGATTTTGCACAGTAGATATGAAGGGCGGGCTCCAAAGAGAGGCCACCCCAATCTTTTGGCAACCCTAATTAAGGCTCCAGGTATCTGTGTCAGTGAGGATTGATTTATTTTCAATATGTAGGACCAGCTTTGGTTAGAAAACAACATTTCTTTATCCATGTTAGTACATATAATCAAAATAATCTAACCAGCGCCTGCAGGAGCAAGTGGCCAAGAGGACCACTATATTTGCATACGCCAGTAGGCATATTTTAAGACCCTCAATATTAGGTCCTCTCTTGACCACTTGCTCCTGTAGGCGCTGACCTTTTATCCGACATAGAAGAAACAGAGAGAGAGAACACGTGTCCATTATTACCCTTCGCGCTAGCAAAATGCATTGTAAGGTCACCAGACCATCGAAATGCATTACAAACAGACAAACTGCTCGGCATCCTACTTCTAATAGTGTAAACCAGGCAAAGCTCTGGGATGCACGATCAAACATGACGGAAAGATCCACGCATCCTGTAGACAATGTACTTCTATAATTTAGCACATACTTGTTGATTAATAAGAGGTTCAGGATCTAGTCTATCCTACCAAGATCTTCTCGAAAACCATATTGAGTTTCAGAGAGGATTCCATTCTCCTTTACCCACTCCATCACTTTCCCATAGGTCACTTTGCCAAGCGACTTAGTGGAGGAATAAAGATTGCCCACGCTAACAGCTCAGGAAGTCTTCATTCTATTAAAGACAAGGAGGCGAGCATTATGCTTTACTCTCTTTAATTACTGCCATTCAGCATTTTCAACAAAACATTTAAAACCGTAACATTTGCTCTTTTTTTCCTTCCTTATGTAAAAAATACCAAATATGAGAGGTTTTAAAAGTTCTAGAGTCACTGTTCTTTTCTGCACTACCTCCCCCATGATCCTCCGGGGCTTAGTAGTCCTGACCTCTCCTGATCCACCTATCCGGGAGCAGGTCACAGTATAAGAACCCGCCATGATAGTCCTCTGCCTCTTTCTTTTTCCACTCCATTGTGTACTGAACTCGAAACTGTCCTCTATTTGATCAACTGTGACCCTGGAGGAAAACGGAAACTGACTGCTCAACAGTAACTTGCTAGGTCCTCCGGACCAACTTGAACGAACTTCTTAACATCTTTGATCTGTGTATGGAGTCAAGTCGCTTTCTGATCTTCGCCTACAAGAAATGGAAAATACTTCATGAGGGTGGGCCAACAACATCTGAGCATCAAAAATACATATACAGGTTCAGATTTTTAAATACTTCATTTGGGTGGGATATAATGCTCGCCTCCTTGTCTTTAATAGAATGAAGACTTCCTGAGCTGTTAGCGTGGGCAATCTTTATTCTATGACAAGACAGGAGGCTCGCATTATGCTTGTTCAAAGCTTGCCACCACTGCATTAGTAATATTAGAGACAGGCTTGAAGTAAAAGGTTTTAAAAGTCGACTCCGAGGACCAATCTGTCGATTTCATAATGTCCTGAAGAGATACCCATGCTGTAAATGCTTTAGAAGCCATCGCAACCCTCACAGAATGTGCCCCAAATATTGAAAGATCAATTTCAGCCCATTGCATGACCTCGCGCACCCATCCAGCGATATTAGCCATTGCAACTACGTGATAAGGTTTTCGGCGCGCTATAAGCAATTGGGAAACCCCTCGCGGCCCAAGTTGCTCTGTGCAAACTTCTAAATCCTTGATGCACTGAGCAACGCATAGCTTTTAATTTTCTGTGAAATAAGGGTATGAAATCACTTGCAATGCAGTCTTCGTTCTTTTCGCTATGTGAAAAGCTACCCCTTCTGGATAGAAGATCTTCCTATCGATTTCCAATGCCTTTACGTCCGATACTCTGCAGCATGATGTAAGGCACAATAACATTGCCAGTTTACCTGATAACTGCGAGCGGGAAAGATCTTTGTTCGCTGGCCATCTAAGGAAAAGTTCGAACACTACTCTAACATCCCATAAGACTGCGTACTTCGGTTCTGGGGGCTTTCTTATTTTTATTCCTTTGAGAAGCCTCAGGTACACTGGGTGCTTGCCTACTGCGATCCCTTCTATTTTATCGTATCCCGCTGAGATCGCTGATCTATAAACGCCTATTGTTCTAAAATCTCCCCCTTCTTGAAATTTAGTCACCAGAAAATTAAGAACTTGCACTAAAGGGGCTGAAACGGGATCCAGAAACTGGTCTGTGCACCATCGCGCCCAGGCTTTCCATGCAGTGCTATAGCTCCTAATGGTGGAAGGCACCCAGCAATCTTTGATGCAGTCTGCAGCGATTCACGAAATTCCTGGCAATTCCTACTTTCTCCTGAAATCCTGCATGCCAGCAACTGCAGCCTGCCTGTTGCTATCAGGGGATGGCTCTGGCCGGACGGTCCTAGCAGAAGGTCCGGCTGATGCTGAACTATCTTCGGAAAATCCGAAGAAACTTTCATCGCTACTGGAGACCAGGGCTGGGATTTCCAGAGCGGTAGTACCATCACGAGTTCGGCGCGATCTCTGCGAACCTTCGCTAATGCTCTCGTGATCATGACAAATGGTGGGAATGCGTAATGAAGCGCTCCGTGCCAAGCCTGTAGGAATGCGTCTGTACCCGCTGCTCCCGGGTCTATCTTCCAACTGAAGTATTTCTGCGTTTGAGCGTTCAGTCTGGACGCAAATAGATCTATGTGTATCGGGCCCCAGCGCTTCTGCAGCTTCTCGAAAACTCGTGGGTGAAGTTTCCAATCGCTGGAATCTATCAGATACCCCGAGTTCCAATCCGCTACCTCGTTGAGAGCTCCTGGCAAATATTCCACTGTGACTGCAATATGATGTTCCAGGCAATAATGCCAGAAATCTTTCGCTAATTCCGCTAGTAGCTTGGACTTTGTCCCTCCCAGCTTGTTTATGTAGCGAACTGCAGATATATTGTCCATCTTGAGCAGGACACAACACCTTGCTTTGCCCTTCGTGAAGGCTCGCACTGCAAATGAACCTGCAAACAACTCGAGGCAATTTATGTGCAGCTGCAACTCTTGACCATTTTCCTCCTGTTTCTACATGCTCGCATTTGGCTCCCCAGCCTGACCTGCTTGCGTCCGATTCGATAACTAACTCTGGCGCGTCTCCGAAAATGGCTCGGCCATTCCACGCCTCCATATTCTGAAGCCACCAGTGAAGCTCGGTGAGCGCTTCGCTGTCCAAGGTCACCAGTTGGTGATACCCTATGCTCCCTTGTAGATGCCTGATCTTGAGACGTTGAAGAGCCCGGTAGTGGGCTTTGAAATATCGCCTGAATCGAGGCGGCTAACAATCCCACTACTCTGGCTAGACATCGAAACTAATTACTACTTTGAGCTCTTTCTTTATCGCTCTCACTTTGTGATGAGGGAGATCGAGGGTCGCTTTCACTATGTCTATGGTGAAGCCCAGAAATTCCAGTCTCTGAACTGGCCTTAGTTGTGACTTGCCCCAATTTACTAAGAACCCTAGAGAGGCCAACAGCACGCAGATCCATTGTACATTCTTGATGAGAGTACTTCTGTTTGTGGCTAGTATGAGAATATCGTCTAGGTATATGATAATACGTATCCCTCTCTCTCTTATGGCGGCCGCCACCGGTTTCATCACTTTGGTGAAGGCCCACGGGGCGGACGCCAACCCAAATGGGAGACAAGAGAAACGCCAAATTTGGTCTTTCCACCAAAAGCGTAGATACTTTCAAAATTCCTGAGTTATCGGAATTGTAAGATAAGCGTCCTTGAGATCCAGGCGCGCTAAGTAGTCTCCTTGGCGGAGGAGATCGCGCAGAAGGTGAATGCCTTCCATCTTGAAATGATTGTACTCGAGCCATGCGTTTAAACTCTTCAAGTTTATGACTGGCCGAGTCTTGTCTCCCCTGCGAACCAGAAACATGTTGCTGAGGAAACCTGGCTCCTCTTGCATATCTCGCTCTATAGCTCCCTTGTTTAGTAGACTGAAGAGCTTGTTGTGCAACAACTCTAACTCTTTGCTTGCCATATATATGGGGAAAGGTTCTGCTCTCTGTATGGGGTTCCCTACAAACTCCAGCTGTACCCTGCCACTGCTTGTATCACCCATGCATTGCACGACAACGGTCGCCATTCGCTCAAAAATTGGAGAGTTCTCCCTCCTACTCTTATGCTTGTTGTACTCACCGGCAGCGGCACTGGGTTGTCGATAAGATCCTCTCCCTCTCCGACCTCTCGGAAATCTGGATCTGGATGGGAAGAAGGTATCTTGAGGTTTCCCTTCCCAGTATTGGGCTTGTTGTCCCTGGGGCCTGCGCTGGTAGTTGTAGTGAACAGACGTTCGGCCCCTGTGTCGTCCGGTCCCGGAAAAAACACATCCCGGGAAGATTTTCTTTATTGAGCTCTGAGCTCTCTCTAATGCCGAGTATGTGCCCACAAACTGGGCCATCTCTTTAGCGAAAGCTTCGCCAAACAATAGGCCTTTGGCATTTTCCCCTGCCTCATAAGAGGCTAGATCGCTTAATTTTTCATCAATCTTCAATAAGACTCCTCTCCTCCTTTCTGACAAAAGTGCGCAATTAGCATTTCCCAGAAGACACACTGCCCTCTGGGCCCAGTTTCCTAAAGCGAGGGGGTCTACCGGAATCTCTGTGTCTTTCGCCTTCTCAGCCAGGTCCCTTATTTTTGCTAGTGGGCCTGCTATGTCCAACAGCTTGTCCTGGCATCCTCTCCAGGCGCGGTCAATCCCTTTCCTAATATCACGCGCTGACTTAGTCACGAACGTGACTATCTTGGGATCTAGGTCTGGAGTTTCCGCCAGCTTCCCTGGTAACACTGGCCTAGGGCACTCTGACCTCATGCGTGAATGCACCTCTCTGTCCAGCAGCTTTCTTATGTGCTGGGACATGTACGCTGACACCCTGGCTGAAGGCACCCATTCTGAAGATTTTGGGTGTCTGATAGTCTCTGGATCGAACATGTCAGCGGTGTTCTCCATATCCTGAGGGTCGACATTTTCTTCAAAGTGTTGTGAGGTGTCTTCGTCACCTTCCCCCTCATCATCGGGCGAGTAGCCCTCTTCATCATCCCCTATATTATTCACCCCAGGGGTAGGGGGTCTGTCCTGGCTCTCTTTCTGTTTTTCCAGGAAGGCTCTCTTTAGCCTAGTGACGGGGTCGCTTACATCTTGGGGAGCCGCATCCTCCCTTTCATTAGTGCTCGGAGGGGGGGGGGGGGTGTCAAAGAGTGTTTGCTCTTCCGAGCTACCTTACGCCCCTTTGTTTGGTTCAACCCCGTCTGCGGGGTGTCTGGCTGACGGCCCTGCCTCTGGGCTCTCTGACCGCCTTTTCTTGGCAGTTATCTGCTTCTGCCTTTCTGCCATCATCGCCTCCAAAATTTCGAGCCTTTGCGTTATAGGCTGTACTCCTAGCGAGACTGCTTGAGTAAGCGAGTCCCCTAGCACTTTCTTAAAGCTCTGAGATAAATCAGCTTCCTGGTGGGAGGGGTCCTCCTCCCATTCTTCTGCACTCCATTCCGGAGAAGTTGATGGCGTTCGGCCAGGGCTTCTGTACGCAGCCATCACTGCTGTTGGCAATGCCAACTTTCAGGTTGTCAGCACTGAGGAGTGGGAAGGCTGTACAAGTAGTGGAAGTAAAAGCCTTACGGGTTCAGAGTCAGCCTTGCTTTAGCAGGATAATCCCTTTCTCCCCTCTGCACTGTAAAAATCTGTTTTTATTGGGTTTTTTCCGAATTCCCGTGCTGTGGGGGCTTACTGTCACTCTCTGCTTCGCGACGTAATGAAATCGTTACGCGCGAGCATTGAGGTGTCCGCAGGGAATGCCAGGAAGCATAACTCCTCCCGCTCCCCTGGGTCCTAGAGACCGTCGCGCTCTCGGCGTCTCCTGACGGAGCGGGGCCGGCAGCCTAAGGCGAGCGCATTCGCTCGCGGCTCCGACACTCGCTCCTGTTATATTAAAATCTGAAGTTTACTCACCTGATAACGCTTGCATGTCAGTAAATATATATACTTTACCGAGGCGTACCCACGCTGAACTTCCGTGAGGTAATCCCTAATTCCTCATTAAATTAAATAAGTCAAGAAGACAACATGTGTAATACAAATAATCATTTTGCTAATATTGAAGTAATTCCCGAAACTTATCATGAAATAAGAGACAGGTACTTATCACAAAATGGCAGCAAAAAGAAAGAGGCAGAGGACTATCATGGCGGGTTCTCATACTGCGACCTGCTCCCGGATAAGTGGATCAGGAGAGGTCAGGACTACTAAGCCCCGGAGGATCATGGGGGAGGTAGTGCAGAAAAGAACAGTGACTTTAGAACATTTAAAACCTCTCATATTTGGTATTTTTTACATAAGGAAGGAAAAAAAGAGCAAATGTTACGGTTTTAAATGTTTTGTTGAAAATGCTGAATGGCAGTAATTAAAGAGAGTAAAGCATAATGTGAGTCATAGAATCATGGAAGAATATGGGACTGTAAAGTCAGGCCTGAAGTAACACCGTTAATGAGTGGATCGTCATTGTTTTAACACATTTTATTGTAGGCTTGTAAAATGTGATATTGCAAGCAACTGCATGGGTGGGGTATGAGAAAACAATAGGGTACCGTAAAGCAAAAATTACACACGTGGATTTCAGGGCTATGATTCACAATTATGACAGATACAACAGAGCAGGGGACAGCGCAAGTGTTATGTTTGTTTACATGGCAGACACAAAAGAAACAATTGGTCTCTAGGAAAAATGAGAGTGCTGGCACAGTTCCGACCAGCATGTTTTTGTGTTAGTCTTGGTTAAAGTGGGAAGTTATTCTATAATTGTGCTGCTTTGGTGTTCAGACGTTTACCTTCGGCTCAGCGCTTCTTGAATCTTTTGCTACTAACGCCCCTATCCGAGCTAACCCCAACACTGCCAGCCCACTTCGTCGTCATCCGACCTATGAAGCGAGTGTCAGTCACAGCTTTTGCTTCCTCCTTCAACCCACAGACCCCCACTCTGACCCTGTCCTTGCTAACCTGCACCTTTCCATCTCTAACACCCTTGAAATCCTTGCCACTGTCATGAGGATGCGCCTAAAACCTGCCTCCAAGAACAACAGCTGGTACGACTCTAGCATGTCTGAAACGCAAATGCATAGTTGCTGAACAGAAGTGGCAGACCTTGGGTTTACCCTCCAAAAACTGCCCTGCCGCCTACTCCAAAGGCAATATTGCTTCTCTATCCACTCCAAGAAGCGTGTCCACATCCAAGCCCGCATCTCTGGAGCCACTAAAAACATGGCCAAACTTTTCAAAATCTGCAAGGAACTTGCCAATCCAGCTGCAGTCTACACTCGTTCCTTCACAGCCCCTCTCTGCACCGCGTCGGCCTCCCATTTCATATCTAAAACTCAGGATATCTAGTCCTCACTCTCATCCACCCCATCTCCACTCCTGCACCTGCTGCCCTGCCTCCCTTGGCCCCCCTCCCTGCATCCCCCCTCCTGCTCAAAGCACTGGATGAGGTCTCTAAAGTTGTTCTCTCTATAGAGGTCTCCTCCAAACAGCTGCTTCCCTGCTCTTCCAGAGCCATAAAGGACATCTCCTCTCTCGCTCCTGCTCTTGCTAACTTCTGTAACGACTCCTTCGCCATTGGCTCTTTCTCTCTATCCCCCTCAAGCACTCCCTTGTGCACCCTCTCTTAAAAAGGCCGCCTGCGGACCCCTCCTGCACGGCTATCGCCCTATTTCCAATACCCCCTTCCTGGGTAAACTCCTGGAGAAGCTGGTGCTCCCCAAACTGACCCCCTCATACCGATCCTGTTGGTTGCCTTCATGACCATCAATCTAGATTCCGGGCATCCAGAGGCAAGTAAACTGCTCTCCTGAACACGCGCAAATCCATGCTCACAAATCTCGACTAACTCTTTTGCTGTTCTAACGGCTCCTTGATCTCCCCTCTGCCCTGGACACGGTCAACCATTCTATCCTCATAAAACAACTATGTTACACCCTTGGCATCACTGACTGGGCACTGGATTGGCTGACCTCTTTCCATCACCCTTCCCAGTTGGAACTGGGCCCTTTCTCCTCCACCACCTCACTCTCTACCTGAGGCATCCCCCAGAGCTTTATCCCAGTGCCATGGCTCTTCAATATCTACTTTGCCCCTTTTGCTCACCCGATTTCCTCCTCCTCCTCCTCTCATTTCCAGTGTTATGCCGATGAGACACAGCTTTCCTTCAAACTTCCCTCTAATACCTCCTCTTCTTCCTCTCTCTTCCCCGACTGTCTGTCCACCATTCAAGCATGGTGTGCAGCTAACGATCTCTGTCTTAATGTCAGTAAACTGGAGATCCTTCTCATTGGGACACCTGTGTCATCTTTTCCTCCTACCCTTTGGCCACCCTCTTTGGGGCCTCTACCCCCACCATTCTGTGAGTTCAACAACCTCAGGTTCATCTTCAATTCTGCGCTCTCCTTCACCCCTCACATCATGAATCTTACTAAGAAGTCCACTTCCAGCTCCACGTCCCAAGAGGCATCCTTCCTTTCCTCACCTTCCCTGAGAAGCTCAATGTCACCAGAGCTCTGGTCCACTCCAGGCTGGACTACTACAACAGTCTCTTTCTCAATCTTGCTCTTTCCTCCCTACACCCCCTTGAGCTAATCCAGAATAGGGCTGCAAGATTTATCCTTGGCCTCAAGCCCAGGGACCGTATCTCTCCAGCCCTAGAATCTCTCCACTGGCTCCCGGTGGCTGCAAGGATCAAATTCAAGACCCTCTGTATCATCCATAGGGTCTTCTGCGGCCTGGGACCACGCTATCTCCAACTCCCCCTCCCAAACACTCCACTGCTAGAGCCCTATGCTCCTCTAACTCCAACTAGTTGACTGTCAAACGCTTCTCCAAGCAGAGAGTGGGGGGCAGGTCTCTCTCCTTGGCTGGCGCCTCCCTTTGGAACAGCCTCCCTGCCCCTCAGACTTGAGCCGTAACTCCTTAATTTCTGGAAATAGCAAAAAAACTCTGCTGTTCTCGACCTCATTACCTTCCCTGTTAATCACCCCACTTCCGCTGCCACCGGTGGCCTGATCCTCATGAATCTCACAGGATTCCAGGCACATTTTCCCCAGTCAATACCACCACCCTCCTCCCCACCACACTGCCCTTGATGGCCCCTGCATGGCGGCTCTGCATCCCCACCCTTGGGAGTCGCCTGCACTAGCACTTGTCCACTCCGCTGCACGCCCACCCCCATCTTCCCTCCCATCTCTTGCACTTTCCTCAGTGTACTTGCACAATCGAATGCCACAAGACCTAATAGGACCAGGACTGTATTTGACTGTTTTACCATTGTTATTTTCCCCCTGTTCCCTTCCCAATTAGCCTTGTGGCGCTTTGAAACACAATTCTGTTGTATAAGGCGCCTAACAAATGCTCAATAAAATAAAATAAAAATAACTTGCAATTTGGAGGATCCTGGCGTTGTTAGGGGTGCACATGGATGGAGCAATTTATTTAAATTGTCTGGACCCGAGTTGTGCAAACATTGTGGATTAGGCTCTGGATTTTGTGAGTTATTCTCTGTTCAATCGGGAGCCATTTAAAGTAGTCAAGCCCCGAGGAGATGTTGACTCATGTTATCACCTTGAAAATAAATCGCAACACAGTTGAGGACCATCGACAGTTTTATCGTAAACGTGAGAATGACTGTTAGTATGCTAATAAAATAGTACAGACTGGCAGCATCAGAAGTTCCTTTCTTTAAGAAAATTCTAACAAGAGAGAATTAACAGGTGGAGTTGGAAGTTATCCTTTCTACTAAGGAACAAGTTACTTACCTGTAACTGTTGTTCTCCAGCATGGGTCTGGCAAGGATTTACATGCTCATGAATATTCCCCATCGTTAGGCTGAGAATCCACGGTAACAGAAAAAATCAGTTTCGTTTCTGAACTGTAATTTCCCAACAACCAATGACTGCCCTCTACCTAAGCCCCTCCTCTGGCAGCCATCTTCAGATTTGGTAGCACGTAAAGTGGCAGTAGGACCAAGAGAAGAGCCGCAGGGGGGTAGGCGGGAGGGTTTGCGTGTGAATCCATGCCAGAGCCAAGCTGGAGAACACAGTTACAGGTAACTAACTTGTTCCTTCTCCAGCATGGGGTCTGGCATGGATTCATATGCTCATGAATAAAGAATACATAGCAGTACACACATGCACAACCACAGGTGGTGGCAAGGCTCAATATAAGCATCTCTTACCTCCTCACCAGGCTCACCTTCAAGCGAACAGGTTGCGAAGCACTGCTTGGCCGACTCTTGACTCCTCCCTGGAATCCCTGTTGACGCAGTAGAATTTGTGAAGGTGTGTATCGACCTCCATGTAGCAGGCCTGCAGATGTCAAGCAGGGGCACACCAGACAAACACTGTAGTAGCAGCGATCGCTCTGGTCGAATGGGCTCTAGGACGGCCAGGCAACGGCCGGTTTGACAACCGGTGACATTGAGTAATGCAGCCGGAGAGCCACCTGGAAATTGAAGCCTTGGACAGGGCCTTCCCATGGTTCACAGGGCCAAAGTTCACAAAAAGTTGCGACGTCTTCCGGAAACTCTTTGTGCGGTCCACATAGAACTTCAGCGCTCTAGCCACATCCAACGAGTGCACAGTCCTTTCAGCCGGCGACGAAGGCATCGGAAAAAACACACGTAACACCAAGGGCTCGATTAGATGAAAGTCCGACGGCACCTTGGGCATGAAGGAGGGGTGCGTCCACAGCACCATCCTTGTGTCGTGAAAAGTAAAGGAAGGTGGCTTACAGGACAGGGCCTGGATCTCACTCAACCGTCGCGCAGAGGTGATGGCCACGAGGAACACTGTCTTCCACGACAAGAACTTCAGTGGAACAGTCTGCATAGGTTTGAATGGAGGGCCCATGAGCCTAGTCGGTACCACATTGAGTTCCCATGCCGGGGCGGGAGCCTTCCCCGGTGGGAACGAACGGAACAGTCTTTTGACAAACTCCTTAACCAGACGGTGTGACCATAACGACGACCATCCCGGAGATCTGGTGTAGCGGGAGACAGCCGCCAGATGAACCTGGATGGAGGCATGGGCCAGCCCCGCTTTGGCCCAGGACAGCAAATATGGCAGTACCTCTGGAGCAGTGACTCGCAGAGGGTTAATCTTCTGTGCACAGCACCAAACGGCGAACCTCTTCCATTTATGCCCGTAGCACTTTAGAGTAAACAATGCCCTGGCCTTGGCAAGCACCTCCTTGCAGTCCACTGAGAGATCGTAACCCCCGAACTCCAACGCTGCAGGAGCCAGGCCTTCAGGTTCAGCGATCCTGGTTCGTGGTGCAGAATTGCGCCTCCTTCCCTGGCGAGAAGATATGCGACCACGGGAAGCTTGACTGGAGGGGACGCTGACATGCTGAGAAGGTCCGGGTACCAGATTTGCCTCAGCCACGCTGGTGAGACGAGGATCATCCTGCACCGTGACTGTCTGAGTTGATTGATGAGTCGCAGAAGCAACGGCAACAGAGGGAACACATACAGAAACAGGCCATCCCAGGAGAATGAGAATGCGTCCCCCATGCTCCCGGCTGGGGAAACCTGCTGGCGAACCTCCGGCACTTGTTGTTCTTCGCCCTTCGCAAACACAGATTTGGGTATTGCCCCATCTGCGGAATAAGTGGTTGACTTGTTCCTGCCGAAGCTCCCACTCGTGGCAAAAGAATAGCTCCCTGCTGAGAGAGTCGGCGACGATGTTCTTTACTCCTGCCAGATGAAACGGAATGAGGAACATCCCCTGGGCGGTGGCCCAGTGCCATAGGTCCTGCGCCTCTTTGGAGAGCGCCGGGGATCTGGTGCCCACCTGCTTCCTGATGTAAAATATTATGGTGGTACTGTCCGTGAAGACCCGCACCACCTTGCCCTTGAGGAATGGCAGGAAAGACTGGATGGCCCAAAACACTGCCCAAAGCTCCAGTAAGTTGATGTGCAACGTCTTCTCCTCCGGCAGCCACAAGCCTCTGGCGTGAAGACTTCCGATCTGAGCTCCCGATCCTTCCAAGGAGGTGTCCGTCATGACCATCTCTTGGTGTGGCGGGGTCTGGAAATCTGTGCCTCTGGACAGATGAGAGCACACTCCCCACCACCCTATCGCCCGATGGAAGCTCTCGTCGAGCGTGATCTTGTCCTGGAAGCTTCCTGACACTTGTATCCAACGTTCCTCGAGGAACTTCTATAGTGGACGCATCCGTAGCCTGCAGAGCCGGATGAGATAGATGCATGACAACATCATGCTGAGCAGGGACTTGATGGTCCTCACTGTGGCGATCTTCAGTGCCAACATCCGTTGCACCTTGCCCAAGATGGCCGCTATCCTTTCCTCTGACGGTGACGCCAGGCACGAAACCGTGTTGAGTCGGGATCCCAGAAACAGCACATCCTGCGATGGAGTCAAGCAAGACTTTGCATAGTTCACACAGAAACCCAGATCCGTCAGAAGGCAGAGAGTCCTCGCCGTGTGGTCGACGGCGATGTTCCTTGAGCTGGCCCGGATGAGCCAGTCTTCCAAGTAAGGGTAGACGTGGATCCCTTGTAGTCGCAGATGCGCCGCTACCGGCCCCAGGCACTTGGTGAAAACCCTTGGAACCAACTTTAATACGCAGGGAAGGCCCTTGAATTGGTAATGCTTCCCCTGAATGAGAAAGCGCAGAAACTTGCGGTGTCGCTTGCAAATTGGTCAAAGTATGCATCCAGTAACGACAAACTCTCCCTCCTCGAGCTGTCCGAGCACGTGCTGAAGAGTGACCATTCAGAACTTTTGGGACTTAATGTATTTGTTTAGTCACCGGAGGTCGAGGATGGGCCTCCAGCCCCCGGTCGTCTTTTTCACGAGGAAGTACCTCGAGTACACTCCGGGGCCCTGGAGCCGCTTTCAGGTGAGCTCTATCGCTCCTTTCTTTAGCATGGCCCGCACCTCCAGCAGCAGCTGAAGGATGTGGTATTCCTGCCGGGCCACCGGTGGTATTTGGGGACACTTCCGTTGAAATACCAGGGTGTGTCTGTTATCAAGAGCGTCCAGCACCCAACGGTCGGTGGAGATGGTCTTCCACACGCTGACGAAGTTCGCCAGCCGGCCTCCCACCGGGGTGCATGGGTGGGAGCCCGACGACACTGTCAGTTCAATCCTGCTTGGACGTCGAAGGGCCGCCTTAGGGACCTTGTCGATGACTACGTCCTCCTCCGAAAGCCTTGGAATGGCCCCTGTTGGTTTCCTGGGCCGAGGAGCGGGAAGGCTGGTGGTAAGAAGAGGAGCTTCCGCCGAAACCTTTGGAAAATGTTTGGGTCTTGCCTCCTAAGGGAGGCAAGGATGGCCGTCGCTGTTGGAGTGCCCAAAGCACGTGCCGTCTCTGTGTCCGTCTTGATGGCCTGTAGAGACTCATCTACAGCCTTCCCAAAGAGATTGTCTCCGTCAAAGAGCATGTCCAAAACCCTTGCCTGGACGTCTTGACGAAAGTTGGTGGCCTTGAGGAAAATGCTGTTGCCCATCTGGCGGAACCCCGCATCGCCGATGTCCGTGGCCACCATGATGGCATGGTCCCACGCCACCTCGCCTTTCTACAGAATCTCCATCGCCTCCAACCTCTTGTCGTCGGGGAGGAAGTCCAGGATGAGAGCGATCTTGAACCACAGCTCCCGGTCATAGCGTGCTACGATGGCGAGGGCGTTGGCGGCCTTGATGGTAGTGGCCACAGAGTAGATAACCCGTCGTCCCATGGTATTTAACTTCTTCCCCTCGCTGTCCGGAGGGGTGGACGCCGCCGATGAAAAAGCGTCCTATGACTTCTTGGCTGCTGCTGATATCACAATGTCCGTCGACGGTTGGGCCGCAAGCACTTGGGCGCAGAGTCCGGCACCCTGTACTTCTGCTCAAGGCGATCCCTCTTCACCAGGGCCGTAGAAGGGTTCTTCATGAGAGACAGGCCTTCATCCCAGATGTTATCCAGGAGTGGCACTGAGAGGATGGTCTTTCTCTTTGCGTCGCAGCACTGGTACAAGAAGCTCTCCTTCTCCTCCCGAGCGAGCTGGAAGAGCTCCAACACTCTGGAAATCATGGCGTGAAATGAGCATATCTCGTCCGGTGGAGAGGATCTGGGAGGCAGCGGCGACGGGAGGTCCCCCAGCCAACCGTCATCATCCGTGCCCGTCATCGTCATCGCTGTGTCGCAGCCCGTCTCCTCCCTCGGAGGGGAGAGGGAGGCGAGGGGTGGCAGGGAGGCGAGTGGTGGCAAGGAGGCGGCGGGTGCTTCTTCCTCTTCTTGGTCAGTGGTTCCCCCGTTGCCGGAGGGTGGACCGTCACTGGCGCCATGGGGGGGGACCGCCAGCGCAATAGGCAACCAGTCTGTATCTCAGAGACCAAATCACTCATTGATATGGTAGAAGAGTCAAAATATTCAGTTACCATCAGTGTTTGAGATCTTACCCTCCTTCCACTGCATCTACTACTCCCAGCACTCAGAAGGACCACACATTTTTGATGAAAGGCTGACAACTCCTTGCTGTTTGGCCATCAGTTAGGTGGTGTCCTGTTAAGCACCCATTTTATTAGGCTACAGTGTTCCCTTCTCTATTACAGTTCTACTCATTGCTATGATTTTTGTATAGCATGCAATGCTTTGAAACACTATTTCTTGATGTATATGCGCCTTACAAATGCATAATAAATAAATAAAATGCATGCCATACCACAACTCATTGAAGAGAGCGGGCAGACTGGCCCATGACTGACTTTTCCACACCTCAACTGTGCCTTTTCCTCACATGAACTCTTGAGCTTGTATTCCACTTGTAATGTTGCCCAACCTAGACATTTTCTAGTTGTAACAGACAGTCGACATGGTTGCACTGTCGGCATGGCCGACAATCATCTTTAATTCACGTTGCGCAAGTGAAATTGTGGCAGTCTAAGGTGTGAGAGAGGAGAAAAAAGGTGCTACGTGCCCTGTGCGAGAGGACTTTAGACTTGTGTTGGTGTTTAGCTGTGGGACGCACTGCTGGAGTGCCGGAGGGGCTGTGCTGACATTGGGCTAGTGTGTCTCCAAAGAAGCTTGCTACATCGCGGCTTGAAGGACTACTGGGAGTCTGTTTTCTATTCTACTGACCCTGCTGGAGTGGAAGAAGGAGGGAGGGCCCTTCATACCGGTCCGCGATGCGAACCCCCTGCGAAGTGCTGGGCAAGTGCATTTTAGGCAGAAGGCAGGGGTAAGTGTGCTCATCCATTACGTCATCCTATGCGCTTAGAAGTAGAGCAAAAATGCATATTGAGGATTTATGAGGAAAGCTGAACGCTCAGTGGGGGTTATATTACACCTGCTCTTGTCGCTATCCACATGGAGCGTAGCAAATTACTCACGGGTTTACCTTAGGGAGTCGCTGCTACGAAAATAACGAATTACTTCGGAAAAGTGCCAAAGTACTTGCAGGTGGTTCAAAGTAATTATTCCTTTAGGCATACTGACCTAGAAGCGTTTTCAGTTTGTTTTCCTACATATAATCCTGGTTCAAGTCCTAGTGGTGGGATTTTGGCGATATACAAAGGGATATTGTACAACAAGATCTGTCACCTGTGGCTACAGCTTCCGATAAAAGTAGCTCAAGCCGGAGGACTGCTTGACAGTAAAAGAAAAACAGAAATGTGAACTAGATAATCCCCTGCACATGCTGGTCTATAGTATAGTGAAAATTGGGAACCAGGCGAAGTCAGCTGTTGCGAAAGGAGGGGGATAAAGTCTATTAAAAAAAAGAACTCAACGAACGTGAAGAACATCCCGTCCAAAAACAGGTTCTCTGAAATTTGAGAGAAAACGTAGAATGCAATTTCTGTCGCCTAGGACTATGACGACTGTGTGGAAGCTCCAATTTGCAATAAAGGCCCCAATAAGGAAAGATAAGTCTAGAAAAATGTCGAAAGGCTTTATACTACCATTCTTATCAAAGACTAATATTCCAAAATGTGGGGAAGAGTTGGAAGATCTTTCTACATGTGACAAAGGGATGTGTGAAGGGGAGAAGGTTCAGCCTGAGGATGTGGATATCTCAGCACTGATAGAGGAAGGACTGGACATGGCATGTATGCTATCTAAGCCATTTACCATACAATCATTTGGAAAGCAACTACTGCAGCCTGTGAGGGAGTCTAGACTGTTAATGAGTAATTTTTATTTTTTATTTGATTTTATTGAAAAACTACAGTTTGAATTCGAAATACAAACTTTTGTTTCAAACGAAAAAAGAAAACAAAGCAATTCACAATACAAGAAAGCAGCCAAACAAAAGAAAGAACGGAAAAATTACAGATTGACAGACAAAAACAGACTCCACCAATCTTCTAAGGGAACCTCCCACTGATATCTCTATTTTTGAATGTCCACTTTCAGGATCGAGTCAAAATAATTCACGGTTGCGCATACAAGGCTTATGTTGTATGCTGAGATAATCCGACCCCACCACCTCTCCATATCATCAAGAGGTGTACATTTTCCAAGATGTAATGAGCGTTGAGTAACAGTTTGAGTACATTCATTTAGCAGGTGTTTGTCTGTTTCAATCGATTGTCTACAAAAGCGGCAAAGATTGTCATCAATGGATTTGTCCTTTCTTTGCCAAAGAAGTTCTTTGGTTTTTAAAGCGTTAGCTCTAAACCTTAGAAATTGATCTCGGTGGTGACGAGATGGGCAGTGTAATAGATATCGTGCTGGTTCATTTGGTGTCCTGTGAACACCTCCCATTTCTTTGGTCGATTTTAATTTTAACCTTGCTTCATTATTAACAATCCATGCCCAGTTGTCAAATTTCTTTTAAGCAAGCTGTGGGCGATTTAGCAGTTCTCGACTGCTTATTTTTGCTGCCGTAAGGAATGCCGACAATTTGCTAAACCATAGGCTAACAAGATCTCTATTGTTTGGAGTATACTTTTTGGCAAAGATTTTGTATGCCGGAGCCGGTGATGCTATGGCCATTTTTCGCATTGTTGCGATAGAGTTCCAAACCATTCTCATATGCAGAGAGTTAATCGCTAGTTCCTGCCGCAAGATGGTAATCGGCGTTCCCTGTGGCAGCCGCAGAACTTTCCGCCAAAAGTGGCCTTCCAAGATATGCCAAGTTTGCTCGCTTATGTTCCAACCCACCTCCGCCATAAGGATTATTATTGGGATCACTTTTTGTAAATAGAATTTTAGTACGGGTTCCAACGAAAATTTTCCAAAGTTTTTGTTAATTTTTCCAGCTTGCATTGCTAGCTTCATCATTTTGGATGTTAATTCTGCTACCCATTGTTGTTCACAAATGGAGTTGTTGAATTGTATGCCCAGGTATTTTATCGAGACAACAGAAGTTAAGGTGATTTCAGCAATTTTCCACCTGAAGCCTTTGTCTTTGTTTTTTCTGATATTCCCAATTGGCATAATCTTTGTTTTTTGGGTGTTTATTGCCAATTGGTTTAGGTCCATGTATGATTTCAGACTCGATAGGAGACGCTGTAATCCAATTTGGGTTTTGTCTATCAGAACCAAGTCGCCTGCATAGACTATACAATTAATTGGCGTTTGATTTATTTTAGGTGAGAAACATGGGACTTTATTCAGATAAATTGGAAGATCTGCCAAGAATAGTTTAAATAATTCTGCAGCTCGAGGGCATCCTTGTTTAACACCCTTGTGGGTCGATATAGCTTTGGATAACAAACCACTGTTATTAAGCCGAACTTTGATTGATGTATGTTCATGAAGAGCAATGATAGGCTCTAAAATAGATGTCGGACAATGCCATTTGGACAATTTTGCCCATAGTAAGCTTCGGTTCACACCATCGAACGCTTGTCTCATGTCGATGAAAGAAAAGTGAATCTTTCCGTTCTTTTTTAGGGTTTCCAACTTTAGAATCGTCAAGATGAGCAAATTTGCGTCCACTCCAGTCCCTTTCGTGAATCCGGTTTGCCGTACATCATTGATCTGTGACATTTCAGCCCAATTTGCAAGTTTAAGGCGCAAGTAATTAGCGTGATGAATCCAATGGACTCAACTGTTTTCCCGGCAGTGACCTCCTCCCATGTGGCATGGGGATGTCAGCCGCTACCCGATCCTGAACCTGGGGGCGGCTTTATGAGGGAGGATCACATAGGGGGAATACAAACTCTGGAGGGATACTTCGAGTTCACAGGATGAAACACAGTATGCCCCCCCCTTTCCCATGACGGAGACTCCGACACCCAGCACATTAATGGCATATTGTCATCTAACAGTTCCCCCTTGTAGAAGCAATCAAGAAACCCTTTCTTTACCACATGTTAGTCTGGCCCCCACCTTTCGCTCAAACACCCAGACCACACACATCACCTTCTGCTTCTAATATGCCTTATTGTAAAAGTCAGGAGGAAAACTATTTGAGAGTTAAAAGCCAGATGACATTCAGGGACTTCAACTCCCATAATCACTTGGGTGATGAGAGGCGGAGGATGAATGAGTTTGTACACAGTGGCAGGTGCTCGAAATACAACAGGCAGGCTAGTTGTTTTCCAAAGCCTACTTTGCGCGGGACATTTAAAAATGATGACCGCACTAACAAGGCGAGCAGTGCAGGAGAGGACGTAAACTCCAGGAGAAGGCTTGCAAGACAAACAGAGAAGGTTACCGGGACAGGAGGAGGGATGCCGCAGACTAGCAGGAAATGCTGCAGGCACACAAGCAGCTGCGCAGAAGCTCCTGGGTGTCAGGCCGCTCTTGGAAGCAGCGTTTGTCAGTCCAGACCAAGAAATGAAGCCAGCGTGTGACTGTGGAGCTGCAATAAACCACTGGTGAGACTTCTGCTGACTCCAGGGTGGAAAGCGAAGAAGCAGCTGTGCCACAAAGGTGTGGGCAGAGTCAGAGATGCTGGAAGAGACCAGCGAGTCTGCCCAAAGCAGCTGGTGATCCCGGGCCGTTCTGACAAGCGAACCAGCCTGCATTTATAAATATGATATTGTTAACAAAAGAAGAATATTGGAATGCCGTCAAAACAAATTATTAAAGCAACACCCAATAAGCATGTTTGTACAGGTGCATGAGATGCCAGTGTGGGAGAGAAGTTTGAGTAAGTGCTACCATAGGCAAATATACCAAGTATCTCCCAGGAGGATAGCTCAGGGGCAACATGCTCACCTTAGAAGCAAGACGACAAGGAGCCACACAGGTTCAATCCCCGGGTCTGCGCTTAGAAACCTCTGGGTATTAAGCACGTTATAAAAAACCTATCATATAAGCCATTTTTATATAATCAAGGATCTGTGACTGAATTATAAGCATGTATACCAGCCAGTTGAAGCTATGTAAAGATTACTGACAGGAGAGTATACTAGGGAATCTAAAAGGAACCATATTTGTTAATAACTAAGGCAGGCAAGTCCTGTCAGGCAAGTGCACCAGGCAGTTGAAGCTATAAAGATTCCTGGCAGGAGAGTATACCAGGCAATCCACAGAGGTAAAGGAAATCTAACAGAAAGACTGTGCAAAGCTTGTGTTTGGAACAAGAACTTTGTAAGTCCAGTGGAGAAAAAAGGAACCGTTAATTAAAGTGGAACTTTTGCCATCCCCTTCAAGAAACCAGGGGAAGGGATTCAAGGGTTTCTACCTTGGAGGACATTTTTGTTGAAGTCATTAATAGGTTTTGAAAACCTTTTGCTAACATTAAAAAAATAAATCATTCCCTTGCACCCTTTTGTTGTTTATTAGTGTGAGGGTCCGGATAGGACGTTTTGGGCACATGGACAGCTTTTCAGTTACTGACCTCCTGACACTGACTGTTCCTTTTAGTTTGGGATTTTTAGGCAGGGACATTCCTCTCAGAATAGGCCCAGTTAGGC
This sequence comes from Ambystoma mexicanum, assembly GCF_040938575.1. Classification (NCBI taxonomy): domain Eukaryota; kingdom Metazoa; phylum Chordata; class Amphibia; order Caudata; family Ambystomatidae; genus Ambystoma; species Ambystoma mexicanum. The sequence goes on along the minus strand of NC_090929.1, from coordinate 383,477,980 downwards.
AAATTCTCAACCCATTTTTGTTTAAATAAATGTCTTTACTTGAGAATATAAATACCTTGTGTCCGACTCATTTCTGACTCCTCACATCAGGCACCACTTAAATCAGATAATGGGTGTAAAGTGAATGGGTACAATAAGGGATATAAGGAGGAGGATGTATACGGATGTGTGCTGAACCTAGAATATCTGTTACAGGACTATCCCAGCATTGTGTGCTTATTCCAGGAAACGTGGCGACTCTATTCCATCATATTCCGATGTTAAGAAGTGTTTACTCTAGGCAATTGGTACAGGTTGAGTTTAAGAATGAAAAACGCATTCATGTAGTATGGCTCAAAGCTATTTCACATTCTGCTGAAGGAAAGAGAGGTGTTGCTCACTATGTGATAGGACTTGTAGCAAGCGCATCATTTGCCATCTGCTATGGTTTTGTATGAAGGTGGTGCTTTGTAAATAGCAAGGGGGAGGGTAACAGGTGATGCAAGTGGTAGTAAGGAACAACTGTGCAACAGGTGCAGGGCTGAGCTAGACTGGTCGTGGGCACCATCTTGCTTGGGGCAGACAAAACAACTTTGGTGTCAGATTTGGGGCATAGGATGCGAGAATTAACTTAGTATCTTCGAACACCAGAGGACACACTCATCTATTTAGGGCCGATCAGGGGGAATCCTTAGTACTGCAATCCCACATTATCAACCTTCAAGAGGTCTGGCTGAAAGAAGCACCCACACTTGATGGGTATTACCACATTTATTATTCTGGCTTTTTTTCTGCCAACTGAAGCAAAGTGGGCCACTACATCCAGGGCCCACATCTACAAGCTCCTTCGCCCTAATCAAAGGGAGAGGAAGGCACACCAGCTTGAGGGGTCAGGTCGTTCAAGAACTATTATAGGGCTTGTAGTCTTATGCTGAGGAGCTACTTCTGCAATTGCTGCTGGAGCCCCATCTGTGACTCATGGGCTGGGACTGCACTGTTTTGCAGGTGGTCGCCTGGCGTCTGTGCCTCTCCATCCATCTGTCTCGCTGCTGGGGAAGCTCGCATTGGCATGCTGGATTATACACATGGCGGCCAGACTGGTCACCCGTATCACCGGGCATAGGGTCGCCTCAGTTCTGAAGTGTCTTAACAATGCAACCAGTAGAAGTGCCTTTGTATCTGGTGATTTAAGATATTTTTCCTCATATTCCGGAGAAGGGTTCATCCCCACCTGAGTCACCTTATTTCCTCCTCTGCTGCTTGAGCAGCACAATACCCCGTTTTGGCTACCTGTGTGACTTTGTGCACCTGATTCATCTGCGCCTGACTTGCGGCTAGGCCGCTGGCAATTTCCATCATGCATTGTGCAGTTTCTGTGTCTCTCTCCCTCCCCCCTCCATCTTTCTGCCCTCTCCCTCCATGGTGCAATCCATCTCCCCTATTTACTCTAACTGTAACTCTATCACCCATCCTACCCCTCTTTCGAAGCCTGGTTCAAGAAAGATCTCCTTGTCTCCAACCCAGGTCTGCCCATCGTGGATACCTACGTCAACGCCTCTTCCAGGCAGCCTGTCACCGACATCCTCTTTGTCGCTCCCTCTCCATACCCATGGACTCCCCATACGATCTCAACCCTCTCCCCTTTCTCTTCTTCGTCCTTTAATGGTGGCACCAGGTGCATCATTATGTCTACCAGAATGGTACTGTCATGGGCCAGGGCTCGCAGTCCAACCTCCTCCAAGACGATCTTGATAGGCGTCTTCCGTCTCTCTCATCAACTTCCTCCCTTCCCCTGCCCTCCCTCCTTCCTTCCTTCCACCACGCCCCTGGCCCCATTGCGAACACCGACGGGTGTACTCTGACAACCCTTGGACATCCTGCAGACCTCCTCGAAAGACCTTCAAAAGGTGGCAGCCAGCTTCACTTAGCTACCCTCAACTCTCGCTCTGACGTCGAACACTCCTCTGACATCTGTCACCTCCTTGAGGACCTTGACATCCTAACCAGTATGGAGGCGACGTGGCCCTAATATTACCTGAATGGGTCCATGCTACCATCATACCCACTCACTCCTATTCTTCCTTCAAATACCTTATCTGCAGGCTTGGTGTCTCTCCTATCCTCTCGCTGGCTCTTGCCACCATCTACAGGACCCCTGGTCAGGTCTCCCACTGCCTCTATGAGTGGTCTGACCTCACCTTTTCTCTACTGGCCTCCACCTCCAAGCTTCTCCTCCTCTGCGACTTCAATTATCACCTTAACTCTCCCGATGCGGCCACTGGACTCTTCCGCAGCCTCTGTGACTCTCTTTCCCTTACCGTTCTCCCTCTGGTCTGACTCACTCAGCGGGACACACCTTGGATGCTCTCATCTCAGCAGACATCCCCATCGCCAACCCTCTCACTACACTGCTCTCCTGGTCTGATCATGATCTCCTGTCCTCTCATTTGGATCTATTGGGTCCACCGGCTAAGACTCCGCCTGTACTGCCAGTCTCATCCTCCGTTACTCGAACGATTAAGCGAGTGTCAGTTGCTGCTTTTGCCACCACTTTCATTCCCCCTCCCACTCCAACCACTGACTCTCACATTGACACAGCCCTCGCTAACCTTCCCCTATCTATCTCCAACACCCTGGACAATCTTGCCCCTGTCATGAGGATCTGCATGAAGCCTGCCTCCAACCGCAACACCTGGTCTGACAACTGCGCATAAACCCGGGAACCCTCAACTGTGGAAGGCAAAGACTTTGTTTAACCAGGAAAGAATACGTTGAAAGAGTGGTCCAGAAGGAAAAAAAGCCTTATTTTGAACACAGACAGCGGCCAAGCAGATGTTGGCAAGTTGAAGTCTTCGGGAAGGGAAGCCTGAGACTTGATGAACTTTGAAGGTGTCTTGAGGACGGATTCCTCAAGCCCCTTTTCTGTGAAACTGTGTTGTCTTGAACTTGGGGAAGGGAACCCCAAGGATTTGTGGAACTGTTTTGCATTTCGGAACGGCAGTACATAGACTTTTGTGGAACTTTCTTGGACTTGGGGAAGGGAAGCTGAAAAGAAAGGTAAGAGATGGAAGAAACTCTGAACTTTTTTTTTAATCACCATTACATTTGGTATTGACATCCCTACACATTGTTTAGCTTTAGTTGTGAGGGCGAGGATAGGTTTTGGACAGACCTTTAAAATGAACCTTCAGACTCAGACTTCCCTTAGTTTTGTTCAGGTAGGGAAATCCCACATTAGCATAGGGCAGGTTAGGCCTTTAGCCATCCTGACATTTGTGTTAATACATACTTTTTGAACTTTGCATCTATTGTCTGTGTCTTCCTTCACGAGGTCTTCACCCCTCAAGCACTCCCTTGTGCACCCTCTCCTTAAAAAGCCGTCTGCCGACCCTCCCTGCACAGCTAACTACCGCCCTATCCCCATTACCCCCTTCCTGGGCAAACTCTTGGAGAGGTTGGTCATCTTACAACTGATCCACCATACTGAATCCGTTGGTTGTTGTTAGGGAGAATTCTCTGTTTAGGCTGAATTTCCTAACCTAGTGAGTCCCCCAGCAGCTTTGCTGGATTTCTGGAGTTTGTTTTTTTCCATCCTGCCAAGAGTGAGATTCTTTTCTCCCACTCTTTGATGTGAATGTGGTTAATTCCTTTGAATGTCAATGTGTTCTATGGGCTATGAGGTCTTTTACTCCATAGGGTCTCATATGCTTTACTATGTGTGTTACACCGCACCCTCCGTGCCGTAACACTGGGGCGTCCTAGAGGATCCCCACCATAGACTCCATACCCTGGGACTGACTACTGTCTCCCAGGGCATGTAAAGTCACCATTGGCTTTACTAGACTTAAATTTACTAACAGAACTAGTACAAACCATCCTATTGTGGACGTACTGGTAGGGGTCATTCGATTACCCCTGGGTCTGTTATTCGAGGGGGCACTGTCCCGTCCCCCCTCGTCGAGTTTTGGCTGGTGGCAGTGGAAACTACTTGTTATATTCGACCCCGAATATAACCCTATGGGATTCTTCCCATTGTTGGAGGTTAATACTTTTTCTCGTTAGTCTCTAACGTACCACCGGTTTATTTGTCTTAAATAAATCTATCGGTTGGTATTTTCTGCCAGAACTCGGTTCTTAAAATGGCGTCTGTGTTCGTCTCTGTAACTCCGAACCAAAGGTTGAGCCCTTTGTTCCACTTTTGGCGGGCTTCTACACAGAAGCCCTCCAAAGTGGCACCATTCTGTCTGGGTACCACAGTTGGTGTGGGAGGGGGTTTAGGCACCCTGCACTGAGTTGCCTTGCAAACTCAAGTCGCACTCTGGTGTGATTGGCCCAAGTGGTGAGCCACCCCGCTCACCACTTAGCGTGTTTTGATTGACAGCTAGGCTGAATGAATGGGGGTTTTCTGCATAAAAGCAGGGCTTTTGGGACTGGATCTTCAGAAGTCGCCACAGGAACTAAGAATCCGACGAGGGTAAAGCTGAGCCGACCTGCAACGACGACACCTCCGGTGGAGCCCTGCTGAACCGTCTCACCAATTCCCAACGACAGAGGAGATCTCCCGGCTGGAGAGTCTTCTTCCCCTGACTGGTGGGAACAACCAGTCCCTTTGCTTTTTCTTCGCTTCCAGGGCATAGTGGTCGAATTGCCCGTGCTGAGCATCCCGGCAACCGGATAGCCACTAGCCCGTACCGCGACCAAAAGGTGGTGCCTTGTGACGGAGCACTCCGCGGCTGGTCTCTTCCCTGGTGGTGCAACGATCCTCAACTTTCCTTCGACGACGAGAGCATCTCTTCTCTTGGCAAAGCCCCGACTTGCATCCACCACCAGGAAAAAACTGCCCCCGCCGGAGCTGTCTCTCCACATACAAGGTACCGTGTCCGCCTGGCTTCCCTTGTGACGGTTAGCGTGAGGTGTCTTAATCCTTGCCTCTCCGTTGGGTCGCCTCCAAGCCTTCTTAACTTTCTGTTCTGAACTGGTCCAATCTTTCTGTGACAATTTGCGAAAAAGACTAAGTGCATTTCCACTGTGATACTTTTTGGGACATATCGCCTTGCCTCTCTCCGAGTAGGCCTGGCCTCTGAACTTTGCGATCTACAGTATACCCTGCCTTACTTGCCTTGCATTTGTTCGTAAAAGTGTTGGTACCGAGTTGATTTCATACCCTGCCTTTTCTCTCCCGTCCTAACGAATACTAGAGTGCCATCTAGGTTAAAGCATTCACCTCTGTCTGCAAATAAGTGGTGCCGTTGAACCTAGACTTGTCGAACTATTGTTAGAGGAGTGAGATACTTATAGTAATTGTGATGGAAGTTGTTTACCGTATTAGTGCCAGTGTGTTTTTCATAGATGTGTTTTTATAAATAAATAACTATAGATCTTTACACCCAAGCTCTGTTCCGTGTCTGCTTCTTCTACTGTGTGAATTGCCATATTTTGTATACTCCACATACTGCCTAACTCTTCTTGAGGGAAGTCTGACTGCTCAGCCACAGCTACCAAGTGAATCTGTGTGGTACAGACTGCTACCAAGTGGGTTTACTGCCAAACACCTGTAGGCCTAAATCTTTTGCAGTGGTCCCAGAGGGAACTGCACAGGTTTCAGCTTAACAGTTGTCTCCATGACCACCAGTCTGGCTTCAGAGCAGACAGAGGCATGGAAACTGCTCTCTTGAACACCTGTGAAGACTAGCTCTCTAATCCTGATTTCAACTCTCCCTCTGTTCTCATTCTTCTCAATCTTTCCTCTGCTTTTTATATAGTCAATCATGCCACCCTTATAAAGCGACTCTCTGATACCCTTGGCATCACGGACTTGGCACTGGACTGGTTGACCTCCTTCCTATCTGACTGACCTTACCAGGTTCAACTGGGCCCTTTCCTTTGCTCCACCACAATCTCCACCTGCGGCGTCCCTCAGGGCTCCATCCTCTCGCCATGGCTCTCCAACAGCTACCTTGCCCCTCTTGCCCACTTGATTTTCACCTTCTCTCCTCACTTCCAGTGTTATGCGGATGACACGCAGTTCTCCTTCAAGCTTCCCCTAATTTCTGACTGTCTGACTGCCATTCAGGCATGGTGCGCTGCTAACAATCTCTGCCTTAATGCCAGCAAGACTTAGATCTTTCTCATTTGGATCACTGCTCCCTCCTTCCCTCATACTCTCTGGCTGCCGTCTATGGATCCCCTCCCCTCACACTCTTGTGAGGCAAAAAACCTTGGCGCCATATTCGACTGCTTGCTCTCCTTCTCTCCTCACATCGCGTACCTTGCCAAGAAGGCCCACTTTCAGCTGCACCTGTTCAGAGACAGTCTCCCTTTCCTCACCTTCTCCCAGTCACTCAATGTCTCCAGAGCTATGGTCCTCCCTAAACTGGATTACTGCAACAGCCTCTTCCTCAATCTGCATTTATCCTCCCTTCAACTTATCCAGAATAGGACTGCAAGACTTATCCTTGGCCTCAAGCCCAGGGACCACATTTCTCCGGCCCTTAAATCTCTCCACTGGCGCCCAGTGGCTGCAAGGATCAAGTTCAAGACCCTCTCCATCATCCACTAGGCCTTCTGGGGCCTAAGACCCCACTACATCCAACTCTTCCCCCCCCCAAATACCTCCCTGCTAGCGCCTTCGGTCTTTTAGCTCCAACTCTCTGCAGATGGGACGCTTCTCCAAGCTTCCCTTCATCAGGAGCCTCCCATTGGAATGGCCTCTCTGCCCCTCTCAGGCTTCAGCCGGATCTCCTCAAGTTCCGGAAGCTTCTCAAGACCCTCCTTTTCTCTTCTTCCTTCCCTCTCCCCCTTCCCTGCTAATGCCCCCCTCTGCCCATTGACTAGCTGCCTGGTCCCTTCTGAGTCCTACAGGGCACCAGGCCCTCCTCACCCAGTCTACCCCAGCACCCTGGTCTCCCTGATCTCCATCTCCCACTAACCTGCACTCCTACACCTTTCCCTCCGGGCCCCCTTCTCCCATCTAGCCTGGTGGGGTGTGCATCCCTACCGAACCTGGTCCACTCCGTCCTCACACTTAGCATGTCGTCCTTACTCTGTGCATCCCCTGGCACTTGCCCTCATGGCCTCCCCTTAGCACTTGCCTACCCCCTACCCCCATGGGCCCTCTTCTCCCCCTGCTGCACTTTTATGACTCCACCCTGCCCCGCACTTACCGCTCACCCTAGCATTATCCCTTCCGCCCCTAGCTGCACCCCGCCACTGCACTTCTTGTTACTGCACTTGCACCATCCGAATAACGCATGGCCTAGTAGGACCATTGTTGTTTTCTACCCTGTCCCCCTTTTTTGTCTTGTGGCGCCTTGAAACACCATTTGCTGTATTGGCGCTTTATAAATACTCAATAAATACATAAGGGGGGCCTCGGGAGGGCTGATTAAAGCTATTTTCTTTATTTGTGTGTGGTTTATAAAAACCTTCACAAAAGATATACGCAATATAAGAGAAAGAAAAAAAAAAGATAACAGAATAAATAAGAAATTGGGTTACATCTTAAACTCAGAGGAAAAGTTACTTATTAAAATGGAAAATTAAAGGAAAAAACAATTAATAGTAACAACATCATATACAAATTATGTATACATTATAGGGAAGCAGATTACATTTTTTCAAATAGAAATCATTTTTAGGACTATTCTTTGAATATTGGGATCTGCCATGCTTTTACAAATGCAGCAACTGCCACTGCTTCAGCTAAAGATGTCGGATTCAATCATTGTTTCCACAGTTCGGACAGATCAACGTTTTTACTTGTGCCCACTATTTTATGGAAGTAAGAAACCTGTTCAAAATGCAAGCCAGGACAATCCATGAAACGGTGTTTTATGTTTTCAGTGATTTGAAAATTGTTACAGTATCTGCAAGTCTGAAGGATCGCAGCCCCACCCCCCCGCCTCCTGATCAAGATCTCCTTAGTATGAAATGGGTTCCAGCGTAGGTAAAGTATCATTCTACGGTAAGGTTTATTTGGAAAAGTCAAAAGGAAGGGGGTAACCGAAGTTCTACGTTTGTGTTCATGTGACAAATGCATAAATACAACAGTGTAGTGAATCACTCGTTTCAAGCCAGTCCTGATTAAATAGAGTGGTTTTAACCCTTGTTGGTGTAAATTTTAGGGTTGCTGTGTCTAACCCTAGATCTGAAAGTTTTGTATTACAATAACATTTCAGTTTCTGCAAAAGGCCGGACGGGCAGAATACGATAAGGAGTTGTCAAACTTCATGAGCTTCTGCATAGAGAGAACCTGAAACAGTAGCATCTGCCACCGAACATGGGCTTTTAATGAGACAAGGCCCAGTTCAAATCGCAAGGCAGCGGTTAGAACCGCATCAGGGACTCGCAAAATCTGTCTCCACATTTTTCCTTCTATGGTGTCTAGCCACAGTTGGGGTTTGGTGGGCCATAGTTCCAACCCGTAAGTCAATCTTGGAATTATCATTCCCATATAGAATTTTAGGGTTGCTTTGACATAGTGTGTTCCAAATTTTCTGTCGATGAAAGCCAGTTGATTCGTCAAGTTTTTTGCCTTACAGATTGCTGAGGCCTGTATGGCTGAAAAACTCGGTCTGACGAGAAGTGGAAGCCTAGATATATGCCAAGTTGGAAACCACTTCCAATTCCTTTCACTGCAATAGCCATTTACCCGAGTTATGTTTTCTAGCCCTAGACAGAACCATCATTTTGGTCTTTTGTGGGTTGATTGTTAGGGCATTCTCCTTTGCATAATTTGTGAATGCTAATAGAAGCCGGCGCATACCGATCTTAGCTTGGTCAAATAGTAAGAATTCATCCGCGTAGGCCATCCAGGAGGTGCCAAACTTAGGAGGAATTAAGGCTGCTAGATTAAGAAACTCGCAGATGTCAGAGACTTACAAGTTGAAAAGATAGGCGGCTAGCACAAATCCTTGTTTGAGTCCTTGATTGATATAAATGCTGTGTGAAAGATGGCCTGCTTGATTTAGTCGAATACAGATGGCAGTGTTCGGATATAAACAAATGATTAGACGGAGCAGGCACTCAGGAAGTCCCCATTTGGCAAGTTTCGACCACAGCAGGTTACGATCTACTTTGTCGAAAGCAGCAGAGAGGTCTATTGATGTGATGTAGATATTCTTGTTATGAGTGCTCCCAGCCGCTTCTTGTAGTTCCCGAAAAACCGCTCCGCTTAGATTAGTTGAGTGATTGCGCCAAAAGCCTCCATTTGTTTCAAACACAGAAAAGTCTGAGCCCATATTCAATAGTAGACGATGAACAAATATATAGTCAAGGGTCGAATGGCTGGATCCTCTATGCTTTTTGACCGGACTGTGGATCAACATTGTTTGTCATGAACAGGTCTAGACTGCGCATAGTGAGTGCCCAGTCCAGGACCGCCCTGGCCTTTAAACCTTTAGGGAGGCAAGGAGTGGACACACAGTTGATCTCATCAGGCAGAGTGCCAGGACAGTCTGGGTTAAGATCTCTGGCAACCATGATGGAGCCAGACCTATGTATGTCGCCAGCGTGTGATCATTGTGTGCAGGGAGAGTAAAAAATCATCAAGCTTGGCTATCCCTTTGTGCCAGTATATGTTCACCAGAAGAAAGGGGAAAAGTAATTTCTCGGACTGCATCTCAACTGCCAAAATGCCAAACAGGGTGTTATCGACCGAGAGCATGTCCAGTTCGTATTGCTGTGATCAAGCCTCCGAAGAGTCTAACTAATGCTCCTGACATGACTGCTTGATGGAATAGATCATACCCGTCCAGGCATGGACTTTTGTTTAGCCAGGTTTCCTGGAAATAAAATCACTGTGTTGGCCGTTAGGAGGGACCAGGCTTCAGTGTTGTTGATCAGATGGACGAAGCCGCGAGTGTTCCAAGTTCAAAGCGCAGACGGACAATTCTCTCAATTTCCAGTCTTACGTAAACTACGATTTTGGCCCCACCGATCAGTAGACAGGTCCAAGTGAACATAGTTTTGGGTGTTGGTAGTCACGTTGCTCACAGGTTTTCCCCCCTTGTACCAAATTTCGGAGTTGCATGGATTTGCATACATCGCAGACTATCTTAAGCATTGTGGAGAGAAGTTGACTTAGAGCATTGATATATATCAAAGCTGACTAGCCCCATCACTAATCGTGAGGCAAAGTGGATGACCCACTTGTTTGCATGAAGAAGATTTGGAAAATGAATCCTTTCTATGTCAAAGGAAGAAATACAACGTAGTCTGGGAATTTCTACGAATATGGTTAAAAATGTTAGATTTGTTTAGTAGCCTCTTTTACACTTGCTATTCCCTGCCCCATATTTGCTTTTAATCATTGTTATAGTGCTTTGATGTTATTGTTCCTGCTTCTATTCAGAGTTTTGTTTTAGGTATATTGTTTTTATTTGCCTTCCTCAAGCGTTGTACTTACTTGTAGACCCACGGTCTGCATCCCGTTTTTGGGTTTAGAAGCAGCCGTGACTCGCGTTACCTTACAGTCAAAGAACTACAATCCCCAGACCGCCTGGTAGTTCTCGTGCCGTATTTCTTTGCATTTCAGGCACGAGAGCGCCGGCGCGAGACCAAGCAGTCTGTGGCACTCCGTGAAAGACCGGAAGACAGGAAATGCTTGGGTTCTTTATTCCCGTATATTATGGGTATCGTAGAAGTTCTGGCTGCCATTTCTCCAGTCAGAACTATATTTGAGCAGTGTAAGCAGCCGTCAGATTGTCAAACAATGGTAAGTCCTGTCGCTGATTGCAAGTTAAGTCCTTCATTGGAGTGTTGCACCATTATGTTGCTGCATGATGGTGTACAGGAAGCAGTAGTTGACCTTTCTCAGATGTCTGGTAATTATGTTGCTACGACTATGTTTCCTTCCCTGATTTTACCAACAGATGAACCCATTATTATCACGGGAAGGGTTAATAACATGGAAAGTTTTTCTAATGTAGAAACATCTCTCGACCATTTAAATCTGGGTCAAGTAGCTGCACCTTTTCCCTTGTGAGCTATCGACTGCACAGGAGAAACAGAGTTTTTCTCAGGAGGCTGAATCCAGGAACCTCCCCCCAGACATATTATCCAAGTATTAGACCTCAAGCTAATGCTGTTGAACACTATGTCTCTGGTTAAACACGCAGTGGAAATAGCTACTTATATGGTGATAATGATATTGATGTTTGTCGAATTAACGAGACCTGGGGTCACGATGCTGCTGGCCCTTCTCCAAGTCTAGCTGTCCCAGAGTGTTACAGAATGTTACGACAATAGGGTTAGTGGCAGGGGGGTGAGATAGGGTTGAGTTGATTTTTAGATCTAACCTTACAGTATGGCAAGTAAAAGGTCATTATTGGTTAAAATAGGGCTCAATGAGGAATACACTATTAATGTACTTTTGTTATGCAGACCTACTGTAGTTTCAGAGGATTTTTCTAATACTTTATTTAATTACTTACTCCCTTTTCTGAAATTCAAGACAAGCTTTTTAATACTGGGGTATTTTAATCTTTGGCTAGGGCAGGATTCTGACAATCTAGCTCGTGAGCTGGAATCAGTAATATCAAATATAGGTTTTGGGGGCGCTATTGAGTGGCGCGTGGATGAGGTCTTAATCCACGTCGCTCCGCTGAGGCCGCCTGAAACCGGCTGCCATTCACTGGGAAAATCAAAGAAAACAACCTCTGAAGACTTCCTCTGTGGAATACATACTCTGATGGCGTGAAATACAGCTACGTTTAACCACCAAGCCGACCCGACACAAGAAGCACCGAGGGTCGGTCGCCATTTTGAAAATATCATTGAGCGGTGGGGGGCCGAGAATCCTGACATTCAGGAAGCCCCCTGTGGGCACCGGAGAAGAAACACAAACACAGTGGACGTTGTTGCTGAGGCGGCCACCCATTCCCGTCCATAGTAACACACCAGCACGGTCAGCAACCGTGCTCTGAACACTGCAGAGAGAGAGGCGATTGGGAAGACGTGATGAGCGGTTCGCCACCGCACTGAGAAACCACCCGCACTTGAAACCGTCCCAGGCAGGACTCGAAGACGCAACTCTTAGAGGTGGGAGTTGACACGACTCAACAGCGTGCATCACCAGGGGGCCATGTCTGCATCTACAAAAATTGTATTAATATAGCATTGCAATACTTTGGGAAAACCGGACCAGAGGGGGAGCTGCTCCCGTATCATTAGCAATGCAAGCTTTGAATTAACCCGGCAGCCGGACCAGAGAGGAAACCACATGCAAGAAAGCACGGATATGAAGAGACAGAGCGGATAAATAATCAGCGCCGCGGTGTGACACCAGTGACAACAGACACTGCTGACAACAGGCCCCGGAAGGGATTGATGTCGACCACAAAGCAGGCTACCAAGCGTTCACCTCGCAGACCATCACAAACAACACAAAGAGTAACAATAAAGGTGGCACATGTTTCAATGAACAACAACCCAACCTGACGATAAACAACCACCCCAACTCAAGAAGATATCCGGGAAGCAAGCCATAACCAGAAGGAACCACCTGCACCACTCCTAATATTGCTTCAAGTGGAGGGGAGAACCGGTACCACAGATCAAGCAGAAGCAACACACAGTAGCCAGGTAGTTAACTTGGATACCAAGCACAAACCCAATAACCCATGGCGTACCTGCAAAGCGAATGGGCAAGGTACACCTATAGGGATATAAGAAGGAACTGAACTAAAGAGACACAGAAAGAGAAAACCCAACAACGGTACCGATTAGAAGAACGGGAGACATCTGTTGGAACCACCGGAAAGACTACTTACAAAATGGTGAAAGGCCAACAAAAAATTGAGACATATGTCAGCGCTAAACCCAAAGCTGTTAAACAGGGCCCGATCAACCAGAGGGAGACCCAGGCGCACCAACAGAATCAGGGGGAATGACCCTAGAGAACCTCATGACGGCAATCCAAGACACATAGAAGGTACTGGAAACCAGGATCCAAGAAGTGGGAGTAGATGTTTCATTAGTACGTGCGGACCTGGGAAAGGTGAATGAGAGAGTGGCATCAGCCGAACAAAGGATAAGCGACCTGGAAGACGTTGTGAAAACTATGCGCAACAAAATACAGGGCCTCGTGGGGGCCTCGAGGACTCTCGAGGACAGAGCAGAAGACGCAGAGGGACGTTCTAGGAGATGTAACATTTGACTGGTGTGGTTCCCAGAACGGATGCAGGGAGGGAGACAGCACAGAGCTCTTCGTGGAGAGGATGATACTAGACACGCTATGACCCTGTGGCCTCTCCAAACTATTCATGGTGGAAAGAGCGCACAGAGTACCAGGCCACCCCCCCCTCTCCCCAGCTCCGGGGGCGCCTCCACGGGCCATAATAGCCAAGCTCCTTAATTTCAGGGACCGAGATGTGATCCTGCAAGAAGCTCAGAAACAAGGAAATATTTGGATGGAAGATGCATGGATCCTGATATTCCCGGACTTCACACAAGAGTTACAGAGACAAGCCTTTGATTTAGTAAAAAGGAAACTCCAGGAACATGGCTTGAGGTACATGATGTTCTTTCCGGCCAAACTAAAAGTGCTAGCAGATAATCAGTCGCACTTCTTTCTTACACCGGACGACGCCTGGGACTGGTGAGAATCCAAATATGGCCAACCCACCAACTCAAATGCACGGAACAGCAAAGAAGATAAAAAGTGATAACGACACGCAGGACTACATTGCTATGGACACATAATATGGATGACATCCAATGGAACCGTGGAGGAAGGTAGCATCAGAGTTTACAGCCAACACTGAGGCGGGACCCTCGACTGTGACCCCGCCGACCTCGCCTACACAAGCGAGACCGAAGGACTAAGCAGTCCAACCTGCATCTTTTTTTGTAATGTTTGGTGACGGAAGCCTGTCAAAGTTCGAAGCAGGAGCTAGCTCCTGTGCCAAAAAAGTTTGGGGAATATGGTTAGCAAAGGGGGGAGGGAACCAGGAGGAGGGTGGGGCGAATGGGAGGGAGACAAAGGAAAAGGGTAGTAGATGCAGCACGAAAATACTACAGAAGGCAGACTATATCCAGAATAACAACATACACCACAATTGGCATGAGCAGAGGGTGGAAGACGGCCCGAATGAGGGGATAACCACACTCTGTGACAAAGAGGCACAACCAGGGAAACAGGTGGGAACTCAGGCAATTTCCGATAGGGGGAACACTCTGGGGGACCGATATGCGACCAGAGGCTGAATGTCACTTAAGATAGGAACCTGAAACAAACTTGCCCTGGCCAGAAGATCTAATCGTGCCCAAATCAAACAATTTCTATGCAGACATGGTATTCAAATCGCACTATTACAGGAGAGACCTATGATCAAGGCCGATCTCAAAGAATTACGAAGGAACTGGGAAGGCACATTGGTAGGCACCTCATACTCGTCATATTCCAGAGGGGTTCTCACCTGGGTAGCACCCTCAACACCACTACAAGTGCAGACTACGACGGGAGATGATGAAGGACGCATGTTTATTATAAGGGACAAACTAGAGGGACACACTTTATGTATTGTGAACTCATATGCACCTAATTCAGACAATGAAGACTACTTACAAAAAATGGGTGAACTACTAGGCAAACACAGGCCAGACATACTCATTTGGGGAGGAGATTTTAACTGTTATCTGGATCCAAACATAGATCGGACCGGGATAGGAACCTACCATGACTCCGGTCAACACGATCCCTTAACAGAATAGTGCAGAAACTGGATTTACAGGAATTATGGAGGGGGTCACATGGAAACAACAGGGAATACTCTTACTACTCACTGGTGCATGGGTCATACTGTCGCCTGGATTATCTCTTCACGGGCACCGAGGACGCACACAGATTCTCCCAGACAGAATACTTTGGGAAAATAATCTCCGACCACGCCCCACTGATCATGGTACTGCAGATGGGACAACGTCATCCGGCGATACCAACCTGGAGGCTAGGAACAGAACAACTCAAAGATAGAGCCTTTAACGCAACAATAAGGGAGGAGATAGTCTCTTTTCTGGGTAAGAATAAGGGATCGGTGGCGGAGGTGGGCGTTCTATGGGAAGGGTAACAGTCCGAGGGGTATGTATCTTGAAAACGGTGGGGATAAGGAAGACTCTCTCCCGGAAACTGAAGGAATCAGAGGGCAAGATTAGGAATTTGGAAATAGATCTGGGGAAGGGGAAAGAGGTGGGGCGGGATTTAACAGAAGCCATTAGGACTCAAACTTCGCATCAGGAAGCCCTAAATAACTTTGACAGGGACCGATATACCAAGCGAGTACATGGGGCGGGGGTTAGAGCAGGTCGGCTGCTTGCATGGCTGATTCGTAAGGAACACCCGAGGGGCGCAATTACACAGATCACCGATAGCAAGGGTTCCAGGGTGACCACACAACAGCAGATCAATGAGACCTTTCAGGAATATACACAAGCGAGGGAACGTACTCGGAGGAGGATGCTTCAGACCTACTAGAAATTTCACAGATGCCCAAATTGACGGCACTTCAGAGGGAAACACTGGAATCTCCCATAAAGGTTGAGGAAATTGAATGAGCGCTAAAAGTGATGCAAAAAGGGAGGTCCCCAGGGACAGACGGCCTACCGGTCGAATACTACCTAGAATATGCTGATATACTACTACGGTTCTGCAGAGAGTCTACAAGGAGGCCTTCTCCAGGGGAGTTCTCCCCTAATCCATGAGGGAGGCATTGATCACGGTCATCCCGAAACCCTGCGAAGACACGCTTCTTTGTGGGTAAAACAGACCGATATCACTCTTTAATGTCGACACAAAACTTTTGGGAAAAATTATAGCATTAAGACCAGAGAAAGCTGCTATCCGCATTGTACACCCGGACCTAAGCCTAAAGGAGGGCAGAACACCTATGAATATTAGGAGGCTGCATTTTATAATGGAGCACGCTCGCCAGTCGGAGGAGGAATTGGCGGTGATGGCCTTGGATGCAACCAAGGCCTTCAATTCGGTGGAGTGGAAATAGTTGTTTAAGGTCCTAGAGGGCATAGGGATGGGACCCATAATGCTGCATTGGATCCAACTTATTGTACACCAACTCCCAAGCGAGAGTGAAAACGGGTGAGTGGATATCAGGGAAATGAACACTAGAGAGGGGCACCCGACAAGGATGCCCGACATCCCCAATATTATTCGTCCTGGCACTAGAACCCCTGGCAGGGTACTTCAGGCACTATATACACGAGACGGGGATCAGGATTCGCTGTATAATTCACAACATATCATTATATGCGGATGACACACTGATATATATGTGACCCCATGGCCAATATCCCAGCAATACTAGAGGTACTTCATAATTTCAGGAAACTGTCAGGCTATGGTGTCAATGAGGAGTGCACTACCACTGGACTGACTCCCACATGGAGACATCCGTTGGGTATCAATCATTTCGCTACCTAGTAATCACTATTTTCCATAACTTAGAGGAAACATTCGAGTTTAATACAGGAAGAGCACTGGCGGGCAAAGGAGAATCTATACAAATTTGGGAAACCCTCCCTATCTCCTTGATGGGGAAAATAGCCCTGTGTAAAATGGTGTTATTACCTAGGTTATTGTATTACTTTATTAATATCCCATATAAGATCAAGAAGATATTTTTCAAGATGCTAGACACCTACATCAGGGAATAGCTTTGGGGATCCAATAGGCGACAGGTGGCATTAACTACTTTGCGGAGACCTCATGTGGAAGGGGGGGGCTTACACTGCCAGATTACGTGGGATATTACGCGGCGGCCCAGCTACAGACAGTTTCTAATTGGGTGAACACACCAGAAGGAGACTTGAAACGCCTAAAATGGGATCTCCCTAAACACAGGAAAGGAATAGAACTATTGTGGGACCCAACAGTAATTAAAGGAAAGAGCGCAATTGATACAGTACCAAGGGCAGTCTGTACTCAGATACTGGGGAATCCACGAGATTCACTTCTGTATAACCCGGATCTGCCGTTGAGCTTTGACCCAGAGATCAGAGGCATACTGACTAACCTTGACTGGACTAGACTAAGGAGCAAAGGGTGCACAAAAGTGGGAGATCGTTGCGAGGTAAGGAAATCATTACCATTCCAGGAATGGCACCAACGATACGACATGCTCGGAGCCTTTTTAGGTCGATAATTTTGTGGGTTCGGCCTATATCCGCCCTTCTGGATGTGGGAAGCAAGATCTTCTCAATGATTTTATTGGAGGATCTAAATGGTTGGTTGGAATAAAAGAATGGTTGCAACCAGAGAAAATCAGGGTTCTGAAAGGCAATGGGCACTCAGCTTAATAGCTTTGTCTTGTCATTACTTCATTGGACTGAAGAGAAGGGCATTCTTTATTTGGTATATATAGATTTCACCTATGCTTTGATAACTTAAGCAGCGAAAATGTGTGGAGAAAATGGAGTACGGGCTGTCCTAGCGCTATTTTAGAAATATTGATTGCCATGAACACAGATACCAATGTGAGAGTTAGGCTGGATGGTAGAGACCACTTGTCAAAACCTGTGGATACCAAGCGGGGACTACGCCAGGGCTGTGTCCTCGCTCCTGCCATTTTTAATTTTTTATCTCTCCGATTTAGATATCTATCTCAAGGACATTGGTGCCTGCCCACCATGTATTGGTTATCACCCTATCCACTATATGGCCTAAGCCGATGATTTGGTCATAATGGACCAAACCCCAGTGGGGTCCAACAGAGTTTAGAGTCACAGGCCCGATATATGCAAGTAAATGATTTAGAAATCAATATAAATGAGACAAAAATAATGATATGTGCGAAAAAAAAGGGCTGGTAAGAAATGTATATGAACGTTAGATAAGGATATAGTGGAATGTGTTGACCAATATAAGTATTTGGGGCATACAATTTATAATAAAATGCATAAAGGAGTGCATTTTGACAAAAGTGTGGGATATATGTAGCTCAGATGAGGAAATAGAATCTTAAATATGTTGGTTTCTCGTGCATGCCGGTTCTCAAATATTAGACAGCTAAAATAATCTCTGCTCTTCTGTATGATGCAGAGATTTTGAATATCAGGGAATATGAATGGCAAAAATTGGAAGGCTGTATATGGCATAGAGTGTTGGGGTTGCCAGAGTGTGTTTCTGCAGGGATTAGTAGTCAAGAATTAAGATTGCTTTCTCTATCATCCTGCAGAGTCAGCACTTAATACCAGCCTAAGATCTCCTCCCATGTAGCCAGGCAAAGGCAGCCGCTCCCTGATCCTAAACCTCGGGGTGGTATTATGAGGGAGGATTACATGGGAGGAGATGACTGTCAGCGGGAGTGGCGACTCCTTTGGGAGAGATGCAGTATTCATCTTCTTGTGAGAATGAGAGCCCTGTAACTGCCAACTATCTCATGGCATGCTGTCATTGCACAAGTCACTCTCATGAGGAAACCCAAAGAACCTTCTGTGAAAAGTCACCTAGACAGAATAAGTTGTATACCTTGGGAATTCACCAATCAGAGGGGACATCCTCTAATTGCCATGACTCTCTCTTGGGTAGAAGTCTTAGTCACACTTTACTCATATAACATCTCCCAACTCTGATAACATCCAGTTCAAAAATCAAATAGAAATGAATGGGCATAAAGAACTTAAAATTCATTATAGATTTCAAATAGTATGAGGTTTTTATCCTGTCAAGAGAGTGAACCAGGAAAGGGACCACTTGTAGTTAGTCCTGGCAGGCGAGTATACTAGGAAAGAAACAGTTGATTGGAAAAAATGTGGTTGTGGTAAAAAGGTGTTGTGGAAAGACATTTGTAACTTTATCATTCTGAGAAGCTGTTGCCTCACCAAAGGTAGTTGCTGTGCTATCCTGACAAACGAATTCCAATGAAAGAATAATTGTGATATTCCAATATTTGCTTTCCATTCTAACAAATACATTGTGTGGAGGAAAACAATTGCCTGACTCTGGAAGGATATTGTAGAGGAAAATAATTGCTTTGGTTTTTGAACAAAATGTTTGTAAGAGAGACATTTACGTTGCCAGGTGGAGGGACGCATTGGATGGAAAATACATTTTTTGTTGAACTGAGAAGATCATTGTTGAGCCTGAACTTTTCCAAAGGTATTCCTGAATTGATCCAGGGGAAGGGAGTCCAACCCTGGTCACAAGGAGTACTTTCTAAAAACGATAAGTTTGAACTTTTGCACTGTTTGTTGAACTGAAGATAGCCAAATATTCCTTGTACACTTTTATTGCATGTATTAGTGTGAGGATCAGAGACTCTTTGGACACTAGGTTATCTTTCTTTAGTTTTAGTTTGCTAGGCAGGGATATTCTCGTTAGGATAGGGAAAGATAGGCCTTTAGCTCACCCCCTTTTACTTTAACAAATGGCAAACATTGAGAAAACGAAGCTTTGCATTTCTGACACCTCACACATTCATGATGGAATGGAGGGCTCTCATTTCTCCAAAAGATCCTGCTTCCCCCAAAGCAATAACTATTTGTGTATCCGAACTCCATCAAGGCCAGGAATACCAGCATCCAACTTTCGCAATGGGTGCTTGATTGTGAAGGACTCGAATCTAAGATCAATTGAAGTAAAGATACTTTGATATCCAATACCAATGAAGTATAAAGTGCCCACTGGGAATACGACTGATGTACAACTGGGGAGTGTATTACTGATTTTACTTAACATAGATATCAAGCACTCTAGGAGAAATGCTATTAGATACTTGAGGAATATATTAAGAGGTTTTCATGCTTCTCATTACGTAAGAAGTTTATGAAACTAAGGTTCAACTTATATCCCACGTTAGAAGTCATAGGTGGAAGGAAAAACGTACTGTGAAACGCGTAGCCTTCTTGTTTGGGATTCAGCCTTCTCCACGTGTCTTTCACAGTCTTTTGGAGGCAACAATACCCTGCAGGGAACTCCTGGGTTTCTCCACCCGTGGCTCCCGTCCCTCGGTCCGTTGCTCTCCTCCAGTATGTTCGCTTTCGCCCCGAAAGTTCTGCTCTTACTCATGTTCCACCTTGCTCAGAGAGTGTGTCTCTTTTTTTCTGCCTTTTAATCCGTGTGAGGAGAGCTAATATCAGGAGTATGCACTTAGAGTCAAGTGCCTGACTTTGCCTGACCCAATTAGCGGTATTTCCAATGTGAGGTGTACAAGTTAACATGTTTACTCTCAGTCACCCTCTTCCTCGGCCCAGTGTTTGTGTGACAAAAGGGGGCAGGGGAGTTGGGACATCACAGAATCCCATGAAATTGGAGGGATCATGGGTAAGGGAAAGGGAGGAATATCACGTCTCGCCATCGGCGGCATCACCCCCACTCCCCAAGACATCTCAACCAGGTGATCCTCCTGCACTGGTACACCCCCAGGGTCTGGATCCATAGGCGATGGCTGTACCCTGGCCACCTGAGAGAGAGATCCACAGGAACTAACAGGTGAGACACTCTTTGGTTTCTCACAGTATGTAATATGTGTAAAATGTAATCTTTTATGGCGGTCTCTGCAAAAATAAAAGATTGACAGAGTTGAGCCTTTAAGCAGGATTCATCCCTGAAACTAAACATCTCTGCAGACTGAGAGCATCTCAAAACAGATTGGTTACACAGAGCCAGTTCCAATGGCATAAATGACACCTAGGAGGATGCTGTAGGTAGACGTGACTTGATTGCCTAAGACGTTTATGGCACCGCCTCTGTCCGACCTCTACTGGATCTGAGGCATGCAGATATGATGTGTGTGTGTGTGTGTGTGTGTGGCATGGCTAGTGACGTTCGAAGGATTTACTAAGAGAGACCAAAGAAGAAGCCTGATAAAGATTTTTTTACACAGCTAATTTGAATTATTCCCACTCCTGTGGGGTAGGAGAAGATATGGGGAAGGAAGACCCAGGCTAACCGGTCTGCACATGCTGCCATGCAGGATCCTCTGACCGATGCGTTGATCTTTGATGGTGCTTTCCTGAACATGATTGGCGAGTTCTTGAGCTTGCAACTTGAAATTTCTACCCATGAATTCTTAGTAACCTGCATTTTCAATCCTATTAAAAGACAGACCTCCTATGTGCAACAAATATTCAGGTCTTATCTTGATTGGAAGGGGGAGGTTTGGTCAGAATGGCTGGTTTCTGGTCCTCTCTGAACTTCACAAACAGGATACAAAAGGGCTTGTCCTGGGTCTGAACGCACAATAGCCCTGCAGTGCTTTTCTAGGGGAGGATGGAAAAAAGATCTGTGCACCAGGCAAGGGGTTTTGTGGGCACTTTAAACCAGTGAGGTGTTGCTTGCCAGAATTGCAGAAGAATACTCCTTGACATTTGCGCCATCATCGTCACTTTTGGCCGGCATGGCCTAGACAGCCAAGGACTGAGCCAGCATGTAGTGTCTTCCAGCTCTAGCAATAGATTTCTAGGTGCGGGCATATGTTCTCCGGGCCAGGGGTTTTGATGAATTGTGCTACAGAAAGCAGGCGCCCCCATCTTGCACCCATGGGCTGTCAGTCTAAGCAAATACACTGACACAGCCCCCAAGAAAACTATTTGTTCCACTTGCATAAAAGCAACTATTCTGGCTTTGCCTCTGATTGTGGAAACTCTTGCTGTACTTAGCCAGATGGAATTATTCTACCTTGAAAGTCTGTCATGGCATAGCACTTCCCTACACTGCCTGCTAAAAAAATGGCAATTAGCTGTCTAATCTTTCTGAATCCTCTTGTTCTAATATCTTATGCAACAAATCCTGAATCAAAAGTATGCAAACCTCTTTCTGGTGGAGAATCTAAAATATGTAAAATTATTTTCCAGTGGAGAGTCTGGATTTGGGAATAAGGTAGGCAATTCCATTTTTTAAAATAGAGAGGTCACATTTTCAAGATATTTTATAAGTGGCTTTAGATCATGCTTCTTGTTAAAAAAACATTTGCAAACCATTTCTCTTCCAATAACAATGGTGTCTCGAACACTGAAGGTGCTAAGGTCATCACTACCATGAAATTGTGTGAGAGAATCATCTAGAGAAACTTGCTTTTGGAGAGCGAATCATTTCTATTATTTAATTTGATGTTTGTTATTTACTTTGGGCTCGATGGTGCTTATCAAAATGCTGTTCTCGCACTAAACTAAATTTAAGCAAATTCATAAGAGACTAGTTTAAATCTTAGTAGTGTGGTTTGGATTTTATGGACATTTGGTTCATTAAAAGTATGGCAGTGCAGGAAAGAATTGGCAGCAATGGAAATAGCACCACTTTAACCGCACCGCCATAATACGAGTATGTCCCTGGAGTGTGGGATTTCATGCTGGAGGTAAATCGTCCCACTTTCCGACGAAAATCAGTGGAATTACTGCAGTGGTAATTACGCCAAAAACGCCCTATAGAGTCCAATCCGGATTAACTCTGCCATTTGTAATCCAGCAGTAATTCCGCCGGACTAAGTGAGGAAACGGTCAGTCCGTTGGGCAGTATTCCTGCGGTAAATCTGCAGGAACACCGCCCAACTCGTAATAAGGCCCATTGTTCTCCAATTTCCTTTGTTAAATCACAATCCATAGTTGGCAAGTAATGTTATCTTGATCAGTTTTGGAATATTTTTATAAAAATGTGACAATGTGAATGGTCAAAAGTTTAACGAAAGCTTACGTTTTGTGAGATTAATGTTCTACTACAAATCACAAAGGATATCTAGAGGCTTACGGATCAACTTATTGAGACCACTGTCTAAAGAAAGTAAGGAGTTTGTAAAAAGACGCAAAATTACTCTGAATAATCGTTGGATAGAACCTTAACAATACAAGTTTTGGCTACTGTCTTGATAGTGCAAGTGATAGCAGTGATTCAAAGAGATTTACCTCCAGAAAACCACTATAAGACAAACATTTAGATCAACATCTTTAAGTAATACAGTAGCACTAAAGTAGAAGGTATGTACATTTAAAAGTAAATCAAACATCAAACTGAATTAACTCTTCATAGTTTTCAAGAACTGTTTCAGATAAAGGCCATCATCGTAAACTGAATATTTTGACTATAGGAAATGAAGACTGTTCTGTCCCTGAACATAAAAAAGTATGAAGTCACCAACATGTATTCAACCTTTTCTAGAAAGAGAAGAGCAAGAAGACCTCAATAGGCCAGAGAGCCAAACAAAAAATAAAAGATTTGAATTTGGCTACAAACCAAAAGAACTTGGTGATAAATGTATCATTAAGTATACAGAGTCCTTCTGAATTAAGTATATTGAAGGGGTGAAATTTACTCCTGTAAATTCATTGACATTATTTGGGAATAAGGTAGGCAAACAAATTACTTAAATTAAAAGCGTTTTAACAATGAATTCATTGAATTCAAACCAAAAGGTACATTCACACCTTTCATTATTAAATCACGTTTTTAATGACCCTGTTTCATTAACAATGGAGACATTAAACTTTAAGAAATGTAAACATTTCTATTTCAAGCAGAATTAACTCATCATTAAAGGACTACACGTGGACGCAATCACATTTAAGCCAAACGGCAGACAGATTACTGGTACTAATAGGCAAAGAAACACTATGATAAGAAAGGTTTAAGATAGTTGAGTGACACTGAGAAATGCATGACAATAATGGCTGATCGTTTGCAGATCTTTGTATAAAGATTCAATAGATTTAAAATTATGTAGAAGTCAGAAATGGGTCAACTCTAAAACCAGACTTTAATTTTTTTATTGCTTTCATTGATATACAATTTTCACAAAAGTTTAAGATGTCCTTGTATAACTTGACGGACAGCAAGAAAAGCCACTATAAGTCTTTCTTATAGTTGAGTCTCTAATTTCCGTTATTTGGCAGGATTTTGCTCATAAACCTGACCACTGCTATCACAAATGAATTTATTTCCCCCACACATTAAGGCATCCCACCAGTCCTCTGCGTCAAACGATGAAAGTTTCAGAAGATTCTGTCCGAGTGATTTAGTTTGTTCCTCGGTTAAGCCTGGGCAGTGGAGCAAAAGATGCTTCACAATTTCAACAATGGCTTCCCCTTTACACAATCAACATTTATTTAGATCAGTTTTAGTTCGTATTGCAGTGATCTCGTTAGTGGGCAAAAGGTTCAGACGTGTTTCTAGAAATTGGTCTCGATAGAATCTGTTGGGAAATTTGGGCAAATATCCTGGAAGTAGATTAAGTTTCCTTGTTTCGGTTGGTGAAAGTGCTGTTGACTGGTAACCAGAGGCACTGGCAAGAGTGAGTATCTAGGCAGTTTCTCCTAGTTTCTTTTTTACTCTCATAGGATTTGATTTCAAATCGTCTTCCGTACAGTCGATTTCATCCAGTTTGGCTCTGTTGCTGGTTGCCCACTTTTCTAGTGTTATGTTGGTCCCTCCTATTAATTCTTTGTTGATGATCTCAAAGATTTGTGGACGGGTAGGTAAGATGATTTTTCTGAACAGTGCCAGGCTGTTCCATTCTACCACAGCTTTCAGAGAGAAAAGACCCAGCTCCCTGTGTATAATCTGAATTGGAGTGGAGGTCGGGAGACCTAAAGTTCTTTTCCAAAAGAGACCCTCAAGCCGAAGCCATACTTTCTCCAGAATATTTAGCATGTCCTCTGTGCTGTAGGGTCAATGAAGGAACTACTTTTGATTTATAGCAGTTCAGCACAGGCAGTGTTGAGAAGTGGTCATATTTCTTGTTCAATGCCACCACCTGCCTGGCCAGGGTCTTGGTTTTCTCTTGGAGGTAGTCCAACATCGTACTGTTGTTTAGCCAGACTCCTAAATATTTGAAATACTTCACTTGTTCAATCGAAGTAGGACCCAGGGATAATTTCAGGTTCTCCTATTTTATTGATCTTTCAAAACACATAATTTTTGTTTTTCCTGCGTTTATCTCCAGGTTGTTCATGCCAATCTGTTTTTGAAGGCTGTCCAACTGCTGCTGGAGGCCCACTGGAGTTTGATCTATTAAGACCAGATCGTGAGCGTACAGGAGGCGTTTGAGACGGACGCCCCCTATGGTCAGTGGAAAGGATCTGATAGTGGGCTCAAATTGCTGGAGGTCAGCCAAAAAGAAGTTGAACAATGACGGGGCAAGAGGGCAGCCTTGTTTTACGCCTCTAGCTGTACGTCCAGATAGTTTAAGGCGCACTCTCATGGTGGTATTTGAGTGGAGTGCAATCAAGGGTTCCAAGAGGGACGTCGGGCAACTCTGGGCAACCAGTTTTCCCCACAAGCGTTGTCATTTGACTTGGTCGAATGATTGGACCAAGTCTACGAAGGCTACAAAGATTCTTTGTCTGCCCTCCTGCACCATCCCTTTCAGGGTGCTGAGAAGCAAGATTAACCACCCTACCAATCCCCTTAACGAAGTCCGTTTGGAATGGGTCGTTACACCCCACAGCATTGGTCAAGTCTATAGAGCCGTAAACCTTCCCAATTACGTCGAAGAGGGTGATGGGGCAATAGTTCTTTGGTTTTTCCCTTTGTCTATTGACTTCCTCCATGAGCTGGGGATCGTGTGGGTTAGAGTGCTTTGCTCGACCAGTTTATGAATGAAGAAAGCCCATGCCTCTGGATGTGGATGTTCCTTTAGCATAGCATTGGTCAATCCTTCGAGCCGGGGGACCTTGAAGCGTTTAGCTTTCTTAGCTTCCTCAGTATGTGGTCTACATCGTGGGGATGTCCCATGGTTCGGTCATATTCACTGGGGGTTGGATATCAGCATCTTTCTTTTCATGAAAGAGTTTTGAAAAGTGGCCCACCCAGTTCTTTCACTTGTTCTGCTGGAGATTGTTGGTGTTGCCTGCCGTGGATATGACCAAAAGTCTTTCATCTTTCTTCAACAGATCACTTTTAGCATGTTTTCAGAGTCATTTTGGTACATTTCTGCTCTTTACGTAAAGAGCCCATTTTTATAGATTTTGTTTGCCATGATTGCCTTTTCTATGTCATCAGGATGTTTTTTTTTGGCTGCTATTCGTCTTGCTTTTCTCAACATTCTTTTTTCTGCGAGTAGGACATCATATACATGGATTCTTTTTGTTATCTCTGTCCGAGGTCCTCGTTTTGTAGTGCAATAGCATTCCAGAAGGGGAGTGTAGTCCACTTTTGCATTCTCCGTATTGGTGCCTTCAGGCCTTCGATTCTTTATGAATTCCGATGTTAAATTTGTCAATTGCAGGTTTACACAGTTTTAATTATGTGCCTATATTGCATTCCGTCACTGATGTCATCATTTTCTGTCTTTCTGGTTCTGCCGCAGCAAACAAGCTTATCTACAGCAAGTTCTAGTCACTGTTAGAAGTCTTGATCAGTTCAAAAGATGAGACAAGATGCAAGAGGTTCCTGGACACGAAGATCTAGTCGATTACTGCGTGTTGATCAGCTCTGCCCCAAGTCGCTGTTGGCGGTACATCCCCTTCAATTTGACTGTTTAACATATGCAGGTCACGTGAAGCCATAAGTGACATCCATGAGGTTCCTCTGTCAACTGAGGAAGACCTTCGTTGAATTCCCCCCCTTGCGTAATCACCCATAATGCCTTAAGGTCGCCGCATAGGATAATGTAGGGGGTGTGCTGGATGGTATTGTAACGCTCACCTGATTCCCACGGAGGCGCAGGTCTGGCTTCGAGTGCTGATGCTTCTTCAATGGTGAAGCGCAGGACTCTGAAGATGGACAGGAAGGGCCCTCTACTCTGTCTTCTCCGGCTCGCAGGAATATTCTCCTGTGCGTGAAAAGGGAGTATTACCTACTGACTGAGTTATGCTCAAGCCTCCCACTCTCTTCCAACCCTCCACGATTCCCCGTGAAGTCTCACCTTAGGGTCAGGAAGGATGAGCTCTCCATCCTGCTTCTGATGCAGGGGCGCGTTGAAACCCAGTTACTTCACTGGATTGAGGATTGATGGGAGTTCAGGTAAGCTTGACTATTCAGGTAAGGCTCTGTAAAAGTTCTGTTGCAAGTTCAAAAGTCCCAGCTTAATAATAATGTTCATTGTCTTTTTGCAGCAAGCGCTAATGCTTTATGTCTTTTTTCCCCATAGGGGCCGGGGTCCGGAAAATGCCTGGAAGCGGCAAGACCCGAAATGAAATGGGAATGACCCAACAGGTAAGTCTTATTCCCTTCCTTCTCTCACCTCTTATTCTTGTCTTTTTCTCTAGCCTCTGGGAAGTGACTGTGTATCCGGATGATCGCTGCTGAAGATGGAGGAACCCAGGAAAGGTGAGTGACATGCAGCGCTGCAGCGATCGTAACGAAATGCTTTTAAAAATAATGTCTTCCCTTTCAGGATCGTCGGTGATGTCTCCGTGGTGCAGATTTAGCTGGTAAGGTCTCTTGTCTCCCTTTGCAGGTGACCCAGGATGCTGACAGGCGTGGCTGAAATCCAGATGCAGGAGCCGACACGGTGAGCGTCCAGTTGCGAGGAGCAGAACAACGCGAAGCGTGAGTTGCTGATCGGGTGTGGTTTAAATAGCTTTGGAAGAAGTCCCAAGTGTGTATCCTTCCTCCGATCAGGTATGTATCCTTCCCCGACCACACACGGGTGGAAAGTAGTCCCACAGGTAAAGTAGTTCCATTCAGGCCTCAAGAGGGCCTGGATGTGGCAGCATGGTCTGCATCAGGTAAGTGCACATTAAAACACTTGAACACATGTCTAGCTTTATGAGCCTGGCGCCCTAGGCGCCAGGACAGAGGTCCAACATGAGCCTGGCGCCTACGGCGCCAGGACTGCGTCCAAAGGGCCCCAGCTTGGGCCCGCTGGCACTCCCCTGGGGGAAATGATGCCTGCCTCTGAGGTTGCTGGGTCGGACCTGGCTCCTTGGAGGTAGGCATCATGACAGGTATATGCATCATCAATCAAGCCGGTAGTTGTATCTAGGAAGGTCTTGTTTAACAATTCTTGCGGATTCCAATACAGGTTTATGATTACCATGGTGGATGTCTTGTCCTGGTTCAGTTCAGTGGGCGTCTCCATCTCACCAAGAGTTCTTGGGCAAATAAGTTGGAAAACATTATTTTACAGAGGTTCAGGACGCTACGAGATCTTAACGCTGTTAATAGGCCAGATGTGGGTGGTCCTTTTTGTCCTTTTGCTGCTGGACTCAGGACTACTTCATATCCGTCAAAAGTGGGTTTTTCACTCAGCCAGGCTTCCTGAAGGCATAACAAGTCGTAGTCTTCCAAGTTGTGCTGTCAAGTGTTTGAAGCCCCTTGTATTCCAGGAAGCCATTCTGAGTTTGCGATTGCATGTTTTTGGCGGGAGGAACAGGTGCTTCTTGGGTGGCTATGCGGGGTCCCACTGCACCAGGGCTCCCGGGAGCCAGGATCAGTTTGGCTGTTCCGGCCCCTGTTTGTGTCCGCTTGGAGGGATTCTTGCGCCTCTACTTTTGCCCGAGGCCCAGTCTGGTTGGAATGTAACACTAAGTTAGAATCTCAGGAATTTGGGGACACGGCCCGTTTCTAATGGGTCTAGAAGGATTTGTATCTCCCTTGATCTTCTCTGGATCTCAGCACCTGGGGATATGGGTTTACTGGTTCTTTCCGCCGTTATTATGGTTGCGTCATCCCCCCCCCCACTCCCCATGTCCCCTCAGTGTCCCATAAGTGAACCCGTACATCCACAGGGGCGATCACTGGGGTTAGGGCAAAACCTAGTATTATCAGACTTTCAGCTGCGTCCAGCAGCATCCCCTTTAACACTGGTGATGGTATGTGTAGGTATATGCTGTCCATACGTTGTTCGTCCCCAAATTCAATGATCTTCAGGTCTTTTGAAAGGCCTTGGCGTAGATTGGAAATACAGTGAAAGAGTTCCATGACTGTTTTTCTTTTTATTATTAGATCATCTCCATTGTCCAGGATTCTCTCAAGTTTTAGTGAGCTTAGACTGTTGTGTTTTGAGCTCACTGATGGGTTTCTCAGGGTTTGTGGGCCAATAACCTTGTCTTCAAGTCGTCTCCGGTCTGAAGTTCCTTTCAAACCTTGTCTTGTCAGTTAAGGGGAGATCTGTAAAGGTGCTTCAGTTTTCTTCCCTGTGTCGATTATTCTGTCTAGATATCGGGACTGGCGGTGGGGACGGGTCAATGCCCTTTTTCTCCTGTTCTCAGGCTGCGAGTGATCGAGGGGTACCCTGGTTGACCTTATACCAGGTTGAAGTGGCTTGTTATCCAGTTTGTCACCTTGGTTATGTCTCTTAGACCCGCTCTTTTTTTCAGAAAGGGTCAGAAAAACAGGAGAGCTTGTCCCCTCTGTAATTCAATTGGGCGTGGGTACGGTTGTTTTGTTTTCCTGGTGCAGGTACTGGGATCCCTGGAGTCCGGTGCCTTCCATGATCAGTTCCGACTCTTCGATTGAGTACAAAAATAATTAAACAGTTCTTGCATCTTTTGGGTTTTGTCTTTTGCTGCCATTTCCATGGGCCCCACATTTCCCACGGGCCAGGTCGTTGGTAAAGTTTCAGAGGGTTGCTTTCCTTTGCTCCTTCCTGGGTGCGGGTTTAGGGGCTGCATTTGTTCTTTGACATAGTTGGCTAGCTTCAGCTGTGAAAGTGAAGATAGGGTTTCGGGCCATAACAGGGTCTGTTTTGGAGTCCTAACAGTGTCTTTCTTCTTCATCCCCCGAGCAAAGATGGAACATTCTTGGTTATTGACGCAGATAGAGTCTTCGGTTCCTTTCTGTTTTTTACCTGGTTCCATCTCCCCGATTCTAGGTGGGGCTCCAGGAATTGCTAGGGTACCACAGTCGTTGGCCCCTGTTTTCATTTTTGTCGTGCCATTTGTAGTGTGTTCCCTTTCTTCAAACGTAAGTGTCATTGGAGATGAACCCCCCTCCTCGTGTTCAAGGTGTTATTTTTTGTGTTAACCGTCACTTCACCCGCGAGGTCCACTTGTATGTTTTCCCATAATTGAGTCTGTGTAGATTGTGGACAGGAAGTGCATAGGACGCGCTTTCGCATTTTCCTTACAGTTTCAGGATGAGATGGATTTGTTCCTGAATCAAATTCCTTGTTTCATTGGCAGTGATGTACCCTTCCATGAACAGGAGTTTCGAGTGCATCATTGCCATCAGAGTTGTGTGATCCTTTAAGGTGTTGTTTATTGATTCATATAATTTGATAAACTGTGCCAGAGCAATAGTTAGGGACAACGTTATTGTTATTAAGTCGGGTTTCTTTGCTTTTTTTCCCTTTTCCGTATGTAAATGTGTTTGCTGTGACCGTTTGTTGTTGTCTCGAAATTTGAAATGGAAGAGTCCGATTAGGGGTCTAAGGAATGAGTAACATTTTGTTTCCAGGTGTGGGGGTTCGCTTTCCAAAGTGCGTGGCTCAAGTGTCATGTTTATGTGAGGCCTTTTCGGGTCGCTTGACTGTTGCTCGTTCCTGGCCTCTTTACTCATACCAGCTGATGGATTCGCTCTCGGTTCCTCCAGTGGTTGTTTTGCTATGGGCTCTGCCGCCGTTTTCTTAGACACAAAGTCCGCAACATAAGCCGGCTGTGTTTCCTTCAGGAGTGTTAATTTGTCGCTAGTTGCTTTATGGGGGATTTGTTCATTAAGGGGGTCTGCTCCGCAGCCCACTCAACTCCTGGTCTCCTCCTTTTTGTGCATTATTGTAATGTGGGAACTTGTTGTCTTTAGGGGGGCATGGTGCATAAGGATTCCTCGTGGTGGCGTGATCTTGTGCTGGTAACAGGGTGGTACGGAGTGCCCTTTCAAGGGAAAAGGCACAGTAGCACTCGCTCCAGGGTCCGGTAGGTCAGCCGTGTTGGTTAAGGCAGTCCATCGAAGGAATTTTCGCATCAGAGAGTTCTGCCGAGGGGTTAAAGGGGAACGTTTTCCCAGACTGGGTTTGAGGGATCGGGAAGTAGACTTGGGCTGAAAGAAAACTGACAAGCTCAAAGCTGAGCGACTTCCTTTGGAGATCGCCTTTCGGTAAGTTTGTTGAGGGTTTGCACCCTCTTTGTTGAATTTGTTTGGAAGCGGTGTTTGCAGGCAGTGTGGAAGCTTTAGCTTTTTTAGTCTTATCCGCTTGCGCTTGAAATGTTGCTGCATTTGATGATGTTGATTTTTTCCTGGAGAACCTGGGTGGACTTCCGTCCTCAGTTTGAGATGCTGTGCAGGTATTGCAGTTTGTTGGATACGCATTAAGACTTGTGGATTGTGCTTCGGTAGAAACATCATCCCTGATGTTCCCTCGCAATTAAGAGTTGCCCCGCCCCTCGATGTCCGCTTCGTTTACTATTTCATCAGGGTCCAACGTAGGTGTCTTTTCTTATGGACCTAGTGGGATTTGCTCCTGAGGAATGTCCAGAGTGCAGGTACATTAGGCCCCTCTGCTCGAACTAGAGTCTGGGGCTTGAGCAGCACCAAGGTGGATCGATTTGGCGGGCTGCAGAGCCGGGCGGGTAACATGGAAAGCAGGGGTTCCCGAGGCGTAGGTTGACATGTGGCATTGATCGCATTGGCGTCATCGGCCAAGGGCGAGTTATCGTTCTCTCTGCTACCTTTCATTCTTTCTTCCAAGTCTCTGTGCTGGGGGGCAATCTGGCCCTCCATTAAGGTTGCTTCCGTAGCGGCCATTGGGCTTGTTGTTTCTGGTGTACTCAAGCTGTTTGGAGAAGAGTCCCTGCCCACTATCCCAGACTGTGTCCACGGGTGGCTCATACTCTGGGCACTTACTTTGCCGAAGATAAATGTGTCCAAGGATGTCGTGGGGCCAGAAGGTTCCAGGTCGTTCAGACAGTCTGTTTCGGCTGGAGGGTTGGATGAAGCCTGGCACAGCAGTTGCAACGGCGGCGGGTTAGGGGAATAGTTGTTAATGGGTTTGAGGGATCGGGAAGTAGGAGTAGGGGTTAGAGGGTTAGAGACAAGGAGATGTTAATTGAGGCAGTTCTGGATTTTTGTTTACCCGTAGGGTGGAACGTCTCTCCTTTGGTGGGATGTGTTGTAGGTAGAGCAACTTGTAGGAACCGAGGTTCGGGTTCTCCGTCACCTTTTCTCAGAAACTTGGAGCTAGGCAAGTTCTGACCTTCATTCATCCTGCAAATGCCCTCAGGGGGCCCTGGACCTTCTGGTTCTGCACGGACTGCAGCAGACTGCAACTCTACAGCCAACTCCGCCAACTCTACAGCCAACCAGACATTATTAAACAGCCTAAGATCCAGCTTTACTATTTTCTTTATTTTGCCAAAGGTGCATTCTCCTTCATTGATGCCTATAAATTGGCGCTACAGAAAGATCTTTACAAAGTCTCGGTAAGTACTAGGGCTGTAACGAATAGCATATTTATTGACAAACTATTCGGTATTCGGCCTAAGCCGAATATGAAGCCGAATAGTTGCTTTATTTAATAAATCATGTTCCGAACTTAAAAAAACACACTTATTAAAAACAAAAACAAAGCACCATTTTAAATGCATTCTATATTTTTATTTCTCTTCATTGTAATTAATGTAGCATCTTTATTTAAAGTATAAAAGTCAGAAATAAAGCAGATCTAACCAAAATGAAGGGATCAAATGTACTGATTGTTGCATATTCAGTGCCAGTTTATGGAAGGAGGCTTCACAAATGCAAAAGGACTGCCTTTGTGAATCAGATGCGTTTGAGTTTCGAAACTTGTTTGCAGCTCCCATAGGAATGTATGAAATGGTTCATGTCGGCGCATGCAGGACACAAGTCAAGAAGAAATCTGAAATGCGTGACTCCATCTCACAACTATTCACCCCACCCCAACAAATGCTGCTCACTTTTCACTTATCCTAGCCACTCTTTCTCGCGAATACACAAACATATGCAACTTATAATTCCTGAAAAAAATGTCAGATAATGCTAAACTAAGGACTCAAGTCCTTAAAAAAAGAAAAGGGGGGAATATGAACTACACAATGGAAAGTGACATGACAGGAACTGGAAGTATCTATGCACATTTCTTTCAGTTTGTTTTTTCCAACTGAAAAATGTGCATATTGCATATAAACATTCGCCAAAAGAAAAGATGTTCAGGTATTGCTGCAGTATAAAAGATGAGCACTTTTTTTTATCTAAGAATCTGTAGCAAAACATGCCCTAAAGAGCAGATTACAATATAAGATATTTTTTAAGCTGTGTGATAGCAATTTGTCTGGTCCAATTCTATTCAGTTCATGTTGCTTTGTATTCAAATGAGAATGTCCAAGTATTGTGCAAGAGCCGAATAGCAAGAAACTATTCGGCCGGAGCCGAATAGCTTTTTTTCAGCCGGAATTCGGCCAAATACTTACTCGAAGCTGAAGTTCAGTACACCCCTAGTAAGTACATTTACTTTTTTCTTCAATCATCAATAACAAATACTAAGATACGATACTACAGAGTCCCTACAAAAATGACAACAAATACAACTATCACAGATATATGAGGTATTATTGAAGTTGAAAGGGTGCACACCTCAACCCCACACTGTAAGGGGATATAAATTGCTCAGTGGTTGTGAACAGATGAAATAATACTTAAAA
The DNA here is from genome assembly GCF_040938575.1 of Ambystoma mexicanum. Lineage (NCBI taxonomy): Eukaryota > Metazoa > Chordata > Amphibia > Caudata > Ambystomatidae > Ambystoma > Ambystoma mexicanum. The sequence goes on along the minus strand of NC_090929.1, from coordinate 383,444,521 downwards.
AGAAATTAGTTATTGATCTTTCTGAGATCCTACTGACTAATACGTATTTTCATTATAATTAATTCTTTGTCAGCAAATCTACAACTGTTGTATGAAAACAACATTTAGTAACACATTTGAGGCAATCCATAATGGAAATGTGGTAGTGGAAACAACATATGAAAACGTGGAGTGATTATATTCACGTTTGTGGTGTATGGAAAGCAATATTTGAGTAAATAACCTCTTTGTGTTATTAGGTCAAATTAATAAATCCCATTCAATTTACCTGTACAAAACATGCCCCATGTGTACAATACTTGGATAATAATTTCAATGTTGTCAATAATAAGTTTAACTACTATTTGCAAAAAATAACTTCACTCCTGCAATAAACCGGACGCGAGGGACAGATATGTCCCGACATGGGTCTAAAACCTGCTGTACATAAAGATCCAAGCTACACCTCATTGATGATGCCAAATGACATGTCTTAGGTTGCTTGTGGTTCCCTGCGGAAGGGATGCGACCTAGCAGTGCAGGCTGTACTGACCTCTGCGTGGGGACTATGTCAGTGGTGCATATTGGTCTTTCCCTTTCTGAAACGACATAGCGGGATTGAAAAACAAAGGACTCTGGAATGCTGCTGCATACAAAAATCTTACCAAAAAAGTTAAAAGGCAAGTAGCAGCCATACAGGATTAAAAAAAAACCCAGAACATCTTAAACCTACGATGTTCTTTCTTTATAGAGAGAATGGCCACTGATTTTATCAGCGGGACAAAAACATTTAAAACAATGCTCAATAGTCATTCAATCGTATGGCTTAGGAGATGCAAAGTCTAGGCTCTATCCAAGGTACCATTTCTGGGAATTGGGTATATCAAATGTTTCTACTAACCTGGGTCAGCATCCACAGGGTCTGGGACCCAGTCCTCTGGTTCTGAAATATCATCATCACTGTCCTGCCCATTATCAAGAGTCACTGGGTCTGCTTTTGAGAGTTCATTGGCTAAATCACTTGATCCTTCAGTATCACCAGTGAGGCCTGCTACAATCTGTCGAACAGTATCGTCCCTTGTCCTAATAAAAGATAAAGATAAAGCCATACATCTTTAAAAATATCTTAAACAAATAAGGTTAGTGCTAGTTCATGAATAATGTCAACACGTGCACCATTTCCTCAATAATTATGCTGTGATCAGTGTATGAAGACTTTGTGTTAAGATGCTACTATTTTGCCAGACAAAAAGTATTTTTATTCAAGTCTTCAGTGATGTGTAAATAATGTGGATTTCCCCTGCTCTGTCACAATTCTAGAGACTACACCGTGTGGAGTTTCCTCTTCACTGCTCATCAGGTACGCTTAACATGCGTAACTCCTTAACATAAGTCATACTGAATCCCGACTGAATGTTCAAACAAACCTTTCTATGAGCAACTGTGCAGGTTTGGTGCTACAAATCAAATCGTCACTGGGCTACATCACCTTCATTCCAAGTGGAAAATATCCTCATTGTTTGAGCTTCCATACTCATCAACTGAGACAAACTGAAGGACTTGATTGTCTTTTCCACAATCGTTTCCTCTCCTCTGGCACCAAGGCCCAGAGAAGAGTCTCCTAGCTATGCATACAAATGAAAGCACAGATAAGCTTTGTACCAAATAAAACCTTTCCTTCCTTCCTTCCTACAGTGCAAGCCCACACCCTTTACCATATAGACTGGGGTAAAACCCTCCTCACTGGTATCCCCCACCAAAATCCCTACCAATTCCATTTTCAATGCTGCTATGTGACCGATTGCCATCAACCCCAAACGTAATCACAACACTAGTCTAATTAGCTGCTGTCCCATGTCTGCATACAGTTCAAAGCATTTGGAAGACCAGCCTGTGACAGGGTCAGTGCCATGATCCAGTCAGGGAAAAGGGGAGGTGGGGGAACTCCAGTCTCTGAGACTGCCTCATGTGCCATTATTATAAAATGTATAAAGCACGGACTAAGGCCGAGGGCATCTAGGTGCCATGCCTGTGAATGGTGCCACCCTCGGTCACAAAATACCTCACAGCACTTTTTCTGGCCAACTCCCAAGGAGCACCTGGGAGCAATCAAGAAAACCCAGAACGGAACCAAATGAAGAGTAAAACAGAAAAACTTCAACTAGTATTGAACATGAGCCATCACCACAACCGAACAGCATCCAGCACCTCAGAAAAGCAAAGGACTCCCCAAAACAACAGGAAAACGTACTTCCAGACTGACAAGGAACAAGTTACTTCCCTGTAAATGTTGTTCTCCAGCATGGGTCTGGCATGGATTCACAAGCTCATGAATATTCCCAGTCGTCAGACTGGGAATCCTCAGTAAATGAAAAAATCTGTTTCAGTTGCATTTCTGAACTGTCTTTCTCCTAACAACCAATCACTGAGCTCTGGGTCACACTGTCCCCAGCCAATGACTGCCCTCTACCTAAGCCCCCCTCCTTGGGTAGCTATCTTCAGATTTGGTAGCCCGTAAAGTGGCAGTAGGACCAAGAAAAGAGCCGCAGAGGAGTAGGCGGGAGGGTTCGCATGTGAATCCATGCCAGACCCATGCTGGAGAATAACAGTTACAGGTAAGTAACTTGTTCCTTCTCCAGCATGGTGTCTTGCATGGATTCACATACTCATGAATAAAGAACAGATAGCAGTACACACATGCACAACCACGGGAGGTGGCAAGACTCAACATAAGCATCTCTTTCCTCCTCACCAGGCTCACCTTCAAGCGAACAGGTTGCGCAGCACTGCTTGGCCGCCTCTGGACTCCTCCCTGGAATCCCTGTCGATGCAGTAGAATTTCGTGAAGGAAGGTGTGTGTCGACCTCCACGTAGCAGCCCCGCAGATGTCCAGTAGGGGCACACCAGACAGGAACGCCGTTGTAGCAGCGATCGCCATGGTGGAATGGGCTCTCGGACGGCCAGGCAGTGGTCGGTTTGCCAACCGGTGACAGTAGGTGATACAGCCGGAGAGCCAACTGGAAACTAAAGCCTTGGACAGGGCCTTCCCATTGTTAGTTTTCCAGAAAAACTTTGTGCAGGCCATATAAAACTTCAGTGCTCTAGCCACATCCAGCGAGTGCAAATCCTTTCAGCCGACGACAAAGGCGTCGGAAAAAACACAGGCAACACCAAGGGCTCGCTAAAATGAAAGTCTGACGGCCCCTTGGGCATGAAGGAGGGGTGCGTCCGCAGCACCACCCTCATCTTGTAGATAGTCAAGTAAGGTGGTTTACAGGAGAGGGCCTGGATCTCACCCACCCGTCGTGCAGAGGTGATGGCCACGAGAAAAGCTGTTTTCCACGACAGAAACTTGAGTGGAACAGAATGCATAGGCTCGAACGGTGGTCCCATGAGCCTAGTAAGAAACACATTGAGCTCCCACGCCGGGGACGGAGCCTTCACTGGTGGGAACGAGCAGAATAGTCCCTTGGTGAATTCTTTGACCAATCGGTGCGACCATAAGGAGAGTCGTCCTGGGGATCTGGTGAAGTGGGAGATAGCCGCCAGATGAACCTTGATGGAGGCGTGTGCCAGCCCCGACTTGGCCACTGACAGCAAATATGGAAGTACCTGAGGGGCCTTGACCTTCAGAGGGTTGATCTTCTGGGAACGGCACCAAATAGCAAATCCCTTCCAGTTAAGCACATAGCATTTCAAAGTAGATGAAACTTTCTTGCAGTCCCCCGGGAGATCGTAGCCACCGAATTCTAGCGCTGCAGGAGCCAAGCCTTCAGGTTCAGCGACCCTGGATTGTGGTGAAGAATGGCACCTCCTTCCCTGGCAAGAAGACCCACGACCACTGGCAGCTTGACTGGTGGGGACGCTGACATGCCAAGAAGGTCCGGGTAAAACATCTGCCTCGGCCATGCCGCTGCGACGAGGATCATCCAACACCGGCACCTTCTGAGTTGACTGATGACTCGAAGTAACAACGGCAACGGAGGGAACGCATACAGAAAGAGGCCTTCCTAAGGGAATGAGAATGCATCCCCCATGCTCCCTTGCTGGGGAAACCTGCTGGCAAATCTCCGGCACTTGGTGTTCATCGCCGTCGCAAACAAGTCGATCTGGGGATTGCCCCATTTGAGGAACAGGTTCTCCACTAGGTCCTGCCGAAGTTCCCACTCGCGGCAAGAGCGAAGCTCCCTGCTCAGAGAGTCAGCAACCATGTTCTTTACTCCTGCTAGATGAAATGGGATGAGGAACATCCCCTAGACAACGGCCCAGTACCATAAGTCCTGCGCCTCTTTATAGAGCGCTGGGGATCTGGTGCCCCCCTGTTTCCCGATGTTAAACATTGTGGTGGTATTGTCTTTGAAGACCTGCACCACCTTGCCCTTGAGGGACGGCAGGAACGATTTGAGGGCCCACAACACCGCCCGTAGCTCCAGAACGTTGATGTGCAACATTGTCTCCTCCGGCAGTCACAGACCTCTGGCGTGAAGTCTTCCGGTGTGGGCTCCCCATCCGTTCCGTCCAGGGAAGCGTCCGTCGTGACCGTCTCCTGGTGTGGTTGTGCCTGGAAATCCACACCTCCGTTCAGATGAGAGCGCACGCCCCCACCACCTTATCGCCCGACGGAACCCCTCGTCGAGCGCGATCCTGTCCTGGAAGCTTCCGGACACCTGAATTCAACGGGCGTCGAGGAACACCAGCAGTGGGCGCATCCTCAACCTGCAGAGTCGGATGAGATAAATGCCTGACGACATCATGATATATGATGTATGGCATTTAGAACGCACCTATACACAAGTGTTTCAAGGCGCGAATGCCGAGCAGAGACTTGATGGCCCTCACCGTGGCGATCTTCAGAGGTAGCAGCTGTTGCACCTTGCCCAGGATGGCCGCTACTCTCTCCTCCGACGGCGACGCCAGGCTTGACACTGTGTTGAGCCGGGATCCCAGGAACAGGGCGTCCTGCGATGTAGTCAAGCAGGACTTTGCATAATTCACTGAGAACCCCAGATCCGTCAGTAGGTGGACGGTTCTCGTCGTGTGGTCGACGGCGATGTCGCTTGAACTGGCCCGGATAAGCCAGTCGTCCAAGTACGGGTAGACGTGAATCCTTTGTAGTCGTAGATGGGCTGCCACCGGAGCCAGGCACTAGGTGAAGACTCTGGGTGCCGACTTCAGCCCGAAGGGAAGAGCCTTGAATTGGTAATGCTTCCCTGAACAGCGAAGCACAGGAACTTGTGGTGTCCTTTGTGAATGGGGATGTGGAAATAAGCATCCTCCAGATCCAAAGACGACAGAAAGTCTCCCTCTTGTAGCTATCTGAGCACGTGCTGAAGAGTGACCATTCGGAATTCCTGGGACTTTATGTATTTGTTTAGTCGTCGCAGGTTGAGAATGGGCCTCCATCCCCCGGTCTTCTTTCGCACGAGGAAGTACCTTCAATACACTCCGGAGGCCCAGAATCGCTTTGGAACTAGCTATATCGCCCCTTTCTTTAGAATGGCCCGAACCTCCAGCAACAGCTAAGGGACGTGGCTTTCCTGTCGGGCCACCAGTGGTATTATAGGACACTTCTGTTGGAACTCTACAGTGTGTCCGTGGGCGAGATCATCCAGCACCCAACTGTCGATGGAGATGGTCTTCCACACGCTGACTAAGTTCGTCAGCTGGCCTCACCGGTGTGCACAGGTGGGGGCCTGACGTCCCGGCCGGTTCATTCTTGCTTGGAGATCGACGGGCCGCCTTGGGGTCCCTGCCGACGACGGTGTCGTCCTCTGAAGGCCTTGGAGCAGCCCCTGTTGGTTTCCTGGGCCGAGGAGCGGGAGGGTTGGTGGTAAGAAGCGGAGCCCCTGCCTTAACCCTTCGAAGATCGGGGAGACTTGCCTCCTGAGGACCGAAAGGACGGCCGACGCTGCTGCAGCGTGCCTAGGGCACGTGCAGTTTCCGTGTCCGCCGTGATGGCTTGTAGCGACTCATCCACAGCCTTACCGAAAAGATTGTCTCCGGCAAAGGGAATGTCCAAAACCCTTGACTGGACCTCCTGTCAAAAGTTGGTGGCCTTGAGCCAGCCATAGCGATGAAGGCAAATGCTGTTGCCCATTTGGCAGAAATGCACCACTGCGATGTCTGTGGCCACTGTGATGGCGTGGTCCGACGCCACCTCGCCCTCTTGTAGAATCTCCAATACTTCTGACCTCTTATCGTGGGAGAGCAAGTCCAGCAGAGGTGCGAGTTTGAACCACAGCTCCCGGTCGTAGCGCACTACGATAGCGAGGGCGTTGGCGGCATTGATGGTTGTCGCTGCAGAGTAGATAACTCGCCTTGCCATTGCATCCAATTTCTTCCCCTCGTTGTCAGGCGGAGTGGAAACTGCCGAAGACGTAGAGCCCGACAACGACTTCTTGGCCGCTGCAGAGACCACAGAGTCCAGTGACGGTTGGGCCTGCAAGCACTTGGGCGCAGAGTCCGGCACCCTGTATTTCTTCACTTGACAGTCCCTCTTAGTCGGGGCCGTAGAAGGGTTCTTCATGAGCACCAGTCCTTCATCCCAAGGATGGTCCTTCTCTTTGCCTCGCGGGGCTGATATTAGAAGCCCTCCTCCTCCTCTGGCGCGAGCTGGCAGAGCTCTGATGCTCAGGAGATCATCGCATCTAACAAGCCTGTCTCATCCGGCGGGGAGGATCTGGGCGGAGGAGACGGGAGGTCTGCCATCGTCGTCCGTGCCCGTCATCGTCGCTGTGTCCGACCCCGTCTCACCAGTTGGGGGTAGTGGAGAGGGAGGAGACGGGTGGCAAAGGGGCATTGGGTGCCTCTTCCTCTTCTTGGATGGCGGTTCCCCTGTCAGCGGGGAGGCAGGCACTGGCGCCGCTGGGAGAGCGGGAGGCGGTGTCGCCGGGCATCCTCTTCTGTATCTCAGATACAAGCGGAAGAAGGGTGGAGAGAATGTCCACTGACAGATCTCTAGGTGGCAGCTGTGGTGTAGGGACAGAGGCAGGCAGCTGGGGCAGAGGAGCAGGGCCAGGGGTCTCATCGCCCAGAAGCCCTCCGTCTTCCTCAACGATATCTTCGTCATTGTAGCACTCATCATCGTCCTCGTAGTAGGGTGTGACCCTGACGTTTCCCTCGTCACCACAAACTTCCTGGATGTCTGGAGGTAGACTAGTTCCCCCTCCTCCGCAGAGGAGATATCTGTGCCCTGGAGAACCTATACACCCGCCGCCCCCCCCCGTTCGCGTCCAGAGGGGACAGTCTTGGGGAGATGACCAGCATCTTCTTCTCCGGGGTCTTCTCAATGGGCTGGAAGGCAGCCTCCCTCCTGGGAGGGAGGGACACTGTCGCCTTTGGAAGGGCGCCCCGCGGGTCCGCCCCCGCAGCCTTCAAAAGGGACGCAACCACCACCTCGATGGAGGGAGCCGTCTTCGTCTGGGGCACTTGGGCCTTCACGGTCAGGCCAGGGCCCTTCTCCTGCTTGGCCTTCGTGGTCGCTCCAGACTCCTTGTCCAGCTTGGCCTTCTCCTTAGGAGCCTTCTCCGTCTAGGGTAGGCCGGACGCCGTACCCCATTTGGCCTTCTCCTTAGCCGTCTCCGGGCCACCTTCAACTTGCCCGGGTGAGATCCCGAGCGTTGACTGGAGACCGATGCAGCAGGGGAAGTAGAATGCGCCCTGGCCGCTCTGGAGCCCGCCGCAACGGCGCTCCCAACGGTAGCAGACTTATGGTGCTTGGCCTTTTGTTGGACCCCCCGTGGAGGGGCGTCCTCAAAGGACTTAGAAGCCTGCTCAGCGTTCCCGGATCCGGGTGAGGCATGCTCCTGGGACCCACCCAGTGCAGAGGTCTTGGCCTGCAGCCACTCACCCAGCCGTTTACTCTGATCCTTCAACGGGCGTGTCAAGAGTTCACGGCAAAACGCACAATCCTCCTCATTGTGCGTCAGGTACAGGCAGTAAAGGCACTGAGAATGTTTGTCCTCAATGTAATCATTCCGCAAAAACTGCAGTCGGTGCAAAGCTTGAAAAGAGAAGGGGAATCCTCCTTCTTGTCCGACATGAGCCACGCGGCGTAGGCCTGAAGAATCTTCTGGAAGCCTCCACGTAGAAATGAAATTGCCCTTGAGGGGCGCTGAAGAATCCAAAATACTGGGCCCCGTTAATCGGAAGGATGATCTATGGAGCACAAGGTTTGATTGACCGAAAAATAGAGTAAAACTCTTCCAAAAAGCAAAAAAACGCAGTGAAAGCTTGAGAGCTAAGCACAAGGACTCCCAACACTTGAACGTGTGGTATAAATCTGAAGATGGCTGCCTGAGGAGGTGCTTAGGTAGAGGGCAGTCAATGGCTGGGGGCGGTATGGCCCACAGCTCAGTGTTTGGTTGTTAGGAGAAAGACAGTTCAGAAATTAATCTGATTTTTTCTTTTACCAAGGATTCCCAGCCTGACAACGGGGAATATTCATGAGCATGTGAATCCATGCCAGACCACATGCTGGAGAACAAAACCACACTGGAAAAGGGGAGGGAATTAAAGAGGTTTTTAAAGCTTTTGAGTTGTGTATCTCTGTGCCAGGAAAAAGAGGGGCACAGATTTGCATTAGAGTCAGGTGGCACTGGAGCCAACCGAGGGGAGAGCGTTAGGATAAGGGGAGTGAGGGTAGTAGGTAGACTGAGGGGGAGTGGGTGTTGGGAGAGAGGTTTAGGGAGATTTGAGCGAAAAAAAAAAAAGACAACAAAAATAAAAATAACCAGTCATAAAAAAATAGACTGAAAAAAACCTGACTGCATGCAACATTATATCGTATGGTGTTGCATACTGTCAGCTTTGCAGGAGTAAAAAAAAAAAAAGGATGCATTCCCCACCCTCAACCCCCACTTACCTGTTACCTCGCCGCCTGGTCCACTTCTGCCCTGCAGCGTCAAATCCGTCCCTCCAACGCGTGTCGAATCCGACGCAGCAGGGTCCCTTTTTCTTTTTTTTTTCCACCCCCCACCTCCAATATCGAGGAAGCGGGGGACACCCCTGCAACTCCCCAAGGCCAATAAACACCGAACATGGGGAGTGTGGGATACCCCCGCAACCCCAGCTCCACATGTTCAGTGTGTATTAGCCAATTTCTTTGTATATATTCGGTTGAATGGTACAGGCCAAATTCAGTCAAATGTACCATTCGGCCAAATACATTTGAACAAATATACTAATACCAGGGGAGAGAGTAAGGTAGTAGAGAGATGTGTAGTGAGAGGTGAGAAGAGGGGGTGCAGTGATGAGGAGAGTGGTGTAGGGAGAAGTGGGGTGTAGGGAAAGGTGAGAGAAGGGGTAGGGAAAGGTGAGAAGGAGGTAGGGTAAGGTGAGAAGGGGGGGGTGTAGTGAGGTGAAAAGAGGGATGTAGTGATAGGGGAGAAGAGGGATGTAGTGAGAGGGGAGAAGAGGGATGTAGTGAGAGGGGAGAAGAGGGATGTAGTGAGGGGGGAGAAGAGGGATGTAGTGAGGGGGAGAAGAGGGGTGTATTTGGGAAAGAGCGGTGTAGTGTGGAAAGAAGAGGGATCTAGTTAGAAGAGTGAGGAGGGGTGTAATGAAAGGAGAGACGAGGGTAGTGGGAGGTGAGAAGAGTGTAGCCAGAGGAGAAAAAATGAGTTCAGTGAGAGGAGAAGAGGGGTGTGTCAGAGGAGAAAAACGGGGTGTAGTCAGAGGAGTGAAGAGGGATGTAATGAGGAGTGAAGAGGGGTGTGAGGAGAGAAGAGAGGGAGTGGGAGGTGAGGGGTGCAGTGAAAGTTGAGGAGAGGGGTGCAGTGAAAGGTAAAGAGATAGGAGAAATGCGAGCAGAGGAGAGAGAGTGTGGAACATCGGAAAGACAGGAGGGAAAGTAGATTAGTAAGATTAAGAGAGAGAGAGGGAGAGAGAGAGAGAGAACCAGAGTGTCTGCAATTGGCACAAAGAACCCATGACATCTGTTGAAACCACTGGGATAGATACACTTAGATGAACCCCGGAGGGGGATAGTCAGATACAGACTGTGCCTCTAGGCCCTCATCAAAGCTAGCATTGACAAAGCCAGTAACTTGTGCTGATGACTAGGCATGGGCATGTTAGGAGCATGATATGCCCAAGTACCCACACAGTTGTCAGGCTTTGATCTTCGTCATCAAAAACTATTTAGAGTAAAGCATACCGATTTGGCTAAACATGATCCATCCATGGAAATAAAAATAAAGACACCTTGAATAAGAGACAAACAGCCCAATTATCCAGTGTGAACTCCTTTATATGAATCTGTTGCATTTTTTGTTAATCAAACGGCAGGGTACTTGCACTATTGACAAGAATGTGCTTAGTTAACATAGTAATGACAAGTTGAATTATGCTTAATTTTGACAACAGTGCTCATTTCCATTATGCCCTTAAGCACAAGAAACCATTATGCTCACTTAGTACCTCAGTGTCATTTAACAATAAACCCAGTTAGCATGGCAGTACTAGATTCCACTATGTCCATTTAACACAAATGATGTCTACTTTATGCACAATTAGCACAGTAAAATCAGATACACCATTGTTCCCAGTTAGCACGCCAGTAGCAGACTCCACTTTGTCCACTTAAAGGAATGAAACTGAAATTATTCCCAATTAGCAGATCAGTGCTAAATGTCATTGTGACCAGTGTCACAGCCAAGGTATCAACATACAGCTCAGTCAGGAGTATGCTTTCACAACTATTCAAAAACAAACGTGAAGCTGGGGGTTTAGGGAAATTATAATTGTTATTTTATAACGCACTTAATACCAGAGAACAGTTTCTAAGCAGGAGACCCGTGTACGAACCTGTGTTGCTATGCGTTGTCTTGCTTCCAAGAAAAACGCATTGCCCCGGAGCTATTATCCGGGCCCAATGCACAAAGAGATGGGTTTCACAACTCAAAAAAGAAAATAAAGCTCCTCTCTATGATCTCGATGCTTCAGTTCTACCATCTCACCACCAGAGTATGCCTTGCCTTGGCATGGCATGGTTCAAAAGAGTTACTCACAGACCTTTCTTGGGGTTTTAAACGCCCCATAATTCCAATGCTGGAGAAGTCTAGAACTTTCAGTGTAAAGTGTTTTTTCCAGCCCCCCCACCCTTCCTGGGAGTGACAGCATCCATGCATCTTAGACCTCTAGACCTGCCTTCTCTGTGGGGCCCTGGTTACAGAGCTAGCACCTTTCTGCTGAGTTTCCTTTGTTCCCTGCCATCTTTACTACTGTATTTCTGGCCTGTTTGATACTCGTCATGTTCTGGAATGCTTCCTTGCGCCTAGACTTTGCCTTGTACACCACTCTTGCTTGGTCCTCTTTCTCTTTCTTTCTATTTCGATCATAATCTCCTTTGGTGCTGCAACCATGCATCGCTTTCCAGTCCTGGCCTTCTAGTGCCCAGTGTTTACTTATTAATGAGCATTTCTCCCCTTCTCGTTTCTTCCTCTCATTGATACTCCTCTCCTCCTTTGACCTTTCTTTCCTTGTATCCACTCTTTCTCCGTTCTGGAGGTAATTACTTTCTCTGCCCTTTTGTAGATTTCTTCTTTTTACTGCTTCTCTTGTAATCTTCTCCACCTTTCCCGCTTTCTTGCCCCGCCTTGGGACTTTCTCCACCTTTACCAACCCTCCCCGTTTTCCCTGCTCGCTTTCTTTCTATGGGTACCCCCACCTTGCATGTTATGGATGATCTCTGTGACCTCCTCCAATTTCTCCATTACTCTTTTCTCTTTGGGCACTTACTTTCTTGTTTTGCTCCCCTACTTCTCATTTCTGCACTTCTCCCAGTTTTCCTCCTCCAGGGTTTATACTTCCTTCTCTCCGTCCTCTTCTGTACTCCTTTCTAAAGTGTTCCTTCTTCACTCCACCTTCCTGTGTCTCTCCGCTGTACCTCCATTTCTCGTCCCCTATCGTCTCTCTCTGCTGCCTCCGTCCTCCACTCGGTAACACCATTGCACTGCTGGCACGTCTCTGGATGTAGTCATATGGTTGTCTTTCAAATATACGCATGGTATATGATTGGGAGATGTTAGAGAGATTTAGTCCACAGCCCTAGTAAGGGGTTTAAAACAATTTAACCTAACTCATGGGAGGGAGGAAGGCTGGCATTGAATTAGTTCTAGCAATGTTATACTGAAAAATATGCAAATATAAAATCACATGCACAATATCTATTGTAATGAGTCACCCCTCCTTGGAAGCTTGGTATCTCCCAGAACTTGTGGCAGTAACCACGTGACTGTATTCAATAAAAGGAACGAGCGGCCTCCCGCTCTTTAGTCTTCAGAGTGAGCAGACATGGTGTGCTGTGTCGTTATTGTGCAGCACCATGCTGGTGCTGCATAGCTGGCATAGGGCCTGCCCGGCAGGGCTCTCCACCATGATAGTGCCCCTGCCGGGCACCGCTGTCACCCATGACTGCCATGTATGTAGAGCCCCTGCTGGGCAACTCTACCATTGGAAGCCAGTTCCCCTGCTGGGCAACACCTAAGTCATCTGGCTCTTGCAGGCCTGTGTGTCCCCAGGCTATGGAGGAACCTGTGTGCTCACGGGCTGACCGGTGGCACCTAGTCCGGAGCTGTCTGCTGGGTGCCCCCAGCCTTAATGTCACGTTGGGTGATCCCGACACAAGCAGGGTTATCCCTGCCCATTGTCCTGTTGCGTGACCGCAGCCCATATGTCTGCTGGGTGCCCCCAGCCCTGGTCCGCCTGATCTGGGTGCCCCCATGCGAGGACATAACATTGGCGATGAGGAGTGAGGTCCCTGTTAGGTAAGATTTCCACAGAGCTGGTAAATCTTCCTTTCCTGGTTCAACTCCAGAACTTTTTGCTTTTCCAGTGGGATATTTTTCATTAATACCTCAGTGAGTGGGAACCTTTTTCCACACTCACCTAATCTTTAACTCTTTATGGGTGTCATTTTTAAGACTCTCCATAGTGTCTTTTTAAAGTTATCATGTTTAACAACTTATTGGTAATAAGTGCCTGTTGTTGCTGGGTTGCCCTAGGGGCTCCCCATTTAACTTTCTTGTGTTAACCTTGAGTGAACTACAGTTCCCAAGGGTAGAAAGGATCTTTGGATCCCTTTTACATTTTATTATGTGAAACCAACACACCCCACCTTATGTGGAGTGCTGGGGAGATACAATGTATCCCCTTTCACATTAAAACTTTAACAATTCTGTTACAGTGACAAGCTTACCTTTAATGGCTGGTGGCAGTGTTACCTTTTACTAATGTGGTGCACCTTTAGCACGTGCTGTAATCACAGCTGCAGTAAAGGCACCTAAGGGTGCTCATTTTACCAAAATGACCCCTGTCTTCTTTTTCTGCCATTTTAGTGTTTCTTGTCATTTCTTGTTCCTTCCCCTGACATCCAGGGCGGGAAATTCCTTTGTTTGAGTTTTGTCTTTGGCGGGAGTCCCCTGGACACCCCGCCCAGGCTCCAGTCAGTCTGTAAGCACAGGAAGTGGTGGAGTAGTTCAAAACTCCCTCATCCTTTGTGTTACGCCTTCCTTCAACTGGGACAAATACCAGTGGGGGGCTGGCTGTCCTGATTGGACAACCAGACGCTCCTTTCTTGTAAAATGCAGGGAGAGAATGCAGAGGTTGTGCTGTAGTTCCTGATAAATACTGGAAACCTGGAAGCTGAAGTCATGTCGACCACTGGAACAGAAAACCGAAGAGGATGACGAAGGAAAAGCAGCGGGAATGATTTCCAGCGACCGGAGAGCCTGCTGTGTAACCGGAGCCTGCTGCAGCCCTTCCTTCCAATCGACCTGGGGTCTCCGAAAACAACGACCCGAACACAGAGCCTGGTGAGACCCACTAGACTCAAGACTCAAGACCACCTGCATTTTGTTGGGGCGCGGCCAACAGCGAGATGCAATAGACGTGAGCCTCTTGAGCTGCCGCGACCGCGGCTGATATCCTGTTTGTAACGCCCGCATTCCTGTACCTGCCGTCCCCTAAAATACACCCGCCGGAGTGTGACACCTTGGGGCACATCTATGCCGGAATCAGCGTGAAACGCACCGGGCGGAAGAACTGGAAGCCGGTGAAGATTGGCGCTCACGCTGACCTGCAGGCAACCAAGATGGCCGCCGGGCCGGAGTGCTGGGCGTGCTGGGAGCGAGGATCGAGGCGGCCCCGCCGCCGTTACTGACCGCCGACCCACCAGCCTGTTGCCTGCCGCAGCAAGGAGCTGAAGCCCTGGGGTGTGGTGGAGGTCCCCAGGCATGAAGACTGAGGCGGTGGACGCGGCTGGGGGCTGGGCGACCCCGCTCCGTGGAGTGAAGGCGGAGAGCCAAAGGACCCCGCCCATACGGGAGCGCAGAGACTGGAGGGGCCCAACCGAAGCAACGCTGAATCAGCATAGTGGCAGCAGATGCTGTTCTACCGGTGAGTGCTCACACCAGAGGCCCTGCACGAAGCCCAGCCCCTCCGCCCTCCCGACCGGGAGGCACCTCGAGCAGCACCTGGCTCTCCCGCCCCAGAGCACACCGCAATGAGTGGGAGGCCCAAGAGCCGCCCGGAACCCAGCCCAGTGAAATAATTACGCGGCCAGCCAGCGCATCAACAAAGGCTGGAGCCATAATCCTGCTGAAGGGGCACCGACCTCCTGGGACATGAACCAATGCTCCCAGCCGCCAAAAGCAGCATGGGGTGAACCACACATTACAGCGGCGAACAGTGGTGCGGCAGTGTGGACCGTCACTGGGCTGAACTAGGGGCACAACCATACCACAACCCCCCGACCCCCACTCAGAAAAGCCTAAACACCACTGGAGAGACACTGGGGTACACAGGGGCGGGAAGCGGCACAACAGTGTCTATAACCTACGGAGAGAACATCAACCTCCCGGGATACCAACTACCGCTTCCAGCGACCGAGAGTGGCGGGAGGTAAGCCTGGCACCGCAGCAACAATTAGAAGAGCGGTAGGGAGGACCACCGCCTATCAGAGGCAGAATACTGGGGGCAGAACTTTAATAATCCCCTGCCCTCAGGAATGCTGAACCTCCACTGAGGGGACACCGGGCTGCCTAGGGGAGAGCAGGTCGTACAACAGCGTACACAGCCCACTTAAAGAGCACCGCCCCCCCCCGTGAGGCCAACCAACGAGAGCGGTAGGGGGTGAGCTGGCCACTACAGCTGCAAACAGAAGTTTGACACCGTGGTCCGCCACCGTCCTGGGGCCGATAACAGGGAAAGAACCACACTGTACCCCCCCTCGGAGCTGCTGTAACCCCACTACCATGACATAGAGCTGCCAAGTGGAGATCGACCTGCGCAATAAGCCTTCTGATCAGCAAGACAGGAATCTCGCTACAAGATCATGCCTGCAGGGCCTGGCAGCAAGCATGGGGAAAGATAAAGCTAAGAAACCAACCATGCAAAACAGGATTGACCAATACACTGTCTCCCCCACCACAATCTCCCAAACTCCAACCGCTGCCCTCTGGAGACACAGAATCTGCACACATGCTCTCCCTAAGAGACGTCATGGCCGCCATAGCGGATTCCCGCTCATCAATGGAGCAGAAGATAGACGGAATAAGCCTGGATGTATTCCTCCTCAGACATGACTTACAAAAACTAATCAGCGTGCACTGGAGAGGCAGAACAGCGTATCTCTAACACAGAGGATGGGCTACATAATGTGCAACAACAACTCCAGGGAGTCTCAGCCAAGCTCAAGACTCTAGAGGCTAGGGTCGAGGAGGGAGAGGGGAGATCCAGGCGTAACAACGTCCGCATGTATGGAGCTCTTCCTGGAGTAGTGGCTAACAGACCTGTTCGACCCGCAATCCTTTTCCAAATTTTTCTCTATAGAAAGAGCACACCGCATGCCCACAGGTAGACCAGTGCCCGGCGCCCCCCCACGAACCGTGATCGCGAAGTTGCTAAACGATCGAGATGCACTCTTACAGCTGGCACAAACCAAAGGCACAATCATCTTCAACGGATCCAGGATAGCCTTCTTCCCCGAGTATACGAGGGAAGTACAGAAGGCGAGACAATCCTTTGAAAAGCTCAAAAGACAACTTCAAACATTAGGAGTTAAATATGGCCTGCTTTTCCCTGCTCAGCTGAAAATATATCACAAAGGCACAACGTTCCACTTTAACGACCCTAAGGAAGCCTTGCGCTGGGCAGAGCAGCACATAGAGGAGGACTGGTCGGCACCTCGAGGTAACAGGAGCAGGAACCGCAGACCACCAGCGGACCAGCGTCAAGTACCGGACCAGCCACCACTAGCAGACCAACCGGCGGACGTCGGGGACTGACTCCCGCCCTGATTCCCACTGAAGGCCCAGAACCTACCGGCAGGTAAGAAGTCATTCCCTGGACTACGCAGCAGTATGTCCCAGTAACTTACATAAGGGGTTCCACACACTTACAATGCGGCAAGCGGAGGTCTACTACCCTCGCGTCTGGGGAACCCCCCCAACCTCTTTAGTTTAATTCAATCAGGGACTGTTAAATTGACACCCTATTTCTTTTGAGTGTCAGCGATGTTTGGGCGACAGGTACTTCGTGTTGGGGTGGAGTATAGGGACAGGGAAGGAGGGGTAAGTTTGCAAGGGTTTTTTGTTGCCTTAGGACCAGGGTTGCTATGGCCCTTGGTTAGTTGGGGCCACAGCATGTTCAGACAGCAATCCAATCAACATTCTTGGCACGATCACCATACACGGGGACCCTACCCCAGCGAGACATCCACCCAACCCTCTAACATGTATGCTAGAGGGCACAGCACAATCCCAGTCGCTATTGACTGAATGCCCCAAGTCCCTCAAAGTGCTTACCTGGAACGTAAACGGGATGGACTCCGCGATCAAAAGACGCCTGGTTAAGCAATTACTCAGTAGACACGCCCCCGACGTGGCCCTGCTAACTGAAACACATCTAGCTGGATCACACTGTACTCTCTTCCAGAGAACCAACTACAGGGCCGCCTTTCATGCGGGACACACAATGGGATCCAGGGGCACCCTCATTCTTATACATAAATGCATCCCATTTGCCTTGCAGAATTTAGAACAGGACCCTCGGGGTCACTATGTGTTAATCCTAGGAACGCTTTGGGGTGAAAAGTTTGCTTTTGTCTCAATATACTCCCCACCCGGTCTGGGGCAGGAACTGTTAGATGAACCGACTACCCTCATGGGCAAACATCAACCTGATAAGTGGTTTCTGGGATGGGACTTTAACGACGTCATGTGCAATACCATTGACCGCACCCATCTCAGACAACGCAACCCAAATACCTCCACGAAGCTATTTAACTTTGTTTCTGCCTTAGGCCTCTGGGACGTGTGGCGGGAACTAGAGGTTATTCATTCCACTCGGGAGCCCACGGCTCCCTCTCCAGGCCTGACTACCTCTTCCTTCCGCACATAGACCTCTTTAGAGTAATATCGGCAGACTTACTCCCCCGGGGAGTCTCGGACCACTCACCTCTGTTGGTGGAAATGCGGTTGCAGGGTATAACCTCCCCTAAAACGTGGAGACTGAATAATTGCTATCTAGGCTTCCCCGAACTGGTGGACCGCCTTATTGAAGTCTCCACCGAATACTTCGAGATTAACGACATTGGGGAAAACAACCCGGTAACAATATGGGAGGCTTATAAGACCGTGCTGCGGGGAGAAATAATCTCCTGGACAGCGAACAAAAAGACAGACAGACTCCAGAAGATAATAGAGGCAGAAGGGGAGTTAACCCAATGGGAGAACAAACACATCCTAGACCCAACCCCTCAGACCCAACTGTCCCTCAAACGAGCCACTGAGCGCCTCCGAAACTTAATGTTAGATAGGTATTACACAAATTGTTCATTTACAATTGTTCGAATGAATCTGCGTCGTCTTCACCTGGCATTAGAACGGGCTCCTATCATTGACACTCCACTTGCCCTCTTGGCAATTGATTTTGAAAAGGCCTTTGACTCGATCCAGTGGGATAGCCTTTGGGAGATCATGAAACGCATGGGGTTTGGAGACGGTTTCCTGGGATGGGTAAAACTACTCTATATGAACATCCAGGCAGAGGTCAGGGTGAAAAGGTGGACCTCCCGATCCTTTCACTTGGGCAGGGGTACGCGACTGGGATGCCCCCTCTCCGCCCTCCTCTTCGCCCTTGCGATTGAACCACTCGACCTATATCTCCGCTAGAGCGCAGCCTGGATGGGATTTAGATGGCCAGAGGGACATGAAGACCGAACCTCCCTGTACGCCGACAATCTCCTGGTATACCTGGGGAACCCAGCCCGGACCTGCCCTATTGAGACTCAGATGCTCATCCGTTATGGGGAGTTTAGTGGACTGAGAATCAATTGGAGGAAATCCGTTTTCTTCCCGGTGAAGGGTGGTGGGCTGGCCAACCCACAGGATTGCCCGTACCGAACGGAGCAGCATGGCTTCCGGTATCTAGGAATCTGGATAACAGCAGATCTCACCAGCTATGCAACGCACAATCTTCAACTGATCATTGACCGGTTCGTCAGTGATGTTCACTACTGGAAACTTCTCCCCCTGACCCTCTTGGGTAGAGCCGCACTTTTTAAAATGATGGCCCTTCCAAGATTCCTTTATGTCCTGCAGAATGCCCCACTTAAGATTCCAAACACTGAATTTGACCGGGTGGAGACCCTCCTTAGGGAACTTATATGGGGTGGAGGCCAATCACGCATAGCACTGACCACACTTCAAAGGTCGATGTAAGAGGGCGGGATAGGGGTGCCCCGCCTCCAAACCTATTACTGGGCCTCACAACTTGCGGTGGTCAACGACCTGCTTCACGGGGACCGGGAACTACCCCACATCAGGGCTGAGGTGGCGGCCATGCAGGACACAGATTCATTACGCTTCCTATACCAATCCCCCCAGAGACCCCCTCCGCCGACAACTATGACACATACTACTACTATTTGGAGACATGCATACGTGTTTGTAGGGTGGAAAAACAAAATAACTGCGGCACAACCCCTATGGCAAAACAGTAACTTAAAGGAAATCGAGAAACTCGAACCATGGCTGCGCTGGGTGAGGGCTGGGATTCTGAAAGTAGAAGACATCCTGAAAGACGGGAAACTAACCTCATTCGAAGACATGCAATTTAAATTCCAACTTACGGACACTAAACGGTACCACTACATGCAATTGACCCATGCCCTGAGAACCCATATACCTGCAGATGCCACTGTCCCGGACTACACACTGATAGACCGTAACATGCTACCAGCGTACATCCTCACCAAATGTACATCCATCCTCTATAACGCCATCACATCCTTCGCTGCTCCTGAACTGACGAGCCTAAAAATAAAATGGGAAAGAGATGTAGGAGAGATAGACCCAGAGGACTGGATCCAGGTACTAATGCACCCACGGGAAGTGGCCATCTCCTCTAGGCTCCGGCTGGTGCAACTCAAAATCTTGCAGTGTGTACTACATTGTTCTAGGACTACATTGCATGGCTGGAAGAGAGCATCGAACCCGAACTGTCTCCGGTGTGGAGAGGAAGAGGGAACCTTCTTTCATATCCTATGGACATGTCCCCGGATTCGCGCCTTCTGGAACGCTTGCTGTAGTGAACTGACTAGGATAGTCACTCGGATAGTCACTCGCACTATACAGCTGGATCCAAGGGTCCTAATCCTGGGAGTATCAGATGAGAGTGATTTCAATAAATGGGAAAAGCTGCTACTGAACACAGCAGCGGGCCTGATGAAGCGCAACATCGCAGAAAAATGGGGAGTGCCAGAGTCCCCGACGCTGGAACAGTGGGTAATGGACATGGACACATGCGCTATGATTGAACGCCGGATATACAACGCAAGAGGCTGTCATACCAAAGCCTCCAAAATATGGGGGAGGTGGGAAGAGGGTGGGCCCTAAGGCCCACGGACAATGGTGATGAAAACCTGAACAAATACACAGAAGGTTATGGGAAATGATTTTGGTAACTGGTGATACAAGTATTAATGTGAATTTATGATTGGACATGCTGGTCTTCGATTGCTTTTGTTTTTCTTTTTGTGGTTGTTTTGAGTATGTTATAAAACAATAAAAAATGTTTTACGAAAAGAAATAAAAGAAGACCTGCATTTTGAGCCATCCCACGGGTTGCTGCGACCTTGCGTTCTTGCAATACCCCAATACCCTGGGACCTCCAGCCACTGTGCGGTGCACGGTCTTCCGAATTCCGAATCTCGCTGAAGCTTTGTGGGCATCCTGGTGTGTCTCCAGAGACACAAATCGAGTCCGAAAAGTCCCCTCACAAGAGTCCTGGACCTTTTAAACAACAAAAATTCAACCGCGATTTTCTGTCTTCTTCTGTGCTCCTTGAAAAGGCACCAAACCTGCAGAACTGCATTCAGCCACGAGAGAAATCTTGCCTAGAGCCTTCTTCATCGATCCCTGCTGCAAAGTCCCTTCTGAGGTCTTGTGTTCAGTCTCCAAGACAAGGAATCCAGTGACCGGGTATTTGGCTGAAGTTCTCCTGCTGCAATCTCTTCTTCATTGCTGAGGTACTGTGTTGGCTTGGGTATACACTTACCTTAAGCCTGTTGGGATTTCTGTGTAGCTTTGGGGTGTCTTCTGTGATTGGAAGGTCCCTCATCCAGTGCACCCAGTCCCACTGCTAGAATCCTGCTGGGGTGTCTTCTGTGAAGCCCCTGGACCCTCTTCTAACCCTAGAAGTTAAGTACTCGCCTGTTTGCCAGTTTTCCTAAGGAACTCTGACTTTTGCTACTAAAGAACGTATTCTAACACTGCCTGTTGGTCACTAGTCCTAGTGACCCCCCTTCTGCTACGGAGAACACTCATGCTCCAAAAATAAGGGAAAGACTTTGAAGGGATTGGGACTTCTGCCTAGAAAAGAAATCAAGTCTTTGACTTACTTGTAAAGAGTTGGTGGGTGACTGTAATTCTAAGAGTGAACAGCTACAAAAGTTCTTACTGATCTTGAATGTGTGATGCACTATTCTTAAAAGTATGGTTAACACTTTTACTTCCTTAGCCACTGTTTTGCCAGTCTAAAATAAAGTAGATGTAAAGGTGTTTTACTCTCCTGTAATTAGGTCATGCCTCTTTACAAAAGTAATGTGTTGGTTTCACCAGATTATTCCTGTATGGTTGTGGTTGAGTGTCCTCCAACTGTTGGTATCAGCAGGTTAGTCCTGCTAGGATAACTGTATGAGTGTCCCCCAACTGGGTCTTGCTTCCCCTGACTTGCTGCTAGCCTGTCCTTAATAAGTCTACATTAGGTAGTTGCCTACCCAGAATAACTATTCAGGAAAGTGACACATTAGGTTTTACTTTCCCCTTCATTGTGAAGTTAAAGTATGTGGGTTTTACTTACCTTGTTTTAGCTGTGTGCCATCCAAAACAAGTTACCAGAGTTATTGCTTACCTCAATCTGGGGTTCCCCGATTTCCAAAGCATATGTAATTGTATATTACATCCTTAGGTTTTACTCACCTGGTAGAACTATGTGTTATGACAAAAGTGGTTATATGTTTCTACTGCACCTAGAATACGTGTTTCACTATTCACCAAAAAGTATATTGTCCAGTTGACTGTTTATGTGATTTGTTCCAAGAGTCACTGTACAACTGGAAGGGCCTACTGCCCTTGTATTATCAAAGGTAATCTGAAAGTAACCATTGGTCTTTCACTCCCAAAGAATAGGCTTGACCTATACTAAATGTGTATAACAAGGTTTTGACTTACCTAGAACTACTGTTAGGTGTTCCAAATAAGGTTTATACTTGGGCCTGTGTGCTTTCAAGTATAGGGTTGTGTTTTATATTGTGATTTCATATAATGTGTTAGTACTTAACCCCTAGATTTATCTGGGCCTACCTGTATTTCAATAAATCCTTTATTTTTACAATACATAGTGTTTCAGTGTTTCTTTGGATCATTTGTATTACAATTTCACTTTTACTGTATCTACTGCCCTCTCTCCCTCCTAAGATAAGCCTGGCTGCTCTGTCTATGCTACCCTGAACTCAGGTGGTACAGCCTTATACTAAGAGTGGAGTCTTGTTCTGCCTCAGTTGAATGGTTTTATTAGGCCCTTAGTTGGACTTCAGAAAAACTGTCCTAACAGTCCCCCGTGCCCCCTAGTGGCGTGCTCCCCACCAGCAAAGTTGGAGGAGCCCGCCCGACCACTGTGGCGGTCCGGTGTCCCCTGCTGGGCCCTGCGAGGAGTCTGCGGCAGGAGAGAGGAGTGGTGGATGTGGCCCCCCTCCAAGAAGAGAGAAGCACTTTATCAAGGACTTGATTGTCTTTTCCACTATCGTTTCCTCTCTTCTGGCGCCAATGCCCAGAGAACTCTCTCCTAACTATGCATACAAATGAAAGCACAGATAAGCTTTGTAGCAAATAAAACCTTTCCTTCCTTCCTACAGTGCAAGCCCTCAACCTTTACCATATAGACTGGGGTAAAAACACTCCTCACTGGTATCCCCCACCAAAATCCCTACCAATTCCATTTGCAATGCTGCTGTGTGGCCGATTTCCATCAACCCCAAACGTAATCACAACACTAGTCTAATTAGCTGCTGTCCCATGTCTGCATACAGTTCAAAACATTTGAAAGACCAGCCTGTGACAGGGTCAGTGCCATGATCCTGTCAGGGAAAAGGGGAGGTGGGGGAACTCCAGTCTCTGAGACTGCCTCAGGTGCCATTAGTACAAAATGTATAAAGCACGAACTAAGGCCGAGGGCATCTAGGCGCCATGCCTGTGAATGATGCCACCCTCGGTCACAAAATACCTCTTCCCAGGAAGGGGTGATGAAAGGCCTATGCGAACTCTAAGGAAGGAACAGACAATACCATAACATTGTGTGGGTCTCAGGGGATGAGGCCCAGCCCAACCAAGGAGACAAACTAGACAGTTTTGTTTGGGAAAAGCCATCTATCTAGATTTTAAATTGGGCCAGTCTTGGTACGATTGCCAAAATAAAGTTGTGAAACTCGAGCATATGTTCTTGCTGCCCTTTTTGGTCCCAGGCAACCCATTGATGAACTAAATTCACTAATGAGTCAGATTATTTACATGACTGCTGGGGCACTTTTCTGGTGAGAACAAGTCTTCTATTAAAGTTATCTCATCTTCCAAAAACAGACATAAATCTTTAGCAGTGTTGGCAATTCTTTGCATCTTTTTTTTCTAATTTATTTTCCTACACCATTTAGTAAATACTCATGTGTTTGATGGGATACACAAACAATAATTATAGCTTTAAATGTTTGTAACTTGTAGGAATGATACTTGATTTGGAGTTTTCCACCTATAGAAATGAAGAATATTGCAAGTCATCCTGAAGTTCCAGGATCTTATAAATGCAGAACGGTACAGGCCGAGTGACAGGATATGGGCAAAGACCATTTCAGTCTCTTGCATTATCGTTTTGACATACAGTTGAAAGTACTGTATCCCATGTGCAGAGCACACACTAGACACTCATTTGTCCCAACACATTTGCACAGGGACGTTGTACGCTAGACAGTAGTGCTAAAAGGGCAGGAGATCAGCATACCATAACAGAAAAAAAATCCGATGTGACTGATTATTAGTGAAGCTTTTCTGAGCTAGACATTAGGTGTTCCCATTGAAGTAAATGAGATTAATGCTTTTGAAAGTTGAGAAAGGTTTGCTGGGTGTGTGAGCACATTGCAGTTTATTGGGGGCTATTGGTGTGTTTAGAAGCTGAAAATTGATTCAAGGAAGCAGACAAACTTAAAACAATTGTGAGTGAAAGGGATGAGTGAGCTACCTGTATCTTATAAAAGAGAACCAGTTGCTACACAATTGGGGCTCAATGGCAGTAACAATTAAAGAGTACAGGTCTACATATTTCCACCTCTGACACCAACAAGAACTGATCTCACTGACTTTGTATGTGAATGCTAACACTATGACCCTCCTGTGAACCAGCGTTGTATAATGCGGTCCTGAGCCCATGCGGGTGATTTATGCCCTGCACTCTGAGAATGTGTGGAGGACTAGCATCTCATATTGTGGATGTTCTCGTGATTGGTATCTCTGATCTGAGCATGTGCCGACAGAAAATATCTCACTCTGCATTTCCAGGTGGATAGTGCTTCGCATTTCAGCATGCTCAGGTACACTGTGTTTAAGTGTTTTAAGCATGGGTTAGCCAATTCTAGCATCCTGCATTACGAGTATGCGCTGGCAAAATGTGACCCATATTCTAAGCATGTAAAGACGATTAATATGTCACACTCAAAGCATGAGTTGATGGTTAGGGTCTTGCACTCTGTACATGTACAGATCAACAGCATCTTTCACTTCAAACATGTGTTTGTGTCAGTGTTGAACCCTATGAAAAAGCAAAAGGAAAAAACAGCAAACCAAAACCATATCCTTCCTCAAACGCAGAAAGCTTTGCCAATGTATTATTTTGCAATAGAAAAACACAAGTACTATCACTGAGCCAAAACTAAACAAAAAAACAACGCCATGTCCAGAGGCTGGCTTTAGACTGTGCTTTCAGGAGGAATTACATTTCTGGCTGTGGGCAGCAAGAAAACAGCACTTAAGCATAGCTAAAAAAGCTTTGAAGGGTGGAGATTTCATACAAAGGGTGAACACTGCGCAATTAATTGACATCACAGTATCCACAGACCTTAAATATTTTCTAATTGGCTCACAGGCAACCTCCAGGATGACCATTGAGGGATCAAGTTCTCGTAGCGCTTTGATGGCAGAGATGTAGAGAGTTATTATGTCAGAAGTATTCACACCTGCAAACACAAACAAATGATAAAGACTTATTTTGCATTACGAAAAGAAAGCACCAGTTCCCACTGGATAATGCATAATACTCCAACAAAAGCAAAAGTGTCATTTGATGAGAATATAGGAGTTTTTTTTATAATAACACTACTTATTCATCTACGAAAATTGTACTTTAAATGATTATAGTAGAATGGGATGCAATATTGATTGACACAGTTGCAAAAGCAAGTACACAAGCATATATTTGCTTGAACACCATCCTCAAATCCCTCAAAGCCACATCATATAACAAATAATTGTCCACTCAACAAATCACTCGGACCAGCCCCTCCGATTCCATTCTTGATCATCAACTACTCACTACACCTCAGTCATTTACCCTACTTTGCATGTAAATGGCTAAATGCTCTTCCTTGTGGACATAATCCTGATAATATTGCATACTGCCTCATCACCTGGTAAAATGATAAAAAGGGCAGTGGGAATTCAGGCTGAAAACGGTAACAAATCAACATAGCCTCCTTCGGATCTGCACATTTTCAATGCCACAATCGCCAATATCCAGGACATCAGTAGCACCCTATGTATCATAGATACAAGTAATCTGGGCCTACTGAAATTTTCAGAGGCAATCAACACCAAAACCCTCTCTCTATCCTTCCATCCAGCTTAGGCAATTCCCAAATTTTCAATTCTATCAATTGATATTCTAGATTTACAAAACATATTTAGGTGGGTCCTATTATTCAAGCGACATCACACTAGACCAGCACAACATCAACACAAATCTCCCCATGAAATTGTCAGTGGCAGGTGAAATACACCCACTCAGTGCGTATCTGGGCTCCATTCAAACTCTGTTCACAGTTTACCTCAAACTAAACTTACAGAGGGAATTCATGCACATCAATCAGGCCATGCTCCTGAAACTAACAGAAGAACGGTTATGCAAGAAACACCTTTGAGACTTTTCCACTCCTTCAAGTGGCACATTTCTGGGCTTCTACATGAATTCCACTCCGTCTTTCGAAGGGCATATATAGCAAATCCCAGATGCCCGGTTACTAAATGAAGTGTCAAAAAACACACAAGAAAGCTCAATTACCCCACTGTTAGTCCACCTTGCACTTGGGACAGGGACAAAAGGAGAGAATTTCGTGATAGATTATCTGTTTTATCCATCTAAGAATCACATAGAACAAACATAATTTTCCAAAGAGTAGGCAGAGTAAAAACACATTTTTTAATCAAAGAAATATTGATAACACAAAGAAAAATATGTGATGGGTGCTTTCCGCAAGACACCTCAAACTTAAAGCAAGTTGAAAAACTCAAAAGATTAAAAAGTCCAGCAAAAATACATTTACTACTAGCGGTGTCTAGAGTTAGTATAGTGACATTTATAACAGATCACCTCAGCAAACTATTTCAAACAATTTTGGTTCTTTTGCAAATATTTTCGGGGGGGGGGGGAACTCTAAGTATACAGCATAAAATTCTAATACTGCGGAGAAAAGACACATTAATTGTAGTGTCTGTGGGATGTCTACATATGTTTCGGCACACAGATTACATCAACACCATCCCTGGTGTTCTGCTGTTTTACTTGTGGCCCTCTTCAGGACGGTTAATTGTTTGTCAGTTGACAAAAAGTTCAAAAAACAAATCCCCAGGTGTTTCACACTTTTTTCGTGCTGTAAAAAATGAAGAAGCAGAATTTGTGTTAGTGCTTGGTCTACAACAAAAACGATAAAAACTCTCTTGGTAAAAGTTTGCGTAAGTTGGGCTTTTTTATTTCCCATGTCTCAACTTTTCACTGACCTTTCTATGCTCTTGTGGTTGGACTAAAGGTTGGTTTCTATCGCGGGGGAAGTGAAAGATCACTTCTTTTTCATGAATTCCGTCGTGCAGCGAAATTATTTCTGTTCTGCTTTCGTGGTCAATGGGCGATTTTGTCAGCCAGGAGGCACTTGTAAAAATATTTTCTTTCAAGCCAAGATTTCTTCTCCGGACCTAGTTATAAAACACAATCATATTTTTGATTTTGCTAATTGTTTCTTGATGTGCAGGATGGCGCATGTTATCTAACGTATGTACTAACCTTGTGTTTCTTTGGTGACTTATTGATAGCGTTGACGCTAGATCCCAGAAGCCTTCAGACTTGCTTCGGACACAGTCTTTCAGTTTAATGCCGTTTTTATTTCTGTCTTGCCCACTGTGAGGACAAAAGGTGGGGGGGAGGGGCGTTAGGAGGGCTCTTAAGTTACTTGTAGGCTTTCAATAGTTTAGCAAGAAAAAGGCATCCAGATGTTTCTGTGCCTTGGTTTATCCCGCTTTTCACATCTCAGATATTGGAAAAAACCAGGGATAATTTACCTTATAAATGATACCGGTGGGTTCAGAAGGCTCTCGGTTTTGTGACAGTTCCTCTTGGTCTGCGCGCGGAAGCCAATTCGAATTTCGCTGTGCCGTGTTCTCTTCCGTGTTTGCGTGTCGTGTCACTGTACGTGTGCATTTCTGGTCTGCGTTTTTCTTTGGAAAAGACATACGTCTGGTCCAGACGCCCATCTTGGAAAGGTGTAAATTCATTCGGAGGGCTATTGATTCCAGCTGAGGTTCTTTTTCTTGCGAAATATTTGACTGAGCTTATGCCCGAAGTTCATTTATTTTGCATGATTGCACATTTTATTGCTTGCTGCAGATGGTGTCATGCTGCCATTAATGTGGTTTATAATTGTTAACGCTATCAATAAGTCACCAAAGAAACACAAGGTTAGTACATATGTTAATTAACATGCGCCATCCTGCACATCAAGAAACAATTAGCAAAATCAAAAATATGATTGTGTTTTATAACTAGGTCCGGAGAAGAAATCTTGGCTTGAAAGAAAATATTTTTACAAGTGCCTCCTGGCTGACAAAATCACCCATTGACCGCGAAAGCAGAACAGAAATAATTTCGCTGCACAACGGAATTCATGAAAAAGAAGTGATCTTTCACTTCCCCCGCGATAGAAACCAACCTTTAGTCCAACCACAAGAGCATAGAAAGGTCAGTGAAAAGTTGACACATAGGAAATAAAAAAGCCCAACTCACACGAACTTTTACCAAAAGAGTTTTTATCGTTTTTGTTGTAGACCAAGCACTAACACAAATTCCGCTTCTTCATTTTTTACAGCACGAAAAAAGTGTGAAACACCTGGATTTGTTTTTTGAACTTTTTGTCAACTGAAAAACAATTTACCGTCCTGAAGAGGGCCACAACTAAAACAGCAGAACACCAGGGATGGTGTTGATGTAATCTGTGTGCCGAAACATATGTAGACATCCCACAGACACTACAATTAACATGTCTTTTCTCCGCAGTATTAGAATTTTATGCTGTATACGTAGAGTTTTCTCCCCCCCCGAAAATATTTGCAAAAGAACCAAAATTGTTTGAAATAGTTTGCTAAGGTGATCTGTTACAAATGTCACTATACTAACTCTAGACACCGCTAGTAGTAAATGTGTTTTTGCTGGACTTTTTAATCTTTTGAGTTTTTCAACTTGCTTTAAGTTTATGAGGTGTCTTGCGGAAAGCACCCATCACATATTTTTCTTTGTGTTATCAATATTTCTTTGATTAAAAAATGTGTTTTTACTCTGCCTACTCTTTGGAAAATTATGTTTGTTCTATTTGATTCTTAGATAGATAACACAGATAATCCATCACGAAATTCTCTCCTTTTGTCCCTGACCCAAGTGCAAGGTGGACTAAAAGTGGGGTAATTGAGCTTCCTTGCGTGTTTTTTGACACTTCACAACTTAGTCCCTACTTCAGCTCAATCCCCCTAAAACAAAAAATTGGGACTCAACCCTTTCTTACGCCAGTTACTAAATGAGCCTCCACCAGAAAATCGAACCATTGCTGCTATCCAGACACTCAACACATGGCACGCTTCCACAACAAAGTTGGCAACGCCCAAAAAAAAGGGCTCTTCAACTATGCCATTTCTTCCATAAAAGACTAGCTATATACAGCAGGATGCCTGTACTATAGTCATGACTTACATTAGCCCCACACTTTAGGCGCCCCCCACGTCTACCTTCACAGGTCTACATCCAATTCAAGTAGCTGTTCATCATACACAGAACTCTCCACTCCAGCAACCGAGAACAACCAAATTAGAAATGCCACCCCCCTGCAAATACAACACAAAGTGGATTTTAATAGAGACAATCTGATGGGCCACCAAGTAAAACACCAGGAGACCAGTCTTCTCATTCTATGTCCCATTTACTAGAACCCTCTGCTCATCCATTTTATACTTCCTCCCTGGAGACTTAAGAAATAACTGTTCCTCTTAATGCAACAATCCCATCCCTGATCTAACCCCACATCACCTTCCTCCCTCTACCAATACCACCATTGCTATTGCCAACCTTCTCATTGAGCTATGCTCTGGCTAAAAGCATTGGTTTCTCACAAATTAAATTATGTCCGACTAGCTGTCCCTGATATATTCAATTGACTGAAGTGCCACTGGGATGTTACGTCCCCTATTCTATTTAATTTCTATATGCTCCTATTGGCCAATATTATTAAGAACTTCAATATCTAATTGCAGATGTATACAATGGACAATCAGCTAGTAGCCTGGTCTGGACAATGATTATTGGACCATAGCACAAGCCATTTTCACCTGTGGAGTCTCTCCCAGGCTGCCTTAAAGAAACCAACGGATGGCGGTTTGACTGTAAACTAGCCATCAATATCAACAGATCAAGACATACTCTTTCTCAGCTCTCAAACAGCTAGGTCCACCAACTTGGTAAATCCCATCACTCCCACTATTCTATCACACCTCACTTATCAGAGCCATCATACTCATTAGTTGGCTATGCAAATAATTACTCCACTGCCCTTACTCAGTCCTCCTTAATATGCTATAAACTATTTAAAACAAAGCTGTCAAACTCATTTACAATTTTAAGTCATATAATCATACATCAGTTGTGCCTCAATGACATCAGCTTAAAGTTTACTCCCAGATCAAACTCAAGGTGGTATTGCTCATCCAGAAGACGTTGCATGAGACTGCTCCGTCATTTCTCTGCTACCAGATGATACTTTACTGCCAGGCAGGATCATAAGTCCATCTGCCTTCACTTTATCAGTTCCGAAATTTCAAACGCGGTGCCATTGAGACTGTAGTTTCACTATCTAGGCCACCCAAAGGTAACTATTTTTACTCAGCAAAAAAGAAAACAGGACTTGGTACTGTTTTGCAGTGGCGAGTGTAAAGAAGAAAGGAGGAGAATCAACCCATTGAACTCACAGAAAGGGAACAGAGGTGCGTGTGCCTTTAACAACCTTCCAGCTGGTCAGCTGACTATTTAAGGCCGCCTCTGTCGCCCTTGCGGCGTGAAGCCCTGAGGTGGAAAGGGCTGAGGACTTGGTACTGTTTTGCTGTGGCGAGTGTAAAGAAGAAAGAAGGAGAATCAACCCATTTAACTCTCAGAAAGGGGACAGAGGTGCGTGTGCCTTTAACAACCTTCCAGCTGGTCAGCTGACTATTTAAGGTCGCCACTGTCGCCCTTGCGGCGTGAAGCCCTGAGGTGGAAAGGGCTGAAGACTTGGTACTGTTTTGCTGTTTGGCGAGTGGGTGAGCCGTATTAGTGGTGGCAGCGCCGTCCCCAGCATTGAGGACTCGAGCTCAGAAGCGCTGTGACTGCGCTGGCGGACTAGCTGAAGCTGTAGCCCCACAGCATCCTCAAATCAGTCCCAAAGTAAGTTGCTACTTCTCCTGTTCTTCAGCTGTGGATGATTTTAACCCTGAACCTGAATCTGTTCTACACCTAAATTGTGACACAGTAACTGAAGCACCCATTGCCTCTAACGGACACCAGTATTCACTGGAGGTAGTCTGCCCGGCTGCCGGTGTTGCTGAGGAGATCAGCGGCGCAGTACTTACTGCCGTTGACCGTGTCCGCGCCGAGCATAATTACACCTCGGCGGTTCAAAACTCATTCGAAGCAAGTTCGAAAGTTAATGTCATATTTTAAAACAGCGTTAACATCCCCCCCACGCCAAACTCACAAATAACACTTACCCACGTCCTGACTCTGTGGATGGTGGCTTGGAGGACCCGATTGACGGTGGGGGGAGGAGTTCGCTGCAGCGCGGCATGAGAGCCGTTGTGATTGGGGAGGTGGCCAGCGGCTCCGGAGCCGAGGATGCTGCCCCTGGCGGAGATCACACACAGGGTTTGGGAGGTGTGTCCGCGCAGGGTAGCAGCCCCCCAAAATTATTCAGGGCAGACGCGGCTGCTGCTTCACAACTGAGTGACCCCATGCGCCTCATGTTTGTTTGCGAGGAATTCACTCGTACCATAAAGGATTTAGAGGTCCCGTTTAGCGTGAGTTCTCCATTGAGTGCGCAAAATAACATGCTCAATGGGCACACTCGAGAGCCCAATGACAATGACAACGTCTTTCGGCAACTCAGCCTAAGCCCAGAGGCTCAATGTCGGGAGCCGAGTTTGCAACATGGCAGCCTGATGGAACTGCATTCTGCCGAAAAAAGTGCTGCAAGAAGAGATTCACTGGGTGTTGTTAACAACATACTACAGAACCTAGTGCTCATGAATAAAGCATGTTCAAACAAGCAGCCTAAAGGGCACAGGATACCTGTGGAGTCTCAGGTGAAAACAGCCATAAACAAAACCACACCCAATTAATGGGGGCCACTGGAGACATATGGACAAAAGTTTGCTACAAACGTGTTAAAACACATGAACAACAGCTTAACGGGGAGTCGTGGCATGATTTATCTTGCATTCACTTGACCTCCCAAAAAAGGCATACAGTTCCAAATAGGAAAGAGAACGAAGTTGCAGAGGAGGTGTCCTACAACGAGGCCTCCTTGCACAATGACACCATGGACTCATCCTTGATGGAACGCCAGTTTCCTAAAATTTGGCATGACAAGGATTATCTTCCTGGTAAGATACCTAATCAATAAGTACAACCCCCAAGAACAGAAACGCTTAACACGTTGCCTTCGACTGAACTTCAAACCCTCCTAATGGCATCCTCAGCGATTTCTTTGGCCCCATTCATGAAAGTTTATGAGAATATACATGAGGCAACCAAAGACCTGACGACTGTCGTGGCCATGATGACCTCTAAATTGATTAAAATAGAAAAAACTTGCGATCGCGCGTATCTAGAGCAATACAAGGGAATCAAAAGATTGGATACTGCCTTCAATCTATTAAGTGAGGACAGAAAAGGCGATTCAACCGATAAAAGGTTGTTCGCTGAAGTCGCCCGAGAGGCACTTGCAGTATTCAAACATGATGCAAGACAACCATCCTTGTCAAGTACCCTTGGGGTTTCCAAAACTGATGGAGTTCAAGCAAGCATTAAGACTAGAACTCAAGTTGAGCACGAGCAAAACATTTTATTACACCACCAACAACCCCAAGCTGGTGCTTTGAGTCAGCCGGAATTACAATGCCTTGAGTCGACAACTCCGATCCAGCGCCGATCAGATGACAATTTGGCCCCACTAGAGGCCAAGGAAGACAATGCGGCTTCAATGGATCTAGCAAGCAAGGTCTCGCAATTACCATCAAAGACTGGACCCCCGCTCATCAGTAATTTCTTTTAGCCTAAACGTCGCGGACATGTCATTCCATACGGCATTTGAACATGCCAGACGTTCCGCTAATCAAGCCTTCCATGACATCCAATTGGCATCGACCTCGGGAGTCAAATTTCAACCTGAAGCGAGCTCAAAAGATGAGCCTCTTCCTCCTACAGTGGGGCAGCCAATTGTATATTCAATCTTCACAGGTGGGTCACAAAACTCAGGCAACTCTGATAAATTGCCATTAAAACCTCAACAAGCCGTTAAGATAAACATCAACAAATCAAAGAAACAAAAGGCGAGGAAAGACACTCTAAATGGAGCTCGGAAGTTCTTGAGGAACATTAAAATGGTCCAAATAGTGTCAACTGACACTGACAAACCATCTACGGGCCCTGTCTTACCTAATAACAAAATTCAAACCCAAGGTGAAATCGTAAATTTAACACCCTCAAAGCAATCTCAAACGAAGGTCACAACACCATCTGCGGATATACCGCCAGAGCTCCTAGACTTGTCAATTTACGATGATCCGGAATATGTGGATCTGGATGAATCGACATCGTCAGGCAAAGGCTCAACGAAAAATATGGGGAAGCAAACAACTTTGGTGCCCATCCAAAGCAAGGGTGTATTTGTACAGCCTGTAGCCAAAATATTCTTAGACAAGCCTGAATCATGCCAACTCCGAATCGTCAAGGAGGATTGCAGAACTCCCGTAACAGAACGCGGGTCATATGAAAGAACTTGCTACATCATTGAAGAAACAGACTCTTATCAATCATTGCCTCCCCCCTTACACAGTCTGGCGTTTTTGACAATGCAGGAGAAGAGAAAGCAGTGTCTAGCTAACCTTCAAGCTACTAGACCGGGGAGGTCATGGGTAAACTCGGGCCAAACTGACAAATCAGTAATTGAAAAAGGTCCACACGAGAAGTTGACTACACTCGCCAATGCCGAGTCACTGGATAATAATCGAAGAAAGGTGCAAGGTCTTGTGGCCGACAGACGTCTTCAAAAAGTAAGCCATCCAAAGCCAGTCCCAAACAAGAGCACCATTAACAAGCAAAAAATTGAGAGTTTGGAGTCGATTGAAAACTTGACCATGAATCGAGGAAACTTAATGAAGCTACTCCATTTTGTACCAAGCTTTCGGGCAATAACTTCAAATTTGTGGAGTTTCCAGAAGAAGGAAAGAACGATAAGGTGGTGCTCCACCTAACCTCAGCATTAATTGCAACAACAATATTAGAGGGAAACGTAGCGTTGTTCTCATTGAGGTTCGAGGTCTACAAATTTACTGAGCCCGAGTCGTCACGACCTGCCTCTAATGGAAATTCGGCAGTTCTAAGGGCTGTGTCCACGAAACCACCTCCGGAATCAAGCAGAGGTCCTGCGGGAATGGATACACAAGGGCATTCAAGAATGTCGCAAGGTGTTGACCATAAATGTGATAAATCACTGCCTCCCTTGAGGCTAACTCAAACATCAACGAGCGATGGCGTGAAGGCACCAGATGGACAAAATGCACAAATAAGAATTACAATACAAAGGAAAGGACCATCTGACAGCAACATCAAGGAGGGAACTAAAACTTCAACCTCCCTCCTGTCAAACTATGAATGGCAA
Source organism: Ambystoma mexicanum (assembly GCF_040938575.1). Lineage (NCBI taxonomy): Eukaryota > Metazoa > Chordata > Amphibia > Caudata > Ambystomatidae > Ambystoma > Ambystoma mexicanum. The sequence goes on along the minus strand of NC_090929.1, from coordinate 383,410,500 downwards.
TGGTTGGCAGGGGCCCTAAACACAAAAACCAAGCAATAACGCCAGGAATTTGAAACCTCACAAGAGTGTAATTTGGCCTCTTGGAACACACGAGGCTTCACACACCTGTTCAACTCAACCTGGCTGGATAACATCCACATTGCGTGCCTTCAAGAGACATGGCTAAGTGACATGCCTATAACATCAGAGTTTGAGGTCGCAATAAATCCGGCAATAGAAGCAAAACAAGGGCGCCCGATGGCAGGTATGTTAACTATGGTGAGAAGATCCTCGGGTTGGCGATCACAAACTCTGTCAACCTTTTTCCTTACATTCAAAAGACCTCTATTGAAAGGTCGGGTGCACACGAGCACATACCAGACCGGATTATAATACTGAATTTGTATTGGAACCATCCAAGAGCGGGAAAGTTAGACTACATCGATCAGATATCAGCTCTAATAGATCTTCGGTTGGAAGCCCTAGGGTGGGTGAAGAAAATCCTTTGCAGTGATTTAAACATCGACCTCTTCAAGCTGTCAAAACCAGAGCTAATCATACTGGCACAGATTTGGTTAAACAAAATGAATCTATGAAATTTCCAGATGTTGAATGGAAGCACTCAAGATGACATACCACCAACATCCATGTGGCATCGTGCTGAGTCATCTTCAATCATAGACTACATGTTCGTGTCTGAAGCTCTGCACCCAAGGATAAACTCGTTGAAAATCTGAAAAACAGCAAACGGCGATCATGACATGCTACTCATGAAATATGCAACAACTGCAACCACTCAAACTCTGTGGGCACATAGAATTCTGGTTGAATCAAACCGAGTACGCTTAAGACTGGATGAGAGTGAAATTAACACCGTGACGAACCAGTATTGTCAACTGGGTGCAAATCTCGAATACGACCAACTATTGACACAATTTAAAACAAAAAAGGTTGGCCTAAAAAACTCATATGGTTCGGGCTCATCACTTTGACCTTGAGATCCTCAAACAAAAACGTAGGATGCGGGCTGCACTTAGGAGAATCCAGTTCCTAGATGATGCCGCTCGTAAATTGGAAAAAAAGGCAGTGAAGCAAAGATAAGAACTGGCTAAAGCTGCACAAGCACGCCTTATTACAAAACGATGCAGAACAAATGTTAGCAACTCTAAAGAATAAAAACACGAGGGACTTTTGGAGCCTTATTAACACTCACAAGCTCCTCAATCAGCATTGCAGTCCTGCATGGTCTCAGAATCTTCTTGGATAGCCCATTTTGAAGCTCTATACAAAACAACCGAACAAGTAAATGTCCCAGTGGAAACATCTACGAAACCATGGGCCTTGACCTTCTTGAGAGACGATATTGTATCAATAATCAAGAACGCAAAAAGATTGCGAGCCCCAGGCCCGGATGGCCTTACCAATTTTACCATTAAACAGCAACCAGAGTCATGGGCAGCCCTATGTGTAGCTTTATTCGATAGAATAACCAAGTGCCGTAGGACCTGAAAATCTTGGAAGTCTGCAGTTATCGTCCCGATTTTCAAGAAGGGTGATAGAACATGCCCTAAAAACTATCATCCAGTTGCATTGTTGGAAGTACTAGGGAAAATCTATGCCACAATGTTAAATCAAACCATGTAGATAAAAGGCAATCTGGGTTCGTAAAACAGGTGGGCTGCTTGCTAAACCTGCTACTTTTCAATCTGATTAAAATGGAGGCGATAAAGTCAAACACGAAGGTCTATTTGGCCTTCATTGACTTTTCATATGCATGCAACACCATTGACAGGTCACTCCTGTGGTTTAAACTACAAAGTTGGGGATGCCCAGACGATTTACTAGCAGCTATTCGAGATCTCCACTCTGAAACTTCAATAAAAATCCGTCTTGATCGTTCTGGAACTCTAGCTCCACCGATTAAAACCCATAAAGGGGTAAAACAAGGATGTCCTCTAGCTGCCGCAATATTCAGTTTATTTGTATCGGATATAGGTCTATCCATCGACTCAGTAATTTATTTTCCACCAAAAGTAGCTAGGTCACACCTAAGCTGGCTCTTGTATGCCGACGACTTGGTCCTGATGGACGTAACACCCGTTGGCCTTCAAAGTAAAAACTGAACGCTGTCTGCCAATACGCCGCAACCAACCAACTTTTGATAAACACAAAAAAAAAATTGAAATTCTAGTGCTCAAGAACTTGAATGGCCAAAGCGTGAAAAAACTTAGATGGTTTCTAGGACAGGATTTAATTCAGACATCCCAGAGTGTAAAATACCTTGGAATGCTAATAAACTCATCCATCAACGATGGGCCATGGATCGCTGATACTCAAAGGAAATGCAGGCAATTGGCAAGTCAAGCCGTCATCATGCAAAAGAAATTTGGGACATTTTCAATAAAACCATTGTTGGCTTTTTACCAGCAAAAAGTAATCTCAGACTTGCTATATGGTGCTGAAAATGCATTGGGCTGTGCCCACGAAACATGGTCATCGCTAGAGAATTGTTTCTGGTCCAAGGCACTGGCTATCCCAAAGGTAATCCTGACAGCGTGTGTGAGATATGAACTGTCGCTCATATCGCTCCACGCTAGGGTATGCTGGAGCACGGTGAGCCGGTTTCGTAAAATTCGCTATCGCGAGCAAATACTGCAATTTGACATTTTTCATTGTTCAACACAGGTGAACAATAGCATGGTGTCACTGTGGATCAAGAGATGCGAAGGGATCCTGAAAGAACATGGAATCAGTCTGGACATACTTCATGACAACCCGAATGCCGCAAAACTAAAAATCTGGCGTGCCGAATGGGACCAAACTTATACTCAACAAGCTGCGGCAAAAATGATGAGCGAATTACCGCTTGAAATTAGGGCATTCAACTCACCACAATGCTACATCGAGCTGTTGCCAGATCCTCAGGCACAAAGAGTGTTCATGATGTTACGTCTAAATACATTTAAAACCAAGGAACGGATGGGCGCATGGAAATGTAACAAAACCATAAATCCAATGTGCAGGCTATGTACTCAGGACAAGGAAACCCTTAAGCATTTAGTGTTATTGTGCACGAAGCTCCGATCTGAAATGACAACCCACATGGGTCCTTGAAGCCTAAATCACCCCTCCCTCTCTGCAGACGACTGGTGGGCCTACATGTTTCAAGGCTCTGATATGAAACGGTTACTGCCATTGACCCGCTTTTTAATAATAATTGAAAATTGCTTGAATCTGCCGTTAGTTGACGAACAATGAAGTCAGTGATTGGGTTGTAAAAAAGCCGGCTAGAGGGGTCTTCATAGGAGTGTGTCTATGACAAAAATTCTTATGTGTTTTGTTATGTGTATTGGTTGTAACATTTTAAAGGTTTGTGATAAACCGATAAAATAAATTTAAAAAAAATGTTAAAAAAAGAAAACTATTACCACTTCAAACGCACCCCATCTATAAATCTCACTTGCTGTATGTGAATATCTTTTTTTGATATGCCCTTGCATCGCATTCTGCACTCTACCCTGCCCCTTCCAGAAAGGTTGTTTTGTTGCCATATTCTTACACGGTTTCTCCTTCTTCCTATTGCACTGAGAAACGATCCAGAAGGAACAAGTTACTTACCTGTAACTATTGTTCTGCAGCATGGGTCTGGTATGGATTCACACGCTCATGAATATTCCCGGTCATCAGGCTGGGAATCTTGGGTAAAAGAAAAAACTGTTTCACTTTCACTGATAAACCAAACACTGAGCTTGGTCATACTGCCCGCAGCCAATGACTGCCCTCTCCCTAAACCCTCTGGCAGCCATCTTCAGATTTGGTAGCACGTAAAGTGGCAGTATGAGCAAGAAGAGTCGGAGAGGGGCAGGAGGGAGGGTTCGAATGTGAATCCATGCCAGACCCATGATGGAGAACAATAGTTACAGGTAAGTAACTTGTTCCTTCTCCAGCATGGGGTCTGGCATAGATTCACATGCTCATTATTAAAGAATACATAGCAGTACAACATTACACAACCACGGGAGGTGGCAAGGCTCAACAGAAGCAAGGAATAAGAGGGGCAAAAAGGAACCCTCTTTTTTGTTGAAGGCGGGCCTGACTCTAGAGGGTGAATAGATTAGCACAAGCGAGAGAAAGAGTCAAAACTACCCCTATTCAGAGACGCAAAGGGGCTAGGTATGGGATGCAGCATGGACTAGGTTTAGCAAATACTAGCCATAGAGGTCACAAAGGGAGGATTATGAGTCCATAGAGAAAAGTCTTTAATTAAGCCATCTAAAAAATGTAGGCCTATAACTCAACATGAGGCCTTAAAAACAAACATAAACCAAGAGGAAAAAAGGTACAGTTACACAATTAGCTGCACATTCTTGTGAGGGTTAGTAGCAAAATTATGTGTGCATTTTCATGTACTACTCAGCAGTAGTTGTACGCAATTGTTGTTGAGGCTCAACAGAAGCAATAACTCTTACCTGTGGAACAGGCTCACCTTCAAGCGAACAGGTTGCGTAGCACTGCTTGGCCGACTTTGAACTCCTCTCTGGAATCCCTGTCGACGCAGTAGAATCTCGTGAAGGTGTGCCTCCACGTAGCAGCCCTGCAGATGTCCAGTAGGGGCACACCAGATAGGAACACTGTCGTTGCAGCGACCGCTCTGGTGGAAAGGGCTCTCGGACGGCCGGGCAGCAGTCAGTTTGCCAACCGGCGACAGTGAATGATACAGCCGGAGAGCCACCTTGAGATGGAAGCCTTGGACAAGGCCTTCCCATGGTGCACAGGACCAAAGTTCACAAAAAGTTGAGACGTCTTCCGGAAAATCTTTGTGCGTGCCACATAGAACTTCAGAGCACGAGCCACATCCAGCGAGTGCAAAGCCCTTTCAGCCGGCAATGAAGGTTTCGGAAAGAACACAGGCAATACCAAAAACTTGTTGAGGTGGAATTTCTACGGGAACTTCGGCATGAAGGAGGGGTGTGTCCATAGCACCACCCTTGTGTCGTGAAAAGTCAGATAATGTTTGCAGGAAAAGGTCTGGATCTCACCTACCCTCCGGGCAGAGGAGATGGCCACGAGGAAAGTCGTTTTCCACGTTAGGAACTTGAGAGGGGCCTGATGCATAGGCTCAAAGGGGGCCCCACCATGAGCCTCGTCAGTACCACGTTGAGTTCCCACGCCGGGGCCGGAACCGTCACTGGCAGGAATGATCGCAATAGTCCTTTGAGGAACTCCTTGATGAGATGGTGGGACCGAAGAGAAGACCGTCCCGGTGATCTGTTTTAGCGGAAGATAGCCGCCAGATGCATCTTGATGAAGGCATGCGCCAGCCCCACCTTGGCCAAGGACAACAAGTACGGAAGAATCTGGGGGGCTGTGAACCTCAGAAGGTTGATCTGCGTCCAGCACAACGTTGTGAAACGCCTCCACTTGTGCCCTTAACACTTCCGAGTCGACGAGGCTCTGCCCTGGCAAGAACCACCTTGCAGTCCGGCGGTAGCTCTTACCCACCGAACTCTAAGGCTGTAGGAGCCAGGCCTTCAGGTTCAGTGATACTTGATCATGATGTAGGATTGCGCCTCCTCCTCTGGCGAGCAGATCCGCGACCACTGCCAGCTTCACTGGAGGCAACGTCGACAGGCTGAGAAGGTCCGGGTACCAAATCTGCCTCGGCCACGCTGGGGCAACGAGGATCATCCTGCATCAGCACCGTTTGAGTTGATTGATGACATGCAGTAGCTGAGGCAACGAGGGAATGCGTACAGGAACAGGCCTTCCCACGGGAAGGAGAACACGTCCCCCATGCTGGTGGAACCCGCATGCGAATCTCTGGTTTTTGGAGTTTGTCACCCTCGCAAACAAATCAATCCTGGGTCTGCCCCACTTGAGGAAGAGGCTGTCCACTTGATCCTGTCGAGGCTCCCACTCGTGGCAAGAGCGCAGCTCCCTGCTGAGGGAGTTGGCCATGGTTTTCTTGACTTCCGCCAGGTGAAAAGGAATGAGTAACATCCCCTGGGCGATGGCCAAGTGCCACAAATCCTGCGCCTATCTGAAGAACGCTGGGGACCTGGTACCCCCCTGCTTCCTGATGTAGAACATTGTAGTGGTATTGTCTGTGAAGACCCTCACCACCTTGCCCTTGAGAGATGGGAGGAACGACTTGAGGGCCAAAAACACTGCTCGCAGTTCTTTCTCCTCCGGTAGTCACAGGCCTCCGGCAAGGAGACATCCGTTGTGGGCTCCCCATCCCTCCAGGGAAGCATTCGTGGTGACCATCTCCTGGTATGGGGGGCTCTGGAAATCCGTGCCCCCAGAGATGTTGCATCGCACGCCCCACCACCTTATCGCTCGACGGATCTCCTCGTCGAGAACAATCTTGTCGCAAAGCTTCCTGACACCTGGATCCAATGAAAGTCCAGGAATTCTTGAAGGAGTCGCATCCGCAACCTGCAGTCATCAGGTAAATACACAACAACTTCATGCTGAGTGGCGACTTGATTGTCCGTACTGTGGCGGTCTTCAGTGCCAACAGCCGTTGCACTTTGCCCAGAAGGGCCGTTCTTCTCTCCTCCAAGGGGGCTGCCAGTCAGGAGACCGCGTTGAGCCTGGACCCCAGGAACAGCGCGTTCTGCAATGGAATCAAGCAGGATCTTTGATCGTTTTTAACGGAGAATCCCAGACCAGTCAGCAGTCGGACAGTCCTTTCCGTGTGTTCGTCAGCGACTTCCCTTGACTTGGTGCGGAAGAGCCAGTCGTCGAGGTCAAGTACACATGTATCCCTTGCAGACGCATATTGGGCCGCCACTGGTGCAAGGCACTTCGTAAACACACTAGGCGCCGACTTCAGCCCGAAGGGAAGGGCCTTGAATTGGTAAGTGCTTGCTCTGCACGATGAAGGCAGGAACTTCTGATGCTTCTTGTTAGCGGGGACATAGGAGTACGCGTCCTCCAGATCCAGCGACATCAGGAAGTCTCCTTCCTTCAGTTGGCCGAGCACGTGCTGCAACGTGACCATCCTGAATTTTTGGAACTTGAGGTACTTGTTGAGACGCCACAGGTCGAGAATGCGCCTCCAGCCGCCTGTCTCGTTTTTACCAAGAAGTATCTGGAATAGTGTTGGGGAGGAGCTAGAGCCTTGGCTAGCACCTTCCTGCACCCCCAAGCGCTTTACAATTAGGCAAGACTTCCCTGAGCACTATAGCACTGAGACAGCTTTTTCATGCAAAAATAATCACACACAGGCGTGGCAAGGCACTACATGAAAATAGTTTGTATTTAAATATAAGGTGCAAATAACTATTAGTTAAATTAATTTGTAAAAATGTTACATTGTATTTAGTTTTCTCAGAGCACAGTAAAGGGTAGAATCCTCTGTGCTAAAAGGAATGCAGCCTGTGTTAAAAATAGACTACAGAGGGGGGGCGCTGTTGAGCAGTCCAAGATGGCTACCTAGCTTGTAAGCTCCGTGCTTCACCGACGAAGATCCGCTGACAGCAGCAGTTTACCGCCACTCTGGTGCCCACAAATATAATCACCTGCTGCTGGTATTGGCGTGGACAACTGGTCCAAATCATGGATGGGACCGCAACATAAGTGCCCAGATATCGTACCTGCATCCTGGCGTGATATGCGGCTGGGCCGTTGAACTGATTTGGGCCCCAAGACGTTGTCTACTGGCGGTCCTGCGCCTGGGATCGGGCTGGTGCTCGCTGTGGGCAGTGGTCCGACGGGCTGGGGCGCTGTGCCCTGCGCTGCCGCCCTCCTGCCTCATCATCTCGCTTCGGCACCGCGGCTCTGGCCATGGGGAGTGCGGCCGGCAGGATCGCGGACCCAGTCTGCTGCGGGTGCCGGCTGGTGCGCTCTCTGGTGTGCGCAGGACCCTGGCCCGACCTCGGCCCCGCCTCCTGATCAGTAGGGGACCCGTGGCTTTGCTGGCTCCGTACCCATGACCTGGGACGCGGCCGATTGGACCACTGGCAGGCGTTCTGAGGACGTCACATGCTGCACTACCAAGTAAGTGCTAGTACTGAGGGGAGTCCTGCTCCTACACCTATCATTGGTTCTGGCCTGGGCCACTCCCAGCACTGCGACACTCATGCCATAGCATTTTGAGCCCATATCACTCCTGTCAGGTGATTGACTGGCTGCACCATGCACGGATTACCCTGGGGACGACTCACTTATTTGTACGGCTGCCTCCATCATATGTTCTGATTGACACATGTGTAATTGCCTCGTGTGAGGTCTCCCTCTTTGCCCTTCCGATATCACCTAGATTGCTGCCCTCTTGGCCCGGCGCCCTGAGTCCAGACCTCTGGCACACCACCAGTCATTGTGCTTTCCTCATTAGATCAGAGCTCTACTGTCTCCCCTAAGAAGCCTAGCTCCAACTGGCACCTCCTTACTCTGTCGGCTTTGACCCTGGGACGGGGTACCGCATGCGTGGATCTGATAGACCTTCGCTTCCCATGGGCTTGGTAGCATTGCGGATGCAGCTCTACTGAGGTCATGGATTGTTAATCTCCTGGTCGCTCTGGCTGTGGGGGGCCTCACCACCTGAGTGTTCGCCCTTACGCCCCGTTCACTAGACCGGTTGCACATATACCATTGGATTCTAGTAACTTCCCTGTTCGCCCTCAGAGACTTGAGTCGGCCTGTTGGGCCCTGAAAGTGATCACTGCTCTTTAAAACACTGACCGTAGGTCACTTGGCTACCCCCTCTGTCTCCAGCACCGGCGCTTACACATTCCAGACACTACTCTAACTGGGCCATAGGCTAGGCGGAGGTGTTGGACGGATCTACTCGACCCCTGAGCTGCACGTGTTGCCTTTCACCCGGGGGCCTGTCCGGCGGGCTGGTGATACCGCTATATAGATGACACACGCTTCTGAACTGTTCATAGGCCAACTCCCACTGGATGCCCCTGCCGGGTTGTGTGTCTGACTCCAGGCCCTCAACACCATCTGCTGTGAATCGCTGTGCCTTGGGTCGGGCCTGGCCTGGAAAGGGAGGAGGAGTACTACGACTGGAAGCTATCTACCTGAGGTCAACTGCACTGTTAGGCATACAGAGATTTCGAACAGATCCCGGGGCGCCAACAAAGTAGGTGCCATGGACAAGTTCACCAAGGCGGTGCCCAGACCAGAGCTGGGTCACTCATCAGCCGGCCAGGAAGATGCCACCACATCCCTGGATATACCGGTCCCCGATCTCACCGCAATGATGGAATCTATGGCTAAGAACTTTGCTTCCTTCCACGAGAAACTAGATGATATTCATGCAAACGTTGCATCACTTAAATCTCAGCTAGATCAGGGCGGGACCAGGATCACAGACGCTGAGTCTAGAATAGGAGCAAATGAGGATGGACTACATACCCTGCAGGATACAGTTGCCTCCCTTACCCGCGATATGAAGTTTGTGAAAGCAAAATGTGGCGATTTGGAGTCTAGATCACACATGAGCAATATTCGAATTGAAGGGGTTCCGGAGAATGCTCTCAAGGGCTGCTTGGAGCTGGCGGTCGAAAACCTGCTTAAAGAACTGCTGGACAGCTATCTGAGCTATCTCCCTTCTTCACCGTTGAATGTGCCCACTGCCTAAACCTGGGGATTTTCCAAGACCCATCATTGCGAAAATCCTGAGCTACAGAGACAGGGATCTAGTCATTCGACTGTCTCGGGAGAAGGGGGAGCTGCGTCTCGGCTCTCAAACAATCAGAATCTTCCCTGACTTTTCCATAGGAGTGCAGCAGGAAAGACGCCAGTTTATCGGGGTGAAAAAGATGTTACGGGAACGGAACGTCTCCTATGCAATACTGTTTCCAGCACACCTCAAGTTCACCTTTAGGGAGAAGCTATACTTTTTTACGGTCCCCGACGAAGCGGTACAGTTTATAGAGGTGCATATACCGCTGAACAACCCGGCAGATTACCTCATGGAAAATGACTAACCAGGGATAGATTTCTCCTGGTTTGCCTGGTTTATCTGGAAACTATTATCCTTCAACGTCTAGGTTGATAGTAGTATTGAGTTTGTTGGTTCCCCGCTGTATGGGAGGATGAAGTGTTGAGTTGTGGTACGCCTTTGACATGCAGGCTCTATGAGGGGGCCTCCCGAATTTATCAGTAACTATTACAATGATACACAAGCTGGTATTGATTGCCTATTAACACACTGCGTTGTGCCTCGTATATTTGAAACTGTTAAGACTATTTCTAGAAGGCAAAGTCACTGTTTTTGTTATTCCCTGTTCCGGAAAGATGAAACTGTGTTGTGTTGGCGTATACTGCCCGTCATGAGTACTAGTTGTGGTACTCCATTGCTCCGGCTAAGTTGGTTGCACGGCAGCAGCACACCCCACTGCAGTGGCAATGGTTACTTTGGAGGCATTGTCAGGTGCATGCCCCTGTTGGGCCTGCAGTGCAGTTGGGCCAAATTGGGTGAGGTCTACTGATACCTGTATGAGGGGGAGGGGAGCGAACACTGCCGATTGGGGAAGGGCGGTGAGGGAGGTGGGAAAGCTGGTTGGGGGAAGTTATACCAAAAATGGCAGGGGTAGAATGGCACTTCACATTACTGAGGGGCGACACAGCAGTCACTCCCATACTGGCATACTTACACTGGGCCACACTTGCTGGGATGTACCCTAGAGCAATGAAATGGCTATAAACATAATGTCATGGAATGTGAGGGGCTTGAGCAATTTCAGCAAGGCTTGTAGGATCACGGTCTATGCCCAAAGGCATAGGATTAAAATACTCATGCTACAAGAAACGCACGCCCGAAGCAGTCTGGCAGTGGGTATCGCACCATCCTGGGGGCCAAACAGATGTTATACAACATACTCATACTCCACACAGGCCAGAGGAGTGTTGACACTGGTTCATAAATCAATTAAATGTGCACTTAAAAAGAGCTACGTCGAACACAAGGCCAGGTATGTCATCCTGTATTGTACAGTGGTGAATAGAGAATACCTTATTGTGAATACGTACGGTCCCAACGTAGACACCCCGGTCTTCTTTGACACTGTTGCCTTGATTCTGTTGGGCTATGTGGGAGTCCAGATCATCTGGGGGACAGGGGGGCTGACATGAATTTAATGTAATACTTGACAGTGGGATGGATAGAACGGGGACTGCGCCTAGAACTCTGTCACGCGCAGCGCAAGGACTACACATGCACAGCACTTGGGGTCCAGGACATTTGGAGGGTCCTCAACCCCCATCTACGAGAATATACATATCACTCATCTGTACATGACAGTTTCTCCAGGATTGATCTCTTTCTGGTATCTAGTGATTTGATTGGAAAGGTCCAGAGGTCCCAGATACTTACTTGCACACTGTCTGACAATGCTCCGATCACTTTATCCAAAGCTGGGATCACCCCCTGCCTACATGCAGCACGTAGTGTTTTAAATCTGCTGCCCTCCTCGATACAGTGTTCAAGGCTGACATTCTGGTGGATATCGTAACCTTTTTCGAGTGTAATACCTTGCATACTACTACAGTAGGGGTCCGGTGGGAAGCCTTTAACGTATACATCAGGGGAAAGTACATTTCAAGGGAAGCGGGAGTACTGAAAACGATAAGGAACGATCTAGGCCGCTCTGAATCTAGGCTGCGGGTGTTGGAACAAGACTGCGCTTCAGCAGTCAACCCTGCCAAACTTGCACAATTTAGGGAGGAACTTGAGGTCTTTGTGACGCATGCCATTAGGGAAGTTCGATATTTCAGCCGACCACAGTCCTCGCAGAGGTATGGGGAGGGCGAGAGACCGGGGAGGACATTGGCTAAACTGGTGAGGGGAGAGTGGCGTCAGGCTCAGATAGAGTGCATTAAGGATCCGCGAGGTATCCCACAATGGTCAGACCAGCAGATACTAGAGGTCTTTACAGAGTTCTACACTAATCTCTATGCATCACCTCAAGAACACAGTGAGCAACTTATACGTTACATCCTTGATCTGATCCCTACTATGTGTATTTCCCAGTCGACTAGAGACCAACTCGATTCCCCGATCTTGTTGGAGGAGATTGTTAAGGCCATCTCAGATCTCCCAAAGGGCAAAGCCCCGGGCCCAGACCGGCTCACTCCTGAGTTCTCCAAGGAACATGTGGCGATTCTTGCCACTAAATTGTTAGAAGTATGGTCTGAATCACTTCAAAAGTCCACCCCCCCCCTGCCTGCATGAAGCTGTCATAACGGTGTTGCTTAAGCCCGATAAACCTGGCAACAAATGTGCCTCGTACAGGCCGCTCTCCCTCATGAATATTGACACCAAGATATTTGCTAAGGTAATAGCAAACCGGTTTCTCCAGATTATGCTGCATCTGGTGCATGAGTACCAAGGAGGCTTTGTGCACGGGAGATCCACTTCCCACAATATATGGCGGCTTTTTAATGTAATGGCTAGAATTGACCGGGACTTGAATGCTGTGGCAGTTACATTGGATGCCCAAAAGGCTTTTGACATGGTCTCGTGGCAATAAATGTGGTTGGTCCTAGAAACAATGGGGGTTGGCCCCAATATTATTGGATATATTCAATTGTTATACACAGCTCCCGAGGCAAGAGTCCGGGTCAACTCCCTAACGTCCACACTATTCACACTCTTCAAGGGCACCCGGCAAGGCTGCCTGTTATCCCTGATCCTCTTTGCATTGGTCATTGAACCGATGGCAGACCATATCAGAGCACGCCATAACCATAGAGGAATACGCTTGAAGGACACCCCCAAAATTATATCCTTATATGCTGATGATGTGCTACTGTACATCCGAGATCCCACTACCCACCTAGACCCTATTTTACGGGATATCACGCGTATGGGCACCTTCTCGGGCTTCACGATCAATTACTTCAAGTCAGAGATATTCCCCGCTCACCAACACCACTCAGCAACCCGAGTCAGAGTTCCTGCTTCGCTGGTCCCCGGGGGGAATCAGGTATATGGGAGTCCGGGTATCCTTTTCCGAATCAACCTTGCTAGCTGAATATTACACTGCTGTCGCACAACAGGCTGAGTCCAAAAAGGTGAGGTGGTGCTCTTTCCCGCTGTCACTTGCTGGAAAGCTCTCCCTCATCAAGATGATTCTGTTCCCTAAACTATTCTACATCTTTGGAGACATGCCCATCTGGCCGAGTATGCCACATATTGGTACCCAAGCCCTCTGACTCGCCAACATGTTAAGCTGGAGATACTTGCGGCGGCTGAGGTTAATATTATAACCCTGATATTCTTTCGGGACTATGTGCCTGATTCTCCATCCAATCCCGTAGCAACCACTCTACTGGCATTGGGCCATCTTCTGAACCGAACGGTGGGACCTTGCCCTTACTATAAATGGCACCCTATCTGGGGATTCCACGGGTTGGCACCCACGCACGATAAAGCATTGGCTAGGCATAGGGGGCTTTGGGGTACCAGGCATTAACTGACTTCTTTGATCTGCAGACATGGAGGCAGGGTCACTCTGGAACCGCTCTGGAGATACTGCAGTACTATAGACTTTGTGCTGCCTTCCGTAGCCAATTCGAGTGGTGCCCGGGGTGTGGTCTCCTCCCAATATAAAATGCTATTAGCGGGGGCCCCAATCCAGTCCCTTAAAACCCGTACAGATTGGGATGACGAACTGGGCCTCGAGATCTCTGATGAATTATGGAAAAAGATGTGCTCGCACACAAATTGGGTATCCCTTAATTTCCGTTTCCGATGTATGCAATTTAAATTGTTGAACAGATTATATTATACTCCCCACAAACTTGCAATGTTTACCCGAAATAGTGCACGTACCTGTGCTCGCTGCAAAATGGAGGGGGCTGACCACTTGCACATATTCTGGACGTGCCGTGTTCTGGGGGACATCTGGGATGAGGGTCTGAAGGCTCTTGCTGACATTACTGGTTCTGTGGTTGATCCTACCCCGCTGGGGATCCTATTTGGTATATGGAATACAGATGACACCAGAAAGATGGCTACATTTCTAAACATAATCTGTATAGTGGCCAAGAAATGTGTGCTTCAGAGCTGAAGAGCCCACCCCCTCCAACCTTTTAGAGGTGGCTCAGCGCACTTACCTGGTCTCAGACCTGTGAGGAAGAATATATTACTATGCTTCCGGTGCATTCGTGCCCCAAGAATGTTTGGTCCGCATTTAACAGCTATCTTATTAACCAAGCTGAGAGTGCCTCGGAGATAGATTCACCCAGGGTTCCATAAGTGTGATCTGAAATGTCAGGGTGTGTTATGAAAAACAGTTTTCTCCTTTTGGAATGGAGTTGCTTTGCCTTATATGAACTGTGTTTTGTAAGTGTGCCGATTATATACTATGCGCCAATGTATGTGTTTGCTGTAAACCTCTGCCTATAAATAAATAGATTACAGGCACTGGATGTCATGATGCCTACCCCCGAGCATCCAGACCAAGTCCATCAACCCCAGAAGCAGGCATGTTACCTGGAGCAAACCCAGCAACCCCTGTTAGGGGCTATCTGGGTACAGTCCTGGTGCCAGGCTCATATGGGACATCAGTCCTGGCGCCATAGGCGCCAGGCTCATATGTTAAAACTTACCTGATGCAGACCATGCTGCAAGGGATCCAAGCATCCAAGCCCATGTGAGGCTTGAAGGGACTATTTTATCTTAGGGACTATTTTGTTACTCGGGTGTGGCTGCGGAGGAATACTTACCTGGGACTACTTTGAAGGCTATTTAAACCACGCCCGAAGAGCAGCACATGCTTCGCGTTATTCTGCATCCAGCAGCGTAACGCTCACTGTGTCTGCAGTTAGCATCCAGCATCCTGCCACGCCCGCCTCGAGTCCAGAGTGCCTAGAAAGAAGGGAAAGAAGAAGAAAGGTTAGAACAAGAGCTTTACTGGAATTCTTACCTGATTTCGGATTCAGCGCATCTTCGAACCAGAAACAGACTTCATTTTAAATGCGTCGCATCACCAGCAGCAGCGCCGCGCCATACTCACCGTTCCTCGCAGCATCTCTACGATCCGGTGCTGTCTCCATCACCTGGTTGCCGCATTCCAGCGTCTTAGGGGGACAAGAAAACAACAAGGTGAGCCAAGGGAACAAACAAGGACAATCTCTTGCCACCATATGCTTACCTGATTTTACCGCAGGAGGTATTATCCACCAGCACGCCAAATCTTCCTACTCTGCACCTGCAAGAAAAGAGAAAGCAGCGAGTTAAACCTTGGCATCATTTACCGGACAGTGTTTCAAAACACAGACTCTTACCTGAACGCTTTCAGCTGCCACAAGACGATCATCTTTTGGGTCTAAGTTGCAAAAGAAACAAGGAATTGGACAAGAGTGATTAATCAGACATTTTGAACTCAGAACTATATACTTACGGCCTTTCGCCCGGAGGTTGGGGGCCAAGATTTGTCCAGAACTCTTCCAATATCCTCAAGCCAGTGAAGTAACTGGCCATCAACGCGCCCCTGCCTTCTTCGCAGGATGGAGAGCTCATCATACAAAACTATAAAGGTGAGCTTTGTGAAAGGGAATGTCAGAAGTGATAAGTGGGGACGCAGTGAGGTGTTAATCCTCAAATCCACGGGTGGCTAATTCCCTTTCCCCGTCTTTAAGAGACTACTTCTACAGGTCAAGCAGACGAAGCTAGGTGGGCCAGTCCAGTCAGTCATCTCTGCACTACGCATCACGTTGGTGGAGACCGTGGCTGTCCAGTTCCACTCGACACCCCTGTGGGAGCCAGGTGAGCGTAACACTGGAGTAGTGTTTGCAAAGGCTGGCAGAGCACACAAGGTAACCTACACAATGTAACATTATGGGAAAACAGGGTTTTTAAGCGGAATTACTGAACCAGATAAAATATAAGAATATTGAGTGAAGTGTTGAGAGTATGGCAGAAAGGTGTGTTTATATATAAATGTTCATAATATAGCAAAATGTTGAAAAAAGAAGCAACAATGTATTCCTGCTTAGAGAGCAGTATGCTAAGTAGTTTGTAACCTGGCCATGCAAGAAGGAAGACTGATGGGGCCCCTAGGGGACCCTCGCATATGGAAACAAGGCACAATCACCACACACAAACTGGTACGCCAGACACGAGGTTCAATTCCCAAAATCTAGGGTTTATTGCAAAGCAAATAGTCTCAGTCGGCCGACTGGGTCTCACGTCCTGCAACGTGTGTCACCCAGACCTCGTGGGATGGAAGAGAGCGAGCATTCTACATCAGTTACATATATACAAAATGATCATCTTATTATCAGTAGTGACACATTCATAACCGCCCATAATGTATCTTTCTTTGCAATGGTTTGATGATTGACAATTATGACACCCTTCAGACATTTATTCAGCAACAGTTTGCAATTTGCAAAGGTGCAGACACCATTCTTTGTTTTGGGGAACATAATGCTCTTGTTCTTACAAGCAAGCTGCGTGCAGGGGAGAGACATTCCAGGCCTCACTATCTTCAAGTTCCTATTCGTGGGCTAGAGGTCAGCTCGATCTACAGGGGCTCGATGAAGGGGGGCCGCAGAAGAGAGTATAATTCAGCCTTTAACTGTTCATTTCTACAGTTCTTGCCGCACCAGCGACACTAGCTGGCACCTGCGTAGTGATTAAATGCCTTGTTGCTTACTTCCAAGGACTTGTGAGGGAGGAGACTGGGGCATTGCTCTCTGGGCTGCGTTTCAACATGTAACTTGTGGCCTTGCTCTATTCATGAGCAAGAACGAAATAGAATTCACTTACAGCAAAGCAGTTTGAACAGAAAAGCAAGAAAGCAAAAATTACTAAAATGGCGAATTCTATTCCTACAAAATGGACGCTCTCTGGTTATGCTCATAAGTCTGTACCAATAATGCTGAACATATCATGCGGTTGGTTTTCGGCCAACAAAATATACTGCCTATGTTATGGGAGGGTAATTTCTAGACTCACAACTGCAGTGTCTTTTTTAAGGAAGAACAGTTTTGGATGAGCTATGCCAGTATCCAGTAACCGAGTTGAACAGTATTTAAAGGCACCGCCTTGGCATCAGTCTGGAGGAGCCAGCCAGGGAAGGACAGAATGTTGGTCGGTGGGCAGGGTCCTTCCCCCCATCCTCATTTTTGTACAGATTAAAATGTAATCCTTGCAAGACAAGACTCTTGTCCTGAATTCCCTAGAGGGATGAACTTTAATCTGGTGTGAGCGTGATTAGCGGTAGCCCCAATATATTTAAGGGGTACCCCTGTAAATATGAGCTACCTTTCAGTAGACTCCGGAGCCCCGGAGTCGGTTTGAAACCAGCTCTATAGCCCCTTTCCCATACTTCCTACAGGAGCTGAGGGATAGGCTGCTCCTGCGGGGCCACCGGTGGTATCCGCGGACACCTCTGCTGGAATTCTAGAGTTTGTCCGTGGGCGAGAGCGTCCAGCACCCATCAGTCGGTGGAGATCTTTTCCCACTCGCTGACTAAGACCTGGCCAGTTCAAATCCTGCTTCGGGGCCAGCGTGTCGCCATGGGAGCAACGACGGCGGCCACCTCCAAAAGCCTTGGGACAACCCCTGTTGGCCTCCTGGGCCATGGAACGGGAGGGATGGCAGTACGAGGATGATCCCTGCCGAAACCCTTCGATGACCTGCCGGATTTCCCTCCTGAGGCACAAAAGGAAGGACGGTGTTGCTGAAGCGTGCCTAGGGCACGGGCCACCACTGTGTTGGTCTTGATAGCTTGCAATAATTTTCAACAGAATTCCCAAAGTGATTGCCCCCGTTGAAAGGCATGTCCAGGACCCTCATCTGAACTTCCTGCCGAAAGTTGGTGGCTTTCAACTAGCCACGACGACGAAGGTAGACACTGATCCCCCATCTGTTAGAACCCTGTGTCCAGGGCCACAGTGATGGCATGGTCCAATGCCATCTTGCCCTCCAAGAGGATCTCCAGTGTCTCGACCCGCTTGTCGTCGGGGAGAAATTCCAGCAGCGGTGCCATTTTATACCACAGCTACCTGACGTATTTGGCCAGGATCGCAAGCGCATTCGCTGCCTTTGACCGTCGTTGCCGCTGAGTAGATCACCTTTCTACCCACGGCGTCCAGCTTCTTCCCCTCGCTGTCAGGGTGAACGGAGGCTGAAGACGAGGGATTTTAACACTTCTTCCTCGCAGCCGCCGAGACCACAGAGTCCGGTGCGGGCTGCGACTGCAGGCACTTGGGGGCAGACTCCTGCACCCAGTACTTCTTTTCCACAGGGGCCGGTGCCCAGGGTGCCGTCGGCATCCTCTTTTGGTTCTCTGACACCAGCATGTGGAGAGTTGAAAGAATGTCCAGCGATACGTCCCTGGGAGGTGTCTGGGGGGGGCAGGGTGGGTTACAGGCTTGCTGGGCCCAGCACCCACGTCTTCATCTGCATTTCCGCCATCATCATCGTCGTCGTCCCCCTGCGTTTTCTGCCGTCGTCATTCCCCACGTCCCCCGGGACCATGTGAATAGACACCAGGTCCTCTTTGTCCAAAGAAGAAATATCCGTGCCCTGGAGCACGGTAGAGGCCTCCACCCCACCCTTTTTTGTGACCTGAGGGGTCGGGCTCAGGGATGGCATCCTCTTCTCGGGCATTTTCTCCACCGGTTCGGCCGAAGACTCCCGCCTGGGTGGGGGGGGGTCAGGGGCCACTCTGGGCACCGTCGGGGTCCCCTTGACCGGGTCAACCTCTTTCACCTTCAAGAGGGCAGCCGCAACTAGCTCAATCGAGAATGTCTTTGCCTGGACCACCTGGGCCTTCAAGGGCAGGTCGGACAGACACCTTACCCTGTACCTTGGGCTTCTCCCGCAGTTTCCCCAGGTTAGCTGATTTCCTCTTCGAGGAGGAGCTGGAGCGATGACTTTAGATGGAGGCAGCCGGTGAAGATGACCACGCCCTGCTCATCGCGGGACCAGCTTGCGCGGCGGCCCCAACGGAAACAGATTTGCAGTGCTTGGCTTTGTCCTGAGCCCCCACGGATGGAGCACCCTCAAAGGACTTAGAAGCCAGCTCCTCGGACCGGTCGATCCTGGGTGAGCCATGCCCCTGTTTGCCACACGGGGTAGAGGCCTTGGCGTTGAGCCAAGCCGCAAACCTACTGCGACAATCCTTGACAGTGCGCTTGGAGAAACCATGGCAGACGTCACAAACCGCTTCCTTGTGATCCGGATGGAGACAAAGGCACTGGGAGTGTTTGTCCTCCACAAACACATTTCTTAAAGGGGAAGTGTGCTCAAAGATGTTATTGTCCCGATCGTTCGTGCATGTATTTTTAAGTATACTGTAATAGATCTTAAAATGTTTTCCTATGCACCTCACTTTTACACATGCGAAAACAACTGGTTGGCCGCAGCCATTTTATGCTAATATTATCCGTTGAGGCATTGCATCAACTTCAAGGGTGCTCGCAGCAAGAATACAGATCGGCCCGCCCCGGAAGCTGACATCACTAGATTCGTACGGCCCTTTTCACAATGCCAATTCACGTCTCGTGTCAACGTTCTCTGTGTGCAAGCTATTGACGTGTCTCCAAGTATAAACTGACCCCTTCTCATCAGACAACATCAGAGTTGCTTTTTCAATCGTTTCACCGTATTTTATTTTTTAACGTCTGACTCGTTTCTGCTTTGTTCAGCTATCTTCGTAGTACGAAGCCCCTGCAAACCGATACTTACACTAGCAGAACTGATTTCAATCGTTACTTGCGTTTTATTTCAACATTTGTCGTATAATGGCAACAATACATCCCTACCAGTACAAGCCTGAGTATTCCGAGGAGGAAGTAATTGAAAGAGAAAGATGCGGAAACGATGTGGAATCGAACAATAAATCAATGTATCATGAGCCTGAGCCTAGTCGCATGGAAGATGTTTCCACCTGGTGTACCTGCAATCGTTGCACTGTCAGGTCGTGCCAACCAAGGTGGAGAACTGCTGCTGCCAAAAAAACTCGGAATGTTTGGCCTACATATCAAAAGAAGACACACCACCGCTATGCTTTACCGAGCTGCATGACTTCAGGGCAGATAGCCTCACAAGGTCCGTGTTGAGGATTATGATGGTGCTTATGCACGAACTTTGCACAATAGTTCGCCGTCGCAATCCATGTAAGGAGTAAGTCTACTCTAGATGTGATGTCATTTTGACCAATGAGATGATGAACATTTCATGTTTGTCTCCTACATTGTCGTAACTTTGATCGATCACTGATGAATGAATTTAGTCTGCAAATTGAATATATCTCTTGTGCTTTTTGGAATTCAAGAGTGTTCATTGCTTGCATGCCTTTCTCGTTCAACTACAAAAACGATATTTCTCTGTGGCCCAAACCGTTATGGGTTGAATGGGTGTTCACTTTTGTTTGTAATGTGTCAAAACTTCAAAGCCCTAATTCATTTTTCCATGAAGTAACTTTTGTAAGGGCAACTATGCCATAGAATTTAGGAAGCATTTTCAAGTAGGAGTGGTACACTTATCAGGTTCATTCAATTACAGTATGTACGTTTCTCTTCCACATGTGGTACAGGCTGGTGGCCTACCGTTCGTTTACATGGTGGCTTTATGGAAGGCTTGGATTCTGCGTTCCACGAGTAATACCCGCCTGTGTCGATGGAGCCATTCAATTCATGCCAAATTTCCCAGTGACAGCGGACAGTACAGGGGATTTTTACACACTGTGCTGCAACCTCAAGTATACAATTTGTAGTTTATTTGTGCAATCAACATCACCAAACTAAATAAAATACAAATGAGCATATACGAATAGTTGCTGCAATTTTTCAGTGGTTGGTGCCCATTTGCCCTCACATCGTCCGCAACACTCCATCCCCCTTCCACTATACCCCACTACGGTACTGGGTGGGTGGGAAAGGCCCAGGTGCCAAACATCATGTACAACGCAAAATGATCCTCCAGACTCCCCTCTTCAAGACCCCGCCCCTGCAATCCACATACGTTTGTGTCCCTTCAGCAGTGTTCCGGGGCTTTTGTACTTGCGTCATGCCCATCCATCCCCCCCTCTGGCATCAATGGCAGTTTGCACCTGTGGCCATGCACTCGCAAGGGGGCTGGGAGGATGGGAACGCTCAAGGAGCTAAACACCATGTACACTTCAAAAGGGATCTGCACGGTGACCATTGTTCACATGGCCTCCCCAGACACAGTGGGCCTCATTACACGGTAGGCGCTAAGGGATTACCGGTACCAGTGAGGTCACCGGTGCCGATAATCCCTTAGCGCCCTACTACGAGGTTCCTCTGCTGGTCCCGTCCTTAACGCCTGGTCTGACCAGGCGTTAAGGACGGGACTCGCTGAGGGACTTCGGAGCTAATAACGGTACCGCAAATTTCGGTACCGTTATTAGCTCCTTCCCCATTGAGCCCTATGGGGGCTCAAATGGGAATGGGGAATGGTATTTGGAATGGGGACTTAACGGGTCCTCCAGGGTCGGAATGACCCAGAAAGTCCCCATACCGCCTACCCGGACCCGGTATGCGGTAAGGGGGTAGCCATGCCGCTAATAGCAGCATGGTTAACTCCTACCGTGTAATGAGGCCCAGTGTCTCCAGACTCCCCTCTTCAAGACCCTGCCCCTGAAATTCACATAAGTTTGTGTCCCTTCACCAGTGTGCCAGGCCTTTTGCGCTCGCCTCATAGCCATCCATCCCCCCTCCAGTGTCAATGGCAGTTGGCACCTATGAACAGGGTCGACCTGAGCCATAAGTGTAACGCTTACCTCTGGGGCCCCGCAGGAGTGCCTGGTCCGGTCTGTCGACGAGGTCAGGTCCGGTCTGTAAACGCCTTCTGATGATACCCCAAAACCTCTCCCTCCGTTCTGCTAGCTGCAGGTGAACTCACCCAGCGGTCAGAGGGGCAGGAGTGATCTGGAGATTCAGGATCTGGATCTGTTGCGCTTACAAGGCATATGGCACCAAAGCCACTATCAGTCCCTTACTTGTACTGATGCTTCTGCCCAGTTACCTCTCTGGGCTTGTACCAGTCCTGCGTAGTGTTGTCGCTGTGCTTTAACCTTTTCTCCAGTAGGTTCGCCTCCAGTTCCTTCACTGGGGCGTGACGGTTTACCAGTTACTCCACTGGTTATATGAGAGCCCAGGCCCGCTGCAACTCCCAAGCCGCCTTTCGTTGCGTTTAGGCACCCTCCCACTAGCCAGTGCATTATATGTCCGTGTGCCAGTATGTTGCACGGTATTTTAACTCTGTTCTCTATTTCCTCCCCAGACTTGGGAGACAGATGGAAGAGGTTGACAGGTAAGAAGAAGGGCACTGCTTCTGGGCTATAGTTCAGGTAAGGCAGTGCGCGGGTGGTGGGAGGGTTGGTTGGATTGACCTCCACTCACCAAATGTCTTTCCTTTCAGATGCAGAAGATGCTGACTTCAAGGCGCGGTTGGAGTCCAGCGGGCGTCGCGGATCGGGAGCTGCAGGAGAAGTCAGAAGAGTTCCGGGCTCCGGTAAGTAGAAGATCTTGACTCACGTTGTGAAGAGTTTTGGATTCCACAGGGAAGCACGATGTCTTGACTCGTCGTGAAGAACAGGTTTCAAACTTGATCCGACGTGCAGAACGAAGCGGACTGCAGAAGGCAAGCGTCACACCGGCAGCCAAAGAAAACGCTAAGCACTGGGTGTGGCCCAGGACGGGGTTTATATAGCCCTGGGCCCACCCAGATCCACTAGACAACCATGAGAATACACATTGCGGCCCTGTCGGGGCCATGTTGAATAACACTGTCTGGTTCCTGTTGGGGGCCATCTTGGAAGGGGCCAAAGGCACACAAAGATCTGTTTCGGTACCAGGCAGCCAGTTTCTCAGTCCAGGTGCCTCCCTGAACCTTAGGGGTTCTCGAGATCGTGACAATAAGATTGTCTCGGGAACCAATGAAATATGTGGCACAGTTCAAATTCGCTATTCATTCCTTTTCGGGCACTGTTTTAATATTAACCAAAAGGGAAGTATTTTGATGAAAAGGTGATGCAAATTATGCATTTAAAATAATATACATTCATCTACAGTATTCACTACTACTAGCCGGTTAATGAAGTAACTCATCAAACTGGCACACATGGCCCAAAAAAGTAGGCCATTTTCATTAACAAAAAAAGACCAACACAAGCATTTTGTGTTAGTGTTTCAACACTGGCCCTATTGCCCTATAGGCTGTACGAGCAAGCCTATTCCTGTGCACTCGCAATGGGGAAGGGTGGGTGGGTATGGTATATGTGAAACGTTACCATCGAGGCTGAGTGGATATGATATAATATGGCAATTATAACGCGCCTATACACAAGTGTTTCAAGGCGCGACGAGGCAAGGGAGGGGGAACAGCGATGTTACTAGGCCAGGTGACATTGAGATTGCGCAAGTGCAGGGGAGGGGAGAAGGGAAGAAGTGCGAGGGGGAAAGAAAGGGGAAGGGGGCAGTACAGTGCATAAAATAACCATAAAAAATAAAAATAATTAAAGACAATAAATAAGAAGTGCTGCCAGCTGGTGGCAAGCGCCAAGGTAAGGGCAGACATCAGGTGTCAAGCGCTGGTAGGGGGCTGTAGGGATACAGAAACAGTCCCAGAGTGCAAGGGAAGCCAGGGGGGGCAGTGCAGGTGTGCACTGGAGGTGAGGGGGAACTGGGCCCGTGATCAGAGGGTAGCCAGATAAACCAGTGCAGTTTCAGTTTCAACCAGGAGATCAGTAGGGGAGCAGAGGAGAGAAAGCAGAAGCAAAGAGGAAGCCTTGAGGTGCTTCCAGAACCAGAGATGGTTCTCCTCAAGTTTCAGAGAGGCAGGGTGGCTGTGCCAGAGGGAGGCCCCAGTAGAAGAAAGATCTACCACCAACTTGTTGCTTGGAGAAGCGACTGACCCCGAGGGAGTTGGAGGCGGATGAGCAAAGAGCTCGAGAAGGAAGATATTTAGTCAGAGAGAGTTGGAGGTATTGGGACCCAGCCCCCAGAAGGCTTTGTGGACAATGCAGAGGGTTTTGAACTTAATCCTCGCAGCCACTGGGAGCCAGCGCTCAGATTTCAGTCCTGGAGAGATACGATCCCTGGGCTTCAGGCCAAGGACGAGTCTCGCAGTCCTGTTTTGGATAAATTGCAGAGGGCGGAGAGTAGAGGCAGGCAGATTTAGAAAGAGGCTGTTGTAGTAGTCCAGCCTAGAGAGAACCAGAGCTCTGGAGACAGTGAGCTTCTGGGGGAAGGATAGGAAGGAGCAAGTTACTTACCTGTAACTGTTGTTCTCCAGCATGGGTCTGGCATGGATTCACATGCTCATGAATATTCCCTGTCGTCAGGCTGGGAATCCTTGGTAAAGAAAAAATCTGTTTCAGTTTCATTTCTAAACTGTCTTTCTCCTAACAACCAATCACTGAGCTCTGGGTCATACTGCCCCCAGCAAATGACTGCCCTCTACCTAAGCCCCTCCTCTGGCAGCCATCTTCAGATTTGGTAGCACGTAAAGTGGCAGTAGGACCAAGAGAAGAGCCGCAGGTGGGTAGGCAGGAGGGTTCGCATGTGAATACATGCCAGACCCATGCTGGAGAACAACAGTTACAGGTAAGTAACTTGTTCCTTCTCCAGCATGGGGTGTGGCATGGATTCACATGCTCATGAATAAAGAATACATAGCAGCATACACATGCACAACCACAGGAGGTGGCAAGGCTCAACATAAGCATCTCTTACCTCCTCACCAGGCTCCCCTTCAAGCGAACAGGTTGCACTTCACTGCCTGGCCGACTCTGGACTCCTCCCTGGAATCTCTGTCAATGCAGTAGAATCTCGTGAAGGTGTGCGTCGACTTCCACATAGCAGCCCTGCAGATTTCCAGCAGGGGCACACCAGACAGGAACGCCGTAGTTGCAGCGATCGCTCTGGTGAAATGGGCTCTCCGACAGCCAGGCAACGGTCGGTTTGCCAACCGGTGACAATGGGTGATCCAGCCATAGAGCCACCTGGAAACAGAAGCCTTGGGAGAGGGCCTTCCCATGGTTCACAGGACCAAAGTTCCAAAAACGTTACAACGTATTCCGGAAACTCTTCGTGCAGTCCATGTAGAACGTAAGCGCTCTAGCCATATCCAGCGAGTGCAAAGTCCTTTCAGCCGGCGACAAAGGCGTCGGAAAAAATACAGGCAATAGCAAGGGCTTGTTTAGATTAAAGTCCAACAGCACCTTGGCCATGAAGGAGAGTTGCGTCGCAGCACCACCCTTGTGTCATAAAAAGTCAAATAATGTGGCTTACAGGACAGGGCCTGAATCTCACCCACTCGTCGTGCAGAGGTGATGGCCACAAGGAATGCTGTCTTCCACGACAAGACTTCAATGGAACTGTCTGCATAGGTTCAAATGGAGGCCCCATGAGCCTAGTCAGTACCACATTGAGTTCCCACGCCGGGGCTGCAGCCTTCACCGGCGAGAACGAACTGAACAGTCCTTTGACAAACTCCTTAACCAGACAGTGTGACCATAACGACGACCGTTCCGGAGATCTGGTGTAGCGGGATATAGCCAGCAGATGAAATTTGATGGAGGCATGGGCCAGTCCTGCTTTGGCCAACAGCAAATACGGTAGCACCTGTGGAGCCGTGATTCATAGAGGGTCGATCTGTGCACGGCACCAAACGGCAAACCTCTTCCATTTATGTCCGTAGCATTTAAGAGTAGACGATGCTCTGGTCTTGGCAAGTACCTCCTTGCAGTCCGCTGGGAGATCGTAACCACCGAACTCTAATGCTGCAGGAGCCAGGCCTTCAGGTTCAGCGATCCTGGATCGTGGTGCAGAATAGCGCCTCCTTCCCTTGCGAGAAGATCTGCGACCACCGGAAGCTTGACTGGAGGGGGCGCCGACATGTCGAGAAGGTCCGGGTACCAGATCAGCCTCAGCCACGCTGGTGCGACAAGGGTCATCCTGCACCGGGATCGTACGAGTAGATTGACTAGTCGAAGCAACGGAAGCGGAGGGAACGCATATAGAAACAGGCCGTCCCAGGAGAATGCTCCCCGGCTGGGGAAACCTGCTGGCGTACCTCCGGCACTTGGTGTTCATCGCTGTCACAAATAGATCGATCTGGGGATTGCCCCATCTGCGGAACAGGTGATCCACTTGGTCCTGCGGAAGCTCCCACTCGTGGCAAGAGCGTAGCTCCCTGCGGAGAGAGTCGGTGACAGTGTTCTTCACTCCTGCCAGATGAAACGGGATGAGGAACATCCCCTGGGCATCGGTCCAGTGCCATAAATCCTGCGCTTTTTGGAGAGTGCCAGGGTTCTGGTGCCCCCTGCTTCCTGATGTAAAACATTGTGGTGGTATTGTCTGTGCAGACCCGCACCAGCTTGCCCTCGAGGGACAGAAGGAAAGACTTGAGGGCCCAAAACACAGCCCATAGCTCCAACACGTTGATGTGCAAAGATTTCTCCTCCGCTACCCACAGGCCTCTTGCGTGAAGACTTCCGGTGTGAGCTTCCCATCCTTCCAGGGAGGCATCATTCGTGACGGTCTCCTGGTGCCGTGGGGTCTGGAAATCCACGCCTCCGGACAGATTTGCGCGAACTCCCCACCACCTATCGCTCGACGGAAGCTCTCGTAAAGTGTGATATTGTCCTGGAAGCTTCCCGACACTTGTATGCCGTCGAGGAACTCCTATAGTGGATGCATCTGTAGCCTGCATTGCCGGATGAGGTAAATGCATGATGACATCATGCTGAGCAGAGACTTGATGGACCTCACTGTGGCGACCTTCAGGGCCAACTGCCGTTGTACCTTGCCCAAGATGGCCGCTATCCTCTCGTCCGACAGACGCCAGGCACGACATTGTGTTCAGTCGGAATCCTAGAAACAGCACGTCCTGCTATGGAGTCTAGCAGGACTTTGCATAGTTCACTGAAAAGCCCAGATCCGTCAGTAGGCGAACGGTCCTCGTCGTGTGGTCGACGGCGATATACTTTGAGCTGGCCTGGATGAGCCAGTTGTCCAGATAAGGGTAGACGTGGACTCCCCGCAGCCGCAGCTGCGCCGCCACTGGCGCCAGGCACTTGGTGAAAACCCTTGGCGCCGACTACAATCCGAAGGGAAGGGCCTTGAACTGGTAGTTCTTCCCTTTGACCACGAAGTGCAGAAACTTGCGGTGCCCCTTGTGAATGGGGATGTGGAAGTATGCATCCTCCAAGTCCAGTAACGACAGGAAGTCCCTCTCTTCCAGCTGTCCCAGCACGTGCTGAACAGTGACCATCCAGAATTTTTGGGACTTGATGAATTTGTTTAGTCGACGGAGGTCGAGGATGGGTCTCCAACCTCCGGTCTTCTTCACGAGGAAGTACCTTGAGTACACTCCCGAGCCCCAGAGCCTTTTTGGGACAAGCTCTATCGTGCCTTATCGTAACATGGCCTGCACCTCCAGCAACAGCTGAGGGACATGGTTTTCCTGCCCTGCCACCGGTGGGATTCAGGGATACTTCCGTTGAAATTCCAGGGTGTGTCCGTGGGCGAGAGCGTCCAGCACCCATCGGTCGGTGGAGATGGTCTTCCACACGCTGACGAAATTCACCAGCCGGCCTCCCACCGGGGTGCACGGGTGGGGGCCCGACTCCACAGTCGGTTCAATCCTGCTGGAGGTCGAGTGGCTGCCTTGGGAACCCTGGCGACGACGACGTCCTCTTCCGAAGGCCTTGGAGCGGCCCCTGTTGGTTTCCTGGGCCGAAGAGTGGGAGGGTTGGCGGTAAGAAGCAGAGTCCCCACCAAAACCCTTGGAGGAACCTTGGGTCTTGCTGCATGAGGGCCGAAAGGACGGCCTGCGTTATTGAAGAGTGCACAAGGGCTGCACCGTCTCCATGTCTTTCTTTATGGCCTTCAAAAACGCATCCACAGCCTTCCCAAACAAATTGTTCCTGTAGAAGGACATGCCCAACACCTTCGACTGAACGTCCTGATGAAAGTTGATGGCCTTGAGCCAGCCAAGACGACGAAGGCAAACGCTGTTGCCCATTTGGCAGAATCCCATGTCAGCAATGTCAGTGGCCACCGTGATGGCTTGGTCCAACGCCACTTCACCTTCCTGCAGACTTTCCAGGGCTTCCGACCTCTTGTCGTCTGGAATGAAGTCCAGGATGGGAGCGATCTTGTCTCTTATCGGGGGGGGGCAGGGGGGCGATGGGTGGCAGGATGTGGAAGGTGTACTCTCTTCTTCTTGGCTGGAGGCTCCCCCGTTGCTGTAGCTGGCGTTGCGGGTGGGGCAGCCGGCACGATAGGCATCCTTGTCTGTATCTCAGAGACCAGCGTATGCAGTGCAGAGAGAATAGGCTGCTGGGGCACCAGCTGGGAGCCCGGGCCCTCGTCGCCTTGCTGCTCTTCCTCGACTGTGTCCTCGCCGTCGTCGCCTTCGTCGGTGCGCTCGTCAAAGGACCTGCTCCCTAAGTTTCTCTCTTCCTGGATGGTTTGCAGGCCAGTATCTGTAACCTGGAGGGCCACCGCACTCCCCCCCTTCTTCGCTTCCAGAGGGGACGGTCTCGGGGAGATGACAGGCATCTTCCGCTCCGGGGTCTTCTCTATGGGCCGGAACGCAGCCTCCTGTCAGGGAGGAAGGTACACCATCGTTTTTGGGGTTGTGCCCTTCAGAGCCGCCCAGGCGGCCTTCGCCAGAGACGCCACAACCCCCTCGATGGAAGGCTGGGCCTTCACGGTCAGGGCTGGAGCCTTGTCCTGCTTGGCCTTCTTCTTAGGGGGAGGGTCTGTGCCCTGACCCCCCCTTTGTCTTCTCCGGTAGTACGGACCTGGGCTTCTCCTCGGTTTGCCCGGATGATCCGACTTCCTTTTGGCCGAAGATCCTGAACGTTGACTGGTGACGGAGGCCGGAGATGTCAAACGCGCTCTGGCCGCCGAGGAACCCATTGGAACGGGGCTCCTGGTGGCAGTGTACTTGCAGTGCTTAGCCTTCTATTAGACGCCCGCGGGGGGGCACCCTCAAAGGTCTTAGAAGCCCGCTCAGCCTGCTGGGAGAGGGACCCACCCAGAGCAGGGGCCTTGGCCTGAAGCCACTCGTTCAGCCGCCTGTGCCGATCCTTCATAGTGCGGGGAACCATCTCCTGGCAAAACGTACAATCTTACTCCTTGTGCGTCGGGTACAGGCAGTAAAGGCACTCAGAATGCTTGTCGTTCGAAAAGACATTCCACAAGCCGCAGCTGGAGCAAATCTTGAACAGGGGAGTTGAATCCTTCTTCTCCTACGACATGGTCCAAGTGGCGTAGGCCTGAGAATCTTCTGGAAGCCTCCACGAAAAAACTCAAGGAAATCAACCGCTGAGGGGCACTGAAGAATCTGAAAAACGGATCCCCGTTAATTGGAAGGGTTATCGGTGGAGCACAAGGCCCGACTGACCGAAAAATAGAATAATACTATTCCAAAACGTAGTAAAAGCTTGAGAGCTAAACACGAAGACTCCCAACACTTGAACGTGCAGTAAAAATCTGAAGATCGCTGCCAGAGGAGGTGCTTAGGTATAGGGCAGTCATTGGCTGGGGGGGGGGGAGGGGGGTATGACCCAGAACTCAGTAATTGGTTGTTAAGAGGAAGACAGTTCATAAATGAAACAAACTGATTTTTTCTTTACCGAGGATTCCCACCCTGGCGACGGGGAATATTCATGAGCATGTGAATCCATGCCAGACCCCATGCTGGAGAAAGGAAGAATACCTCTGAGGAGGTGCAGCTGGTAGTGTGACTTCTTAGAGATGTAAGAAGAGAAGGAGAATGTGGAGTCGAAGATGACCCCCAGGTTCTTAGACTCACAGGTGCAAGCAGG
Source organism: Ambystoma mexicanum (assembly GCF_040938575.1). Taxonomy (NCBI): domain Eukaryota; kingdom Metazoa; phylum Chordata; class Amphibia; order Caudata; family Ambystomatidae; genus Ambystoma; species Ambystoma mexicanum. Next base: position 383,380,735 of record NC_090929.1, on the reverse strand, counting down.
AAGAGAGCCAAGAGAGGCCGACCAGAGAGTGACAGGAAAGGAGGGAGCAGGTTTGCGGTAGAGGAGAATCTCAGTCTTACTGGCATTAAGGCAGAGATCATTGGCGGCACACCACTCCTGGATATCAGACAGTAAGAGAAGAGAGAAGGAGAAGAGGTGGCTGAAGGGAGCCTGAAAATGAGCAGAGTGTCATCCGCATAGCACTGAAAGTTGGGGCAGAGAGCGGTAATGAGGTGGGAAAGAAGTGCTAGGTATTGGTTGAACAGCCAGGGAGAGAGGTTAGACCCCTGGGGAACACCACAGATAGAGATAGAGGAGAGGAAGGGCCCAAGTTGGACCTGGGGGGGTTGATCTGAGGGTTTTACCCAAATTGGTTGTTTACAATTGTTCGAATGAACAATTGACCGAATTTAAAGGGTCACAATTGACCTTTTCACAATTGACCGAATATATCGGTTTGGTAATATATATATATATATATATATACCTTCACAATTCGGTCAATTGTGAAAAGGTCAATTGTCATTCGAGCAGTTGTAAAACGATCAATTCGTATACATCTGAGAGGAAAGAAGTCAGCCAAGCTAAGGGCCTGATCAGTGATACCCAGGTTATCACGGAGACGGTTGAGAGGGATGGCATGGGTGACCGTGTCAAATGCAGAAGAGTGATCAAGTAAGATGAGGACACAGGGGGTGTTGGAATCGAGGTTGGAGAACAGGTTTTCACGGATGTTCAGGAGAGCAGTTTCCATGCTCCTGGCAGCTAGCTGTGAAGCCAGACTGTTGGTCATGGAGACAACCAACAGATTCAGTGTGAAGATTAAGCTGGGAGATGGCCAGCTTTTCCAGGAGTTTGCCCAGGAGAGGAGTGATGGAGATTGGGCGATAGTTAGCCGGGCAGGACAGGTCGGCAAAGGGTTTCTTAAGAAGAGGGTGCACAAGGGAGTGCTTCAGGGGGAAGGGAACACTCCAGTGGTGAATGAGTGGTTGCAGAAGTCAGCCAGAGCAGGAGCCAGGGTGGCAATGTGGTCCTTGATGGTTTTGCAGGAACATGGATGAAACTGTTTTGACAAGCCTTTCATAGATCAGACTTGTCTAGAGACCTCATTTGGGGAGAACAGGGGAAAGGCAGAGAAGGAGGGAGGAGAGGTGGCCGAAGAAGGGCCAGAGGAAGAGCAGGGAGTAGAGGGAGGAGGGGGAGAGGAAGAGAGAGAAAGAGGACAGGATGTCCTGAGTTTTAGAGATGAAATGTGATGCCAGAGCTGTGCAGAGGGCCTGGGAGGGGACAGGAGAGAGAGACTACAGCAGGATTGGCCAGCTTGTTGCAGATTTTAAAGAGTTCAGCAGAGTTGTTAGATGCCGCAGAGAGAGCGGGCTTGGAAGTGGGCTCTCTTCTTGGTGCAGACAGAGAACAGGTATTGCCTTTGGAGCAGGCGGTATGCCAGTTTGTCAGAGGATGTACCGGAAGCACACCATTTCCTCTCAGCCACCCTGCACTTGCGTTTAAGGGTGACGAGGTCAGAGTCGTACCAGGAGTTGCACTTGACTTTGGGCTTCAGACGGATCCTCATGACAGGGGCAAGACCATCAAGAGTATCAGATATAGCAGAGTGGAGCATGGAAAGGGCTGTGTCGGGGTGTGAGTAAGCCAAAGGTGGGGTGTGGGGGGGGGGGGTGAGAAAGTGGCGGCGAAAGCCTCAACTGACACACACTTCATGGGTCGGTTAACCGAGAAGGTAGATGGCAGTGCTGGAGGTGGCTTGGCCTGAGGGGTAGAGAGGGTGAGATGGGAGGAAAAGAGAAAGTGATAACTCCAGGAGAGAGGAGTGGTCAGAGGGATAGAAAGGGGAATGTCTGAAGAAATCAGATCATCAAGAATGGGCCCTGCAGATTCAGTCGGGCCAGAAGGGAGAATAAAGAGTGAGAGAGGGTCGCAGAGGTCGCTAAAGAGTCCAGGAAGCATCCAGGTGGATGTTAAAGTCTCCAAGAAGAAGCAGTTGAGTGGTTGAGACCAGGAGGGAAGAGGAGCGGTCCGGTCACTCAGAGAGGAAGGAGGAGATCTGACCAGGTGGCCGATAGATGGTAGCCACAGTAAGGGAATGGCAAGGAGAGAGAGGGCCTGCAGACAAGGCATTCAAAAGAGGCGTAGGCGTGTGTAGGAACGACAGAGGCAGGGATCCACTCAGGGATGATCAGGGGCTACACCCCCTCTAGACCAATTGGACCTGGGCGCAGAGAAGATCTTGTAGCCATCAGGAAGGAGGGTGTCAAAGCTTGTGACAGAGCTGGCCGTGAACCATGTCTCGCTGAGACCGAGGACATCAAGGTCAAGTTCTTCAAGGGGGTGGCAGATGTCAGAGGTGTGTTTGACAGCTTGAGCTAGAGTTTAGAGTGGCAATATGGAGAAGGTTGCCATCCTTGAAAGACTTCTGGGGAGGGGTACAAATCTGAGGTACGCTGTGCGGAGGTGTAGAAGGAACCTGAGGGGGTGCAGAAGAGGAAGGAGGAGAGGGCAAGGTAGCCAAGGAGGAGAAAGAAGGGGGAGGCAAGGAAGCAGTGGAAGGGAGAGAGGGGACAGCAGGAGAAGGAAATTGATGAGGCGCGAGAAGAGTCTATCAAAGAGGAGAAGGTTGGCCCGAGGGCCTTGGTCCAAGACGGTACCATTAAGGTACACATTGATGATGACCTTAGAGGAGTTGAAGGAGGCCAGGAGGGCCTCCCACCGGGTGCCACCATTAATGGGAGAAGAGAAGGGAGAAAGCACAGAGACCATGTGAAGAGTCCATAGGTCTGGCGAGGGAATGACAAAGAGGATGTCGATGACGGTTAACCTGGAGGAGGCACTGGTATAGGTGTCAGCGATAGGGAGGCCTAGGTTGGAGACCAGGATGTCATTTTTAAACTTCTTCCTACCATATTTAATGAGGAGAGCAGGATAGTCGATAGAGAAGCAGTTAGAAAAGATCAGAGAGACAGAGAGCACCACAGAGTATGTAGGGAGAGGAGAGAAGAGAAAGGGGTGGGGGTTTGGGTGGGGAGAACACTAGGAAAGGACACAGGGAGGGCGCAACCAGACGAGAGAAGGAGAGACAAGACAACAGAGGACAATTGAACAAAACGACAAGAGCTCAGACAATTCCTAATTCCTTCTTTCCTAAGAAGGCAGAAACCAAAGACAGCACTACTTACACAATGTAGTTTATCACCAGAGACAACACACCTGGGTCTGAGAGTCCTGGATAGTGGGAGAAAGGCCTAGGTTTCACAATGCAATTTATGTACGGCAAATGACCGTAGTGTTATCTCAGAGTGGCACATGCTAATAATCACAGTATTAATCTAGTGTAGGTAAGGTTGCTATGTGGCAGGGTATTCGGGGTAAAGTGGTGGCTCTATTCCTACCCCAGGCCACTCCTACGTTACTGGTCGCTGCTGGTTGACGGCTGGCCACTGGCTTCCCCTGCTGACACATGCAGACACTAGCTGGAGTCGCCTCTGTGGGAGCCGCCCTTTGCCTAGAGGCCCTTAGCCGCAAGGGCTGCACGGGCAGAGAGCTGCCCTGGGAAGGTGGGTTAAAAGTACCTGTGTAGCCTACCAGGGGAGATGGGAGGGCTGAAGGAAGCAGGGGAAAGGAGAAGAAATGCGGAAGGGGAACACGTGAGGATGCTGCCGGGTCCAGAGGGGCTCAAATGAGGTCACAAAGTGCAAAAATAAAAGGCCCAGGAAGGTTATGGGCAGAGGCCCTCACCCATAGAACACGCTGGTGAAGTGGCATGTACACGGAGAAACAGCCATCAAGATTAGGCAGCAGATGACACTGGAGCCAATCAGGGGAGGTGGGAGGGCTGGAAGGCGGGAGGAAGCAGGGGAAGGGAGAAGAAATGTGGAAGGGGAACAAGTGCGATGAAAGATTTTAATTTCCAGTACGATTGACATTTTTCTTTTATTTTTTTATGAATATTCTATTTAAGGAATGTACCCAAGGTGTGGAATTAGAAAAGGAAGCACATGAACCAGAGGTATACATAACCTAATATTGAATAAAATTGGGCATCACATTGCATTTAGAATACATTTTATGTTGTAATGTTTTCAAGTCCCTCAAATTGGTTCTGTTTGTATATATCTATATATTTTTGTTTGCGTTCAAATGAAATTTGCTTTATTTAAACCTATAAAACACAATGTTCTTTCAGCTTGATGGTGTGGTGGGCAAAGAGAAATCCATGGTTTGGAAGTAAATTAATAAAATAAGGGTAAAGAGCGAAGAAGTTTGTTTTGGAGAAGTTTTTAAGCAGATGTTTTATTCATATTAGGCTTTTAGTTTTAAAATGGTATCTGCTGAATGTTTGCTATACACTGAGCATGTTTTTCTACACATCTGTTAGAATCCCAGAAGGAAGAGAAGTATAGAGACTCAGACAACAAGTGAAATCAAAGATGTCGCTTGCCAAATAGATTTCACAATGGAGAAACTAATATTTGAGGTGCAGAGTGGTCCAGTCAATAAGCAGACTTGTGATGCATATTTCCAGTGACCGGAAAATGAATGGAATCTCACATGCGAACCGTACAAAGTTCCCATGGACCATTGCTACTATATGTAAACTCGACAAGATGAAACCGAAGACAATCGAGATGCATTGCAATTGCTCGCAGATCCCTTGACACAATCTACACCCTCTAAAAATGTTGCACCCAAGAAACATTCAATGTTACCTGTTTCTCCAATTCATGTGCAAATATCACAACCTGAACTAACAGAGGCTGAAGCTTCAATGCAATTGACTGAGGAATTTGCTCAAAATCTCCACTTCAGTTTGCCTAGTTTGGGGGCATTGTCCACCACAGTCGAGTCACAAAACACATTCATGCCGGACGATTGGCTATTAAAGGAGAAAAACTACATTGTATTTGACAGCTGCCTGCTAAAGATTGCACAAATGTTGAAATGTGTCCATACATTAAGAGGGAACATATGAGGGGAGCCATTGGTGAATGTGTCTCGTTTTTTACAAGGCACTAACCTGAACATCCATGCCAGCTGTCTCCAACTCCATAATACATTTTCATGGTCCGCTCAACCGATGCTGGGCAAAGCGCCTGCTGGAAATCTATGTTCAGCAGCTCTACTTTTCAGCGGCTCGACTCGGTAAGATTTCCAGTTTCTGTCAATTTGTGGGAGTCAAGTTCCTTGCTAAAACCCAATACTACAAATGTCAAAGGGAATTCGTATTCCCCGCTATTACTCAAGCCTGGAAAATCGAACAGATGTCAATGGAAAGTACATTCTCTGCCAAACATTTCAGGCTACCTAGCGACGGACAGTGTGACAGTCCCGGATTTTCCGCAAAGTACTGCACATAACACTTTCAAGAAATGGAAAGCAAAAGAATTATGAGTTCGGTGATCGTGCAGGTGTCTGAATGTACATCTTCTGTGGCCATGGAGAAACATGGTTTCATCAAATCCGTCGAAGATCTGGAATCCACATGAATGCAAATACACCTGATAGCAACCGACAGGCACGTTTCAATAGCCAAGGCAATGTGAGAGCAGTTTCCACACATTCAGCATCAATTTGATGTATGGCACGTTTCCAAATCAGTCAATAAATAAATTACAGCTGCTGGTAAAAAAAAGTCCATCAGCACTCATCTTTGGTGGAGCTCCAAAACTTGTGATGGATCTGTAGAAATTCTACTTGAAAAATGGCATTCATTGATGTACCATTGTTCCAACGTACACTCATGGATAGAAAAAACAACATTTCCAGAATGTGCACATGGACCTTTATTGAATGAGCAGGAACGCAAGAAGGAGTGGTTGGGGCCATGTTCCCCTCCACACAAAGCACTTGAGAAGATAGTGTATGATAAAATGCTTTCAAGAGACCCGAAGGGAGTCACAAAATTCTGTCATACTGGAGATTTGGAGGTGTTCCATAATATGTGCCTAAACTACAGGCCCAAAAGGTTGCATTTCGGCATAGACAGGATGGAGACCAGAACAAAACTAGCTGTACTTGCGCACAAAGAGAACGTTGGGAGGGAACAAGCGAAAACTGCAGGAACCTTTGGGATGCTTCGTTACCTCATGGCCTTTACAAAACGAGGAAAACAATGGGTGGCCAAGCCAATATACCAGGAAATGGAATTCGAATTTGTATGAAAGATCTGACATTGACTGTGTTGGCCATGGATACTCATGGAATCCATCCTGATTTTGTTCCTAGGACATATACAATGCCACAAAACATTGCAAACGAGCCCTGTCTACCTACCTAAAGCGGAATTTGTTGAATGGTTGACTTCCAGAATTAAATGATTTGTAGCTGTCATCATAATCTGCTCACAATAACATTTTCGATATGTTACCCAATATTTGGACATTGTATAGAAACAATCGAATGCTATTACACTCACAATTTCAAAATTATGCCAATTTAATCGGGTTTATGACTCATTAATGTATATATTTTACCTTTACTTCATTTATATTACTGATCCTCTCTCGAGAAGACACGTCTGTGGTTGATATTGGTACTATTTTTCAGAAGAGAATTGCCCTGGCACATCGGTGCTACACTGCCCATTTGGGTGGCAGAAATACCGATATGCAAATGGATATTTGCCATCAGTCAAAAGTACACTGAGACTTGGTGTCTGTCAAACCCTCTGCTAGACCCAAACCACATCCACACATGCAGTGCGTGGCACTGGCGTTCATGGCCTGGCTAACCTTGACAGAACTAAAGTTTGCGAATGGTAGAAAGTATCGTTTGATCCCTTTTGGTGACAGTATCTCCTTTCTCATTTTAAATAAATGTAACATTTAAGTTACACGGACAAACTTCCCGTTAATGGCAGGTGGGAGTAATTTGTTGAACAATTCAAATGATGTGAAAGGCACACCAAGACTTCACTAGAGGATTCAAACTGTCCTCACATCTTAAGAAATCATGTTCCCACCTTTCTGCTAAGTATATACAAGTTTAATTTAGTTACCTTCGAAATGTTATGCGATTCTCGAAAGTATATTTAAGGTTATTTTGCTCACCTGTGAATTGGTTGTGCCTCTTCCACAAAAGTAATGTTGTTGGTTTGAGTTTATTATTCCTATGAAGATAATTGTATAACCAGGTTTTGCTTCCCCTGACATGCTGTTAGCCTATGCAGATAAAGTCTGCCTTAGGTTTTGCCGACATAACTTTGGGTCATTCATACAGTGTAACACTGGGGTTTGCTTTGCATGGTCTGTTTTAGACAGACACAAAAAGAGTCTTATGTTACACCTGCCTTTTGGCTGCTTATAGTATCAGTTTTACGTACCTTGAGTGCAACTGCGTTATCCTATACTAAGTTGGAGTTATTGCTTCCCCTAGTCTGTGAACCGAAAAGAAACTGTAATTGAATATTACACTGCAAGGTCCAACTCCCCTAGAATGACTTATCCAGATTAAAAGTTATATGTTTAGGATTCCAAGATGGCGGCTGGTAGAAGGTAGACGTACCAGTCGCGCGCTCCGGCTCCTCGAGGAGGAATTTGTGCGGTGAACCACCCCGCCACAAATCAGATCTACCCCAGGCTTGTAGGAGACCCCCGGGCGCGCCTGCGGGAGGAAGCATCAAGACGATTGCCGGGAGAAGGACTGTGCTGCGGCGCGACGCGAGCTCCCGGGCGGGTCCGGCCTGTGCTGTTGCCGTGAAGCCCGCCTTTTGTGGAGTAGAGCCGGAGGAGAGGCGCCTAACGGGCGGCGGGCGCTCCCGGCCGGGTGTCGCCTGGTTGGGGGGGCTCGGGCCCGGGGGCCGCGTTGGATAGAAGAGCAGAGACCAACAGCTGGTTTTGGCCCGGTGCACCCCTAGAGGAGTCATCTATGGGGGTAGCTTGAAGCAACTAAGGATTATTCCTGGGAGGAGGGCCCCCCCCCATTGCTCCTGTGGCAGGAGCCAGAGACTACCTTTTGCCCCGGAGGCATCACACAGGTGGTCCGCTGAAGTAAGGGGCCTCAGAGCACAGACAACACTGAACACACATAAAGGCCCCGGTGGAGAAAGACTTGAGGGGGAGGCTTCTGGAGTGTCGCCGGCCTCACTGGGGGGGCGAGCGGACAGGCGGTCCCTTGTGAAGATAGCAGGGGGAGAAGAAGTCGTATTAGGAGGAGAAGGACTGCAGGAGAGGGGGAAACAGGGCCGGATCCCACTCTGGTGCGAGTAATTGAAGTGATGGCGGAACGGAGCAAAGGGAAAGGTGGCAAACCGTCCCGGACCCGCGAGACCCCCAGAGTACCCTCCGCTCCTTGTGGTCTGCGCAAGAGAGAGGTGACGGCTCGGAGGGTAGCATCGAAGGGCTGGAGGGAGCAGGACCCGCGGGGGAGGCGCAGGCCTCATCTCCGGTCAGCAGGCAGGACTTGGTGGGTGAGATCCAGGCCCTCCACTTCAGCCTGGCTAAGACATTCCAGGAGCAGTTCCAGCTCATGCGGGCAGATTTAAACGAAGCTCTGGGGGAAATCTAGCGAGACCTAAGGCAACTAGGGGAAAGGACTGACCTTCTGGAAAAGGGGCTTCAGGAAGCGGAAAAGGATACTACTGCTAATAGTGAAGCCATAGAGCGTTTAGACGTGGCTACCCACAACCTGGAGGCACAGATGGAGGACATGGAGAACAGATCCCGAAGGATTAACATAGGGGTGAAGTCACTCCCAGAGTCGGTATTGGACATGGACCTCAAACTAGAAATACAGAACCTCTTTGCAGAAATCCTGTGGGAGACTGCTCCGAGCAGCAATGAGTTGGACCGTGTTCACAGAGTGGGCAGGCTATCTAAGGGTCCCTCCTCGAGACCGAGGGATGTCCTCGCGGCCTTCACTAGATATGCTCAGAAAGAGGCAGTCCTCCAGGCTGCGAGGAAAAAGGAGCCAATAGTGTTTAAAGGCCAACACGTAGCGTTATATCAAGAACTGGCAAGTGTCACTTTGATAAAGAGGAGGCAGATGGCGCCAGTGCTGAAGATATTGAACAAGCGCAGAGTGAGATATAATTGGACTTTTCCATTCAGCCTCGTATTTGACTGGGAGGGTCACCAGAAACGGATAACATCTGTTCAGGAGGGGGCTGATGTGTTGCAGATCGACCTAGAGGAGGGGTCCTCCAGCGGTGAGGGTTCGGTGGCAAATGGCAGGCCGAGGCAGAAGGTGTGGGAATGGTAAACGGTGGGGGCCAGCAGGCGGAAGGGAGCGCGAGGGAATGGTAGATCTCCTAGGGAGGGCGAGAAGGCTCCTGGGTAGAGTGGGTAATGCTGGCAAGGGGAGTGTCATGTGTAACATCTAGAGGGGGAAGGGGTGGTGGACCCGTAAAGGTGACAGTTGGGCATGGGGACTGGGGGTGCAACAGATTGGGATCAGGAAGGGCGATGAGGTCCGATAGGGGGGAGGGGAAGGAGCAGGGGAAGAGGCTGCTCTGGGGAGTTGGTGAGTGGGAGGGTGGGGTGGCGGGAGAGGATTCTCACCCTAAGTTGGGGGTTCGGGGTGGGAGAAGAGGGGGGGGAATGGGGTGGGGGTCGTAGCGATCAGTGGGTAGGTTCGGATCTCAAGGGAGTAAGACACGGAGACAAGGGACATGGGGGTATTGGAGGCTCTCAAGTAACCGACGAGGGAGAGAGACAGGTGGGGTGTATTATGGGACCTGATGCGACCAGTAGGGCTCGAGCAGGATGTGCGCGTGAGTCACCATCTCAGCATTCAAGTGGTTAACGCATAATGTTAGGGGCTTGAATTCCCCTCTTAAGCGTACGAAACTAGAGCAGTTCACCAGCGCTCAGAAACCAGACGTTCTGGCGATTCAGGAGACCCGCCTTCTGCGGAAAGATCAGCATCGCCTGAGGTTGAGGGGCTACTCGCAAATATTGTTTGCATCGGGTCCCACGAAGAAAGGGGGTGTGGCCTTGGCATTCGGGAGGGGGATGGACTTTCGTGTGAACAATACCCTCCGGGACAAGAAGAACAAGTTACTTTCTTACCAGGTAACGTTCTTTCGATGGGATGGTCCGACGACGTATTCCATATCTATGACAGGTAATGTCCACAGCTGTGCTGCTTCGGAAAATCTTTGGCGTCTGCGTCCTGCGTCGATGACGTCGATGCGCCGTCCCCGAGGACCTCCTCCGACAGCCGACGTCACCCGATGTGATAAGTAGGACGCACGACGCCCATAGCCTCAGTTATAGTTTTTTCCCAGAACGTGTGCCACCAGTTTTCTGCCAGTCAGACACAAAAGGCCTTGCGGAACGCAAGCTGCAATTGCAAAAGAAATTCGGCAGCGGGGAAGGCAGGGAAGGGAGCGATATGGAATACGTTGTCGGACCATCCCATCGAAAGAACGTTACCAGGTAAGAAAGTAACTTGTTCTTCGAGGGGATTGGGTCCTCCGACGTATTCCATACTAATGACAGACTCCCAAAGCAGTACCAAGCAAGGAGGTGGGAAAGAATTTAGAATACAAATTTAGCATGCCCAATCAAATTGCGGAATAGAGAACTGCCTTGCCAAAGGCCAAATCTTGCCCTCTGATGGAATCGAGGGAATAGTGACATACAAAAGGAATAGGAACTCCCCTCTGCAGGGCAGTCGACGCAGCCACTCCTCTGGTAGAATGGGCCCGCAAGCCAGCCGGAGGGTCCTTACCCGCCAAGCGGTAACACTCGGAAATAGCTAAAATAATCCAACGAGACAAAGTCTGTTTCGTCACAGCTTGTCCCAAACGCTTTCCAGCGTAACCAATGAAAAGTTGATCGTCCACTCTGACACGGGGACATGCGCGAGATATAAAAGCTCAACGCTCTCCTAGGATCAAGCCTATGGAGCCTCTCCTCTTCCTGGAGGAGGATAGAACGCCGGAAGAACAACCTTCTGGCTCAAATGAAATTCCGAAACCACCTTCGGAAGAAAAGAAGGACGAACTCTAAGGACAACCCTGTCCTTGTGAAACACAGTGAAAGGTGGCTTAACTGAAAGTGCCTGTAACTCACTCACTCACTCTGCGAGTGGAAGTAACTGCAACTAAAAACACAGTTTTCAGAGTTAACAGCCTCAAAGGGCAAGAATGTAAAGGCTCAAACGGAGCACCCATAAGAAACTTAAGAACAAGGTTCAAATCCCAACCTGGCACCAAAAAAGGTGACGGAGGGAACACATTAGTGAGCCCTTTCAAAAACTGCGAAATTAAAGGAATCTTAAAATAGGAACACTCTTCAGACGAGTGCTTAAATATGGACAGCGCTGCCAGGTAACCTTTAATGGTCCCCACTTGCAAGCCCCTGTGGACCAAAGAAAGCAAAAAAGTTAAAACCATGGGAATGTCACATTCAAAAGGATCCACATTCTGAACCCTGCACCAGTCGCAGAACTTTCTCCAACGGCAACGGTACAGAGACTTAGTTGCCGGCCACCTGGCCGAGAGCAACACCTCCATCACGTCTTCAGGGAGGTCCCAATTCTTATACCTCAACCTTTCAGAAGCCAAGCGTGAAGATTGAGGGATCTGACCTCTGGATGGAGAACCTGACCCCCTCCCGTGAGAGCAGATCGTCTCGGTAGGGAAGACGACGTGGAGGGCAGATGGACAAGTCTAGAAGGTCCGGGTACCACGTCCTCTGGGCCCACGCCGGAGCAATGAGGATCATCCGTGAACCGAACCTCCGTAACCTCCGCAACACTTGCGGGATGACGGGGACTGGAGGAAACGCGTACAGCAGTGGGAATGACCACTCCACCACGAACGCGTCTCCTCAGGCTCCTTTTGGAGGAAATTCCCGCGAGCAAAACCTTTCGCACTTCAGTTTGACACTGGAGGCGAAGAGATCCACTTGAGGGGTCCCCCAAAGGGCGAAGATCTCCAGGAGAATCTCCAGAGCCAGCTCCCACTCGTGAGAGATCGTGCTCTGCCTGCTCAGAACGTCCGCCGTCTCGTTGTCGTCTCCGGCCAGATGAACTGCCGAGATCGAAACTTCCTGCTGGATGGCCCAGAACTCGAGCTGCATCGCCTCCCTGCACAGCGGAAGTGACCCTGCCCCCCCCTTTTTGTTGAGGTAGTGCATGGCCACCGTGTTGTCCGTCAGAATCAGGACACTCTTCCCGCGCACAGTCGGCAGAAAAGCCTTCAGGGCTAGCCTGACGGCCCTCAGCTCCAACAGATTGATATGGAGTCTGGACTCCGACGGAGACCAACGACCGCTGACTGTCAGCTTGTTGGCATGAGCTCCCCATCCCGTGAGGGATGCGTCCATCACGATCGTCACCTCCGGCCAGGGCAGCCAAACTGGGGCACCCTTCATCAGATTGCCCTTGACGGACCACCACAGAAGGTCCCGGGCTACCGAGGGCGGCACCTCAACAGGGTCTGACAGCCTGCCCGAGGACTGAGACCACTGGAGCTTGAGCACCCACTGCAAAGATCTCATCCGCAGACGAGCCTCTGGCACCAGAAGAATGCAGGATGCCATGAGGCCGAGCAGTCTCAAGAACTCGGACGCTGGGAGAGTCTGGGCAAACTGAAACTTGTGCACCATCTGCTGAATGTGAAGAGCCCTCACCTGAGGAGGAAAACACTGCCCCAGGGACGTGTCGAGCACTGCTCCGATGTACTGGAGCCGCTGCGTTGGTGTCAAATGGGACTTCTTTAAATTGAGGGAGAAGCCCAGCCTGTGAAGGGAGTGGCAGCTGACGGACAGATGATCCAGGACTTGCTCGGGAGAGCTCCCCACGATCAACCAATCGTCCAGGTAGGGGTAGACGTGAATCCCCCCTTTCTTGAGATGCGCTGCCACCACCACCACCATGAGCTTGGTGAAAACCCTCGGGGCGGAGGTCAATCCGAACGGCAGGACCCGAAACTGAAAGTGAGAGTCGCCAACCGGGAACCTCAGGTACTTCTTGTGCTTGAGATGGATCGGCACATAGAAGTAAGCATCCTTGAGGTCGAGAGACACCAACCAGTCCTGAAGTTGAAGGGCCTGGAGGACTTGAGAAAGAGTCACCATCTTGAACTTGTCCTTCCTGAGGAGTTTGTTCAAACCGCGCAAGTCCATGATGGGTCTCAATCCCCCGTCTTTCTTTGAAATCAAAAAATAAGGGGAATACCATCCCTTGTTCCACTCCGCTACAGGCACCAGTTCTATGGCGCCTTTCTCCAGCAGGGCTTGAATTTCCTGCGCAAGGAGCGGATCCGGTCTCTTCAAAGAGAGATTCCCTGGTGGATTGTCGTGAGGCCTCTGCCGAAAAGGAAGACAGTAGCCGTGGGTTATGATCTCCAGAACCCACACATCCGAAGTAATGGCTTGCCACTCTACAAGATGCTGCGCCAGCCTTCCCCCAAACGGCGAACCATGAGACCTGGCCTCATGACTGAGTGGTAGCGGCTGCAGCGTTGCCTGAGGGCAAAGAGGCAACTGCCAGAGCGGCCTTGGCACCTCGAGTACCTTCGTTTCCACCTCTGGTACTCTTACGATGGCCTCTTTGACTGCTAGCTCCTCTCGCTTTACTGAAGGACGAGTAATAGCGAAAGGAACCTCCCCTCCATTGCTGTCCCATAGGACGAAAAGGCGGAGGTTGGCGAACTGCAGCGCCCAACGACTTCGCTGCAGCTTTGGAGGTCTGCAACCTCTCAAGGCTCTCGTCAGCCTTGCTGCCAAAAAGGTGTTCACCGTCAAAGGGCATGTTGAGGTGCCGGGACTGCACATCAGGAGCGAACCCAGACTTCCTCAACCACGCAAACCTGCGCATTACGGTGTTCGCCACTATGGACCGGCTGACATAATCCGCCAAGTCCAAACCCAACTGAACAGCCTCACACATGGCATCCTTGCCATCCTGAACCATAGCAAGGAAACCATCCCATTCGTCCCCTTCGGGAATATGATCAGCCGCTAATGCAACACAGTTCCACAGAGTGTGTGTGAAACGAGACAAGGCACATATGGAGTTGGCCGCCTGAAGCGCCAAACCCCCAGAAGAAAACACTTTCTTCGCCCAGCCGTCAAAACGTTTGTCGCCCCTATCCGGAGAGATGGTAGCATACAACGCCTGCTTTGCCGGGGCCGTAGCCGCCTGCACCACCAAACTTTCCGGGGTGGGGTGCCTAGACAAGTAGCAGGGGTCGCTACTGGCTGGACGGTATTTTCGCGACAAAGACTTGCCCACTGCCGGGAGACTCTCCGGAGCAGTCCAAGCCGCCGCCACCCTTCTCTGCAAAGCCATATGAAAAGGCAAAACCGGGTCAGTGGGTGGACCGAGATCAAGGATGTCCGTGAGATCATCCTGAACGAACTCCCCTGGGGGGAGCTGACCAACCCAAGTACTCGGTAGCCCGAGACATAAGGCGCCGATATGACGAATCGGCATGAGTGCCAGGCTCCGGCCGACAAAACTCCACCTCCGGAGAGGTGTCCAGTCCACTGGCATCATGCAGTGACTGCCTCAGGTCATCAAACTGACTATGGCCCGAGATAAGGTCATCCGGAACCGTAACCGGAACCAGGCCGCCATCAGAGCCTTCATCACTCTCTGAAATGTACTCCAGGCGGGGAGAGGAAGACCTCTGCGGACCAAAGCAGTGCCGGACCTTAGCCATAGCCTTTTTAGGGGCAAACCCCATGCCACGGGGCCCTTCCGACACCACCGCCTCAAAAGGCGTCGAGGGCGCCAACCGAGTCGGCGTCGACAGAAAAGGCTTCGACGTTGAGCGAATCAGCGTTGACGTCAGCTGCAATGCCTCCAGCATCTCCGGCATCGACACAGTCCTCTAAGCCGGAGCTCCGAGCGTGTTTCTCGACAACCTGGGAACGACGGAAAGACGGAACCTCGAGAGAAATCGTCGATGACCTCGGCGCCACAGGCGTCGACGTCTTCTTCGAAGACCGCACAGGATCACGCGGTCTCGAGCGCGTCGAGGACCGGGGCATGGCGAGAACCACTACCCTTGTCCGAGCGTGACCTCTCCCGCGAGCCGTGCCGACCACCCGAGCCCGAAAGCGTACGGGCGGTGTCTCTCGACCAGTGCCGACCGACCCCACTCGGAGGCGCAGATGGACCGGTGCCCTGCGATTCCAGAATCGCTAGCATCTGCTTCCCGAAGGAAGCCCATTCCTCTGGTGTCGCTTGCATGGAGGGATAAGCGACCCGCCGACGGACGGAGTCCTCGGAAGAGGACGGGGAAGGCGACCTATGCCGGCTCTTCCTGGAATGCCTAGAAGAGGCGGAGGAGTGGCGAGACCGACTCCTGGAAGGAGACCCACCGGACTTCCGACAACGACGCGGAGAGTCACCTCTTGAGTCATCGGTCGAAAGCCCCGCAGACCTCGACTTCCGGGGCTTAGACACCCGACCTACTGACAGTTTCTTCTTGCATTCTCGCAAGGCCTTCGCAGTGAGCGACTGGCAGTCGACAGTCGTCCGTATCGTGGGCCTCCCCGAGGCACCAGAGGCAGGCGTCGTGCGAGTCCGTGACCGACATCTTGGAACCACAGTCCCCGCAGTTCTTGAAGCCCGGACGCGGGGTCGAAGATGAAAAAGACATCGCCACAAACAGGTCTTCACACCAACCAAACAGGTTCAACGAACCGAGAAAGAAAACAGCAACTCCAACGAGTCGAGGCGTACCGAGATTCACGAAGCGAACACGTTCGCGGAAAAAACGGAACTGAGGCTATGGGCGTCGTGCGTCCTACTTATCACATCGGGTGACATCGGCCGTTGGAGGAGGTCCTCGTGGACGGCGCATCGACGTCATCGACGCAGGACGCAGACGCCAAAGATTTTCCGAAGCAGCACAGCTGTGGACATTACCTGTCATAGATATGGAATACGTCGGAGGACCCAATCCCCTCGAATGGCAGGTTCATCATGGTTAGGGGCGAGTACATGGGCACTCCGTACACGATAGCCTCGGTGTACGGCCCAAATGCGGGCCAGGATCAATTCCTCCGAGAGATCTTGGGTATCCTGCAGGGATTTGCTAGAGGGCAGGTGGTTCTGATGGGTGATCTCAACCTGGCCTGGGACGGGGGGGGGGGACCGCACGCAGCGGGGGGAGTGGTAGAGGAGGAGCAGTGGCTTCGCCTCACTTAAAAGGACGGTGGGAGGAAGCGGGCTTGCGGGATGTGTGGAGGGCCCTAAGCGGAGAAGAGGAGGGATTTACCTTTATTTCAGAATTACATAGAACTCAGTCACGAATTGATTACAAATGGGTGTCAGGAAGTCTGGTCGGAGGGGTGGAGTCGGTAGAAGTAGGCCCCATGGGAATTTCTGGTCATAAGGTTGTTCAAATGGAACTCCGATTGGAGGGGCGTAGACAGGGGGTGTGGAGCTGGAAATTCCCGGAGACGCTCCCGAGGGATCAGGTGATGAGGGAGGAGACTGATGGTAAGATTCGGGATTTCTTTATGCGGAACAATAGCGTGGACACGAGCTTAGAGACTAGGTGGGACGTTTCAAAGCGACCTTGAGGGGGGAACTGATCGCCCTTCAGGCGGAAAGAAATAGGTTATTAAGGGGGTTAGAGACGCAGTTGGAAGGCGAACTTGAGGCTGCCAGAGCGCTCCTGGAGGAGAACCCCACTAGAAAAGTGTTCAAGGAGTATAGGGCAGCGGAGGGTCCGCTGAGAATACTAAGGACTAAAAAGGCGGAGGCGGCTATGCTAAGGGTTAGACAAAAAAGATTTGCAAAGGCCAATAGGGCAGACTCACTCCTGGCACGTTTACTGAGGGGGAATAGGGAGCGGAATGTTATTGTGGCCTTGAAGGATAAGAGGGGGGTAAGGCTCACTCGGACAGAAGGGATTAAGAGGAGGTTGGCGGAGTTCTATGAAGAACTCTACTCTTCGCAAAATGCAGCGCCAGGTCCACAGAGGGACTTTCTTGGGGCTCTTCCCCTTCCGCGTCTCTCCAGAGATGACAGGTGCGAGTTAGGCAAAGACATCACTGAAGACTAGGTCAGAGCCACTATAGCGGCCCTCCCCCGGGGGAAAGCTGCGGGCCCAGACGGCTACCCTGCATCTTTTTATAAGGCTTACTCCCACGTGCTGGTCCCACACTTAACACAATTATTTAACTCATTTGGGCTTAGAGGCGGGATAACCCCATCGATGGAGAAGGCTAAAATAACACTCATACACAAGACAGGGAAAGACCCTGAGGAGTGTACATCTTATCGGCCTATTGCCCTCATAAATACAGAGGCAAAAATATATAATAAAATACTAGCTGGAAAAGTACCTGCCCTCGCTGATACATCAAGACCAGACAGGGTTTGTGGCTGGGAGGCAGACGGCTGACAACATTAGCAGGGTAGCCCATGTTGTCGAGAAAGCACGGAAGACGACCACTTCGGCGGTCCTATTGGCGCTCGACACCGAAAAAGCGTTCGAACGGGTGGAGTGGTCGTTCCTGTTTTTGGTTATGGAAACAATGGGCCTTGGATCAGAATTCATCAATATGGTTGTGGCAAATTATAAAAACACTGGCTCACGGAACTTAGTAAACGGGGATGTGTCGCAGTCAATTAGCCTTCGACGGGGAACAAAACAGGGGTGTCCTTTGTCCCCCCTGCTTTATGCTATTTACCTAGAACCCCTGTTAATAGCTATAAGAGAGGCAGATAGGATTCGGGGTGTACCCTTTGGGGGATACCAGCATAAGGTAGCAGCCTTCGAGGACGATATGCTTCTTATGTTGACGCATCCGAAGGAATCCGTTAGGGCATGCATGGAACTGTTGACCGAATTTGGGGGGGTATCGGGCCTGCGGATTAATTGGCAGAAGTCCGAATTGATGAATCTATCCCTTGGGGAGGATGAGGCCAAAGCACTGAAGGCACTTTCCCCGTTCAAGTGGAGCCCGGGCGGGTTGCGATACCTGGGGGTTCGGGTGACCCCTTCCCTTGGCGGCTGGTATGGTGCGAATTACCCTCCCATGTTAAAGGCGATCAAAAAGGACTTGAATAGGTGGAGCAATCTTGGGATCTCGTGGCTCTGGAGGGGGGCGGTATTGAAAATGGTGATCCTTCCCCGCATACTCTATCTGTTTCAGGCAATCCCTCTGTCTGTCCCCGTGGGCTTCTTTAAGGAACTGGACCGGGTGGCCAAGCAGTTTGTTTGGAATGGGAAGAGGCCACGCCTCTCTTGGCGTCTTCTCACGGCGTCTAGGGGACTCGGGGGTTTGGGCCTACCGGATTTTAGGCGATATCATGAGGCGGCGCTTCTCCGGGTGATCAGGGAATGGTTTGCAGCGAGCTATGACAAGCACTGGGTGAAAATGGATAGGGCAGTTGCCCAACACCACCTGGGTGAAGTATTATGGCTCCCCCAAAGGCTGAGGCCACCACATATATATTTGAGCGATATCACGAAGGGTATGGTAGACACATGGGACAGGGCAGTGGAGAGACGAGGGACCTTATCTTTCCCGTCCCCGTTCACGCCGATCTTTAACAACGGGGACTTCACGCCAGGGCTGGAGAGAGGAGCATTCCAGAGCTGGGAGGAAGGAGGATGTAGAGATATGTTTTCCACCCAGGGAGTGAAAACATTTGAGGAATGTAGTTACAATTTGGGGTAGGGGAGGGGGAAAGGCTCAGATACTTCCAAATTAGACACTGGGTCATGTCAACGGAAGTTAGGGAAGCAGCAACACGCGATCTGACACAATCCGAGCGTTTTCTCACAACCCACGATGGTTCCAGAGGTCTTATATCGGATTTATATAAACTGTTGGAGAGCACAACCCCGAGGGTTACCTGGCCGTACATGAAGAGGTGGGAGCAACGGGGGGGGTTGAGATGGAATGGGGAGACTGGGAGGCTTTGTGGAGGTTAATCCCAAAAGCTGCTAGGGCTTCTCAACTACAGGAAGCTTGGTATAAGTATATCTTTGGTTGGCACTATACCCCTGTCCGGTTACGTGCAATGTACCCAACAGCCTCAAATGTATGCTGGAGGGATTGTGGTGAGGTGGGCACAGCAGCACATATATGGTGGGACTGCCCACGTATTAGGACTTTTTGGTGTGACATGGCGCGTGCCCAATCTACAACCTTGGGGTCGGGGGATAGTCAAGACCATCAGGTAATTTTGCTAGGGAAGAATGTTATGGAAGGGGGGGGGGCGGAGTCGGAGGAAATGCAAGGCAAGAGTGGTTTCCACCCTTGCGGCAATGGGTCTCATTGCTCGGAACTGGAAGAGCTCGGTGACTCCGTGGAGCAGGACTGGATCAGGAAAATGTGGGAAATTGTC
This sequence comes from Ambystoma mexicanum, assembly GCF_040938575.1. Classification (NCBI taxonomy): domain Eukaryota; kingdom Metazoa; phylum Chordata; class Amphibia; order Caudata; family Ambystomatidae; genus Ambystoma; species Ambystoma mexicanum. The sequence goes on along the minus strand of NC_090929.1, from coordinate 383,361,454 downwards.
TCGCTGGAATGGGCAACATATGTGGGGGAGGGGAGGTTGGCAAGTTTCGCAGCCGATTGGGGCGAAACACTGGACTATTTGAAGGGGGAGTTTAGGGAACACTGGTGCCCCCAACGACTGAAGCTGCTGGACTTCCCTTTTTGAAGAGGGTGTTAAGGGTCTTTGAACTATAGAGTCTACTTACGCTACGACCGCGGTTGGGAGGGAGGGTGGGGGGGATGGAAATCTTGTTAGTTTTTGTTTCTCGGTATTGAATTTGTTATGTTTTATATACTGAAATCAATAAAGAGATGTTAAAAAAAAAAAAAGTTATATGTTTATACTGTGCCTAGTATATGAATACCACTAGATCGGAAAAACATTCTGTCCAGTTCATTACACTATGCGATTTCTTGCTGAGCGTCATGGTACAACGGAGAGGGTCTATCATCCATGGTATTTCTGAAATGATAAGATAGAGGCAGGGAGGCTGTTCCAGAGGGAGGCCCCAGCCGAAGAAAGATTAAACACCAAATCGTTGCTTGTAGAAGCGACTGACCCTGAAGGAGTTGTGGGTGCAGGAGCGAAGAGCTCAAGTAAGAAGATAAAAAACTGTCCTAACAGCCTCCCCGTAGCAGACGCAATAAGTTGTTACAATAAGGTATATGTTTTATATATATGTACAAGGTGGAGGTGCGTCCCGTCGACAATAAGTGTGATGAAAGGGTAATTGAAAGGGGTTAACAGCATGTCCTCGCAGACATAAAATCTATTCCATGGCTACATCGATCAAGCCCTTGCATCACTTGATGGTTTCGGACCGGCACAACCGATACCTATTTCTTTCACGCACGGATATCCCATAAAGATATTCGATGTTGGCTGGGTTAGCCTGCGCTCTCCAGCTATTCTCACCTTTTGAAAACTGATCTGCCGACAAGGGCACATCCTATTCGAATAGTGGGAACCAGTTCTTCATCGCCTCTGGCCCCTTCCTTACTTTCTACGGCCTTCCCAAGAAGAACCGCTTTTTGCTTCGCCGGTGCAATTGTGCGCTTTCACAAACTACTACAATGTTAAGCACAAGGCTACCCACTTCTCAGGGCCACACTAGAAAGTTAGGGAACAACGCTGAAAAATGGTCTAATGCTCCTCCTTCCTTACCCTATGCACTCGCAAGGCCGATTGGCACAAGGCCTACTCGGAGCATTAATGCAACTTACTTGGAATGCGCACACAATGTCACCTGTCTCGCATGAAGGTAGAGAGTGCTGCTTCAGGTGCGATAGGTAGTCTGAACGGACATGCATGAATTATAGTAGGTGGTGTGCAATTGAAGGCTGTCCCCTGTTACCCTCACAACAGAATGAATACAACCCTCTAGGGAAAGAAGCCAAGAGATAGCTTGCAGCGATAACAAGGTTTAATTGTACAAGATTAAAAAAATAACAGCGTTAAGACTTCAGAATGAATGCGGTTGCCTTTTGAGAGGCCACAGTGTCAGTAATTATATCACATATATGGTCTGAACTTGCACTAGTGATCAGTAAAACAGTATACATGATCGTGCTCCATTGGTGGATGCCAGTCTACTATTAATTTATTTATCAGCCGTATTTCGAATTCCACGTACGTCAGCTGGGCTCATCTCTCCATGGAGTGAAGGTCAGGGCGTGGGCTGATGCTTGTGGGAATGGAAGAAATTAATCAAGTCACACTGACGCGTCTTGTCCGGTCTGTTTTATTATTGTGGCATTCTTTCACAAAATCGAAACCCACCCCTCTCTGGATTCAATCACTGAAAACAAGCTGCTATTGTTATTTGGCCTTGAGCGAAAGTCAGCAACCGCTAGGTTAGGAGGACACAAGGTGTCGAATACCCTCAAAAATGATAACATTGACTATGTTGAAAGTGGACATTGTAAAATTTAGTTTCAATTTCTGCAATCTATTGTTCAGAGCGGGTACTCTGCGTGAGACCGAAAGAATGGAACGTCCTAACATTATGTAAGTTCAACTATAGATAATATTTTTGAGATTAAAAACGGCATGTGTGCTGTATGCATATTGAATAATTCAGCAACATGCAAATGTGCGATTTGACATATCTAATGGACACAATACATTATGTTTAATTATATTTATAACGCACAACATAAAAAACAAGTGGGTAACTCGCGGTTTGTTTACATGTCTAGTAATAATTGTTATTTGTGTATAGTTTAAAGAGGAGTGAATAGAGGTTAGATTTTTTGGGCAGTATTGCTTAGTGGCCTTGTTATGGGTTGTTAGCTGGAGCATATTGTGATGATTATTCATCGACGACCCGCAACCTGTATGCAGGCTGGTGATATCTAAACCGCTTTGTCCCGTGGAATATCCGGGTGTGCTGTAACCGTTGTATTATTGTGCACCATAAAGTAGATGTGGGGTGGAAGTGCCGGGGGCTGAACATTTTCCAAGGGAACTTGGTTTGCTTTTCGATCAATAATCTTCGCAGTTCCGTTATAATGCCATCTGTCTGTGGTTCTCCATATCCACCTGGTTCTCCATCCCATTGGGAGCTATACCTACTTCACAGCGATAACCTTTCATGCACGTCGTGGTCTCAAATACACCCCCATGTTGTCAAGTGTGTGTTCATTAAGTGTGGTTTGTGATTATGATCAGGCTTCACACGGTGCTGAACTATACGGTAAGTGGTTATATTAGATTAAAGAACAGCTACTAAAATATATTTTTATTCTGTTATCCACACAGATATATTGTACCATTCTGTGTATGCCATAGTTTCCAGCTACCGTTGGATGGATTCTTCATTCTACAATGGCAGATAAGCATAAACGGTGCTTATTGCATTATCGTGATGTGGGACAACAGACAGGGACCGATCTGCCCTTTGGCGGTACCAGCGACAAGGAGCAACCAGTCATCGTTTCCGATGAAGCAAGATGCTGAAGCGAAAGCGTTGCAATTGAAAGTGCAAATAATCCACATCTTGTCACGAAAAGAACACCATGTGCATCATTAGAAAGTTTTGCTTGTGTAACATAAGGGCACACAAGAATTGGAGTACTTGGGTTAATCGATCGTTGATTGTAATCAGCGTATAATGAGGAAGTTATAAAGAACATTCGAAGCATGCAATGTTCGCTAGCTATAACTTGTATGGCAAAAACATATAGTTCATTTCGTGGACTTAATATCGTTTTGGGAGCGTTCTTTGATAAATAAAAGCACTTGCTACATTGCAGACCAAATATGTTTTCTTTAAAAATATTGTTATCCGATTTGCGACGCGCTGTGAGAGGATGTATGTGTTTATCTTCCTGGTTCTGCGTTAACTGATGCTATGGCGTGGGTGATGACGGCACGTTTGACTACGCTGGCCACCAACGTCATGAAAATAGGTGGAGCATATCGTTTGGAATAGTGATGTCAGCTTCAGGGGCAGGCGATCTCTATTCTTGCCGCGGGCTCACTTGAAATAGTTCGATGCCTAGAGGGATAGGTTTAGCACAAGATGGCCGCGCCCAACCCGTTGTTTTCGCATGTGAAAAAGGGAGGAAAACTAAAGTAAGATGCATAGGAAAAAAATGTAAGATCGAGCACACTTCCTCTTTAATCTGCAGCTGGAGCAGAGCTTGAAGAGGGAACCTCCGTCCTCCTTCTCCTCTGACATGGTCCAGCGTGCTGTGTAAGCCCAATGGCCTTCTGGAATCTTCGATGAGATTCTTGCCCTTGAGGTGTGTTGAAAGACACTGACAAACGGATCCCCGCGTGCCGGTCAAAGAAACGGCTCTATATTAAAGGAATGGTTCGCCCAAAAAAATCTATTGGCCAAAAAGATGGGCAATAATAAAAAAAATATACTGGCACTTTTTTTTTTCTTTTAAGTCCCTATGTAAAATTTTGAGCAATTGAAGCTCAAAATTTACAAAAGCAAGCACATGGGGGCATCCATTTTGTGAAATGGATGCCCACCTGTGCTCGCTTTTGCGGCACTACTGAAGGAAAAGTCAGCCAGCTGTAGTAAACAAAAGCTACCATTGGGTGGCTTTTCCTTCATTGGTTTTTCTTTCCAAGTTTCTCAGGCTCCTCCGAGCCGGGGGAGCCTGAGAAACTTAGAAAGAAAAACTGCAGCGTTTTCGAAACACAACTGCATTGTGTTTCTGCCTGCAGCTCTTTCCCATTTGGGGCTCTCGGGCTCCCCACAGGGAGCCCGAGAGCCCCAAATGGGAAAGCAGCTGCAGGCAGAAACACTGCGGCATGGACACACAACCGCGTTGCGTTTCTGCCTGCCTTGGCTTTCACTTTGGGTCTCCGGTGCTCCACTTAGGGAGCACAGGATACCCAAAGTGATAGCCACGGCAGGCAGAAACACAACGCGGTTGTGTTTCAATAACGCTGCTGTTTTTCTTTCTAAGTTTCTCAGGCTCCTCCGGCTCGGAGGAGCCTGAGAAACTTAGAAAGAAAAACCGCAGCGTTTTCAAACACAATCACGTTGTATTTAGGTTTGCGGTAGCTTCAAAAGCTACTGCAAACAAATACAACGTTTTAAAGCTGCGGTTTTATTTCTAAGTTTTCCGGGCTCCTCCAGCCCAGAAAACGTAGAAAAAAAAACTGCAGCTTGTGCTTTTTTTTTTTTTAAAATAGCACTTACCGAGATGCAGCTGCAGCTTTTCTGCCTGTAGTCTCCGGTCTCCGTCCTGCGAGTCCCGGCACCAATGAAGGAAAAGCCACCCAGTGGTAACTTTTGTTTAAAACAGCTGGCTGGCTTTTCCTTCATTAGTGCCGCAAAAGCGAGCACAGGTGGGCATCCATTTCTGGATGCCCCCATGTGCTTGCTTTTGTACATTTTGAGCTTCAATTGCTCAAAATTTTACATAGAGACTTAAAAAAAAAAAAAAAGGGCCAGTATATTTTATTATTGGCCATCTTTTTGGCCAATAAAAATCTTTGGGCGAACTATTCCTTTAACGTAAAAGCGTGAAAATGTAGAAAAGCTCTCGGAGCAAAACATGAGGACTCCCAACACTTGAACGTGCAGTAAACATCTGAAGATGGCTGCCAGAGGAGGGGCTTAGAAAGAGGGCAGTCGTTGGCTGGGGGCAGTATGACCCATAGCTCAGTCAGTGATTGGTTTATAGGAGAAAGACAGTTTGTAAGTGAAAGTGAAACAGTTTTTTCTTTTAGCAAGGATTCCCGGCCTGACAACGGGGAATATTCATGAGCATGTGAATCCATGCCAAACCCCATGCTGGAGAAGTTGCAAGTGTGAACTACCAATAGCCATTAAATAACATTTAAACATTATAGCACGCATTTGTAGCAACAGATCATTTTCCTGCCATATATGGAAAGCGCTCTGCTATCTTTTCGCACACCAATCGACAGGACAGGTCTGCGCTGTATGAACATGCCACTCCTCCCCAATAAAATGAAAGGAAAAAATTAATTAAGAAAAACAATATATGTTCTTTTAAATCTATATGACTAAAAACATATGCACTCTGTTGATAGCACAGGTTATGCCTCCAAGATTGTTCATTTATCATCTAGACTGCCATCTATGGTCCATCCATGTGTGCATAACACAATATTTACTTTGAATAATTTGCACACAGAAATGATTATGAAAACTAAATAACAAATCGCGAATTACCAATTGTTAAAGAAAAAGACAAATACACAAATCTGGCAAACCTGATTGCTGGCGACAATACCCAGCTCAGAGGGGAGGGGAAAAGGGAAGGAGAAATTACTTACTGGTAATGTTCCTGCTATAGATTCTTCTCCTACAAATTCACCATCAGATAGATATCCTTCCAGCGTCACATGCACAAACTTTTTCAACAGGGGGTGTAGTACGACTGGACATGGACTCTTCTTGACTCGACCATGCCACTCCTCGATTCCAGACAGGAGGAACAGAACCATACTGGAAATAACTGGCTGACAGTACTCATGCAATGTGGCAGCTAATCGTGCCTAATCGTCATAACCTCGTCCCATTAGAAGACAACTACCAGATAATAGCAGCAGACCACTTTCATAGCAGGGCAAAGCGGGACGGTGATGAGGAATCTGCAGCAGAAGTATCCATAGAAAGAACTTTACCGGTAAGTAATTTCTCCTTCAATAGATTGCACTCCCAAAGCAGTATAGATTGCAGAGGCGGGATGAAAGCCCTTAGAAACGGAAGCTCTGCAACACCACTCTTCCAAATTGAGCATCAGAACCGCGTACCACAGCTAAACAGTAATACTTAGAGAACGAGTGGAGCAACAACAATGTCGCTGTTCGACCAGCACACCCCTTTGAAAGGCATGATGCCACCACATCGCTGGTAGAATGTGCTCTGATGCCTGGTGGCAGATCTTTTCCTGCTCTCTGAAAACACTCTGCAATGCAGAGAATTATCCAGTAAGAGATTGTCTGTTTGGACACAGCCAAACCCTTCCTGGACAGAAAGACACAAAGAGCTGGTTGTCACGCCTAAATTCTGCTGTCCTAGCCACATAGAAGTAGAACAACCTCTTACTGTCAGGTCTGTGTAAACGTACCTCATCCTAAGAGGGATGTGGTGGTGGACAGAAGATTGGAAATGTAATGCTCTGGGACACATGGGATTTAGAAACCTTTTTTGCCAGAAATGTAGGGTGCACCTTGAGAGAAGCCATCTCCTGGAAAAATAGTAGGAATGGTGGCTTGCAGGATAGAGCCTGAAGCGCACTTACACGTCTCGCTGACGTGATTGCCACCAGGAAAGCTGTTTACAGGGTAAACAACCCGATCGAGCAAGAATAGAAGGGTTCAAACTGAGCCACCATCAAAAATGTTAAAAGCAAATATAGGTCCCAGCCCAGAACCAAAAACAGTAGGTGGGAACCTATTTAAAATGCCTTTCAGAAATTGGGTCATTAGCGGAACCGTGAAGAAGGATCCTTGATTGGGGGACCTGTTTAATACTGACAAAGCAGCCAAGTAGCACTGTACTGGTGGGACAAGAAATAAGGTCTATCCTGCATCCCCTACAACATGCCTCAAATGTTCTCCACTTTCACACACATCTATAATGATCTTGCAGAAGGTCTCCGTGCAGTGAGACGCTCCTAACGAACCTCTTCTGAGGGGTCCAAGTCATCAAACCTCATTCTCTCAAGAGCCACGAATGTAGGTTGAGGGACTCCAGTTTTGGTGGATAGCCCCAGCTTCGGACTGGGATAGGAGGTCCGGCTGCCTCAGTGGGCAGATGGGCCAGGGCCCAGGAGCTTTGAGTACCATGTTCTTCTCGCCCAACCCGGGGCAATTAAGATCATGGTGGCTCAAAACCTCCTGAACCAGGCAATCACTCTCTAAGGGAATTTGGGTTCATTTGCTGATAGGAATCGCATTCCTCGATTTCGTGGTCTTTCCCCAGACACCACACAGAGATGCCATGCATGTCAGTGGATCCACATTTTCGAGTTGCAGTCCTGACAACTTTGAACCCCAAAGCCTTAGGGCCCAACATATCTAAGAACTTCAAATTCAAATGTCTCTCACGATAACTTTCCGAAAAACAGTGTGCAGAAAACTGAGGTACAGGGGCGTAGTGACATACTATATATACAGCCGAAGTCACGATGGAGGGGAGGGAGCCGATATTCAATGTGGAGTCGTACTATGCCTCCTGTCGAAAAAGTTTCCAATCAGCTGACGCTGAAAGCATATCCATCTGATAAGGACTCTCTAGGAAAATGCAATGCATTGAAAAGATTGTTGTGGGGGAAGCAGGCTGGTTGAGGAGGGAACCTGCAGGTAGGCTCATTACACCCTACCCAGAACCATCGTAATATCACATTTGCAACCAGATAAGAGTATTGATGGATTGTGACTATCAGGGTTACAGATCACAAGAAACCTTATTAAAAGTCCCCATTATACAGTAACCAGAGTCATTAACACCCAGGAATAATGAGGACTTCAATTCCAAGGAGTCCTTGCAAAGGGACACCCACTACTGGGGAATCAGAGCAGTTGTTAAACATTAGAAGTAACTGAATTCGTCAAATTTTTGTTAACCAGGGAGGATAAGAACTCCAGTTTACCTGACAAAGAATGAGAAACTGGAGAGACACGGAGCGATTTTCACAACACAGCACGGATCAGGACAGAGATTTTAACTCCTGATTTTAAGACAAATATGGAATCGAAGGAGAGTGCTGCAGGATATTAACAATGTCGGAACAGAAGAATATAAGAACATGCAAATCTTGAAGTATACAAGGCCATGAAACTTTGGCTAGACAAAAAACAAGGATGGAAACATCAAGAATGCACCAGATCTAACAGATGAAGGACTAGAAGATGTATTATTTACAAACCGCCTTGAAAAAGCCCAATTGGCGAAACTCTTTGGCCATAAGAGTTGGCAGCACACTAAACCAACATGTCAGGATGTTAGACACAAAGTTACTTAACCACTGCAAGTTGTGATGTAATGAAACAGAATTTGCATATAAATTTGAATACATAAACCGCATGACATAGATTATTTATGATTTGAGCCGATAACAGGGGAATCTTATTACAACCTCTTTACCAGAAGGCTTAGGTTGTTCTTCCCCAGTGATAAACAGCACTCAATATCAATTAGTAGGACACAAAAGAAGCAGACAGATTACTAATTTAGGGAGGCGCTGGCAAGCACACCCTAACAACCACTGAATCTTACTGGAGAGACACGTACATCACACCAAAACGCCCATGGTTTCTCAGAGTCCCCATCAGCACAAGGTGCACATGGAACGAAAGAAAATCTTGCTGTAAGAAACACAAACATCCAAGATGGGGCTGCAAGCCACGAACACTTATAAATACCTTGCAGATACTTACTACAGGAAATCAAGAACATTCAGTGGAACAAATCCCAGAACCACGCATGCCCCACTAGGACGTAGCGGTATAAATGCCCCGCCCCCGCGGCTCCCTTCAGATTTCGACCCCTCCAAAGCAGAAGGGAGTAGTTTCTTACCTGTAACTCCATTTCTCCAGCATTGGTATCTTTCATGGATTCACATGCTTAGAATATTCCCCGTCGTCAGACTGGGAACCCTCGGTACACATATATATAGTCATTTCCAATAGGAAAAACTTCTGCCCTATCCCCGTCTGCGTCCTCTACGGGGCCGCCCACGTACGCCCCGTTGGACGTGATGGTATATAAGCCCCGCCCCCGCGGGTCCCTTCAGATTTCGACCCCTCCAAGATAACGGGGGGAAAACTTGCTTACATACCAATCTTCCACATTGCAGTCCGGGGAGGCCGGAGGGCGCATGTGAATCCATGAAAGATACCAATGCTGGAGAAATGGAGTTACAGGTAAGAAACTACTCCCTTCTCCAGCATTGGATCTTTCATGGATTCACATGCTTAGAATAGATTGTAAAGCAGTAACATCAAGAAGGAGGTGAGAGTGCAATGTAACTTACATTCGTAGAGACACCCCCAAACACTACCGTTTACACCATGTATGTAAGCAACAACTTATTATACTGATACGAAACGGATTTCCGCCATACAATGCTATGTCATATGACTCAGTATGCACCCCTTGCGCACATATCTACCCAACCACTTATGTTTAGGTCAATAAACTATGCACATTCATGTATACACTCTGAAAAACCATCTGAGGCCAAATAATAATAGGCAGCATTCTTCTTGAAACTTTGGCTTACCTCATTGAAAAAGGTGGCGAAGCACTGCCCTTCCCATTTGTACCTCATCCGCGTGCTGCTTTTCCAGGCAGTAGTGGCGCGTAAACGTGTGCGGAACAGACCATGCCGCCGCCTGGCAGATGTCCGTCAGCGGAATTCCTGCCCATAGAGCCACGGAGGAAGATGTCGATCTCGTGGAATGGGCTCTGGGACGATGTAGTAGAGGTCTCCCGGCCTTGGAATGACACAGGGTAATCGCCGAGGAGACCCAGCGAGCCAGACCTTGTTTGGAGATAGCCTTACCCCTAGCCGAGGGGCCGTAGGCGACGAATAGCTGTCTGGTGGCTCTGATATCTTGCGTTTTTTGCAGGTAAAATTTTAGCGCCCTTTTGACGTCCAGAGTGTGAAGAGCCTTCTCCGCCGTCGACGAAGGAGAGGCAAAGAAAGTAGGGAGTACCAGGGTCGAGTGCTTATGATAGACCGACGGTACTTTTGGGATGAATGAAGGGTTAGTTGATAAAATAACTTTGTCCTTAAAGAACCTCAGATATGGAGGGTCTATGACCAGTGCCTGTAGTTCCGACATTCTTCTAGCCGAAGTGATGGCAACTAGGAACGCGAGTTTCCAAGATAGAAATTGTAGAGATGAAGAGGACATTGGCTCAAAGGGAGGCTTCATTAAGGCAGCTAGAACCGTGTTCAGACTCCACGACGGTGGGAACCGTTTTTCCGGAGGGAAGGTTCTAAACAGACCCTTCATGAAATGCTTCACTAGCCTGTCACTGAATAGTGGAGGGGACTGTCTTCTTCTGGTAAATCTCGAAACAGCCGCCAGGTGTACTTTGATTGACGATGATGACAGTCCGCTCTCCGCAAGATGAAGAAGATACGGGAGGATTTGCTCCGGAGTTACTTCCAAAGGTTGTATATTTTGTTGTGTTTGACACCATATACAGAACCTTTTCCATTTGCTTACATATGATTTGTTAGTGGACGGGGCTCTGGCCGCCTGCAGAATCCTTCGGCAATCAGTCGAGACTTTTAGGTTCCCGAACTCCGAGAAGTCAGGAGCCATGCAGTTAAGTTCAGGCTGTCCGGATTGTGGTGCCACACGGTCCCCTCGTCCCTGGACAGGAGGTTCGGTACTTTCCTGAATGGTATCGGCTGATCCAGCGACAGATGAAGGAGGTCTGAGAACCATGGTTGCCTCGGCCAGCGCGGGGCCACTAGGATGACCCGGCAATTGTACCTGTGGATCCCCTGGATCGTCCTCCGTATGAGGGGAAATGGAGGGAAGGCGTAGAGGAACTTGCCTGTCCACGGAAACGAGAACGCTTCCCCCAGGGAGCCTGTTTGGGGCCATCTGCTCGCGAACTGAGCACATTTTCGGTTTCTTTCCGTGGCGAAGAGATCGATCGACGGGGTCCCCCATCTTTCGAAGATTTCCCCGAGTTGAGTGGAGTCCAGCTCCCACTCGTGTATTTGTGACATAGTCCTGCTCAGGGAATCCGCCTGTAAGTTCTTCGCTCCCGGTAGGTGGTATGCCACTAGGGAGATGTGGTGTTTTAAAGCCCAATGCCAGATCTTTTGAGCTTCCTTCGAGAGGGTCCTGGATCTGGTGCCACCCTGTTTTATCAGGTAGAACATAGCTGTCGTATTGTCCGTGAGCACTCTTACTTTTGACCCCTTGATGTGTGGGAGGAAAGATTTCAGGGCCCATCTCACCGCCCTTAGCTCCAGGACGTTGATATGTAGGCGAGATTCGGTCGACGACCACCTGCCTTGGGTTTGGTGACGTGACATGTGTGCTCCCCAGCCCGACAGAGAGGCGTCTGTAATGATGGTGTTCTGAATTTCCGGCTCCTGCACGGGGACCCCTCTGTCCAGGTTGCGCGCCACTTTCCACCATCGGATGGCTTTGATAACTCGTTCGTCGTCGACTATTATCTTGTCCGACCAGCGGCCTGTGGCCTGCTTCCATCTGTCTGATAGGAACTCCTGTAGAGGTCTCATGAACAACCGGCAGTTCGCGACTAGGTGGATGCACGATGCCATGGAGCCGAGGAGAGCCGCATATTTTCTTACTGACAACCTTCTCTGTAAACGAAGTTGGCTTGTCAGGTGTTTGATCTTCCACAACCTTTCCAGGGATGGTTTCACTAGTCCCGTGTGGGTGTCGAATTGAGCACCTAGGAACTTCAAGCTCTTCGAGGGCTTTAGTGAAGACTTTTCGTAGTTCCCTGCAAATCCCAGACGCTGTAGCAGTCGCAAGGTGGTCAATAGGCTGTCGTTGGTCGACGCTGGGGAGGATCCCCTCACGAGCCAGTCGTCGAGGTACGGGTAAACGTGATGCCCTTCCTTCCGCAGCCAGGCTGCTACGGGTGCTAGGCACTTTGTAAAGGTTCTTGGGGAGGACTTCAGGCCGAAAGGGAGCACAGTAAATTGGTAGTGTGTTTGGCCGACTAGGAACCTCAGGAACCTCCTGTGGTGAGTGCGCACCGGAATGTGAAAATACGCATCTTGGAGGTCCAGAGACGCCAGGAAATCGTTCTTTTGGACCGATCTGATTACCTCCTGTAGAGTAAGCATCTTGAACTTTTGACTCAGCAGGGTTTTGTTGAGGTCCCGTAGGTCGAGGATGGGGCGCCACTTCCCGTTTGGTTTCTTTACTACGAAGCAGCGTGAGTAAACCCCTAAGCCTCTCTGTGAAGCAGGGACTAACTCGATGGCGCCTTTTTTTATCATGAGCGCAACCTCTCGACGCAAGACGCTTAGGTGTGGTTGAGACAGGCGTATCGGTAGACGTCTTGGAGGTCTGGATTTGAATCTTAGGGAATGTCCCAGTCTCACCGTGTCCAGAACCCACCGATCTGTCGTAATTGACTCCCATTCCTCGACGCAACTTGACACTCTCCCTCCTAGAACGTCATTGTTGATCTTTTTGTTTTCCCGTCGACGACAAGTAAGTGGGACGTCTCTTAGAGGCCTGGAAATTTCTGCGTCGGGTCGAGGACTGTGAGGCGCGTCTATAGCCTTGGGACGGATATGAAGACCTCCCGAATGCTCTATCCCTGGATCCCGCAAATCGTGCGTTTCCCGTAGCTCCTCTAAAGGGGCGAAAGGAACGAAAGGGCTTACCGCTTTGGAGAGAGCCCAGCGAGCGCGCCGTCTCAGAGTCCTCCTTCATTCCTTTCAAGGCCTCATCCACCTTTTCGCCAAACAGGTGGTCACCTTCGAAAGGCATGTCGACGACCTTATATTGCACCTCGGGTCTAAAGTTGGTGCACTTGAGCCAGGCCTGGCGTCGTAGAACCACTCCGTTGTTAATTTGTTTGAACCCCGAGTCTGCCAGGTCCACCGCTATATTGATAGCATGGTTCGAGGCTTCTTCTCCTTCACGAACCAGGGACATAGCTGATTTTCTGTGTTCTTCTGGGAGGTGGTCCAAAATGGGTGCCAGTCTGTGCCACATCTCCCTGTCATACCTGGCCATGATTGCCAGGGAGTTCGCTGCTTTCACTGTTGACGCTCCAACTGACAGGATCTTCTTACCGAAAGCGTCTTGGCGTCTAGCTTCGGAGTCCGGCGGGGTAGAGCACTTATGCTGGGCCTTTGCCTTTCTCGTCGCCGCCGCCGATACCACCGAGTCAGGCGTGGGTTGCGCAGAGAGGCATTTTGGCGTCGAATCTGGAACTTTAAATTTTTTCTCTACGCGGCCTTTGACCGCAGGTTCCGAGAATGGATGCCGCATGGTTTGGACGCCCTCTTTCCATACGTGGTCCAGTATCGGTATCGAAAAAACGGAACGCCTATTCTTGCCCATGTGGTCAAAGAGGAAGCAGTCCTTCTTTTCTTCTTGTTGGGTCAAACCGAACTCCTTGCAGGCCTTTTCCATCATGGAATGGAAGGCCCCTATGTCATCCGGTGGAGATGGGTGAATGGGACTTTTCGGAGGATCCACCTCCACATCCGAAACCCATGACGGGTCTCTCGACGGCGAGAGGGAGATATCAGAAGCTGACCCCTGTTCAGAGAGGGAGTCCGAGAGCTCACCTTCTTCCTGGACTGTTGGAGCAGTTGGGCCCACGACCGATCTAGTCGGGCGGTGTGAAGGTCCGGGCTCGTCGACGAGGGGAGTCGTCGGAACAGGTGGGAGCCTTTCGTCCAGGGACTTCAAGAGCGAGTGTAAGGAGGAAAGTACCTCCATGGAGAGAGTAGCCTGGGCGTTTGGAGGCTGGGTGAAAACTTGAGAGCAGGTTGCACCAGAAGGAAATCTGGGCCGTAGCCCCAGGTCTTCCGGGCTCACTATTCTGAAGCCGTCGTCTTCTTTGGAGGCGATCGAAACTGCCTGTTCTTGTAGCAGTGTGTCGGGTAGCCCCATGTCGAACGCTTCTGGCCTCCAGGCCTGGAACTCCGTCGACGAGGGAATCGTCGTCGACGATGAGCCCGTTTGAAAGGCGGGGGACTGTGACGGAGTGGGCACTTGGATCGTCGCCGTCGTCGTCGTCGACGGAGGGCCTGCAGGTGGCTTAGGCGGTCCCGCCTTCGCGGAGCTCTCCCTGCGTTTATCCGCCTCTCTACTCGTAGCTGATCTTTTCTGATCGCTCGAGGAGGATTTTGGCCTGTCCTTATCTTTTTCGCTGAGGCGATACTGCGCACCGATCCTACCTCCGACTGAGGGTACGCTCCAGCGCCGTCGTTCAGCCACGAGACCAGTCGCCGATTCCGGTCCTTCAGGGTTTTTTGGGAAAACCCCTTGCAGATATCACATTGGTCCGCCGAGTGGTGGGGGTGAAGGCAGTAGATGCAGTCAAGATGGCCATCCCCTTCATAAACCTTCTTTAGACCGCACGTGGCACACGGGCGGAAAAGAGGCTTACCCGACATTATTGCCAGAACAACTAACAAAACTCGTAGGAGTTAGAAGCGGACCAAACAGACAAACTCGCAGGAGTTAGAAACAATCGATAAGTATTTGAAGAAAATACACGAGGAGATCCCACTATCTTTGGAGACGGTTGAAATCTGAAGGGACCCGCGGGGGCGGGGCTTATATACCATCACGTCCAACGGGGCGTACGTGGGCGACCCCGTAGAGGACGCAGACGGGGATAGGGCAGAAGTTTTTCCTATTGGAAATGACTATATATATGTGTACCGAGGGTTCCCAGTCTGACGACGGGGAATATTCTAAGCATGTGAATCCATGAAAGATCCAATGCTGGAGAATGGGGTGAAACCTAGATACACTAGACGATTGCATTCCGGGGAGGCCGGCGGGCGCATGTGAATCCATGAAAGATACCAATGCTGGAGAAATGGAGTTACAGGTAAGAAACTATTCCCTTCTCCAGCATTGGATCTTTCATGGATTCACATGCTTAGAATAGAATGCACAGCAGTGATCCTGAAAAAGAGGAGGTGTGAATGCAATCCGGCACCCTCCCAAGCTTATGTATAGCGAACCACGCTTACGTAGGATGCCAATTCAATATATACACATATATAAATATATGGGATACATTACTCACCGTAATCGTATTTCTGATGCTTGTATCTGCTTAGATTCACATGCTGTGCATAGGCCGACATCTAGTGGAAGCTGCGGAGTATTACAGTTTGTTTTTCGAAAGTCGAAAATGGGCGTCGACACAGGCGTGCCAGTAATACTATCCCTAGTGTGACGTCCACTGTACCCAAGATCCCTCACGCGTGTAGGATCCTCAGATTGTATTTTTTCTGACATGAGGAAGCATGAGGAGTAGCGTGAGTACAGATAATCCAAGCAGATAGACAGAAAAGGTAAGACTACAAGCAATCATGCGCCTTCTCTCGGAGGGGAGGAAGGGTGGGTCGCATGTGAATCTAAGCAGATACAAGCATCAGAAATACGATTACGGTGAGTAATGTATCCCTTCTGAGGCTTGTGGAATCTGCTTAGATCACATGCTGTGCATAGATTAGCGAGCAGTACCAGAAGAAGGAGGTGGGATGTGAGAAGGGTCATGAGCAAACAGGTGTCTTAGAACCGCTTGTCCCACTTGTGTATCTGTCTTGGAATGAGTGTCAATGCAGTAATGCTGAGTAAAAGTGTGAATAGAGCTCCAAGTAGCCGCTTTGCAAATGGTGTCGAGGGGAACATTTGCAATGAAAGCCAGAGTGGCACCAATGCCTCTAGTAGAGTGGGCCCTTGGCGTAAAAGGCAGAGTCTTGTCAGAAAGAGAGTAACACAGCTGTATACAGTTGATAATCCACTTCGAGATAGCGCCCTTAGAGACGCGATCCCCCTCTCTGCCTGTAGCTACGGAGACAAACAGTTGATCTGTTTTCCTTAGCGGTCTGGTTTTATTTACATAGTATAGGACCGCCCTACGCACATCTAGGGTGTGTAGTTTCACCTCAGCCGAGCTTTGCGGGTTCTGGAAGAAAGCCGGAAGCTCGATGGACTGGTTTACATGGAACTTGGATATGAATTTAGGTGAGAACCTAGGGTGTGTGCGTAAAACCAGTTTGTCCTTGTGGATAGTAAAGAAAGGATCCTGCACTGACAGAGCCTGAATTTCACTGACCCTTCTTATGGAGGTAATGGCTACTAAGAAGGCCGTTTTATAAGTCAGGTGTTTGAGACTACTTTTATGCATGGGTTCGAATGGGGGTCCCATGAGCTTAGCTAGCACCACGTTGAGGTCCCATCCTGGCGGTGGGTTCGAAATAGGAGGGTGAAGTCTCTTTACTCCTTCCATGAAGGCTTTAACCACTGGTACTTTCCACCACGAGACCTTGTTATGGGATGTGGTGTAAGCCGAGAGGGCTGCCAGGTGTACTTTCAGCGAGTTAAAAACCAACCCTGCATCCAGCAGGTGGAGCATGTATGTCACAACGTTGGAAGGAGTGCAATCAACCGGGTTGATTTGTTTATTCTGGCACCAGATAACGAATCTTTTCCACTTATCAAAGTAACAGTGCCTTGTATTTGGTTTCCTGGACTCCTTTAGAATGTCCATACACCTCTGTGGTAATTTGAGATGTCCAAACTCTATGACTTCAGGAGCCATGCTGCTAGGTTCATAGAGTTGGGTTCCTGATGCACTGTTTGACCCTGTTGCTGGGACAGTAGGTTGTACCAGGCTGGGAGTCTGATGGGTTCGCACACCGCCATCCTGCGTAGGTGTGGAAACCATGGTTGTCTCGCCCACATGGGAGCAACTAGGATGAGCGTCATAGATTCCTTGTTCATCTTGTACACCACCTTCCTGATGAGAGGAGTTGGTGGAAAAGCGTACGCAAACATCCCTGACCAGTTCATCCACAGGGCATTCCCTTGGGAGTCCGGCTGGGGGAACCTGGATGCAAATCCTGGGCATTGTTTGTTTTCGCTTGTGGCGAATAGGTCTATAGTGGGGAAACCCCACTGAGAGAAGAGATCTTCTACTACGTCTCTGTGAAGGACCCATTCGTGTTCTTCTGGGAGGGAGTTTCTGCTTAGAGCATCCGCTAGGGAATTGAGCTCCCCTGGAACATGTTGCGATGACAGGAAGATGTTCCGTCTGAGTGCCCATATCCATATTTTCTGGGCAAGCTTGGACAGATTTGGCGAACGAGTCCCCCCTTGCTTGTTCAGATAGAACATGGCTGTCGTGCTGTCCGTCCTGATCTGCACCGACAAGTTCAGTAGATGGGGCTCGAACGCCCTTAGCGCTCGGAATACTGCCAGAAGCTCTAGCAGATTGATGTGGTTCTTGGCTACTGAGTGAGACCAGAGACCCTGAGCTGTGTGGTGGAGATGGTGAGCTCCCCACCCAGTCAGGCATGCATCTGTAGTCACCACGGCTTGTACTTCGGGATCGTAAAAGGGTTTCCCCTTTGCGAGATTCTCTCTTGTCCACCAGTGTAGGCTCTGTACGAGTGTTGGCGAAACGACCACTAGATCGTCCCAATGACCACTTGCCTGAGACCACTGTTTCGCCAACCATTCCTGCATGGGACGCATGCGCAGACGCGCGTGGGGGACCAGGTAAATGCATGACGCCATCATGCCCAGTAACCGCATAGCTTTGCGTACTGTTATCTGTTGACCTGACTGATAATGCGGAATTTGCAGAAGTATATTCCGAATTCTTTCTTCCGAAGGGAAGGTCAATCCTTTCTGAGTATCTAGGATAGCTCCTAGAAACTGTTTTGAGGTGCTTGGCACCAGACTTGACTTTTTCTCGTTGATGGAGAAGCCTAATTCGTGGAGGAGGTCGATAGTCCTCTGAATGTTTGACCTGCAAATTCCTGGGGTTTCCCCCGTTATGAGCCAGTCGTCCAGATAAGGGTACACCGGGATTGCTTCCCTGCGTAGGTGTGCAGCCGCCACCGCCAGTACCTTGGTGAATACCCTTGGTGCTGAAGCTATCCCGAAGGGCAGTACCTTGAATTGGTAGTGGCGACTGTCCACCTTGAAGCGCAAGTACTTTTTGTGCGCTGGGAGCATGGAAATATGAAAATAAGCATCTTTCATATCCAAGGTTGCCATGTAATCCCCCTTTTTTAGGAGGGGGATTACCTCTTGTAGCGTGGTCATACGGAATTTTTGGGGCTTGACATATTTGTTGGCAGGCCGTAAGTCCAATACTGGGCGCATTGTCAAATCTTTCTTTGGCACAAGGAAGTAAGTTGAATAGATACCCTTGTTTACCTGGTGTCCTGGGACGAGTTCTATCGCGTCCTTTTCTAGCAGAATGGCGATCTCCTCGAGAAGGATCCTTTGATGCTCTAGGGAGTGCACTCTTTGTCGTGGAGGATGATTCCGGGGACGCTGCAGTAGTTCTATACAATATCCTGCGGATACTGTTGACAGCACCCATCTGTCTGAGGTGATCCCTTCCCAAGCCTGGGTGAAGGTGGAAATGCGTCCCCCTACTGGGGTTGCGTGGCAAGGGACCCTGAACTGAGCGTCACTGTTTTGGTGGAGGCGTGCCCCCGCCCTTGTTGGGGCTGCCTCTGCCTCTTCCACGACCTCTCTTGTTACCCCTGCCGTAACTCTGGGTAGACTGCTGGTTGTTATTCCATTGTGTACCTTGTCCCTGGGCATAGTTGCCTCTTTGTGAATTTTGGCCGCGTGGGCGACGAAAATTATTGTTCCCCCTCTGGTTAGGGGGTTTGTTGGTAAGCTGGCCAAGGGATTTGAGAGTCTCATATTCATCTTTGGCATTTTTAAGTGCGTCTTCGACCGCTTTCCCAAACAATAGGTCGGGTTCCACTGGCTTGTCTATTAAAGAAGCCTGGGTTTCTGTCTTGAATCCCGACTGCCGTAACCACGCATGTCTCTTGATAACAGTACCTTCTGCTATCAATCTCCCTGCGTTGTCAGCGGCGTCGAAAGTTGCTTTTAAAATGCAACCAGACACGGCTCTCCCCTCTGCCGAGATCCGAGCCAGCTGGCCCTTTAACGGTTCTGGAGCAGAGGCAATGAGCGCCGCGACTTCTTCCCATTGATGGCAATTGTAACTAGCCAACAGGGTGGTGGAATTCGCAATCCTTGCTTGGTAGGCGGACGTTGAGGCTACCTTTCTGCCAAACCCGTAAAGTTTTTTGCTCTCCTTGTCGGGGGGAGCTTCTGATGAAGATAAGGGCGTGCCAGCCCTCTTTCTAGTGTTGGTCACCACTAGGGAATCTGGTTTAAGATGTCCCTTTATATACAGAGGGTCAGACTGGGCTGCCCGGAAAATCTTTTTAATTCTGGGGTTGACAGCTCTGGTGAGGTTAGGATTCACCAGGGAAGGATCTATTCTTCGTTGGATGGATTTGAGGATAGGGATGGTCTGAGCGACCGGTCTTCTCTCTCCTACAAACTCCTCCGCGAAGTCCCTTTCCTCCTGTACACCGTGGGTGTCGATGTGGAAGTGTTCCGCTGCTCGAGCGAGAACCTCGTTAAGGAGGGGCTGGTTATCAACTGGAGAGTCAGTAACTGGGGCTTCGCTTTGTACTGGGGAATCTACTCTGTAAATTTCCTGCTCATCTTCTCCCTCCTCCAGGTCCTCATCCTCTGCATAGTAATCTGTCCCGGTTTGTTCTTCCATAAATGCAAACTCCTGGTCCTCTTCAGGGAAAACTTGTCCCTGATAACTGGGGAGTGGAGTAGAATATGGAGTGGAGTAAGGCTGAACCTTGAAGGGTTCAGGTCTTTCGACCCGGGGCTCTTTACTTAGCGGGATAGGATCGGAGGAGCCTGAGGGTGTGGCCCCTTGAGGGTTATATGAAAGAAAGTGTTCTGGGTTCTTATCATAAAAATCAGCCAAGGAAGACATCCTAGACATAACCCTGTCTATGTCTTCACTGGACCATTCCCTGGAACAGGGTATTACTTTAGCAGGTGATTTATTTTCAAGGGTAGACTTGTGTTTGCTTGTCTGCTTAGGCTTTACAGGGGTGGAAGGCTGTGCTTTCCGCTGTTTCCCCCCTTCTCCGTGCGTGGAAAAATGTTTTCCCTGTCCCTTGGGGGCCCCAGAGACTTTCGACGCCTGGCGTCGAGGGTCTGGAGAGGTATCTGTGTGCTTCGGGCGTGGGGCCTCACTGATGTTAACCGCGGTCTCGGTATCTTGGAGCGCGGCCTGGGGGTGGAAGTCGTCTTCGTCTCCCGACGATCGAACTTCCGTTAGTGTGTGTAGCGAGGCACTCTTGGCAAGAGTGGATGATTGCCTTGCGTCGTGAGGCGATCTCGATCGAGAGCGCCCAGAGGACACCGAGTCGGACCGTTCTTTTTGTGCCTCTTTCCGGGAAGTCGACGTCGTCGAGGTCCGGTTGGTCTTAGTGTGTTTAGTGTGTGTTAGGTGTGTAGCGCTTGCGTCGCCGGGGGTCTTCCCCATAGCCGCCTTGCCGGACGACCTTCCGAGGTCGGGGACCTGCGCTCGTCGGCTGTCTTTCGACGCCGTAATGCCCTCGCCGTCCGAAAGTACGGCGTCGCTGCCATCGCTGAAGGCGCCCTCCGCTGCCATGGCCTCCTGCCTGGCGTGGTGGGCCCAACGCTTTGTCGAACGGTCCTTAAGTGTCTTAGGTTTAAACCTACTACACGCTCTGCAGTTCGCTTCGGGGTGATCCCTCGGCAAGCAGAGATTGCACGTGGCGTGCCTGTCGACCCAAGGGTATTTGCGATTGCACTTGGGGCAGAATTGAAAAGGGGTACCCTCCATACGCACCTTAAGGCAGCGGGCTGCTAAGTGTAGGAATATATATAAATGTAACTATATATCAAGAGTGAAGAGTATGTACCACCCCCCACTCTCCCTACTTGTAAGGGCCGAGGCCAGCGGCCTACTAGGCCCGGGCCGAGGCCAGCGGCCTACCGAGGCCCAGATCCGTCGTGCAGCAGTCGACGGTCGATGACTTCTCCAGCCGTCGTCGAGGTTGAGGGTCGACGTTGGGGTGGGGAAGGGAATGAATAAGAATTAAAATTATAATAACAGCAAAAGTATGGCTAAGGCCAGGGAACTCCGCAAGATGCTTCCGACCAGTATGGCGGAAAAAAACAATCTGAGGATCCTACACGCGTGAGGGATCTTGGGTACAGTGGACGTCACACTAGGGATAGTATTACTGGCACGCCTGTGTCGACGCCCATTTTCGACTTTCGAAAAACAAACTGTAATACTCCGCAGCTTCCACTAGATGTCGGCCTATGCACAGCATGTGATCTAAGCAGATTCCACAAGCCTCAGAAATATACATCCTTATATACATCCATATATACATATGTCAAAATAAGCACAGACCCTTCTTGAAAAGGGCTTACCTTATTGAAACAGATGGCGCAAGACTGCTCTTCCCATTTGTATTTCGTCCGCATGCTGCCATTCGAGGCAGTAGTGGCGGGTAAATGTGTGAGGCATTGACCATGCCGCCGCCTAGCAAATGTCTGTCAGCGGGATTCCTGCCCACAATGCAGTAGATGACAAAGTTGCCATTGTGGAATGAGCTCTCGGACGCCCTTGTAGCGGTTTTCCCACTTTTGAATGACAGAAGGCAATCGTCGACGAGACCCATCGGGCCAGTCCCTGCTTTGAAATTGCTTTTCCTTTTGCCGAAGGACCATATGCAACGAAGATTTGTTGCGTAGATCTAAGTTGCTGAGTTCGATGAAGGTAAAATTTTAGAGCTCTCTTGACGTCCAAGGTATGTAGGACTTTTTCCGCAGCCGATGAGGGGGTCGCGAAAAAGGTGGGCAGGACAATGGATGAGTGCTTATGATAAGCCGTAGGAACTTTTGGAATGAAACGAGGATTCGTTGACAGAACCACTTTGTCCTTAAAAAACTTCAGGTAGGGAGGGTCTATGACCAACGCTTGCAACTCCGAGATCCGCCTAGCCAATGTTATAGCTATTAGAAAGGCCACTTTCCATGACAAGAACTTCATCCACGATGTGGCCATTGGTTCAAAGGGTGGTTTCATTAACCCTGCTAGCACCATATACAGGCTCCACGTTGGTGGAAAACGTTTAACCGGAGGGAACGTCCGGAACAAACCCCTCATGAAGTGTTTCACCAACCTGTCACAAAAACAAGGGAGAAGACTTCCTTCTCCTCGTGAACCTAGAGATGGCCGCCAGGTGTACCTTTATTGATGAAAAAGATAATCCGCTCTTCGCTAGGTGTAGCAGATACAGCAGAAGCTGTTCCGGAGTAACCCTTAGAGGTTGCACTCCCATCTGTCCTTGACACCACGTACAGAACCTTCTCCACTTACACGAATTGTTGGTGGAAGGGACTCGCGCTGCTTGTAGAATCCTCCGACAGTCCGACAAAATGCTCAAGGCACCAAATTCTGAAAAGTCAGGAGCCAAGCTGTGAGATTGAGACTGTCTGGATTGTGATGCCACACCGTTTCCTCGTCCCGGGACAGGAGATTGGGAACCTCCGGGAACGTTATTGGTTGATCCACTGACAGGTGAAGCAGGTCGGAAAACCACGGCTGCCTCGGCCTACACGGTGCCACTAGGATGACCCGGCACCTGTACCTGCGTATCCACTGCAGAGTTCTCTGTATCAGAGGGAACGGAGGGAAGGCGTAGAGGAACTTGTCCGTCCACGGAAAGGAGAACGCTTCCCCCAGAGAGCCTTCCTGTGGCCACCTGCTGGCATACATTTCGCACTTCTTGTTCCTCTTCGTAGCGAAGAGATCCAGCGCAGGCCATCCCCATTTCTCGAAGACCTTCGACAACTGAACGCTGTCTATCTCCCATTCGTGAATTTGGTCCATATTTCTGCTGAGCGAGTCCGCTTGCTCGTTCCGTACCCCCGGAAGGTGATGAGCTACGATGGATATATCGTGTTTCAGAGCCCAGTGCCACACCACCTGAGCCTCGGTGCAAAGGGTTCTGGATCGCGTGCCCCCTTGCTTCCTCAAGTAAAACATTGCCGTTGCGTTGTCTGTCAATACTCTCACTATGGACCCTCTGATGTGCGGCAGGAACGACTTCAGGGCCCAGCGCACTGCTCTCAGTTCCAGAACGTTGATGTGCAGGAGAGATTCCCTCCGAGACCAACGACCTTGCGTTTGTAGAGTGCCCATGTGTGCTCCCCAGCCTGTCAGGGACGCGTCCGTCACTATGGTTAGCCGAAACTCCGGCTCCTGTAGGGGTACCCCTCTGGATAGATTCTGGAAGCTTTCCCACCACTGAAGAGCTAGTAGGAGCTTGTCGTCGTCGGTCAGTTTGTCTGACCAGAGCCCTTGGGCCTGCGTCCACCGGTCCGCCAGAAACTCTTGCACCGGCCTCATGAACAGGCGGCAGTTGCCCACCAGAGGAATGCAGGACGCCATAGCGCCCAGAATTGACATATTTTCTCACTGACAGTCTGGTATTGATTTTCAGCTGACCTGCCAATCGATTGAGTTTGGTGATTCTGTCGAGGGATGGCTTCACTAACCCTGACTGGGTCTCGAACTGTGCGCCCAGGAACACCAAGCTTCTCGACGGCTCTAACAAGGATTTCTCGAAGTTTACCGCAAACCCCAACCGTTGTTAGAGGTGCATGGTGGCCTGCAAACTTGTGTGAGTAGACATAGGGGAGGACTTCCCTCACCAACCAGTCGTCAAGATACGGGTATACATGATGGCCTTGCCTTCTCAGCCAGGCTGCCACCGGGGCCAAACATTTCGTGAACGTTCTGGGAGAGGATTTCAGCCCAAAAGGAAGTACTGTGAACTGCTAGTGAGTCCGCCCTACCACAAACCTTAGGAACTTTTATTGTCGCCGACACATCGGTATGTGGAAGTACGCGTCCTGCAGGTTCAGAGACGCCAGAAAGTCCCCTTCTTGAACTGACCGGATCACTTCTTGGAGCGTGAGCATCTTGAATTTTAGGCTTTTCAACGATTTGTTTAGATCGCGCAGGTCTAGAATGGGACGCCACTTTCTGTTTGGTTTTTTCACTACAAAGTATCGGGAATAAACCCCTTGACCCCTCTGTGACAACGGAACCAATTCTATAGCACCTTTTTGTAGCATAAGTGCTACTTCCTGCTGCAACACGCTCAGATGGGGTAGAGCTACAAATGCCGGTGGAATGTGCGGAGGGTTGCTTTTGAATTGCAGGGAATGTCCGTATCTTACAGTGTCCAACACCCATCGATCCGTTATTTGTTCCCATTCGTTGATGTAGCACGATACCCTGCCTCCCAGAACGTTCCGATGCCCGTAATTGCTGGTCCTTGGTCTGCTTATCCCTCGTCGACGACGAGTAATCTGTTCTCTTCTTGAGGGCCTGGCAGTCCCGGCGTCGTTTTGCCGCTTGAGAAGCCCGTTTGTATCCCTGGGAGGGGTATGCTGCCCTACTGAAGGATCTGTCTCTCGATGCCGAGAACCTGGAATTTCCCAATACTCCCCTGAAGGGACGAAAAGACTGGAAACTTCGACCACTTTGGAGGGCCCCCAAGGAACGCACCATGTCCGAGTCCTCTTTCATGCCCTTCAGGGCTTCATCTACCTTCTCGCCGAACAGAAGGTCTCCCTCAAAAGGCATATCCAGCACCTTGTATTGCACCTCTGGTCGGGAGTTGGTGCATTTCAGCCATGCCTGCCTTCGGAGAACCACACTGTTGTTAACCTGCTTAAACCCCGATTCCGCGAGGTCCAAAGCGATGTTTATGGCATGATTGGAGGCCTCTTCACCTTCCCTGACCAGTAACATCGCCGCCTTACGATGTTCTTCCGGAAGATGCTCCAGCATAGGAGCCAGTCGGTGCCACATCTCCCTGTCGTATCTGGCTACTATGGCCAGAGAATTGGCCTCTTTCACTGTGGTAGCACCTACCGACAGCACTTTTTTGCCGAAAGCATCCCGTCGTCTGGCATCACTTTCTGGGGGGGGTCGTGCACTTGTGCTGGGCCCTCGCCTTTCTCACTGCCACTGCCGACACCACTGAGTCAGGTGTTGGTTGGGAGGAAAGACACTTAGGGGTAGACTCTGGAGCCTTACATTTCTTCTCCAGACGACCTTTTATCGCTGGTTCCAAGAAAGGGTGGCGCATGGTCTGTAACCCCTCCTGCCACACATGATCCAGGATGGGTACTGAAAACACTGACCTTCTCCTCTTTCCCATGTGGTCGAAAAGAAAACAGTCCTTTTTCTCCTCTTCCTGGGCCAGCCCGAATTCTGTACATCCCTTGGCCATCATGGTGTGAAATGACCCAATATTGTCCGGGGGAGACGGCTGAGTTCTCGGTGTTTCTAATTCTGCTTTCGGACTCCCAGGTTGGATCCCTGGAGGGGGAAAGCGAGACATCCGATAAGGTTCTACTGTCCGAGTCCGAATCCATCAGCTCTCCTTCCTCGCGGCGTGGAGCTTAGGGGTCTGCACCCGCTGGCAATGCCGTGGGGGTTGACGGAGGTGGCCGACAAGACGGGCCCGGGTCGTCGATGGCCGACCTAGCCGGAGTTGCTTGAGGTAGTCTGTCGTCCAGTGTCTTCAGCAACGTTTGCAACGTGGATAAGACCGCCAGCGACAAGAGTGACTGCGGATTGAGCAGAGGGGTAGACCCCGGAATGCTCCCGGAGAGAGGCCTGGTAATCCCTCGTAACCCTAGGTCTGCAGGGCCAGCTATTCTCACATTCTCATCTCCCGAGGACACCGTCAAGGTCTCTTGCTGCAGTAGTGTCTCCAGCCAAACTGGGTCGTATACCTCTGGTCGCCATGCTTCTTGCAGGCCCCCTCGTCGACGTCATCGTTACTGTCAGCGGTTCAAGAACGGTTGAGGCCAATTGTGTCAGTGGCAGAGAAGTGGTCGACGACTGCCCTGCCGTCGACGGTGGGGGTCGTGCAGGTCCTTGAGACGTTCCCGCCTTTTCCGAACTCGACCTGCGCTTCTCTGCATCTCGACACGAGGTCGATCTATGATGATCGCCCGAGGAGGATTTAGATTTTTCTTTTCTGTCTTTTTTCATTGAAGATGAGGATGACGAGGCTTTCTTCAACGAAGAGTCCTTAGAATGGCTTCTCAATGATTCTTTGTCTGCCGGTCGCGATTTCTTCACTGGGGGTTCCGACGATGTCGAGCGGCGCGGGGCCCCTGAAGATTTTGACACTGATGCCACGCTGCGCGTGGAGCCCACCTCCGAAGGCGGGTATGCCCCCGCTCCATCGTTTAACCATGCCACAAGTCTTCGGCTCCGATCTTTAAGAGTCTTCTGGGAGAAGCCCTTACATGTGTCGCACTTGTCTGCCGAATTGTGAGGGTGTAGACAATATATGCAATCCATATGTCCGTCCCTCTCGTACACCTTCAACCCGCACTTAGCGCACGGGCGGAACAGCGCTTTCCCTGACATCAGGAGAACTCCCAACAGCACAACCTAGACAAAATAGTAGACTACACAAGGTGCTCCCACTACTTTGGAGATGGTTGAAATCTGAAGGGAGCCGCGGGGTTGGGGCATTTATACCACTACGTTTTAGTGGGGCATGCGTGCGCGGGCCCAAAACGACGTAGCTAGGACACAAAAGTGTTGAACGTTTTCCTATGGGAAACTGCTTTATAAGCGTACCGAGGGTTCCCAGTCTGTCGACGGGGAATATTCTAAGCATGTGAATCCATGAAGGATCCAATACTGGAGAAATGGTTTTATGGATATGAAAATCGAAAATAAACCCGATTGATTGAATGGGGAATGACCTATGACAATTGGAGATAGAACACCACCCCATCCTAGTAACTATAAAAAAAAAGGCTAGGAAGAAGGCAGAAAGAGAAAATGTTGGAGTAGACAGGCATATCTGATTGAGCTTTCCTGATACAGAGAAGCTCCCTGGAAGCCAAACCCAGGAAAGGATGGATACCTGGATGTTAGGGAGTTTTACTAAAGTCCACTTAGGGTAGGAATGCAGAAGACTAACTTTTAGGTTTACAAGGCTTTAATACTTAGGTTTGGCCTGAACTAACCAAAAGGTTTGGTAGTTATGGTCGAGCAGCCAGGCTTAGTTTAGGAGGGAGAAGGGCTGTAGGTAAGTACAAAGACCTCAGGGCTCACCTATAGTCAAGAATACACTTACACCAAGGTCACTTATCCAATATTAGAATTACAGGTAAGTAAACGTATTCACACATGCACTATATATATATATATATATATATATATATATATATATATATATATATATATATATATATATATATATATATATATATATATTTTTTTTTTTGAATTATATATATATAATCCCTTTTCGAATTCACAAAGACATCCCTAGAATTACTGAACATAGAAATTTTTGTTGGCATATTGCTCTTCTATTTCTTAACTAATTGAGAAAAGTTTTAACTGTGTTGCACATATTCTTGATTGTGATTTTGATCATGACGTGTATCACATGTCATGGTCTAGTAAATTGTAGTCTATTCATCTATACTATGGAGAAAAATTTGGCACTAGCCATTTGAGAGACTACATGCATACTACTAGTATGCCATCAATTGGGGATCTGCCCCACTACAATATTGCTGCTGTTTTTTCTGCTCGTCGCAGCTGGTTTTAAAGTACCAGCCCCGAGAGGGGGCGCATGGCTATCAGCAGCCATTTGAGCTGTTCATGGTCAGTTGATTATAAAGCACACTGGTGCATTTATATAATATATTGGCTGATTTTAGGAGCAAATACAATTATTTTTAAATTGTGTTAAACTCGAGCGTTTCCCACAGTGTTTAAACATCGCGTTAGCCACTAGCAGTTCATAGTGGTAATGTATATTATATACGGGACCATTTATATATCAGACATTAGGTCTATATAGGCACATGACCACTCTTAATATGGAGGTCATTGCGTACGAACAGCCCACGCCTAAGATAGGCAGATGTGGTCACATGACTGCTTGGTCACGTGATGCGAAACGTGTGGGAACGCGCTGGGATTGCACTTCCCTTTTTAAACTCTATGATGTTAACCGCGCATTTGGATAACAATAGTCTGAGGAAGCCTGAGCATTCAGGCGGAACGCGTGATTTTTCCACCCATGGGGTGAGTGCTTTTATACACCTTATGTCTGTCACAGAGGGATAACTTCTACCTCTGTTTTCAAGATGTGCTGTATTTTTGTATGAATTAAAGATGATGTAGCAATAGCTAGGTCTTGTGTGCTGGGAGTTTTTGTACTTGCCTACTGGGTGGTTTTTTGTAGTGCTACAACCACGCAGAGACATGTGTTTTCCTGTATTTAAACGAATTTGGCTAAGTTAGTTTCCCGAGCAGCAACCACCAAAGGAGGGAGAGCGCCACTTTTTGGCCATATCGGTTTACCTATTATATATATACACATACACACACACCTACACACAGTAAGACATTTGTTAATCATTACTCAGGTGAATAGTAGATTCTTAGATGATATACTGGCAAGTAGATAAGAGTAGCATACAAGTTAACAAATCAATTTGTGAAACAACTTTTAAGGTAACACAAGGATACTGATAAGTAACTTTTAGGCAGACTACACTTTAGAAACTCCAGCCTTATCTGGGGATGAGAATCTCAAAGTCAATCCTAACCCTGGGTGACCAGAGCCCATGGGTGGATTCTTCAATGTTGAAGGTAGGTAAAATGTTTAGTTAACCTCATTAGTACCAAGGACGAGGTATCTCGTCCTTGGAATTCCCTCCCTGTTGCCAAGGACGAGAAACCTCGTCCCTTTCGGCACTTTGTTTTGTGTGATCCCAGGGATCACACAAAACTGTAATCCAACCCGCAGGCTATTTGAGGGGGAGGTCCCCCTTTACTGCCAGGGGGCTGGATTACCTTCAGTTTCACGTCGGCCGACATGAAACAAAGTAATTTTCACTGCAGCAGCCATTTCGGGCTGCTGCAGTGAAAATATAAGGCGAGTCTTTACCTTTCTCCCCCTCGATCTCCGGCTGTATTTCAAGCCGGAGATCGAGGTCGGTATCGTTGGAAAGGGGAGATTCTCCCCTTTCCAACGATACACTTCGTGACAGCATTGCTGGACGCGGATCGGGCGCAGGGTGCTCGATCCGTGCCTAGCAATGCCCACTAGACACCAGGGAAACGTTTGTGCCGTGGGGGGACAGGAGGGCTGCTTACAGTAAGCAGCCCTCTCCCCCCTCGGCCCCCAAAGCATGGGGGCACAGATTTAAAGACCCCTGGGGGCAAACAGGAGACCATCTGCCCCCAGGGGAGGGGGCATAAAAAAAGAAAAATTAAATGGAACGGGGATGGGGGGTGTGGTGGGGGGACCCGGGATTTTATTTGCCCCCCCCGAAACCGTGGTGGCCCTCCCCCTCCCACATCAAGTGGTGGCCCTCCCTGGGAGCAGGTTTATGCCCCCAGGCAGGTGTGCATGAGGTGGCCCCCATCCAATTGGATGGGGGGGGAGAGGGCCACCAGGAATAAGTTCAGGCCCCCCAAAGGATTGGGCTTGCAGGTTAGGGCCCGCCCTGGGGGCAGATGGCTGATCATCTGCCCCCAGGGAAGGGGGTAAAAAAAAAAAAAATAGGGAAAATAAAAAGTGATGGGAAGGGGGTAGGGGGTTTGGCACAGGGCGCTCGATGCGCGGGCAGCAATGGCCACTAGACACCAGGGATGTCTTTGAATGCGGGAGTGCGGGGGCTGCTTACAGTAAGCAGCCCTCGCGCCCCCCGGCCCCCAAAGCATGGGGGAACATATGTGTACAACCCTAGGGGCAGATGGCTGATCATCTGCCCCCAGGGAAGGGGGCATAATAAAAAAAATTAAAATAAAAAAAAGGGAATTTTGGGTGGGAGTGGGGGGCCACTAGCCACCAGGGATATATTTTACAGAAAAGGGGGTGGCCCTCTCCCCCTCACCCCACGGGGAAATGGGGGCACCACTTGTAGCCCTCCCTGGGGGCAGATATCTGCTCCTAGGAAGGGGCATCTGCCCCCAGGGAGGGCTGAATGAGATGCCCCCCCTGCATTTGGTGAGGGGGGGTAGAAGGTCACCCCCCATTACATTAGAAAATTACCTGGCGGTTTAGGGTGCCCCTCAGCCCGCCCTAAAGTGTAGTGTACCATTTTCCATTTTTTTGTTTACGAAACTTGCCTTGGCGCAGAGGGGCACATTGGTGTGCCAATCTGGCCCCAGGGTGCCCAAACCTTACTGCCCCACCCACCGGGGTGCCTGTCCCCCACGCCCCAAATGGAGGGGGGGGTGTACCTCACACAGCCGTTTGTAGGAGGCCCAGGGAGGCCTGCATGAGGTGCCCCCGCCACCCATTTGGGGTGAGGGTGAGAGGGCCATCAAAAATTGTGGGACAGGCCCCCCCCCAGTGGGTGGGGCAGTAAGGGTTGGGCACCCTGGGGCCTGATTGGCACACCAAAGTGCCCCTCTGCGCCAAGGGGAGTTGGGTTACCAAAGGAAAAAAGGGAAAATGGTGGAACGCATTTTAGGGGGGCTGTGGGGCACCCCAAAGGGACAGGGAATTTTCTAATTGGATGGGCCACTGACGTCCCCCCCACCCGCAATGGAGTGGGTGCCATGTCATGCAGCCCTCCCTGGGACCAGATATCTGCTCCTAGGAAGGGACGCCTGAGGCCAGGGAGGAGTGCAGGACAGCCCCCCCACTTATCTGCCCCCAGGGGAGGGCTACATTTTGCTAGCGTGACCGTAGGTAACACGTTTTTTGTTTTGTTTACAGCTTTCTCAACCCGAGCAGCTGCAACGTTATGTGAGTACTGTTTTTTTATTATTCTATGGTTAGGGCCCACTGTCAGTGGGGTGGATGAGACTGGGGCTGGATTGTTGGTGTGGGTGGGAATGGCCAGCCTGGGCAGATCACCTCCAACTGTCCTGGAGTTGTGGCTGGGCTGCATTACAGCTTTTCCCTTCGGGGGAGGTATTGGCACACTGCCGAGACTCCTTGGTGGGGATAAGCTCTAACGCAGGGCAGCCAGGGCTCCAGCAAAGTCGGCTGTTATATCCCTGGCCTTGGGCATCCTTCTCCCATGTGGGTCTTTGCCGGGGGTTCTGGCTAATAAATTCTGGGCCGATTTGCGCAAGTCAGACCTCTGTGGATTCCCATGGGTGTCCTCTTTTGGGAAATGCATGGGGTTCCCCGTTTCCCTTGCTGGCTTCGACACCCTAGGCCCAAATCTTTAGGTTGCCCACATGAACAAAATGGGCACTGGCGAAAGGCTTGAGGTTACCAGTGGGTTACCCTTTTCCTTTTGCGCCCTGGTAGGTGCACCCACACATGTGAGGTACCGTTTTCATCGGGACACCTCTGGGAACGCAGGAAGGTATAAGATTTGTTGTGTTTATGTGGTTTTAATAACGTTTTGACCCATTTGCTGGTGCCCTTTGTCACACAACCCTTTCATTTCCCAAATGTGACCTACATTTAGTCGGTGCTTTAGGCCCCATACACTTTTGTAACCTGCACAAGTCACCTACCCTTGAAAAGGACTGCCTGTTCTCTTTCAAAAACTGTATGCTTGCCGTTCCTCACCACATTGGTTTTCCCAATTTACACATGCTAAGTGCGTCTATTCAGGCCGTGAGCATAAAACTC
This sequence comes from Ambystoma mexicanum, assembly GCF_040938575.1. Classification (NCBI taxonomy): domain Eukaryota; kingdom Metazoa; phylum Chordata; class Amphibia; order Caudata; family Ambystomatidae; genus Ambystoma; species Ambystoma mexicanum. Next base: position 383,329,754 of record NC_090929.1, on the reverse strand, counting down.
CTGTTTGCCATGGCTCAGTGTTTGGCTTGTGGTAGTGCTTGTTTTGTAAAACACTACAAAAAATGTGTGCTTTCCTAACTGCAAGAGTCGGGGCAATGTAGCGGAGCACTGCTTTGCTCAAAATTCATAGAAGCCATTGCCGTACCAAGCCAACCATGTCCAACACATACCTTTTTTTCGGTCATTTTCCCGCTTTTCCCCAAATCTATGGCATTTTCCCCTACCTAGTTGTTGCCTGACCTATGCAAATCACCCCTTCCTAAACTTGGAATGTTGTCTACTTTTCAGAAATATAGGCCTTTCAGTCCTCCAATTCGGCTTTCCTAGCCTTTTCTTCCATTCCGTCCATGCATGTCCAATTGGCAAAAATGGCCAAAATCGCCTACCTCTCACAAAACAGTTGATAACCACAACCAAATTTCCACCCAACCTGTTCTTGAAAGCCAGGAAGTTGGGGAATTCAGCACAGCAAACCATTTGTTCCTAGCTCTTACAAGGAAAAAACACAGGCTTCTTTGTACATCATTTTATTGGCATTTTTTGAAGAAAAAAACCCACATTTTTGCCCTTTTTGCTTATTTTCTCTCACCCCCCTACAGCAACCTAGGATTCCTGGTTATGACTGCCTACATGTGGGGGAAAAAAGGAGCCAAATTTGGCTGAGATATCTCATGTAACAAAAGAGTTACAAGGCATTGAATGGCCACATACCGAAATCACCAAAAAAGGCCTTGGCACTGGGGGGAAATACCCACGGCAGTTAAAGGGTTAAAGGAAGGTTCAGCAAGGTGAGGTAGGCACTGTGAAGGATTTTAGCCCAAAGGAATGATGTACTCAGGCCTGGGAGAACACTATTGGGTTGTCCACCCAAAAGGTGTCTCAAGAATCTCAGGGGAAGCACAGATCAACGCAGAAAGCACCAAAGTGAACACCTAGAAGTGGGACAGTATCTTTTCTGAAGAAAGACGACAATGTCACTGACAGCTTCCCAAGGTGAGGCAAAAGTAGCTACTGTTCAGGTTCTTGGTCTGGAAGCTGTAGAAAAAACTTTTGGTGGGAGCAGATGGTTAGCTTCTTGTAATGGGACGCCCAGAAGACCATCTTCACAATACTGGCTCGTTGGGACTAAACTCAGGCTTCGGTTCAGCAACGGTTGTCACACGGCAGACTACTCTCCGTTTCTCTGCCTCCGACTCGGTTAAGACTTTTAGGAGCGGGAAAGAGTTACTGTAGGCCCAGAAGAATGCCCACGAAGTTCCAGCTGAAACTGCACTTCAGGAGATGGTGCACAGCAAAATGGTCCAGGTCCCAGGGTATTGCAGCACAGGACGGTCAACCCTCTTCAAGTGAGGGCTCAAAATGCAGGTGGTCTCGAGACTTGTGGGGCCCACCAGTCCATGGGAGGAAGTCATCCAGCCTGCATCTTCCCCATCGATCAGAAGAGGGGGCTGGAGCTGCAGCACTCAGTCGCTGTAAATGGCTACAGACATCGTCCTTCTTTGGTTTCTTTTTTCCATTTGTCGACTCTACCTTCTGCTCCAGGACCCTCGCCTTTTATGCAGAAAAACCATCGGATTCACCAATCACCATTCAAGCCTTCATGCAAATCTGGGTGCTGGCTCGTCCAAAAGGACATGCAGCCTCCCAGTTCAAAATGGACATGGGCAGACACACTGTAGGACAAAGACCAGGGGAGTTTCAGTCTCCTCCCCCACTTCCTGCCCTTCCAGGGATGCAGATAGCCTTGGCGGGCTTTTTCATGGAAGCCCACCAATGACAAAAGACCTAGCAGGACCTCGCTCCCACAAGTAAGCAGAAGGCGGCTCAAGAAAGGACAATCCATCAAGAGTTGGTGGGGGGGGGAAATACAGCCACCATTCTAGGTTAATAGTGACTCATGTGTCCCTTACCGCAGCTGCAACAGCAGCCTGCAAGTAATATAAAAAAAATCGGTAGACATCCTCCACTGCCACCAGCCACGCAGATGAACTTGTCACTGTAATTAGAAAGTTACAGCAGAAGTGGAAAAAGGGATACAATGTGTCCCCTCAGCACTCCACATAATGTGCAGTGTGCTGATGCCACAAAATAAAAGTCAGGTAGGGTAAAAATGATCTCCCTGTACTTGGCAACGGCTGTTATCACAAGGGCAAGGAGCTTGCAGCAAAACTGCACATAAAGTGCTGCAATATTGCAGATGCCTAAAAGTTGGAGGAAAGCAGAACTCCAGAAAGAAACAACCAAAAGGGTTTAAAAATGTTCCCAAAAGGTAAACTAAAAGACTGAGTGTGGAAAAAGGTTCTCACTCGCTCAGGAGAACTGATAAAATACCAAGAGTCCGGTAAAAAGTGCTGAGGGACCCACAAGTGGGGCGAATTACATCGAAAAAGGAGATTCTACCCAACACCGGAGAATAATACAGAAAGCTTGGATGAGGATCCAAGAGGCCAGTCTGGCAGTGATGGAGGCCTGGAGACCCTTGACGGTGCCAGAGGCTTGAGAAGCACTTGCCTCGCCATGAGGGAATTGGTCAGCCTAAGACTGGGGCCATTCACTGGTGACTCCAAGGACATAGAAGGGCGTCATAATATAAGCGACCCGACGAGGAACCTCATGAGATGGGGAGAAATACCCATCTCTAAGTTTGAAGGTTCGGGAGAGACCTGCTGTGAATCCTTAGCGCCAAAGTCAGGGAGGGACGAGTAGTGAATCCTGAGTGTGCCAAGGTCCAGGAGGCACCCGTTGTGAATACTGACAGCGCCAAGGCACAAGAGGCACCTGTTGTGAATACTGAGAGCTCCTCAGTGCAAGAGGCACCTGTTGGGAATCCTGGGAGAGCAAAGGTCCAGAAGGGACACATATGTGAAGCCTGACAAAGCCAAGGACTAGGTTGGACCTGTTAAGAACTATGAGAAGGGTAAGGTCCATGAGGTACCGGAGAAGAAACTTTCGAGGTTTAAAAAATAGGATGGGACCTATGAGAATAGTGACAAAAGGTGAGGTCTGAGCCACAGGCCTGTTCTAAAACTGTGGAACCCCATAAGGCTCCAAAAAGCCTTGAACAAGAAGCCAGTAGATTTGTGGTAAACACATTGAAAGCAGAGAGACCTGAGAGGGAGACCAGACTGAGAAACGACTACAAGAACCTACGTAGAAGATACTTATGCTTTGCTGTCTGCTGAGGGATGAACTTTTGAAAAGACGTTGGAACTGTGCTTTGGGACACACATTTGAACATTTGCTTTACTAGCTTAGGGTAGCCAGGAGGCTTAGGCCTTGTAGCCATTAGGTGTTGGAAACTCTCATTGGCCATCCTTTTTTAGACTTTGTTTTATAGATTGGGGTGTCTTGAAAAGAGACAAGGACTTACTAAGAAAAGGTTACACAACCATATGGCACAAACAGAAACGTGCTAGACTCTGCTAAGGAAACATCAATTTGCTTTTTATTTATTCTACGCACTGTTATTAGTTTTAGATCAACCCATAGAACCTAGAGGCATTTCCCGAACCATGTACTAACAAGGTCGTTCTGTTACAATTTTTTCAGTGTCTCACGTGTACTGTTGACTGGCCATACCACTGGAAGCTTCCTCCATTTTGACCAGCTGTTTTGCTAACATAGTACTTCAGATAAGTGTCAAGCTGGCAAGACTGGTGGAAGTCAGCAGAACTAACCTAGAAAGGAAAAACTGACAGCAACAAATCTGATTCTGCACCTCAAAATTGGGATGTGGGGTAGGGAAGACCGCAGTAGAAATGGCAATGCTGCTATTTCAGTCCAAAATGAAAATTATAATTTACATTGCATAGAAGGTAAGTAAACAAACTAGTGCTAGTTACTGGTGAGTAACATAGTTCGTAATGTCTCTAGCAGCATCTGTTAAAACTTGACCAGGACCGTTCAGGTACAAGGTTGGTCATGTACACCAGGGTTACCATTGCACTGATATTAGCTCACACAAAACGTAATTCAAGGGGGTTGTTCCCGTTGAATACTGATTAGAGACTGGCTAACTGGTTAACACATTATTTGAGTGATGCAATCAATGTAAAATTCTTACAATAGCCACAGTTATTCTGTCTGTCTATTTCAATTAGCCTAATGTGAATCTTAGATATCACCAATTGAACACATTTGGAAGACATATAAAATGGAAGAATACAAAAACATTCTCTTAAAAAACAGACAATAGGTACATATGTAAAGCCAGAGCTTTACAAGATGTGTAAAAGAGATGCATGAGAGAGGAAAAGTGAAGCACAACATAATGTGGTAATTTGCATCAAAAGGGTATATTTGGAGACAAAGAAGTGCCAGGAATAATGAGAACGAAATTTGAGAAAGCATTCAATTCTTCTAGATGTTTAGTTTTCTAAAAAGCAAGGATTGAAATCATAAACAACCATGTGGCCATTCTAAATGTTGCCTTGATATCTATGAGAGTCACATTAGGCTAATTGAAATAGGCTAACTTGGGCTACTGCACATGTATTGCATGAATTCAAATGTTTTAACCAGTCTCTAATCAGTATCCAACAGGAATAACTTCTTGTATGATGTTCCCCAGTTCCCATTCATAACATCTTGTATGATTCCCCAGTTCCCATTTATGTAGGGGTTATTTGCCCTTATGGAAGAATGTTATTTCACACAGCACAGGAGTCAATCTCTTATAGGCAACAAAAGGAGTGTAAGGGTGCAGAAGTAAATGCGGGACACAAAGGTGGCATGCCTGTTGGCATAAAAAGAGCGCCAGGGGACCACTCCGGTGGTGATAGTGCGCGGTACAAATGTCCTTTAACATTAACATTAACATAAACATAAAACGTATTTAACAGAAAATACCTGCCCCTGTAACTCAGACTGGTTTCCCTGCCTCAAACAAAACTAAAGATGATGTCAGAACGTCTGTCAAAATTAAACAGTCAGCTGTCCTATGTCCCAAACCTATTTCCGTCGCTTACACTTCAGAAGAAAAACGATATAACCGATTTCCCCACAACTCCAGAAAGAATGTTTCCTTCCTTCTGGATGGTTTTAGGCAGTTCGGAAATGATGAGGTAATATCCTCCTTCCCCTGGCCATCACTAGGCATTTCTATGTAGGTCCCAACAGACGTGGGGCGGTCTCCCTTCCCTGGCAACTATGTTCCACGAAGATGGGGAAAAACTATCTTCCCCAAGCCTCTTCCAGGCTCTCTTTCAACAGTCGCAATGATATCTAAATGTTTAACAGGGGATATATTTTTTCTCCTCTGGTCTTCTCCCGACATTTGCCAAAGGATATCTCTCCTTCCCTGGTATTCTCTTAACTTTGAATAAAGAATGTGTCTCTTTTCTATTGGTATTCCTCTGACCTTTGCCAAAGAATATCTCTATTTCCCCTTAGTCTTCTCTTCTGGTTATGGCTAGTTGGCTGGTTATGGCCAGACTCCTTTCTCAGGTTTATAATGTCTCTTTCTCAGGCCTGATTCACTATCCTGCCAGGCATGGTCTTACATGTACGACTCTTCAAACCGCTTAACATTCGGGTCCCAGAACCCCTCTTCAGGTTCATAATGTCTCTTACTCAGGCCCAGTTAACTATCCTTTGAGGCATGATCTTGTATGTATAACTCTTCAAAGCTCTCAACATTTGCGTGCCAGACCCTCATCTCTCTTCAGGTTTCTTTCTCACACAGTATGTTTTGTTTCTCTGGTCCCACTGGGTCAGGGAAGATGGTTCACCTTCTCCCGACCACAGCCTCTAAAAGGTTTCCCAGTGGCTTCCTGTTCCCTCTCCGTGCACCTTCTAACTTGGTCTGCGAGGGACCCGGTGCTCGGCAACTCGGGCAAGCTTTGCTGATCTGGCATGGGTTCTTGCGGTCTGCTCTCAGTGTTGCACCACGCTGGATTCTCCCGCACTTCTGGATCACTCGGATGGCTTCCTTCCTGCCACCGGACGTTGGGTTTCCCAACCTTCAGGTGAGCACTCCCCTCCGCTCAGGCTTCTCGGATGCCAACTTCCTTCTCCCGACGTCTGGGTCTGCAGAGCATTTTCCCTGCACAGCTTCACTCCCCAGTTCAATGCTTTTTTTTGGGCAGGACTGACTCGAGGATTCCTTTGTCGGTTTTTGATGGTCAGCCGTCTTCCGATTCCCAGACAGCAAGTATGTTCATCTTGGTTCCGCGTAGGGCTCTTCATTGCCCTGCTCTTCTACGTGCCTGTTTTTCTGGTGCTGTACTCTCACTCTTGCCTCACTCTTCCACATCACAGTATTGTCTAACTGATAGACAGGGTTACAATGCATGAAGTAACAAACAGAAGAAAGAGGAGCGTTGGAGGGTGGGGGGGCTTGGGCCCTATCCGTGTTGTTGGGTGAGCAATGCATGGCAGCATGGTTGTTGACATACCGTGTTCTCCCCCAATAGTCTTCCCTTCTCCTACGTAGGGGGACCCCTCCGATAGGATCCTCCCAGTGAGTATCACCCCCAGCAGGACTATCGTGTAGAGGCCTCACCTCCCTGGCCCCATGCGATGGGTCCCCCTGCGGGGGAGAAGTGACAACCCCAAAGGATTAATCACAGTAGGCACAGACTGACTTCGGATTTGATAATCACGATACTGTTCATGAGCGGACTAGTACCCAATAGTGTGTACAAGAACCAATGTTACAGATATATCTTTGCTTCCCTCCAGTACCTTTACAAAGTTAGTTGGAGGGCAAAGAACACTACAGTTTGGGTATCTGACTATTTCCGACAGCTGCCAAAGGGCTCTCCAGCCTATGCATGACGAGTGGCCAACAGGGATTCTGGTGGCGATAAAGAGGCTCTTTAAGTAACGAGGGCTGCTGTGGAGTCACTGCTGATGCCACTTTGCTAAATAAGAACAGACCTGCAAGAGGTGGGGTATTGTGCAGATGTCTGATTTGCTGAGGGCACACTTCCAAAGCAGATGAGGCTGAATGTCTATCAGTGGCTATTGATGAAGGGGAGCGAATCCTTGGATTCCTGGCATTACTTTTAAGTCTAATTCTTTCAATGCTCTTTATTGATCATTATCAGATTCTGGCAACTGTAACAATCGCCTGGAGACAGAAAGTAGCCCCAACCATATATTGCAACATCTGTATCCCACTCCCTCTCACTGGAAACAATATCTAACTGTTGGACTCAGTACTGGATGTGCATAGAAATTCCAGAAGGGACACACAGGGAACAGGAGACTATCCCAGACTACAATTCACAGAACTAGCCATCAGGCCCACCAAGGCCACAGAGGCGGCTGCACTGGATGATGAAACTCCTGCAGACATGCCCTGAAAGGTGTATGGTCTCTAAGGAAACATGGGATATGTGTCCCTGATGAAGCCTTTGAGGAGGTACAATGGAGGGAAATGTCCGGCACACCAGGCCAGTGAGAAGCAAAAATACTCATGGCCTTGCACCGGTAATGCTTAATGGAACATACAGTCTCGCAAAGAACTGCCACAGGAAAAAAACACATACACAAGACTTCTACCGCAATAGGAAAATTAAATAATTTGGATATCATGGTTACTTTTTTCATGAAGTACCAAGATACTTCCGTTCAGCTCCCACATTCCATTGTACCAAAGATAACTTGGCACACTGGTCATGGGGGCTCTTGTAAATTGCAAAGCAGATTATGCCAATGCTCTTCTGGCAGGGATTCCTGAAAATCAACTTGCATGCAGTCAGAAAATGGCAGACTTGTGTTTTCTTTTTTTTTTACTCCCTAAATTCTCCTCCATCTCCTCTTATGGACAATCCTTACAATGGCTTCACATTTATCAGAGAATTCTGTTCAAGTCGCTTGCCTGCTATTTAAATGATCAGATGGACTTGCCCCTTGTTTCTTGGACAAGAAAATGTGCCAGCGTTGTAGACCACTTTGCTCCTGAAATCAACGTCTCAAGTATTTTAGTGAAAACCTAAAAACTCTCCTCTTTGCAGAAGACCTCTTCTCTTGCACTGGCTTCCCCATTAAACATTTAAATAGTTTATATTCCACCTGCACACAGATCAGTAGCGGACTGAACGACAGGGAACTCTGGAGATTTCCCAGTGGATTTCTGCACCATGGGCCTCTTGTGTAGGTACACTGATTTTCTGCTCCTCTTATCCCCCACTCACAGTCACCAAACGCCTTTCCTTCCATCTCGCCTCACCCCACAAATCACTTTCAAGTAAAGAATTTGATTTAAATGTTCAAGTATATTTTTCATCAATCTTAACAAATAGTTTATATTTTTTATGTTTAAATTACTTTGTAATGCCTATATAGGGACAAAAGTGCTTTGTAATTCACCATTTGGACCAATTTGATCAAACTTCCTTGGGCAGAGAACCCCCAAGATCTGCTTAGTGGTGTTGGGTTTTCTCGCACTGTGTAATATGAGGCCACTCTGAAAAACCTTTCCAGGGCCATACTTGGTTTCCAGTCCACTCCTGGCCCAGATGCACTTTATCATATCACGTTTCTGATGCATGATATACATTATTTGAAAATCAAATAGGTTCTTTATTCCTTCATGAGAAGGTGACCAACATTATACACAGAGGTTTTCCTTGACCGCTTCCCAAAAATGCCAAATCATGAAAGATTTGGGGTTTCTGTAACACTACTAGAGAAAAAGACAATCTTGGGGGTTTAATGGCATCACCAGTTTCAATAAGGATAGCTTGAATAGGGTGAGCTGCATGTTAACAGTTTATATGAAACACCAAGGTCGTTTCAGTGATCTTTACTTTGTAATGTAGGATGTAATGGTGCAGATTTTCATATGCCTGTTATAACCATTATTAAGATTATAGAAAAGTTTCTTAAAATTCAATTTCTTCATCATGGTGTTGATGGGGTGGCCCACCACAAAGAACTACGCTGACTCTGATGTATATTTCAAGGGTATTTGTTAAAATTCCTTACAGTATTCTCTTGTGTCAATGGTGTCTGGGTTTAGCTGAGCTTGGGATATTTGGCGCCAGCCCTCTCTCTCTCTACCCCAGCCTTGTCCCTGTCCCCCTAACCCAGACCTTCCTCTCAGGGGATGTTAGTAGCACTAGCAGGGGAAACACCCATCTGTCTTTCACTTTCTAGGATAATAGTTTTTTCCCTAAATCGTTGGCTAGCCGACCCTCTAGGATCTTCTAACTTTCCCTCTCCTATCCCCACTTAGTCTCAGGGAATAGAGAATTGTGCCTTCTTTCACCACGTCAGGCACAATTCGCTCACACCTTCTCATACCTGACCCTTTGCTATACCGGCCTCATAGGTTGTTCCCCTCCAACCACGTCACTGTCCCTCCAACCTCTCAATCCGCCTTTCTACCTCCACCCTCTGATATTACGTCCTTTCTTACTTGTATTCTTAATACTGCTCGTACCTCCAACTATCCCTCTACTTCCGTTATTCTTTTCCCTCCCACCTCTTACTGTAACTCTGTTTTACTCAATAGCAATAGTTACTCCCACTCATTGTCTATTCCAGTCTCTCCCTCTTCTATTATTTCCACTCTGCTACTCCCACCTAACTTCTGCTGTCTTTCTTTCTCTGGGCTCCCAGGGATATTGTGCACCCTGCACATCCCTCATCCTACCTCTTTCACTTGTTACTCCCACCACCTTCCCCGCTACTCCACCTGTAATATTCACATTCTAATATGCCGCAGACCACCAAACCTCCCCCCATCGCTCTAGTTTAAAAAAAATAAAACACACACAACTAACCCTATCCAATCACTTGCCTGGCTCACAGGAGTGTGACATGGAGGTTCCATGTCATTTTACCAACACCCGTTTTTACGACAGGTGTTTTGCCATGGGAGTTTTTCCGAAAAACGTAATCGAATTTATATAGGGGGTTACCCCAAAGCTCTCTGTCATTTAACTATTATATTTATTCCCCCAACCCCCGAACCCTTTATTTGCCCTTTCCCAACTCCCCAAAAAATTTCAAGGAGGTTTTCGGAAAAACTCCTGCGGCAAAACACCTATTGTAAAAACGGGTGTCGGTAAAAGGACCATATACCGACAGGGTAAGGCCATGGGAGGGCTTAAGAGGGATGATAAGCCCTGCCCCTTTCCAACATGGACCCTGCCAGGATCGTTGAGCTGCTCAAGGCATGAAGGGCCCGTTAGGATAATAATTACATCCCTGGTGGTATAGTGGGTAAATGCCCCCGTGGGGCCTTTAAGTATTAATAAGATTTCCCTGGTGGGCTAGTGGAGGCTTGTCCTGGTGCAGGCTCCAGCTGACAGCCCGATTTCTTTGATGTCCGGTGTTGTGGGTGCTCCAGCACCCCTTGCTTTTCTGCTTCCACGTTCTCCTGCGTTAGGCTGCCGGTGTTGTGCCGCCCGCAGCACCCCTTCTGCATACAGCTGCTCCGCCATCAAAGTGCAAGTCTCCTCCAGCTGCTCTGCTGCGGCCTAGAAGCCACCATCACTGCAGGTAAGGAGGGTTGGGGAGTGAGCCTGTCTGCACTCAGGCACCCCTGTTGGGCTGTGTGGGGTTCCCTGGTAGGGATCCCTCCCCACCCTTGACCGGGCCACCACGTAGTCCCCGTCACAAATGGCTTAACCCTTGTGCATGATCCTGGAACACCTTATAATAGTGGACACACTTATTTAATCAAAAGTATTAAATACGGTCTATCCGGTTTTACACTATTTTGATTTGATCTACTTTTTGGCAATATAATTGAACAGAGAATGAATTTTCAAAGCCATTTCTACAATTTATTTTGGCCATTTTTTGGAGTGCAAACTTAGCTTCGGGAAACAACAGATTGTACATCAGTAGGGGTATAGTCACCTTGTTGCTTTGAGCTACAGATCTTGTATGCGGTTCCTCCTTACTCCGGCTTTGGATCCAGTGCCCTGCCGGGCTCTCTACATTGCAGCTGATCTCGCTCTGCTGCCTTCCAGCCTCCGCCCTTGCCCTGCCGGGCTCTCTACATTGCAGCCGATCACGCTCTGCTGCTTTCCAGCCTCAGCCCTTGTCCTCTGGGCTCCCTGCTCTGCAGCCTGCCTCACTCCGGCTGCCTACAGCCCTTGTCCTGTGGGCTCCCTGCTCTGCAGCCTGCCTCACTCCGGCTGCCTACAGTCCTTGTCCTCTGGGCTCCCTGCTCTGCAGCCTGCCTCACTCCGGCTGCCTACAGCCCTTGTCCTCTGGGCTACCTACCTTGCAGCTGATCACGCTCCGCTGTTTACTACCTACCTTTTTCCGCTGGGTTCTCGGCCTAGCAGCCCTCTACAGTCCTCTGCAACCTTCTACGGTCAGCGGCCCTGCCCCTCAAGGCTCACACCTTGCTGCCCGGCCCTTCTGGGTTCCTTGCCGTGCAGCCTGCTATACTCCGCTGCCCTAAGCCCTTTCCCTCTAGGCTCTCTACCTTACAGCCCTGCTCCTGTGGGCTTGCTCATCCTGCTTTACTCCGCTGCCCTAAGCCCTTTCCCTCTGGGCTCTCTATCTTACAGCCCTGCTCCTGTGGGCTTGCTCATTGCTTTCTTGCTCCTCTGAGCTCTCAACCTTGTTCCTTACTGTCCTCTGTTATTCAATCCTGCTACAGGACTTTCTCTTCATTTCCTTCTGCTAGTTTGCTATCAACTTCCTTTTCCTGGATTTGTCTGTAAGTATCTTCTCTTGTACTGTTTGTAGACCCTTTTGTACAGAGCTTGTCTGTTGATTCCCATCAGTCAACCTCTGCCCCTTCCCTTGTCTCGTTTCTACGTTACAGACACCCATAGGTGTTGTTCCAAGCCATGAGTAAACAGCGTGGGCCTCTGTAATAGCAAACTGTGCAGAAGGCTAGAGTTTTTCCTAAGGTTTGTGGAATACTCTTTTCCTATATCTGCATACACCCCTAGAGGGAATCCATTCTGTTATACCTTATTCCTTGCTACACTTGACTACTCTTCGTTCTTATTACTTTCAGCTGTGTGTGTACTATTCTGTCCACCTTACTTCGGCACAACCACCCGAAACCCTTCCTGGGTGTCCTGTGCCTCTCCTTTCAGGGTGTCATCTCATGACACTGCCAGCTCCAAGCATGCACCCTACTGGAAGTTAGATCCAGTATTTATTTGTACAAGTAAAATGTAGTCGAAACCTCATCTTGTCTTCTCTAGGAGAAGCTCTTGATTTCGGGGCACAGGGGTATTATTTATGAAGGAGAACTTGGATGTCAAGTAGCAAGCTACCTTTACCATCATTGAACATTAAATAGAATTCGGAGCCCGTCCCTAGTAGAAAGAAAGAGACGACAAACAAGCGCATAGATGAGCAAATCATTCTCCACATGCAGATCAACACAAGAAAATACTCTCGGACAGTTTATCTAAACCCCTTTCTTGGGATGCCAGACCAAACTGAGCATCGGCACAAGCAGAGTGTACGCTGTAATACATGGCAAGGATGGAACACAGATTTCCATGTGGCTGCTTTGTACATTTCAGCAATAGAAACATTCCTGAGCAGTGTAGCAGTAACCACTTTTCATCTGGTGGAATTAGCTGCAAGTCTCCCTGCTAGGGTCTTATTAGCTTTTCAATGTATACACATGTAGCAAATATGTTATGTATATACAATATAAAACACATTAGCAATAATTAAAAAGCAATTTACATAAAAGACAATAAAATACATAGCGATTACATTCATAAAACAACATTAAAATGACAATCCATTTCCATGATCTTTCACCATAGGTTGCCGACCCAATCTTAGTTGGGAGGACTTTCCCTTCATGAATCATATAATACAAATATTTCAACCCATTTCAGATACAATTTGAACATAAAATAAATAGAATTCTGATCATTTCCATCCATGAACATGTTCCACAGAATTACAGGATCGCTATAAGTAAAACAATGACTATAGGATTTTAAAATCTGATATCTAATGTGGATAAGGCTATCGCATCTCGTCAGTATGTGTTCAAGTGATTCAATTAGTTCTTCTCCACACAACCTGCAATATCTCTCCATACGATCAGGGCTTTCTGCACGCCTTCAGTTTCAAGAGCCTTACTTTTATTACATTTTAGGAGTATATATTGTCTTGCTACCCAAGACTCAGGAAAGGCAGTGATATATTTTGGAGGGTGCTTCGCTATTGTATATGCCAAATAAAAGGTCCACTATGGGCCTTGCTTGATAGTTGTACCACATTATTATCTCAATCAAATAATGTGATTTTCTTCTTTAGCCAATGTTTAACTCTCTTTGTATTATTCGCAGATATGACATCATTACATCCACCCTTCCATTTATTAATAAAGACTGCAAATATTTTTCACCACATGTCAATCCGTATGTAGTTTTCTAGGCTCAGAAAGGCCTTGACATAATTTACCATCACTGTTCTATTATTCAAAGTCATTAAGTCAACTGAACACATAAAAGATCTAGTAATAAAAATAGATAAAATAGACATTAGATCATATTTGAGATAAAGAAAATTCCAAAGTAACAGATTGAGGCATGCAAAACATTGTACGTACACTTTTTGCTTCGAATCTTTTTAGGTCAAGTGTAAATCCATGTCCCCATGTCTCAATTCCATATGTTAAAACAGTTACAATTTTCATTGAGTATAAAATTAGCAGTGCCTTTACTGACCCACCACCGATCCTCCCAATATAGGCGCTCACTGCCTCTACTAGCTTCCAGCATTTCAATTTGGCTTTATACCAATGCATCTCCCAATTTAATTTCTCATGTACTAAGAGTCCTAAATATGTATACGAGTTTACAAGCTCAAGTTTTTCCTCATGCAAACGCCAGCTCATATTGACCGATTTTTTACAACTTCCTGAGAAGACCATTAGTTTACTCTTATCAGTGTTTACTCGAAGACCACTTTGTTTAGCAAAACCATTGAGACCATTAATTAGACTTTGTAGTCCTTTTGGTGTATAATCCAAGAGTAATAAGTCGTATTCATATCCGAGCCAGTTTATTCGCTCTGTTCCAACTTTAAAGTTATCAATTGACCAAGATCAAGATCGGGCCAATAGAGATTAAATAGGGTCACCGCAATATACAGCCCTGTTTTACCCCTCTGTTTTTGGGAATAGATCCAGACAGTTGGCCTTTTATATTCAGATGCACTTTCACATTGGTATCGGAGTGGAACAACATTAGCATCCTCAAAAGGCCCTGGGGAATTTTCCATGTAATCAGTTTCCGCCAAAAGGTTGTTTCTGATGATCGTATCGAAAGTGGCACTAAAGTCTATAAATGCACCATATACTTTTGTTTTCCTACGTAACCAACGTATTGAGGATACCAGTGTAAGTATATTATGGGTTGTATGGGTTTTTCTAGATTTCACTCTGAAGCCAGATTGATACTTGCTTAAGATATCATTGTCATTTATCCACGTATTTAGGTCTGCTAGTAATAATCGTGAAAAAGCTTATGTAAGGGATATCTAGCATGGCCAGTAATCGATATCATGGATCGATGGGCTAGCACTGCTTATAGACTGCCAGTACGTGGCTCTGCCTCCATGTTTCCGGAAAAACTCCTTTCCAATTTCCATGAAGAGAAGCCACAACGGTGCTGCCCAAGTCTCTGCCGGCATCTTCAAGACAGCGTTATTTACCCCATCAGGGCCACATGCTTGTTAGCTGTTAAGTTTTTCTATTATTGCTCTTATGTCAGATCGGGATGCTTTGCATATCCAAGGAATTTCTGGGATTGCTACTGCTATTTTGTTTTTGTCACCAGAGCCTAAACTGTTATGTATTCAACCCATGTGGCTTCCTGGATACAGGTGATCGGCAACGCACTCTTTTTATTTGCTCTAATTTTTTTCCATATGCCATTCGTGTTATTGGTCGTTGCCAAATGTGCAATCGTTGGTCAACACTCATTTTCACAATTTCTTTGTGTGTTGTTGAAGCCATCGTCTGTAGTATATTTTGGCTTCCTTCATTTTTTTAATTTACCTCAATGGCATTATGGTTCCAGCCAGTAAGGGTAGATAGAGTGGCAATAGTGGGCACTTTCCGGGTTCTTGGCATAGTTGCACGAACTCTGGAATTACTTGTTCAATTACAACTTTGCCTTTTGCCAAATTCACAGGGTGCCACTGAATACGGTTACAAGCTGTATTCAGAAATAGGTCTCCCGATTTGTCATAATTTCTTTCATGGTATGATTGACCAGGCTTTTAAACAGCACACACAGTGGTAGGTGGTCGCTCCCATCCCACACCACTATTCCCATGTCTAACACCTATTTCAGTCCATTGGAATTTACAAATACATTGTAGAGGGTCTACGCGCTCTTCCCACTAACACGTGTAAATTCTCTTTGTTCATCTCCCGGAGACAATCCATTGAGGCAAGTAAGTTCATATTAATTAATCATATTGGTCCGTGAGCTAGTGGCTTTGTTTTGTTTACACTTGTTATTGGGACTTGTCTGATGGTGTCCTTGAATTTCTGGGTCACATAGGTTTAAGTTTGCATTGAAGTCTCCCATTACATATAGGGGATATTTGTTTTTGTATTTTGCTAGTACATTTCTTACAGCCTGTATGTTAGTTTATAGTGGCAGTTCTAGAAGGTGGGTCATATACATATATGATGATAAATGTCCATCCTGGTCTTGATGTTTTCCCAACCAGCACTAGATTCGAATCACATGACATTTCAGTTACAGTCCAAGGTGGACTGACCGATATCAATAGGTCGGCTTTAAGGCGGCGTAAGCGGCCTTTTGTTTTTGTATCGTTACCTGCCCATCTAGTTGCAAATTCTCAGCTAGCCAAGTTTCTTGTAATACGATTATACTAAATATTTCCATGTAAGACCACATGCCATTTTCGTTCCAAGAATATAATCGGTCAATGTCATCGACTCAGCACGGACAGGTGGGATTTGAAGGCGAGTGGTAACCATTGCCATTATCCTTTTTCTTTCTTTCTTTCCTTCCACAATGTTACTGGATTTATCGAGAGCAGTCTCAGTAGGGGCTATCATATCATGTAGGGTGCATTGTGTTACGTTGGTGGTCAATACGTTGCTTGCCCTCGAGATTTCTTGGATGGTAGTTATTGATCGAGAGCACATACTGGCGGCTCTTGTCGTATCTTTATTTTCCCATTAACTTGCCCTATTATATCATTTTTGTTTTTTCGATCAATGGTTATGTTATACGATCTCATTTTCTCGGTGAAAATCTACAATGCTACATGAGTATCATAATTGAAATAATCCACCCTCATATTTTAATATGTATTCCAATGTGATATCAGACTGAAACTAAAGGTTTGAGATTCTTGTTTTAGTGTGTTCCATTTGGTCTATAACTCTAATGTCATCTGATATTATCATTAGTAGGCCAACAATGGAGTGAAATATTTGTAAGACGGCTGACCTATTTATTGGTGGAAAATGTATATCTTCTACAGTCGGTTTTATTTGTTAAGCTTTCACAACGATCTCCTTATTAGGGGTGGGACCAGATCTCAGTTTATTTGGGGACCATAGATCTGTCAATTTTATTCGTCTTATCCCACCTAACGAGACACTTGAGTTTCGGTGGGCAGTGT
This sequence comes from Ambystoma mexicanum, assembly GCF_040938575.1. Lineage (NCBI taxonomy): Eukaryota > Metazoa > Chordata > Amphibia > Caudata > Ambystomatidae > Ambystoma > Ambystoma mexicanum. The sequence continues at coordinate 383,313,185 of NC_090929.1, read as the reverse complement.
CCTCTTTTGGTTGAGACTGATTAGGTACTAAGTTATTTAGAGAAGTATTTTTTTAGGTAGAATTCTCTGTTATGGGAACATTACTCGCTGTTTTAGGCACTAATATATCTCCACTGGGGGCAGTTGACTTTTTCAGTTTATAATAATGCCAACCATAACAACGCTCTTGTCACACCTGCCCCCTTAAAGTCATCACTGACTCTAAGCCAGTATTAAACTTCAAAAAGATAACCACCTTCTTCCAAAAAAAAACAATCACATTGACTCGAACTGAAGAATAAAATGCAGCGCAAGAGATTGTGTCAGAACTAAATCTATCTCTGAGTTGCTTAGGGACTAAACTCATTGATTATGTTCTCCAAATAAAAAGTAAAAAGGCTATTCCAATTCAAGTTAGATTCCCAATCGCAGAAGCCTCTGAAACTTTGCTACCCTGAAATGGTTTAGCGAGTGAACAAAGCAGGGATCAGGATGATGCATGTCATTGGGATTGCGAGAAAAACACACCTAATGTCATGAGCGGGGAAAGAACTGACCCAGGTGAAAAAATAGAAAACAAACCAGATCCAACGGTGCCTCCTCCAGAGAAAATCCAAGCCATGATACACAATGAGGGGACAAATTGTCTTATCGACTTAAATGACTCAAATATAAATATAGACCTACCTCTCATGAATGATGAGGTTGAATATGGGAAATGACAGACATAACATCTACTCCATGTGTGATGTCAATTGACCCTCAAACTTTCTTTGCAAATCCACAAATTGACTCTGACCAACAAGAGTATCCAGTACAATTTGAAATAGGGTGCACCAAAGAAGAGCTAGAGTCGCCGACGGAAAACACCAATTCCCCCAAGACAGAGCGACCAAGATCTAATGAAATAACTATGGACTCAGTGCTATTAGACAACAGCGAAAGCAGTATGACGTCTAATGAAATGTTCCTTTCATTTAAATGTTTACTGACTACGCTTGTAAACACCTGTAGTAAACTCGAGAACAAACTGGATATCCAATCTGTGCTTTTGCATAAATGTATTGACAAAAGTCAGAAAACAATGCAGGATCAAAATACTAATACTAGTGGCAATGTGATGAGTACCAAGTTCACATTTAAGACCAATAAACTCCCACAGAAACTGATAAGTCTACCATCTGGACGCACAATGATAACTAAACTACCCACCGTATCAAAACATTTACCAAACAGGAATAAAAATAAAACCATATCACAGGCATTTATGTATGCGCGAAGCACAAAAGTTAAAAACAATGCCTGTAGCGTGAAAGCGAAAAATGTACAAGGGAACATAATTGAACAGAAGGAGCCATCAACTAATGATTCGTCAATAGAAAATAAAGACAAACTGAAAACGCAACTGCCCCCAGCGGAGAAATATTAGTGCCTAAAACAGCGGGTAATGTTCGCATAACAGAGAATCCGACCTCAATAAATACTTCTCTAAATAACTTAGTACCTAATCAGTCTCAACCAAAAGAGGACACTGCACACCCAAACTCAAGTGTCTCGTTAGGTGGGATAGGACAAATAAAATTGACATATCTATGGCCACCAAATAAACTGAGATCTGGTCCCGCCCCTAATAAGAAGATCGTTGTGAAAGCTTCACAAATAAAACTGACTGTAGAAGATATATATTTTCCACCAATAAATAGGTCAGCCGTCTTACAAATATTTCACTCCATTGTTGGCCTACGAATGATAATATCAGATGACCTTAGAATTGTAGACCAAATGGAACACAATAAAACAAGCATCTCAAACATTTAGTTTGAGTCTGATACCACATTGGAATACATATTAAAACATGAGGGTGAATTATTTTGATTATGATACTCATGTAGCATTGTAGAACTTCACCCTGAGATAATTAGATCCTATAACATACCCATTGATCGGAAAAACAAAAATGATATAATAGGGCAAGTTAATGGGGAAATTAAAGATACAAGAGCCAATATGTGCTCTGGAGCAATAACTACCATCCAAGAAATCTCTAGGGCAAGCAATGTATTGACCACCAACGTAACACAATGCACCCTACATGATATGATAGCCCCTACTGAGACTGCTCTCGATAAATCCAGTAACATTGTGGAAGGAAAGGAAGAAGAAGGATATTGGCAATGGTTACCACTCACCTTCAAATTCCACCTGTCCGTGCTGAGTCAATGACATTGACCCATTATATTCTTGGAACGAAAATGGCCTGTGGTCTTACATGGAAATATTTAGTATAATCGTATTACAAGAAACTTGGCTAGCTGAGAATTTGCAACTAGATGGGCAGGTAACAATACAAAAACCAGCGACAAAAGGCTGCTTAGGCCGCCTTTAAGCCGGCCTATTGATATCGGTCAGTCCACCTTGGACTGTAACTGAAATGTCATGTGATTCAAACCTAGTGCTGGTTGGGGAAATATCAAGACCAGGATGGACATTTATCATCATAGATGTATATGACCCACATTCTAGAACTGCTACTAAAACTAACATACAGGCTGTAAGAAATGTACTAGCAAAATACAAAAACAAATATCCCCCTATATGTTATGGGAGACTTCAATGCAAACTTAAACCTATGTGACCCAGAAATTCAAGGACACCATCGGGCAAGTCCCAATAACAAGTGTAAACAAAACAAAGCCACTAGCACATGGACCAATATGATAATTCATATGAACTTACTTGCCTCAATGGATTGTCTCTGGGAGATGAACAAAGAGCATTTACACGTGTTAGTGGGAAGAGTGCGTCGACCCTCGACAATGTATTTGTAAATTCCAATGGACTAAAATGGGTGTTAGACATGGGAATAGTGGTGCGGGATGAGAGCGACCACCTACCACTGTGTGTGCTGTTTAAAAGCCTGGTCAATCATGCCATGAAAGAAATTATGACAAATCGGGAGACATATTTCTGAATACGGCTTGTAACCGTATTCAGTGGCACCCTGTGAATTTGGCAAAAGGCAAAGTTGTAAGTGAACAAGTAATTCCAGAGTTCGTGCAACTATGCCAAGAACCTGGAAATCGGCCACTAGCGCCACTATCGCCACTCCCTTACTGGCTGGAACCATAATGCCATTGGGGTAAATAAAAAAAAATGAAGAAGCCAAAATATATTACAGACGATGGCTTCAACAACACACAAAGAAATTGTGAAAATGAGTGTTGACCAAAGATTGCACATTTGGCAACGACCAATAACACGACCGGCATATGGCAAAAAATGAGAGCAAATAAAAAGAGTGCGTTGCCGATCAACTGTATCCAGGAAGCCACATGGGTTGAATACATAAACACTTTAGGCGCTGGTGACAAAAACAAAATAAAAGTAGCAATCCCAGAAATTCCTTGGATATGCAAAGCATCCCGATCCGACAGAAGAGCGATAATAGAAAAACTTAACAGCTCACGGGCATGTGGCCCTGATATTAAATATTTATTTTACTGGTTACCTTTATTACATTTTGGCAAGTTGAACTTTCATCAACACTACTTTGGGAGTACTAATTCTAAGATCAGTGTGTGATAAATCACTCTCTGGTCTGGTCTACGGGTGGCTAAAAGCTTGCTATTAGGGACCACTTTGCAATCTTTATCAATATCTCATCAATGTGACAATTTTTTACAACCAGTGGAAAAATTTGGTTTGGCTGGACTCTCATCTTGAAATCTATCATTACATTCCCTAAACCACAGCTCAAACTTAAATTGTTCTAGAGAGGTGCCAGTAGCAAATTCATGTTGTCTTTGTGGAGGTCCCATAATAAAACCTGGGATACCCCATACCAAATCCTCTTCATCCTGTGCCTCTTCCATAATATGAATAGGTTTGCACTGAATGTTAAACAAATTGGTAGTTACCTGACATTGAGTGAGGCAGTAGATGATACCCTTTTTGCCAATATCATTCAATATCCGTTCTTCCAAATCTGGTGGGATTGTAAGACTAGCCAAGGGTTTAGATGTGCATCTGCAGACTCTTAGCGTTACCACAGAGACAAGCTTGTTTTGTTGCCCCACTCTTCTCAACCCCAAGACATAGGGGAGCAGAGTATTTGACCTTATGTATTTTGCCAGCCTTGTCAGAGCATGTGTTAGAGCAATTGCGTTTCCTCTAAAATATGAATTGCTGTTGGGACACTTCTCCGTCTTTCCATTGGGAAAGGAAATGTCTTTTCCTCGACGGGTACTTTTAGATAGAATAGGAATGCTGCTTTGCTTACCTGGTAAAACCACTATATCGTCTGGTGGGGACAGTGATAAACTAGGAGGGGACTTGTTTTGCTTTTTGATCGCCAACACCAGACTTCTATCCTTCCTCTTGTAATTCACACTCATTTAAAATGTGGTGGGTGATCTTGATCATAGGAATCTTCTTCCCCTAACCTGTTTCTGCGACTCAATGTCCTCCTCTTTGTCAACTTCCTAATCATGGAGGATGTCCCCCCCACCCCTGATATAAATCATAGGTCAAGTAACCTTCTGAAGAAATGTGTTCCATACATTATTTTCTTGCACAACTAAGGGATGTGCTTGTTCCTTAGTTACTGTTGCATTGCATGCTTTGGTACTCTGAGCTCCATCTTCTTCCGAATAGGAGTCTTCAAGTTGATCTTATGAAGTGGGTCTTACCCACTGACAGAGGTGTAGTTTGTCTTTCTCTTCTGTGCTTTCAAGGGGTCATATTGTGTTGCAATGGTTTGTGTGAATTATAACACGTCTTGCGACATGACTGGAGGTGTGCCATTCTCTTATTCAGAAGAGATATCCTGTCCGATTTGAAGCAGGTCTTGAATGACATTTCCAGTGAACGAATCACACTCTGAACCGTGGATGAATTGGATTAAAGTCTTGCTCACAGGATATGGAAAGTCTCAGTTAGTGTGGAAACTGACTTCCTTTGTCCTGCTTGCCATGTGAGGAGTTTGGTAACAGGGTCACCAAATGATAGTGATTTAACCAAGGATGAAGCTTAATTATTTTACTTCCCATGGACACCTTGCTTGTGGAGCGTAGCTTGCTCATAGACAGGCCATGAATGGATTGCCAGATAATGAGGGGCCGGCTGAACATGTGCCATATCTTGACATGCGTTGTCAACGCTTTGTTGCAGATTCCTTCATTGACTAGTATTGCTTATCCGGTCTGCTAGTTGACAAACTTGAATCATGTTGGTATTGAAGGCAAAATTGGCAAAATCTAAAAACCGTAACCGAGATAGACAATGTTTAGAATATTTGTTTTCTAAGAAGTTGTATCGTGCTTTTACACAAAGTACTCCAGGATACTACGCATAGGTCGAAATACTCAGTATATGAATATCAATGAAGATCCCTTGATAGGAACGTTATATGTGCTGGGATACTTGGAAAGTGTTTTTAGTTTGAGTACACAAGACAAGTCACTGTTTATGAAATGGATAAGTGATGAGACATACAATATTTTTTAAAAAGAAGACCACAGCACCACAGGCGGTATTATGTGGTTGGACAATTTACCAAATGCATTCACTTATCAAAATTGTAGGAATTAGTATAACATGTACAACCTTTTCTTGATAAGCTGTGTTGACAACATTTTGTATTTTTATATCTGGTTCGGAATGAAAACATTAACAAAATGGCATAGATTGTTAAATGAATCACACAAACACAGTGCGAATGAAGTCAGAAGTGGAAGGAGCTTAATTATTGAACAGTACAAACATTTAGAAACAAACAGAATATCTTTCACAGCATTTGTGCACCTACAAATTAAGTCCAAAAGCATTTTTATGTTACTCAGCTTTTATACTAACCACCACCATAGCGATCTTAGAGCCCTGAGGATTTGCTAAAGTGTAGCGCATTGTGCCCCCACCAGTGGTTAATCAGACCACGGTCATAGAGGAAACAGAAAAAGATGTTAGAACTAGGAGTAGGGCTGAGCAAACAACTTGGAAAGATAGGAAGGTGTTGAGGAGGAGTCTTAGTAATTTGATATTAGAAATCATTTATACTGTGCCAAATCACTAAGGTAGAGGTCTCAAAGTACAGAATATTGCCTAGAAGTTGGTTTATCATGCACCTGCCTGTGGCATTCAGACCTTAGTGTGCTGTGGCAATGTAAAGAAGCAGTGGCGGAGGACAGATAAAAGTAAGAGAGGCAGGACAGTTTAATGGAAGGAGGAGGAGGTCTAAAATTTTGTAAGATGTGTACAACTGTGTTAATTATGACCAAGTCAGAATATTTGTGTAGAGGAGCAACAATTGGATCAAATGATGTTAAAAGCACTATCGATATGGACAATTCCACGTTCTTGCAATATGGGAGCTCGCAAACAAAGGCTGTTCATTAGGCCTGAAGCTAATGTCCCGAGACAGTGCAGACTTGCAAGGTCAACCTTCAAACAGAAGACACTGGCATGAAGCCTGCCGTTGAGAGAGGGTGGCCCAACTGGGAAAAAAGGAAGAGTGGACGTATCTCCAACCACCTGGGTTTCATTTCCATGTACGTGCGGCTAACAAGCCGAATGTCCAAGGATGAATTTGGGTTGCTAACCAATTAGAATAGCCTGCCATGCACTTTTACATACAATATTGCATATCATTAGTCCGCTGCCACATTTTCTGCTATGACGAGCACCCTATACCACGTGGTTAGAAGTAGCTCAGGGTGTGTCTTACAGAACAGAGACCACCAATAAGGAACTAAAAAAACTGGGTGTATTACCTTAATTGTTGTGCCTACAGATTCCTGATAGTTTTAATAATACACAGATGCACACAGTGTGATTGAATCCTTTTATATTTTTTAATTAACATCCGCTCTTATTGTTAATATATCATTTTTGCACAGCGGTCACTCATTGATTTGGTTTGTATTGATGTTTTAGGCCAACATTTTGGAGTCCCTAGTGTTCCTAGGAACTAGTATTGCTTATCCGTTGATAATATGGAAAATTCTCTTTTGTGAAGGAACACTAGGGACTCCAAAATTTTGCCCTAAATCATCTATACAGACCAAATCAATGAGTGGCCGCTGTGCAAAAATGATATATTAACAATAAGAGTGGATGTTAAGAAAAAAATATGAAAAGATTCAACCACACTGTGTGCATCTGTGTATTATTAAAACTAGCAGGAATCTGTAGGCGAAACAATTAAGGTAATGCACCCATTATTTTTCATTTACTTCAAACAATGGGCAATCTCAATGACTATTACCGTGCAGCCACAGATATTCTATCAGAAATGACTGAAAGCTAACAATAGTGAGCTCGCAGATAGATGACGCATCTAGTATTATATAAGCTACAAATAAATTATAGGAATTGATGAGGGTTTATTCGCCCTGCTTTACTTCTTAAAGCCCTATTTTACCATCACCTTTGACCATGTCCGGTTTTGGGTCCGATGTATTTTGCTGGTAATTCCATCTAGCACAACAGATGCTTCAAGGTGCTAGAGGACATTTGGTAGCAGTGCGGATGGTTCTGGCCTAATTGACCTAGAGCCCAGACCTAGAACCCAGACCTATGTTCCCGGACAACCGATGACACCCGCCATAAACAGACGAGAGCAGAGTTCCCTGCGGTGAACGGCGCACTAAACCAAAATCACGTGATCGATATATAGTCGACAGGTCCCCCTTTGAAGAAATTCCTTTTTGGTCCACGCAGGTGCCCCGCAGATGAAAGGCAAACTGGTTGATTACGGGAGAGTCAATGCCGGGGGACTGGAGCCGAGGACCAGAAGTAAGAAGACCATCGTAGTTGGTAAAAGCATATGGGAGGAAGGATTGTAATTATGTCATGTTGTAAATAAGAGGCATAGAGAGTAACTGGATTTTTGGGGATTATATAAAGAAGAGAGATAAGGATGAGTCAAATTCACTCTATAGTTCCATAGAAGAAGATTAAGGATTCCTACTGGCAGAGCCAGGTAGAGGAGCGAGTGTCAAACCCCCAGAGGGGGTAAATAAAAAGAGAGGAGAATACATCCACTAAGGTAATGGGGAAGACGTATGTACAGGGGGAATGTATATATATTGAAAGTGTACATATATAAAGGATATTATACAAGTGTATAAAAGATAGTGTGTTTAAAACGAACAGCAGAAAACAAAGAAAGAAAAGTACAAGATACATTTAAAAGGATGTTTTCCAAACCCTTTTTTGACAAAGGATCCACGTCGATCAAAAGGTTAGAATTAGACGAAACCAAAATAGAAGTAAAGAAGACAGTCTAAAGATACTAAATACCAAGAACGATATCAAAATAATTAAGGTAAAGTGTTAAAGAAGTACGAAAATTTGTGTCAAATACATTTTGTTTTCAAAAACAATAGACGAAGATAGGGGAAAGTTCCTGATCTTCTGGAATACAAGTGGCGATTGATGGTGCCTACTCAAAAATATTGAAACAATATATTTAATTAATTTGGAAGTAAGCGAAAAACTTGAGTAAGTATTGACAGTTTGAATTGGCTTGTCGTAATGGAAGAAACACCTGCCACACACCTGTGTACAGTTAAGATTATGCAGTACCCTTCCGAATGGATTAAGGGCACGGCCAATACAACATTTATAAATGTACAAGAATGACAAAGAAGATCCATTCTATAAGGTATGGATGCTTAGTCAGCATAAAGGGGAAGAAGCAGGTGAGAGAAAAAGGAATGTAAACGAAGGGACAAGCGAAGAAAGCACTTAGCGCAGAGAGGAGAGGTTAGAAGAGAAACAAGAAGAAATAGAAGCCCAAAGATTGAAAGCACGTAGGTTACAAAGAAGACACGAGGAAGAGGAATTAGGGGAAATAAGGAGGAGGGAGGAAGAAATGAACAGAAGCAGGGGATTTAAAGACAATGAGATTGAATATTTATGCTGTAGAAGCATGATACCCATAGAAATGCAAGAGCAAACTGAAGAAGAGAGGGTCACAGCCGTCTCGTGAAGGGTGGCAAGGAACATTAGATATGCCAAGATGGAGACAGAGCATAGGAACAAGAATGGGGAGACTATATAGACAAATGAGGGATAAGGAAGGGTATAGAACTCAAAAGGGCGAGCAATGAGCATCCTTTAGGGGAACAGGAGGAAGTTTAGATGACGTCAAAGCAGAGGATCTTAGAACTATATCCTTAAGTAGGTTAGATCTTGAGGACGCGGAAGAGGATAAATAGCCATACGAGTTGGGGCATAATGATGTCAGACGAGGAAAGGAAACAAAATAAGAAACGTATGAAGATGGCGCATATGGATTTTCAAGAGAATCAAGCATAGACAAAGGGGTAAAATTGTTAGATCTAGAGGACCCTATAAGGAAAATACTGGAACCAACACCATATACTGAGCAACCACAAATACGATTGTATAGTACAGGGGATCCATCCCGCCTTATGATGGCAGACTAAGGGTATTGCCAGGGAGAAAACAAGCAGGCTGCCTGGAAGACAAGGACTGTGGGTAGGTATGACAAAGGATCAGGGTTTTCACAATATTAGAGAAAGGGGGGGGGGGGGGTCGACCACAATATATACCATGGCCCAGATGGATAAGGATAATTTAAAATGCACACTGCCGAGTTTGACTTCCGATGCAGCAAAATGGATTAAGGAATTCGAGAAAAGGACGCCAGGAATGACATTAGCTATAGGCGATATACAAGGCCTATTATCAGGATGTAATGAAGAGGAAGTAGAGGGGTGTAAGTAGAAATGAGGGCGTAGCCAGCCAGGCGAGTGGGTAGAGATTTGGGAAAGGGAGTGCATCAACAGGCTCACAGTGGACCATTTGGTCGATTACAATATGAATCAGAAAATCATTTGGACTGACATGCACCCATGCATCCCAAAACATTGCACTCTTAAACTAATAGTCACAAGTTGGTGTAGGATAAAAGAAGATTAACATAACATGTGGAAAATTGTTTGACCAATGAGCAGTGGAGTAAGATAATGTGGAAAAACAACAAGCATAAAGGGCTACACAAAAAGATTCTTCGCAGCATCACTCACCTCATCAATTGCTTGCCAATTAAGTCAAGGAGAGGAGCTTGTTTTTTTTTAAAAAAAATTGGACCTCTGAATAACACAGGCCCACCAACTGAGTAAAGCAACGTTCACTCTACAGGACTTGCAGGAAAACCTTTTGCAATAACAGTTCAAGATGTTAGCATCCCAATTTCTTTAGAACTATCCACAGTCTAACCAGCGTGCCTCACATCCAAGACGGTGCCCTGTGGCCTTGGCCAATTTACAATTCATACCTAGAAACCAGAAAGCCTAAATTGAACCAAGTAGGTTAGCAATAAAAAAGGGTTCAAACTTTACAAAGGCTGGAAAAAGGCCTCTACAGCAGATTCAAGTCCCTAAGGCTATGTTGACATCAAGAGTCCCAATCCAGGTGTTAAAAAAACATTAATGTGAAAGACACAACCAGCCCATCTCACTTAGGAAATACCACATGAGAGATCACAGAGCTATCGGCAAACTCGTGCGAGGCAAACTAAATCTATCCACCCCTCACAATCTGGATAGGTTGAAAGAGCGTGTAACAGAGCAGGCCCATGTCCATCTTTAGGGCATGACTGGTAGAGTGAACGGAAGACAGAAAATACCTTATCTGTGAATTTGGAAACTAAACACAAACTCTGCCAAAAAGAAAAGGTGCTCTGAAGCTGAACAAAAATGGTCACCATCCTTTTACAGGTCAGCAATGTTCCCACCTGATACCATCACTGACACAGTTATGTCAGTATGTCAACAATATTTTACTATGGGGTACCAACAGAGCCAGACAAATGTCTAACAACCAAAGGAAAGCTATTCACTTCCTGAGTACGCAATCGGCAGTCATCTTCATCATATTTCACAGTCATCAGTAAGAAGCCATCCCAACTGCATCAGTTGTATTCCACTTAGAATTCCAGATAGTTAAAAAAAATATGTTTAAATAGGGTAACCATGCTACAAGTGTGCAGGGTCACATGCTATGTATTTCAGGTGGTGTCCAGCTAGAGCACAATTCAGTCAACCGCTTCAAGTCAAGCTATAAAGACTCGACATAAGTATCATATAGGTAACCGGGTCAATCTCAAAAGTTGGGAGATAATGCAGTGCCATTAAAACGAGTTTGCTCTCTCTAATCAAGAACTCTATACTACTGAGGGAAACACTTAACAGTGAGGAGTAACATACAAAAAGGCACAATTAATGGAGGCCATCTACAAGAGCTCACAAAAGAACAAGCAAGTTTCCTAAGCACTTTCGCGAGCAAAGAAAAATAATTACCAGTGGTAGCTGTACATATAGAAACAGGATGTTGGCATCCATAGAGGTGTTGGAAGTGGAACTTTTTATGTCTTGTATACCTAGTGTGGTAGGTCAGACGAAGGGAAAAAAGTAGTTTTCAGATCCAACAAATTATTTATTGAAGTAAGAGGAAAATAACCTATCCCTATTCTATGGGTTTCCCTACCTAATAAAACTAACTAGTGTGCTCGTCATCAGTAGTGAAGTCCAAAAAGTAAACCGTCTGTCCCCCATCCCACAGCTAATCTCTTCTGGCCCTACCACCAAGGGAAGAAAAAAAAAATCAGGAGATTGACTCCTGGATAGGTTGTTCAGCCCAAATATGTGATTTCCAAATTAGTTCTTGGTTATCTCTTGAATTAATTCCTTTAGTTCTTCTCAGGGACTTTTCCACTCCACAGACGTCTCCTTTCCTTTTAGAGATTACCTTTTTCTCTTCAATATATTGAGTGTTTACGCCATTGGGGTACATTCTCTTAAAGTGCCTCTGTAAGGTTCCCTTTCCTCAGCACTTTGGAGGAACCCAGATGTCCCTTCTCCTGATCGTGATTCTCTGTATTCCTTTGTTTTCTTATTTTCCCCCATTAACAATGTATTTTACACAAATCTTTTGGTCTATTAAGCTGCTTTTAGCGTTGGCCTAAATCGGATATTCCCAACCACTGCAAGGGTTTTGTTGCTCAGTTCCTGTCCATGTAGTGTTTAATGAGAAACATTCCAATAAGTCTCTCTTTAGGGTTATTCTGGTTATTAATAACACTTGTCTCCTCAATGGGACGATTAGGCAGAGTCTCGTAGTTATTCTCGCTCTTACAAACACTTGTGTCACTGGGACAAGTAAGCAGAGTGTCCCTCCTCCCTGTATCCCTCTCCGTGACTCCCGCCTCTCCAGTCACCTTCTTGTTCACAGGCTAGTGTCACTGGATCTCTCTTCAGGATAACTCTCGACATTGGAACGCTTTATGTGGTCACACTGTGACTCTTACCGCCGCCCCCGGGGAAAATGTTGCATAGCGGGTTCACCTCCCTAGCCTCAAAGGGAAAAGCTCCCCCTATGGAGAGCTGACTGAATCTCGCGATTCATCACAAAAGTCATAAAGCGTTAAGAAGTCCTTCCATAAGAGGGCAGAAGTTTCAATATGGATGTTCAACAGAGAACTTCTGGAAGAAATTAGGATTTTTCAAGACAGATGTGTGCCATTGGGCTTCTAAGAGCAAGAAACAGGTTACACCAATCTACGTTCTAATTGATGAAACATTTAAGAAAGGTCTATGCAGTAAACTGACTTGTAGTGATATCAGTGCACATGAGGATATTCATCAGTACCTTTGGTGCTGCCATAAATAATGATTGTATACACACAAAGCCGAACATAGCTCAAGCAAGTTATAAGTGCCTCAACAATATTCCACCATTAAGATGGGACCAGCATTACGGCTTCTCTGCTGTGTGACCAAGAAAATAAAGAAAAACAAACCTGGATGCAATAGCCTGGTCTCCAGTGCCGTTTTCAGTGAAGTAAGCAGTTGCTGTCTCTGATTTGTCCTTTCCAGGCAGTATTTTAGGTCTTCAATTGCTGGTTTAGAATCTGGAAAATCTAAGCAGAAAACGCATTGCTTTCAAAAGACATCAAAAACAAACCAGTGTTACGGCCCTATACAGTAGTGTTCTGGCATAAAAACCAGGGCTCTGGGTACAAAAGGTACTCTATGACAGCACACAATCATCCACAAAGCATAACAATACAACGTGGTAGACTACCAACTAGAAATAACTGGATTACCTTCATGGGTATAATTAAAATTGGCTCATATTTTGATATTTTTGCAATATTGGAGATGTCGACTACCATACACCTGTACTGTGAGACACTAATAGATAATACAACAGTACAAATGGTGCTTCTTCCCACTTGCACAAAAAGGCCGAATACTACCAACCGATATTGTTGCCGCCTTGGATTCCATATAATTTTCTCAATCGGTGAAAGGGTCCACTCATGCCGGGGGACACACGATCGACTGGGTACTATCACATTGGTTACCAATCATTAATATGTCTGTAACCCCCTGCCGATGGTCCGATCATCATCTTTTTATTTTTAAAGCATACCCCCAGTGCCTCCTTTAAGACTTGACACTGTCCCTAGATCTACAAAAAGAACTGGAAACTTGAAAAACATGGCATTGTAGAAGCGGACCATTGAACTCATGTCCAGACTTGGTCATCTGTAAGAGTTCAATAATGCAATGGACCTGTCCATACATTTTACCAACACTCTGAATAAGCCACTGATACTCTAGCCCCACTCAAAATTAAACCTATAAAACGAGAAACAAATAGCAATACCTGGTTTAGTGAGCCTCGACCTTATACATTTGAAAAGGGCGGTGGAAAGAAAATGGCGTAAAAACCCATCTCCAGAATCACTCTCCTCCTATAAACAATCAGGGGGAAAGAAGTTTAAGCCTGCCATTGTTTCGGCCAAAACCTCCTAGGAACCTAGGAGAACACAGGCTAAATCGAGTTTGAAGGAGCTCTTCAGGATTCTGGGAAAATTTGAGGGGAAGACGTGTACAAGATTGGCCCTAATTAAGGATTCTACCTGGTGTCAAGAAATCCATGATGTGTTTTGTCTCTAAAATTGCAATACATCAGCAAACTATTAATGATCAAAAGGGGGACTCCTTAGGGGATATTCCAGACGGAGATACTCCCCCTAAACCCCCAGCTGCAAAGGACAGGCCTGTATTCAATTTCACCCAATGGACCAAGGCCGAAATACTGCAGATCATAGCTGGCATGAAGCCCGCCTCCTGCAGGGGCGACAGTTGTCCATCCAGGCTCCCTATAGGCTGCCTGGATATTTTAGGTCCATGGGTGACAAACCTGGTGAATCTCTCTTTTAGCGAAGGCCACATCCTCCTTCTCCTTAAAGAGGCGTGAATCACACCTTTATTGAAAAAGAATAACCTCGACCCGGTGCTTGCAAAACATTACAGCCCAAAAACCAATGTGCCTTTCCTACTTAAGGTCATGCACTTGTGGCCCACATTCAGTTCCAGAAATGTATTGAAAATATCAACATTCTGGGCCCACGGCAATCTGGCTTCAGAGCCAGATATGGCACTGAGACCGCCATGCTGGACTTGAAATCCAAGCTGTATAGCATCGTGGACGGAGGCCAGCTAGCCCGTCTGATGCTGCTCTACCTTTCCGCTGCTTTTGACCTGGTCGACCACTCATTGTTTGATGGCTAGGTTAGGGACCCTGGTGGGTTGTTTGGGACTTGCAGCACGGTGGGCCGCGTCCTTCTTGGGGCCCCGCAATGCAACGGTCGTCACTGATGACGCCAGTGCTATGCCAGTGGCTACCTCTTGCAGGGTTCCACAGGGTTCCTGTATTTCGCCCACCCTCTTTAATATTTACATCTTACTGTTTCTGGCGCTCCTTGATGACCTGAGTGTCCTTTATACCAATTATGCTGATAATACCCAGGTCGTCATGGAGCTCTCAGGTATCTATTCACAGGACGCCTTGGCCATTAATACCATCTATGCTGCTATGCAAGCTTAGATGGCAGCCAATTCCCTTGCTTTGAACACCGACAGGACATAGCTCTTGATCATCGCCTCTGGGCCCAAATTAGAAAAACTTGCTTCAGATTATAAAACGCTTCAATATCGCTGAAAGCATTATCACTTTGGCAAAGAGTGTGAAGATGTTTGGCGTTGTTCTGGAAGCCGAGTTAACGACGAAATATTTAGGTTTAGTCACAAAAACCACTAATAGGCAGTATCTCCAAGTATAATCAGTATGCTGTTGCTGGTATCAGGTAATAATATCCCCAACAAAAATATCGCCGTAAATATGGCCGTTTGGTTCGCCATAGGCAATATTTTTATTGGGGATATTATGTGGGAGCGGGGGTGTCCCCCGCACATTAAAAAATGATATCGGGGTTGCGGGGGTGTCCCCCGCAGGGTTCATTGTGAATTTTGCCACAAAAATATGGCAATTTTTTCTATCACAATATTTTTGCGGCAAAATTATCACATGGAACCCTGTTGCCCGAGCCCAGAAGTGAACTAAACATGCCTCCTGCCTGGACACTAGACAAACTGACTCTGGACACTAGAGAGTAGGAGCCACTATCGCAAAACAACTCAACAGCTGGACAATAATCTTAAGGACCAGCCAAGGAAAACATTTCATGTTGCAAGCCACTAACTAGCCAGCCACTCGTCCTCTCAGGCCTCCACTTGCATACACACAGCACAGAATGTCTTACTTGCCTGAGTCTATTCTCACTAGCGCATGCAAGTGCACATTTTGAAGACTGAAAGCAATAAGCATGAACTAACTTTTTCATGACTTGAACTTTGCATGCATAGCACTAGCGACTGGCATGTTTTAAGTTCCTTACCTGTAACCATTGTTCTACAGAATGGGTCTGGCATGGATTCACATTCTCATGAATATTCCTCGTCGTCAGGCTGGGAATCCTCTGTAAAAGCAAAAACAGTTCCCCTTTCACTTAAAAACTGTATTTCTCCTCTAAACCAATCACTGTCCTCTGGGTCATACTGCCCCCATCCAATGACAGTCCCCTCCCTAAGCCACACCTCTGGAAACCATCTTCAGATATCGTAAGCACATAAAGTGGCAGTATGACCAAGAAGAGCCGCAGACAGGCCGGAAGGAGGGTTTGCATGTGAATCCATGCCATACCCATGCTGGAGAACAATAGTTACAGGCAAGTAACTTAAACCTTCTCCAGCATGGGGTCTGGCATGGATTCACAAGCTCATGAATAACAAACACATAGCAGTACAACATTACACAATCACGGGAGGTGGCAAGGCTCAACAGAAGCAAATCACTCTTACCTCCGGAAGAGACTTAACTCAATCGAACAAGTTGCGTATCCCTGTTGACGCAGTAGAACTTTTTGAAGGTGTGAGTGGACCGCAACGTAACAGCCCTGCAGATGTCCAGCAGGGGCACACCAGACAGGAACGCAGTCGTAGCGATCGCTCTGGTGGAGTGGGCTCTCGGACAGCAGGGCAGCGGTTGGTTCGCCAATTTATGGCAGTGCGGGATGCAGCCAGAGAGCCACCTTGAGATGGATCACTTGGGCAAGGACTTCCCATGGTTCACATGACCAAAGTTTACTAACAGTCTAGAAGTCTCTCACAAACTCTTTGTGCGTGTCACATAGAACTTCAGGGCAAAGCAACGTCCAGTGAGTGCAAGGCCCTTTCCGCCAGCGAAGGTTTCGAGAAGAAAGGCTCATTGAGGTGGAATTCCGATGGAACCTTCGGCATGAAAGAGGGGTGCATACCTGTGGATCAGGTATATCGATGATATTTTTGGGGTATGGAGAGACACAGAGGAGGAATTACTTAATTTTTTTACATATTTGAACAGCAAAGATGCAAGAATCCAATTCACGCATGAATACTCGCAAGCCAATATTCATTTTCTGGATGTAGACATCAAGATCACAAACATGGGATACCAGACCACAGTCTTCCGCAAACCAACAGATCGCAACAACTTGCTACAACGTCTCAGCTTCCATCAACTGAGTCTTATTAAAAATATCCCATACAGCCAGATGCTAAGAGTTAAGAGACTGGTAAGCGACCCAGAGGACTACAACACTGCCATCAGAGAAATGGGTGAAAAATTTCTGGAGAGAGGATACTCAGAAGAAGAAGTCAATGTAGTACAAGCAAGGGTAGCCACCCAGAACAGAGAAGACCTTTTGAAAGTCAAAACCAAACAAGATGAGGCTCCACCGCTTGTTTTCGTATCTAAATATTCAAGACAGAGTAATCGGATCAAGGGCATTATCAAAAAACACTGGAACACATTACTATGCGATCAACGTGTTGAACATCTGTTTAAAGAAGTTCCCACATTTGCCTATCAGCGAAGCCAGAATCTTAAAGACAGGTTGGTTCAGACTAAACCAACATTCAAGAAGAAAATCACAGAACGGATTGGGACATTCCCTTGTTTGAATTGTAGCAATTGTGGTTACGTTATGAAAGGCGAATCAGTGAAACACCCTCAGACGGGAGAGACAATTAGACTCAAAAGTTTTGCAACTTGTGACTCTTCTAACGTGATTTATGCTATCAAGTGCCCGTGTGGCCTATACTACGTGGGCCAAACCCTAAGGGCAGCTAAAACAAGATGGAATGAACATAGGTCTTGCATAAGGAACAATAATCCCAACTCAGCTGTGGCTAGACATTGGTTTGACAGGAAACACAACCTGGCTCAGATCCGGTTTGTGATTTTGGAAGTGGTAACTAAAAGAGATATCCACGAGAACTTACAGAAAAGGTTGGATCAAAGAGAATCCTTCTGGATTGACCGCCTGAGTTCCCTGACACCAAGGGGGCTCAATGAGGAGATTAATTTCTTGTGCTTTTTATAAATGATTACTATAACATAATGCTTTATGGGTCACACCCTAATGAGAATTGAGACTTGTGATATTGAAACTACATCACACTTGAGTCCCTAACCGGGAGATCCTTTTTTGGCTTTAAGTTTAACTTTAATTGTGAGTTTCACTATGATTTTTGTGACGGACATTGAGTTACCATGTATCTCTGTTATCTTGACAATGTATTGTGTGATGCACACCAAGTTTTTGCGTTAAACATGCTAATCTGTTCCCAAAGTGGAGTCAACCATATTCACCAGTGTACACTCCCTAAATCTTGGTTCTAGACATTATGCATCTTTAAGCGTATTACAGACCTTCAACAGACCTTACAAGATTAGGCCCGTTCATATATCCTATAACATAACAGGGAGGAAAATGCTAACTCCCCGCTTCCAACAACATATGATCTGTCCCCAATTCAGCTCCCGTTATACCTACGCTCTTTTGGCGCTTACTTTCACTTTCTCAGTGCTTCTCCCTCGCTTTAGGGTTCTTTTAAACCATTTACATTTGTCTCCTTGCATTGCAGATACACTCCCATACACCACTTAAGCACAACACATCAGTAGTAATACATGCGCAAACATGGGTGATGACTAATCGACACATTTCCACGTAATGCTTCTGTTGACAGAGAGTTCCCATGGCAACATCCCCGCCCCAGGGCCTGTGCCCGGGGGTGGGGCACGAGGCGTACGTGCTCCAGGGGGACCACAACACCTCGTAACGTCGCCATGGCAACGTATAACAAGAACGAGAACCGGCGCAAGCACGCTTTGCAGCGGCTCACTCGGCTCGAAGGACTCATGAGTATCTGCTGAATGGTAAGCACGGCTCGCATTATAGATGCAGCGCATATATTTTCTTGAAAGTAGAAGCCTAGTGACATTCTACTTTTTACTTTTAGATATTTCCGTGTACAGGCACGTACATAGTCGAGAATCCTACATGACTCAGGTAGGACATGCAGGTTTATATGGTACTTTTGGATAGAATAACTTACACTGTCAGCTAACTAATTGGTGTATTTGTTATATTTTTTTCACCTATGTGCACGGACGCTATCAACATTTGATATGGTATGTGATTTGAATTTATTTTGAATTTTTTTTTTCTGAATTAATGGGGACAACATGTAATGTTGCTTGATCATTGACAAGATATGAATGCAATATCGGTTATGTAACATCTTTTTGCCTTTACACCGCCCTGAAGAAGGTTTAATCCGAAATGCATTGGCACTTGTGTATTATGGGCAATTCAAGATGTAAACCCATTGACTAATTTTGGATTTGCAAGATTAAGTCTTTTTTAAAGAGAAGGACAGGAATGTGAATTAAACATTTCCTGCTACAAACAAATACGTTTGAATCTTTTTACTAGTACATTTTTGACGCAGAAAGTCATATATTTTACAAACTGGTAGCAACCGTATGGGGCAAACTATGAAGCGCCATTCCTAACAAAGTAGAGCTACTTTGTTTTTGGAGATTTCAATTTTTGACGGGTGCATACGCAGTAACACCCTTGATTCGTGGAAAGTCGGGAACGGCTGCTTGCAGGATAGGGCCTGGATCTCAATTACATGTCTGGCAGAGGTAATGCCCACAAGGAAAGCCATCTTACACAAGAAATATTTGAGCGGGGCCTGATGCATAGGTTCAAACGGGGCCCCCAATGAGCCTCGTCAGAATCACGTTGAGTTCCCACGCCGGGGCAGGAGCCTTCACCGGAGAAAAAGATCAGAAAAGTCCTTTGAGAAACTCCTTAACGAATCTCTGGGACCAAAGCGAGGCTCTTCCAGAGGATTTGGTGTAGCGGGAGATAGCCACCAGATGCACTTTGGAGGCGTGCCGCAGACCAGTCTTTGCCAAGGATAGCAAGTATGGAAGGATCTGTGGAGTCGTGACCCTCGGAGGAGTAGTCTTCTGTGACCAGCACCACGTAACAAAACGCTTCCACTTATGGCCGTAGAAGTTTAAGGTCGACAATGCCCTGGCCTTGGCGAGGACCTTCCTGCAGTCCGCTGGCAACTGTTAGCCACCAAACTCTAGGGCTGCAGGAGCTAAGCCCTCAGGTTCAGCGATCCTGGGTCGTGATGAAGGATTGTGCCTCCCTCTCTGGTGAGAAGATCTGGAACCACCTGCAACTTGACTGGAGGCGACGCTGACGGGCTGAGAGAAGGTCTGGATACCAAATCTGCCTCGGCCACGCCGGGATGAAGAGTATCATCTTGCACTGACACCGAGTGTGTTGATGACAGGAGAGGGAATTGAGGAACCACATACAGAAACAGCCCTTCGTAGGGGAAGGAGAATGCATCCTCCCAGGCTACACGGCTGGTGGAATCTGCTGGCAAACCTCAGGCATTTGGAGTTCACCTCCTTCGCAAACTGATCGATCTGGGTTCTGTCCCACTTGACGAACAGGACCACCACCTGATCCTGACTTAAGTTCCCACTCGTGGCAGGAGAGCAGTTCCCTGCTGAGGGAGTCTGCAATGGTGTTCTTGACTCCCGCCAGTTGAAGAGGGAGGAAGAACATCCCCTGTCCGATGGCCCAGTGCCACAATTCCTGCACTTCCTTGGAGAGCGTGGGGGATTCAGTGCCCCCTTTGCTTCCTGATGTAGAACATGGTGGTGGTGTTGTCTGTGAAGATCCTCACCATCTTGCCTTTCAAAGACAGTAGGAACAACCCGAGGGCCGAGAACACTGCCCGTGGCTCTAGGATGTTGATATGCAGATCTTTCTCCTCCGGCAGCCACAGGCCTCTGGCGTGCAGACGTCCCATGT
Source organism: Ambystoma mexicanum (assembly GCF_040938575.1). NCBI lineage: Eukaryota > Metazoa > Chordata > Amphibia > Caudata > Ambystomatidae > Ambystoma > Ambystoma mexicanum. Next base: position 383,292,598 of record NC_090929.1, on the reverse strand, counting down.
GCGCTTCCCAACCTTCCAGGGAGGCGTCTGTGGTGACTGTCTCCTGGTATGGGGGGGTTTCAAATCTCGTGCCTTGGGCGTAGTTAGAGCGGACGCCCCACCACTCTATCGCCCACCGGAACTCTTTGTTGAGAGGGATCCTGTCCATGAAGCTTCCGGGCACCTGTAACCAACGGGCGTCCAGGAATTCCTGTAGGGGGTCGCATCTGCAACCTGGAGTGACTGACGATGTAGATGCAGGACAACATCATGCCCAGTAACAACTTGATGGCCCGCACCGTGGCTGTCGTCGTCGACAAAAGCCATTGCACCTTTCCTTGAATGGCTGCAAGCCTCTCCTGCAAGGGTGACGGCAGGCAAGACACCATATTGAGTCTGGCACCTAGGAACAAAGGGTTCTGCAATGGCGTTAAGCAGGACTTCAGATAGTTGGCGAAGAATCCCAGACCCGTCATTAGTCGGACATTCGTCTCTCATTGCCAGCTCCCGCGACCAGATGTGTACCGGCCAGTCGTCCAGGTACAGGTATACGTGCCCTAGAAAAGTAGATGTGCCGCCACTGGTGCACAGCATTTCGTGAACTCTCTTGGGGCCGACTTGAAGCCGAACGGTAGGGCCTTGAACTGGTAGTGTTGGCCCAGCACCACAAAACGTAGACATTTCTGAGGTTTCTTGTGAAAGGGGACGTGGAAATAGGTGTCCTCCAGGTCCAACAATGTCAAGAAGTCTCCTTTTTTCTAGTTGGCCGAGCACGTGCTGCAACGTGACCATCCTGAATTTTGGGGACTAAGTATTTGTTCAGACGTCACAGTTCCAGGATGGGTCTCCAGTCCCCTGTCTTCTTTCTGACAAGTATCTGGAATAGCCGTTGGGGAACTAGCTCTATCGCCCCTTTTTTGTAGCATGGCTCGTACCTCTTCCAGAAGCTGAGAGATGTGCTGCTCCTGTCGGGGAACCGGAGGGATCCACGGACACCTGCGTTGGTACTCCAAAGTGTGTTCTTGGGTGAGAGCGTCCAGCACCCATCTGTCGATGGCGATTTTTTCTCCGCTCACTGACGAACAGCATCAGCTGGCATCCCACCAGGGTGCACGAGTGGGGGTCCGACGTCCTGGCAGGTTCAGGCTCGCTTGGGCACCGGCGTCCTGCCTTGCCGGCAACAGCGATGCTGTCCTCCACTAGAGTAGGCCTGGGAGCGGCCTCTGTAGGCTTCTTGCATTGAAGATTTCGAAGGCTGTCTGTACGCCGTGGAGAACCCTTTTGAAGACCTGCTAGATTTTCCCCTCGAGGAGCGAAAAGAAGACAAGCTGTGCTGCTGGAGAGTGCCGAGGGAACGGACGGTCTACGAATCCGACTTGATGGCCTGGAGGGACTCCTTGACAGCCTTTTCCAAACATATTTTCCCCATCAAAGGGCATGTCCAACACCTTCGGTTAGACCTGATGGAAATTAGCAGCTTTCATCCATCCCTGCCGACGAAGGCAGACACCGTTCCCCATTTTCTGGAACCCTGTGTTGGTGACATCCACTGCCAATGTGATGGCCTTATCCCGACACCACCTCCCCTTTCTGGAAGAGAGCAAAGGCTCCCACCTTCTTATCGTCGGGGGAGGAACTCAAGGATCGGTCCTAGTTTGGGGGCGTCAGCAGAGGCTGATCAGGGACCTGGGGGACCACAGGTACCGGTCCCAGAGGCATTCTCATCTGGATCCCTGACACCGAGGTGTGAAGAGTCGATAGAAATTCCAAGGAAATGTCCCTCGGCTGAGAAGGCAGAACAGGAAAACTCGGCCCTGGACCCTCGCCCTCGTCCTCGTGGACCTTATGCAAGGACTCCTGATTTTCGTTGTCCGTGGACGAGACCTCCATAGTTTGGGTGACGACCTGGGCCAGTTTCACCCCTCTGTCGTGCCTGCAGACTTTGCCAGTCTCTGTGGTGGTGTCGCGGCTTGGGGCAGGGACACTTTCTGCGCTATGGGAGCTACCGTCGTAGGATGAACGCCTGTAGCTACCGTGGTCGTAGTAGCCGTCGACGGAGTCACAGACAAGGTCTTTGCCTGTGCTGGTTGAGTGTGCTTGGCTGCATGGCCTTCTCCTCTGTCCACAGCTTCTCGGATTCCTCCCGTAGCTTAGCCGAGGAAGACTACTCCCTCTTTGAAAAGGAGCTTGATGGTAGGCTGGCAATGGATGCGAAAGGTGATGCTGATCGCGGCCTATCCACCTTGGGACTGGCTTCAGTGGCATACCCAGTGGACTCGGACTTGCAGATCTTGGCTTTATCGTGGGCCCCCACGAATGAAGTGCCCTCAAAGGACTTAGAAGACTGCTCCTCGGATCGGCCGGTCCTGGACGAGGCATGACCCTGCTCGGAGCAAAGGTCAGAGGCCTTGTTCTTGTTGAGCCATGCCGCAAGCCTACTATGCCTGTCTTTTTCTTAGCAAAACCCAAGCATATCTCGCACTCTTCTACCTTATGGTCCGGGTGCAGGCAGAAGAGGCATTGTAGGCATTTGTCCTCCACAAACACATTACGTAGCCCGCATTTGTTGCATGGCCTGAAGAGGGACCTTCCCTACTTCTCCTCAGTCACGGTTGGAGGGCGCGAAGTAGGCCCAAGAAGGCCTTCTAGAATCTTTGATGGATCTTCGCCCTTGAGGGGCGCTGAACTTCACCGACGACGGGTCCCCGCTGATGGCAGATGAAGAAAAGAGCACACTGCCTCTTTGAAACAAACATTTTACTTTTTCTGTTGAAAACCACGGAAGGAAGGTTTACAGAGCAAGCTCACTTCCCAGACCTCCCAAATGAAATGTCTCTACAGTATAGTGTGCACATTTACGTTTTGCCGATTCAGCGTTTTTACCTGGCTATGGTAGAACCTGTGATTCTGTAAGGACTGGATTTCTGCTTATTGGACATGGGTGACTATATAAATGTTTTGCAAAGTAAAATGTGGAAACAAGTTCTGGGTCTTTCTACCGCTAATCCCAAATTGTATTATTAGGCCTGAACTTTGCCTTATTTTGCTCAAGGCCCAATACACCTGGCGTCTGCTGGCTATTTACTCCAAAATAATTCTTTATTAACCACCTAGCAACCTCTATAAGGATATGCTCAACATCACTAATGAAACAACAGTTTTCTCTGTCAATTCCTTTGCTAAAAAAATGCAGGACATTCTGATCCTTATTGGTGGTACAGAGGAGGAATGAATCCAGCGACCAGGATGTGCAAAGGATAAACTGTATAAATTGGACTGGGTGAAAACCGCGGATGCAATGCACTTGTACTCTACGTATACTGAATATGCAAAATGTGTTATCAATAAAGATTGTATCCCTCTGTACCTTCAGCAGTTTCCGTGTAATAGAGTTTGTGATGTATTTCTAAGTATTCGGCTCAAGCAGTTTCATTCCAAAGAACGAACTTGTACATTGGAAAGGCTGTCAGACCCAATTTGACAACATCTACTGTAGGGTTCTGTGACAGTACGGATGACCAGCAAACCCATAAACTTTGGCTTACTGCTTTACCTGTATTTTCGGGAAAATAGAGAAAGATGTTTTAGACAAAATGCTCCTAGGGATTATGACTTCTCCATTCAACTCTACTGATGTAGATTAATGTGGGCTGTAATTTATCACTCTTTTTATCGCTGCATTAATTTTTAATATGTGTTTCTGTTCCTCTAGAGTGAGCATTGTCTACATCTTTTCCTTCTTTTTATTAATCTGGTTTATTTTGAAATATGGTTTTGTGTAAGGTTGCTTTGGTAACCAATAAAAATAGAAAACAATTAAAAAAAATAATACGGAAAAACGTACAAATAGCTTGGAGAGCAACTCGAGGACTCCCAACACTGAAGCATGCAGTAAAAATCTGAAGAGGGCTGCCAGAGGCGCGCTTAGGTAGAGGACCGTCACTGAATGGGGACAGTATGAGACAGAGGACAGCGATTGGTTTAGAGGACAAACACAGTTTTTAGGTGAAAGTGAAACAGTTTTTTCCTTTTACCGAGGATTCCCACCTGGACGACGGGAATATTCATGAGCATGTGAATCCAGGAGAAGGAATATTGCTGCGTATGCAAGCATAATCAGCAGTGTCATACCTGATTGGTGCACATTTTTTACCATCGTGAAGGACACCTGGCATTTTTCGCCTACTTCGGGTCTAAACGAACTACACAATCGCACTTCAAACGCTCTCAACTAAAGTTTCCGCATTAACTGGCCTGGTTAACCCAAACACCATCTGTGATATGTACCTTCATGACACAGTCACTATACTCGCATGCATAAGGAACAAGTTACTTACCTGTAACTGTTGTTCTCCAGCATGGGTCTGGCATGGATTCACATGCTCATGAATATTCCCCGTTGTCAGGCTGGGAATCCTCGGTAAAGAAAAATCAGTTTCAGTTTCGTTTCTGAACTGTCTTTCTACTAATAACCAATCACTGGCCACTGGGTCATACTACTGCCCCCAGCCAATGACTGCCCTCTACCTAAGCCCCTCCTCTGGCAGCCATCTTCAGATTTGGTAGCACGTAAAGTGGCAGTAGGAGAGAAGAGAAGAGCCGCAGAGGGGTTGGAGGGAGGGTTTGCATGTGAATCCATGCCAGACCCATGCTGGAGAACAACAGTCACAGGTAAGTAACTTGTTGCTTCTCCAGCATGGGGTCTGGCATGGATTCACATGCTCATGAATAAGGGATACATAGCAGTACACACATGCACAACCACGGTAGGTGGCAAGGCTCAACATTAAGCATTTCAACAACTCAACATTAAGCATCTCTTACCTACTCCAAAGGCTCACCTTCAAGCGAACAGGTTGCGCAGTACTGCCTGACCGACTCTTGACTCCACCTCCCTGGAATCCCGGTCGACGCAGTAGAATCTCGTGAAGGTGTGTCTCGACCTCCACGTAGCAGCCCTGCAAATGTCCAGCAGGGGCACACCAGACAGGAACACCGTAGTAGCAGCGATCGCTCTGGTCGAATGGGCTCTCGGACGGCTGGGCAACGGTCGGTTTGCCAACCGGTGACAGTGCATGATGCAGCCGGAGAGCCATCTGGAAATGGAAGCCTTGGAGAGGGCCTTCCCTTGGTTCACAGCGCCAAAGTTCACAGACAGCTGTGATGTCTTCCGAAAACTCTTTGTGCGGTCCACGTAGAACTTCAGCGCTCTAGCCACATCCAGCGAGTGCAAAGTCCTCTCAGCCGGCGACGAAGGCGACAGGAAGATAACAGGTAACACCAAGGGCTCGTTGAGATGGAAGTCCGACGGCACCTTGGGCATGAAGAAGGGGTGCCTTCTCGTGGAATGTCAGATATGGAGGTTTACAGGAGAGGGCCTGGATCTCTCCCAATTGTCGTGCGGAGGTGATGTCCACAAGAAATGCTGTCTTCCACGATAGGAACTTCAGCGGCGCCGAATACAGAGGCTCGAATGGAGGGCCCATGAGCCTGGTCAGCACCACATTGAGCTCTCCCGCCGGGGCTTTCACCGGCGGGAACGAGCGAAACAGTCCTTTCACAAACTCCTTCACCAGGCGGTGCGACCACAGCGACGACCGCCCGGAGATCTGGTGTAGCGGGAGATGGCCGACAGATGAATTTTGATGGATGCATGCGCCAGCCCCGCCTTGGCCAGCGACAGCAAGTACGGCAGCACTTGAGGGGCCGCAATGCGTAGAGGGTTGATCTTCTGTGCACGTGACAGAGAACCTCTTCCATTTATGTCCATAGCACTTAAGAGTCGAGGACGCCCTGGCCTTGGCAAGTACCTCCTTGCAGTCCGCCGGGATATCGTAGTTTCCGAACTCTAGTGCTGCAGGAGCCAGGCCTGCAGGTTCAGTGATCCTGGGTCGTGGTGCAGGATTGCGCCTCCGTCCCTGGCGAGAAGATCTGTGTCTGCAAGTAGTTTGACTGAGGGGGACGCTGACATGTCCAGAAGGTCCGGGAACCATATCTGCCTCGGCCACGCTCGTGCGAGGATTATTTTGCACCGGTACCGTCTGAGTTGACTGATGAGCCGCAGAAGCAACGGCAAAGGTGGGAACGCATAGAGAAACAGGCCGTCCCAGGGGAAGGAGAATATATCGCCCATGCTCACCTGCTGGGGAAACCTTCTGGCGATCCTCCGGTACTTGGCGTTTGTCGCCGTCACGAACAGGTCTATCTGGGGATTGCCCCATCGCCGGAATAGTTGATCCACTTGGTCCTGCCAGAGCTCCCACTTGCAGCTCCCTGCTGAGCTAGTCGGAGATGGTGTTCTTTACTCCTGCCAGGTGGAAGGGTACCACGAACATCCCCTGGCCGACGGGCCAGTGCCACAAGTCCTGCATTTCCTTCGATAGAGCTGGGGGATCTGGTGCCTCCCTGCTTCCGGATTTAGAACATTGTTGTGGTGTTGTGGGTGAAGACCCATACCACTTTGCCCTTGAGGGACCTGAGGGCCCAGAACACGGCCCAGAGTTCCGAGACTTTGATGTGTAGAGACCTCTCCTCCGGGAGCCAAAGGCCTCTTGCGTGGAGATCTCCGGTATGCGCGCTCCATCCCTCCAGGGAGGTGTCCGTCATCACCGTTTCCTGATGCGCCGGGGTCTGGAAGTCCATGACCGTCGCGAGATGCGCGCGGGTGCCCCACCACCGGATAGCCTGCCGGAAGGTCTCATTGAGGGAGATCTTGTCTTTGAAGTTTTCCCGTCACTTGTACCCAACGGGCGTCGAGGAATTCCTGCAGCGGCCGCATCCACAACCTGCACATCCGTATGAGGTAGATGCACGACGACATCATGCCAAGCAGGGACTTGATGGACCTCACCCTGGCAGCCCACGTGGTCAACAGCCGTTGTACCTTGCCCAGGATGGCCTTGATCCTCTCCTCCGACGGTGACACCAGCCGAGCCACTGTCTTGAGTCTGGCTCCCAGGAACACGTCGTCCTGCGATGGCACCAAGCAGGACTTTGCAAAGTTTATTGAGCACCCCAGTTCCGTGAGCAGGTGGACGGTCCTCGCTATGTGGTCGACGGCGAGTTCCCTTGATTTCGCTTGGATGACTCAATCATCCAGGTAGGCGTAGACGAGGATCCCTTGCAGGCGCAGCCATGCCGCCACAGGTGCCAGGCACTTGGTGAAGACCCTTGGCACCGATTTGAAACCGAAGGTAGTGCCGTCCTTGGACCACGAAGCGCAGAAACTCGATGTCCTTTGTGTATGGGGATGTGGAAGTAGGCATCCTCCAAGTCCAGCGACGACATGAAGTCCCCTTTCTCCAGTTGTCCCAGCACGTGCTGAAGGGTGACCATCCAGAACTTCTGGAATTTTATGAATTTGTTGTGGCGGCGGCGGTCTAGAATGGGCCGCCGGTCTTCTTTCGGATGCCCCGGAGCCTCTTTGGGACGAGTTCTATGGCACCCTTTTTCAGCATTGCTCATACCTCCAGAAGCAGCTGTGGAACATGGTTTTCCTTCTTAGCCACTGGTGGAAAGTGAGGGCACCTCTTTTGGAACTCCAGAGTGTGCCCGTGGGCCAGGGCATCCAGCACCCAACGGTTGGTGGAGATGGACTTCCACACGCCGAAGTTCCCCAGCCGGCCTCCCACCAGGGTGCTCGGGTGGGGGCCCGACGTCACGGCTGTTTCAGTCTTGCTTCGCAGAGGCCATGCCCCCCTGGGCCCCTTGGCAACAGCGACGGTGTCCACCGGCCTTGTTGCGGCCTCTGTAGGCTTCCTGAGACTACGAGCGAGCCGCCTGGCGGTACGACGAGGAGCTGCCACCGAATCCTTTGGAGGCACCTTGTGACTTGCCTCCGGAGGTCCGACAGGATGGCCGCCGCTGATGGAGAGAACCCAAGGCCCGGGCCGTCTCGGTGTCCGCCTTGATGGCCTGCAGTGACTTTTCCACTGCTTTGCCGAACAGGTTGTTCCCGTCGAAGGGAATGTCCAGAACCCTGGTCTGCACGACCTGACGGAAGTCAGTGGCCCTGAGCCAACCGCACCGGCAGAGGCAAACGCTGTTGCCCATCTGGCAAAAAGCGGTGTCCGCGAGGTCTGTTGCCACCGTGATGACATGGTCCAACGCCACCTTGCCTTCCTGCAGGATTTCCAGGGATTCTGCCATCTTGTCATCTGGGAGGAAGTCCAGGAGGGCAGCAATCAAACCACAGCTCCCTGTCGTATCGGGCCACGATTGCGAGGGGGACATTGGCCACCTTGATGGTCGTTGCTGCCAACGAGATGACCCCGTCGTCCCATGGCGTCCAGTTTCTTCCCTTTGCCGTCCGGCGGGGAAGTGGAAGTTGATGCCGTCGCCCCTGCCGATTTCTTCTTGGCCGCCACAGAGACCATGAATCCGGGGATGGCTGTGCCCTGAGGTCCATAGGCGCGGAGTATGGGACCCGGTACTTCTCGTACCGGTCCCTCTTCGCAGGGGCCGTGGACGGGTTCTTCAGAAGGGACAGTCCTTCATCCCAGATGTCGTCCAGTAACGGGACTGAGAGGACGGTCTTCCTCTTGGCCTCCTGTCGTTGGTAGAGGAACCCCCTTCTTCTTCTGCTCTTTGGGCATAGCTGGAAAAACTCTGATGCCCTGGCGATCATGGCGTGAAAGGAGCCAATTTCGTCAGGCGGGGAAGCCCGGCCTGGAGGTGAAGGGAGATCCGTTCCGTCGTCGTCTCCGTCTCATCCCTCGGTGCGGGGGATGGAGGTGAAGGCTGGAGGAGGATGGACTCTCCTCCGCTTGGGTGCAGGACTCCCCGATGGTCCAGGCTCCGCTGGATCATCCACCGGAGGCAAGGGTAGCCTCGTTCCTATCTCGGTGCACAGGGTTTGCAGTGCGAGCAAAATGTCATCCTGCCTGTCTGTCGGCGGTTGCATCGGGAGCGCCGGCAGTGGCGTGGTGTCCGGTTCCTCGTCGGCCTGCCGTTCTTCGTCGGCTCCCTCGCTCTCTACGTCGGCCTCATTGGGATCCTTCCCGCGGGCCCTCTCCTCAAACCTCTTGTCGAGGGTTGCTTTGACGACAGCCAGCTCGTCCTCGGAAGAGGTATCCGAGTCCGTTAGGGCTACCTGCTCCCCCCCCCCCCCTCTTTCTCATCCCGGGGTTTCACGGGGGTCCTTTCGATAGGCTGGAAAGACGATTAACTCTGGGACAGCAGGGAAACTCTAGGCCTGGAAGTCGTCTCCACTGGGGTCGCCTCCGTAGGCTTTGCCAGGGCCGCCATGACTCCCTCAATCGAGGCCTTAGCCAGGTGAATCAGGGCCTTCATAACCTTGGGTGCCTCTGAGGCCTTCACCGTGGGGGGAGGATCACCGCCTCGCTCCCCCTTGGCTTTCTCCGTCGGGGCCTGCCGGGGCTTCTCCCGAACCTTACCCGGGTTGTCCGACTTCCTTTTCACCGAGCCATAGCGTTGGCTCATAGTTGACGGCATCAGTGACATCGCGCCCTGCCTGGCAGCCGAGAAGTCCAAACCAACGGCGTTCCTGGTGCCCGCGGACTCGCAGCGATTTGCCTTCTGTTGGGACCCCGTCACCGGAGCGCCCTAAAAAAGGTCTTAGAATACCAGTCTGACTACTACTTCTCACCTGCTGCTGGGTTCTTAGCCTCCAGCCAGTTAGCGAGTCGTGTACGACGGTCCTTCATGGTCTGGGGGGACATTTTCTTGCAGAACGCACAGTCCTCCTCCACGTGCGACTTGTCGCCGTGAAGGCAGTATAGGCGCCGGGAGTGCTCATCCTCCTTGAAGACGTTCTGTAGTCCACATCCTGGGCAGATCCTAAACAGCTTGGATCCAACGGGCGTCGAGTCTCCTTTGTCCTGGGCCATGTCCAGGCGGGCTAGGCCTCAAAAGGTCTTCCGGAAGCCTCCAAGAAGGTAACTTTGATGAAAAAAATCACCCTTGAGGGACGTAGAAATTTCCGAAACGGGTCCCTGTTCATCGGAAGATGAAATGGTGGAGCTTGAGGCTCGATTTGACAGAAAAATAAAGAGTTAACTCTTTGGAAAAACGCAACACGCAGTAAAAGCTCGAGAGCTAAGCACGAGGACTCCCAACACTTGAACGTACAGTAAAAATCTCAAGATGGCTGCCAGAGGAGGGGCTTAGGTAGAGGGCAGTCACTGGCTGGGGGCAGTATGACCCAGAGGCCAGTGGTTGGTTAATAGTAGAAAGACAGTTCAGAAACGAAACTGAAACTGATTTTTTCTTTACCGAGGATTCCCAGCCTGACAATGGGGAATATTCATGAGCATGTGACACCATCCCAGACCCCATGCTGGAGAAGATTGAACATTACCCAGCCACATTAGGTCCTCTTACACACCCCTATAGCCATGCACTCAGACTGTGATCTGCTGGAACCCAAAGCCCTGCAGAAATTCACCAACTAGGCAAACCTATAGCTCTACAAGTCTTTTAAGATGTTCGGTGTTTGCTGTACAAAAACGAAATTACTTACATCAGAGCTGTGCACGGCCCATCCATAGCTGATCACAATGTATAAAACATGCAAAGGGAAGTGGTAGGTGGATATTTTCACAGTGCCCACTTTCTATTCATCTATTAGATAAGGAGACATTTTGGATGTATATTCTACGCTCAATAAATGTACCTTACATAAAATGAAATTCAACGTTTCCTAAAGAAAATGCTTACAACAAAACTGACCATACTCAGTGGCCTTGCCAACAATAACATTCTGGAATCAAGTATGCACACTCCTTTAACAGAAAAATTAAGCATTAGATTAAATCTCCAATTAAACTAGCATCACAACCATAACGGCAACACGTAGGTCGGTGTAGTACTCGTACAATAGACAATCCAGTCATACCATGATTATGTAATCACAGAATTCGCTGTCTGATCCAATTTGTCCTTTGACTTCTTTCACGTCAGAGAAAGTAATTCTGCACACCTCCGCTGCAGGGCCATTAACACCCCTTGCTTCATTCACAGTGAAAGTCAAGCAGGATTCAACCTCACCAGCAAAGTTTTCTACACTACAACCACAAATTACCAGGTTACTCACCGTAGTGACCACCTTACTCCTAGTCCATAGTCCCCTTTCCTCCATACTTATGGGACATCTCTCCGTCCTGTGGGACGGGACCGGAGCACTTTGTAAAAAGCATCCCCATTTTTTTCAAAAATTGTGTCCCTCCTCTCATTCCTGCGCAGGGCCCGGCATGCGGCTGTAACCCCGCCCACCTTGGCTCCGCCCGCGCATCGCCCATCAGTCCTTTTCTATCGCAGGGTCAAAGACCCATTAGCAATAACAGAGGAACCTTATTAGAGGGGACAGCGGACGGGCGTATGGAGGAAAGGGGACTATGGACTAGGAGCAAGGTGGTCACTACGGTGAGTAACCTGGTAATACTCCTACGTCCCGTCCCCTTTCCTCCATACTTATGGGAGATTCCCAAGCACTCCTTACAGGAACTATGGGTGGATGGAAATACCCCTTACTGAAACAGGTTCTTCAGCACAGCCTGGCCGAACTGAGCGTCAGCTCTAGAGCTCATATCGAGGCAGTAATGCTTACAGAAAGCAGATGGGGAGGCCCAAGTAGCTGCTTTAGCGATGGACTCTCAGGGAACATACTTCTGAAAAGCAACCGCGGCTGCCTTGCCTCGCACCTGGTGTGCATTGATACCTTTAGGAGGTTTCAGCTTTTGGACGGTGAAAGATTCCGTGATACAGGCGGTAATCCATCTGGAAATAGATGCCTTAGACGCCGGCCTGCCCTGAGGCTTACCGAAGGTCACAAACAGTTGGGAAGAGCTCCGAAGCTCAGAAGTCCTGTCCAGGTAGAACCTAACAGCTCTTCGGTCATCCAGGCAGTGTAGAACCCTTTCCGCCTCAGAGGCAGGGTTCGGAAAAAAAAACGGAAGGGAAATCAACTGATTCAGATGGAATTCGGTCACTACCTTTGGTAGGAAAGCTGGGTTCATCCGAAGGACTACCTTGTCCTTGTGAAAGACCAAGAAAGGGTGCTCCACCGACAACGCCTGGAGCTCACTCACTCTCCTCGCTGATGTAACGGCTACCAGAAAGGACACTTTCCAGGACACGTACTTGAGGTCAACCATAGCCATTGGCTCAAAGGGTTTATGGCACAGCGCCGTCAGGACTACATTTAGGTCCCCAGGCGGGTGCGGACTACGAACCGGAGGGTAGAGGCGTGTCAAGCCTGCAAAATGCCTCTTAACCACTGGGTTACTCAGAGAATAAGAGCATTGGTCTATAGCAAGATAAGCGGAAACCGCTGAAAGGTAAGTTCTGCATGACAGAACGTAAACACCCGACTCTGCTAGGGAGGACACGAAGGACAGCACCGCGTCAATCGTAGCCACCTTTGGATCCAACTGCTTTTCCAAAAACCAACGACAGAACCTGAGCCATTTACTCCTGTATTGGGATCTGGTCGGGGGTTCCCTGGCTGCCTGGATAATACGCATGTTATCTGTAGACAAGTTAAAATGCTCTAAGACTTGAACTCAGGCACCATGCCGCCAAGCTGAGCGATTGTGGGGAGGGGTGCCACATCTGCTGTTCCCCTTGATGAAGAAGATCTAGGGTTACTGGTAACCTGATCAGCGGACAAACCGACAGGTGTTGAAGTTCTGAGAACCAAAAACTGGCCAGCCACCACGGGGCCATGAGCAGAAGGGAACAGTTCACAGAGTTCTTCCACTTCCCAATTGCTCCATGAACTAGAGGAAGAGGCGGGAAGGCGTAAGCTCTCATGTTGTGCCATGGAATCTCAAGAGCATCCCCCAGAGAGGAGGCTCTCAGCCGCCCTCTGGAGGTATACCGAGGAAGCTTCTTGTTTACCACCGTAGCGAAGAGGTCCACCTCCGGTGTGCCCCAACGCAAGAAAGTCCATGAGAGGACCTCCGCCTTCAACTCCCACTCGTAGCTGACCACTGTCCGCCGTCTGAGGGCATCCGCTGTTGCATTCAGCTGGCCCGGGATGTGCACCGCAAGCAGCCAGACGCCATGAAGCATGGCCCACTCCTATATCTGGATCGACATATCAACCAAAGGTGCCCACCCCGCAGGCAACAAAACATTGCGCGGAAGGGGTATCCGAGCATTCCCGTCATAAACTGACCGATAAGGATGTGCACAAGGCCGAGAAACCAGCCCTACACCTGAGGCCGATGGCGAAGCTGTAGGGGTAGCGTTCAAAATGGCCACCGCGGTCGTGGCAGGAACGGGTGCCATTTTGTCATCACCTGAGGGGAACTGCGGCACGTGAGGAAGTGAGGCAGGGGTCCCCGTCGATGGATCAGGAGTCTTAACTTTAGCTTTAACATAAGGAACCTCGGCAGCACCGGTACTTTGAGGCCTGCAATGTTTCTGCGACATACCACCGCCAAATTAGCCTTCTCAGGAAGGCCCTCGGTGCTGCCGGTAAAAGAAGAATTTCCCTTCTTTGTCCCCTCAATAGATCTGGTGTCGCCGCAAGAGCAGGAACGGCGAGAAACAACCTTCACCGATAAGGCCTTGCCAGACCGTCATAAATGTTGGTAGCTTCAACCTCTGTACGAGGGACCTCGGACCCAGGTCCGGTAACAGCCTTACTCGCGCGGGCCTCGAACATCTATTCGGTAGCACCAAGCCCCACCAAGGCCTCGGGCGCACCCCGGCATAAGAGCCAGTCGTCCAAATACGGATACTCATAGATACCCTTGAGATGAAGTTAGGCCGCAATCACCGACATCATCTTCGTGAAGACACGCAGCGTCGAGCTGAGGCCAAAAGGAAGCACTCGAAACTGGAAGTGCTCCTCTCCCAAAGAGAAGTGGAGATATCTCCTTTGTGGGTTCCAAATCAGGATATGCATGTACGCGTCCTGAAGATCCACCACGCTGAGCCAATCGCCCGCCTGCAACGAGGAGCGAATCTGGCCGGGCGTGATCATCTTGAATTTCTCTTTGGGTAGGAAAAGATTGAACTGGGAAAGGTCTAGGATGGTGTGCAAGTCAGCCTGGTTGGGTTTGGACACCGTAAGCAGCCGGGAGTAGAAGCCCTCCCCTCGCTCCCCAAGGGGAACGGGTTCCACAGCTCTGAGGAGCAGAAGTTTCTGAACCTCAGCCTTGAGGGAGGGTGAGCCCGACAGCTGAAAAGGAGGGTTGAGGGGTGGGGTAGGGGGTAAAGGTAAGCGGAAGCCCGCTCGAGCGACTGACAAGACTCATCTGTCTTCTGTGATAGTCTGCCACGCCTCCCAATGAGACGCAATGCGCCCTCCCACCGGGGCTCGTGCGAGCGCGGAAAACCCTCATTTGGCAGGCTTATCGGTGGCAGTGGCACCTGAACCTGATGAGGAGGCTGAGGAGCGGGAGAAAAACCGCGTACACTGTTGTCTACGGCGGTTATTCCCCACAGGAGTATCCACCCTGTGAGATTTGCGGTCGAGGAAGCCCCTAAAACCAGAGGAAGGTCGACCTTGCGACAACGGCCTTTGAGACTTGAAGGGAGCTTTAACCAGAACAGACAATTATTTAGCCGTCTGAGTGCTATCTTTGGTTTTGGTGAGCTCTACATCAGTAGAAGAGTGAAAAAGCTCCTTACCATCAAATGGAAGGTCCAGAACCTTGTCTTGAACCTCCTTCAAGAACTTAGTGGCATGCAGCCATGCTTGCCGCGAGGTATCAACCCCAAGCATCAGACCCCAAGCCGAGGTGTCTAAGTGATGAGCCGCAGCCTCCAGGAGATCCTGGGCCAAGACCCTGGCATCGGAAAGGCCTCCTCTGAAATCCTCCAACTTCTCGACCGGAATGTGCTCCTCAAACTAACAGACCTCTCCACATCCGCATGTTAGCTCCCACCAAAATCAATTCTGCATTGGCCTGCCTGAGCTGCAAGGCCGAATTGGCAAAGATTTTCCTCCCTAGGGAGTCCAGGAGCTTGTCCTCCTTTCCCAAGACCTGAGTCACCGTCGCGGAGGAGGAAGCTGCAGGTCTGGATTGCAACATGGCCGCAGCCACCACTGTGGAGGAGGGGGGTGGACAAGACGACAAGGCCACTTCTTCCGAGGAATGTAGCCTGTACCTCGCATCAATCTTTTTATTTACAAAAAGTCCCGAGTGTGGCTTTTTTGCCTCGGGCACCGGAACATCTAAGAAGCTCATCGTATCCAGTACCCGGTCATGAAAAGCTCTGGTAGAGCGGAGCAGGTCCTCGTTGTCCTGATCGCCTTGAGGGTCATCTGACAGGTCTGGATCCTGCTGAGCCGTGTCAGGCACTGCCTTGTCCACTGGGGACAATGGTGGCACAGGGGGAAGCGCAGGGGGAGGCACCATGGGCAAGGGAGGCGCCGGCGGAACCACCGTTGGAACGGGTGGAGCCGGAGGCGCGGGTGGACATATTTCCTTGAAAAGCCCCTTGAAATATTCCCTCATGGGGTCGGTGCGCATAAGCGCTTGACATTTACCGAAAAAGCCGTCCTCAGGAGATTGTTTCGGAACCCGAGGAGGCCTCTCATGAGGTGGACAAATCCAGGGACGTAACGGGGAAGGGTGCCACACCGGCCCCTCCGCCGACGTATCCACATAAATCAAGGGAGTCGCCCCCGCTGGCAACGAAACATTGTGCAGAAGAGGCATCCGGGCGTTCCAATCATAAACCGGCCGGTAAGGATGCGCACAAGGGACCTTAGGTTCACCCAAAGGACCGAACCCTACACCAGGGGCTGATGGCGTAGTTGTATAGGTAGTACCTAAAATGGCCGCCGTGGTCGTGGCGGGAGCAGCTGCCATTTTGTCCTCATCTGAGGGGAACTGCGGCACGTGAGGAAGTGAGGCAGGGGTCCCTGTCGATGGATCAGGGGTCTTAATTTTAGCCTTGACGTAAGGAACCTCGGCCGAGCCGGTACTATGAGGCCTGGAATGTTTCGGTGACATAAACTGAGCCTTCGAAGGAAGAGCTGTGGCACTGCCGGTAAAAGAAGAAACTTTCTTCTTTGCCCCCTCAACAGTTCTGGTGTCACCACAAGAGCGGGAATGGTGCGCTGTCGCAGACAGCGCCTTGCCCGGCCCCTCAGAACTGTTGGTATCCTTAGCCTCTGTACGAGGGACCTCAAACCTAGGCCCGGTAGAAGCCTCATCGGCACGGACCTCGAACATCCGTTCGGTAACCTCAAGCCCAGCCAAGAGCTCGGGGCGCACCCCGGTTTTGTTTTTGAGGGAAGCCGAAAGAGCGGCCTCAGAGCAAGCTCCGGTACCCCACGACTCAGTAGAACTGGGTCTACACGCAGCCCCCACAGGAGGGGCCTCGGAGTGTACTCCGGTGATCACAGGCCCCTTACGGAGACCCTCGGAGAAAACTCTGGTAGAATTATTAGGCCCGACAGGCACCGCACCTCAGGGCGAACCCCGGTAACAGAGCGATCAACGCCCCTCCCGGCTCGAGAGGAACCCGGGAAGGTATCCCCCCGGCCGGGGTGCTCTGAAAATTAAAGAACTTACCGGGCGTTTTTTCTTCTCGTCGATTAAACGCCTGAAAATGAGAAGGAGGGGTCAGTCCGAACACCTCCTCCCACTGCTCCAACTGACGTTGAAGTGCCCAGACCGAAAGGGAGTCACAGTAAAAACATGAGTCCCAACGGTGTTCCAGTCCCAAACACTCTAAACAAAGAGGATGGGGATCTGCCCTCGCGAAGCGACGGTGACACGATGAACAGTCTGGAAAATCTAGTTTAAAAGACATAGACAGACTAGTAAACGAACGCTACCGAGAGCCAGAGAGGGAAGAAAATCTTCCGAGGATGCAAGTGCGTCCGGCCCCGATCGTGCAGAGAAAAGGACTGATGGGCGATGCGCAGGGCGGAGCCAAGGTGGGCGGGGTTACGGCCGTGTGACGGGCCCCACGCAGGAAAGAGGAGGGACAACATTTTTGAAAAACATGTGGATGCTTTTTACATAGTGCTCCGGTCCCGTCCCACAGGACGCAGAAAGATGTCCCATAAGTATGGAGGAAAGGGTACGGGACGTAGGAGTACTGCCTTTATGAAAGAAAATCGTCCTACTCCCCAGTAAGTAAGCAAATAGTTATTTATACTGCGATATGTACCTGTCTAGTCTCCCGTGGTCCACACAAACACGACCTTGAGGGCACTTTGAACATGATGCTACAGTACTCAATCCAACCCAAAGAACTCATCCAAAGCAGAACCTAAACCTTTCAAAAAGTTTCGACATACTCCTGATTCCTATGCTATTTGGCACAGTAAACAAAATATAAATTATGGTTAAATGTCTTGGCCTTTCCAATTGGGAGTATACGAATAGCCATGAGAAAATTGCATGTGGCGCCAAACACGTAAAGCTGTTTTTTTTTTAAACATACAATACCAATAAAATAATTTGCACTAAATGAAGGACTACCCCAGGATTAAGCATAAAAACACTAAGGATATCTCTTTATTAATAACTGAACCAAACCGAGCAGGCATCTCACATTTAGTTCAAAAAGGCTAAGCAACACTTTATTTAGGACTCGTCCTACAAAGTACTAGGTGGCCAGCACAACATAGCTTTTCTACTCCTTCCACTCAAATTATAAAAGATAACTGATCTTTTTAGAACAGTACATTAGGAGAATTTCAACCTAAAATCTACGCAGCAGCCATGGTAAAATAAAATATACCACAAAAAAAGGTAATGCTACATTCTGGTTTTGAGGTACACAGCACAAAAACATGTTTTCATTAAAAACATTTCTGTTCTAAACCATTTTCGAAAGTGGTGCAAATTGATTTTTATCCTGTTCAAGAACAGATTCCTAACGCCCTGTACATATTGGAGCCAGCCAACGCCTGTTTGTTTAAATGTGTTACTACTTGTTTTCGTTTGACTGCTGTGACCTAGCCAACAGGATCATTGACTTTATGTCTTAAACCAGGGCTGTAACATCAGTGGGGTCTCGCTGGCCAACCTGCTTGGTCTGCGGTCAATGTTCATCTGAGGGCGTGAATTAATAAGCCTGGAAATATACCTTCAGCAGTGGAATAGTGTTGTGCTGAAATATCATCCCTGATGTTCAACAAAGTAACAGTTTTGGTTCTCGCCTCAAACAGGTTGTAAGCTGTGCCAACCTGGACATTGACTGTCTAACCCAAGCTGCTGCATGCCAAGAGTCCTTACCACTTGTTGAACTGCACCATGTGGTGTTCGTAGTCAATCTGCTCATTAACTAGACACTGAATCGCCCCCTCGGAAAGCTCCCAGACTCTCTGATCGATGTGCCTTTCACACCTTCAATGTGATCGATGAAGCCACCAACAGGTAAAAACACCCTGATATTTATGTGGAGCCATTAAGGATACCCAAAAAGGGGTAACATAGTAAGAACCCTAATGTTGTACATTGTGATATGCTATGTCATATTAGGTCATGTTTTGTTATGTCTTATTTGCAAAGTCATGTTGCTTTGTACACAGGCGGCAATTGATGTGAAGCCACCTGCCCCTTTCTGTAAAATGCTGAGAGAGATTGCAGAGGAGTAAGTGGGAAAACCGAATAAAAAGGTGAGGTTCCTGAGGCAGAAGGCAAGTCGACCACTGGAATAGAAGAACCGAAGCTGAAGACGACCAGAGACGCCTGCAGACTCTTCCAGTAACGGTGAATCCACCACCGCTGTCCTGATCCCGTTTTCTTAAAGACAAACTACAAATCGAGCCATCTCCCGACATGCTGTGACCTTCCAGAGCTGCAGCCCGCGAATACCAGGAGACCTCTGACCAATTTGCAGTGCAACATCTTGGCGTGGACGAATCTGCCTAGAACCTTGGTGAACTCCAATTGGACCTCCAAAGGAACACTCCCACTCATCCAAGTCCCCCCTCATCAGAATACAGGACTTCAAAATTGAAGATCGACCGAGCCGTAACCATGCTTTGTTGGAGCTGATAAAAAAGGCACCAAAACGGCAGACCGAAACAGGAGACCGAAGAAATCCTTGCTGTGGGTCCTTCCTGTCGACTGCTGCTGCGACATCCCATTTAGAGTCCTTCCTTTCATCACCAGACCGAGGAATCAGGAGACCGGGTCCTTCACTGCTGCAAATGGGAGAATCCAGCTCCGTTTTCATCAACCTTAAGGTACTGTGGGGCTAAAGGTAGAACTTACCTTAGCCGAAGAGTCCCTCACGTGTGACTGGAGTGTGTGAAAGGCGTTTGGGTGTCCACCCACACCTCTGACCCAGGCTTCACTGCTTGAGTCCTATTACGAGGGCCCTTTGAAGGGTCCCCCTAACTTGTGTTATATTGCTAAGTATTTTTATTTGAATGACTAAAGGAGGAACTTTGCCTGTTCTGCTGCTACATAGGGCTTGTTCCACTCCTACACTGAATCTTGGGATATAAGGGATTGGACTTTAAAAGAGCTAGACGCCTTGAAAGTGTCACTACAATGTAGAGATTTGCTAAAGTGTGTATAACCAACCATGTTCCTTCCTACAGACTTTATCTGATGTGATGTTACTAAATGAATGGTAGAAACGTGGTTGGCTCTAGATTTGGAAATGACCTTGCTGGGTTCTGTTGTTCCTTGTGCATCGGGGTAGGAAAGCAGGTTGCAAGATCACAGGTAACTGTTTGAGCTTTAGGGGGTGAGGGTTTCCACCTGGCTATCTTGCTTTTAGGTCTCAAAGAATTGTTCTCACACACTGTTGACTGAGATATAATGTCGCTTTTATTTGTGCAAGTGGTTGGTTTTCATTGTAGTATACATGTAGTACATTAGGGGGTCTTGAGTCCCCTTGTTGTCAGCCGACACGTGTTTCGACCCAGAGGTCTTTATCAAGTCTGATTCATTATTCAAAACCATGTGTGGAGATAAGTGGTGACATTTGTTGTGGCATACATAATTGGCATTGGTGTAAAGTGAGTGGTGTTGGATGATAGTGAAGTTTTAGATAATAAGAATACATATTTGAACATCAATACAATGTATACAATACATTATGAGCCGGTGTGGCGGCAGAGGGAAAAAGGAGGGAAGGAGAGACAAAAAGTAAGCAACAGGTTTGGTTGGTTCTTATATGCATCATGTCCGGAGTTGATGAGGCCTCTTACCCACTGGTACCGGTGTGTAGCCCCCTGTGGGGTCCTGGTTGTTGAATCAGGTTGCTAGTGCTGGGGTTACAGTGGCTCCAGTTGGGCCCTGAAAAATAAAGAGAGTTCTGTTGGAGGGTTGCATCCTATAATGATTTGGGTAGTATTGTAGGGTGAATTGATCCGCTGGGAGGTGCCTCAGGGGTGTGAGCCGATGGCTGACGGCATGATGTGGAATAGGGGGTCTGCAGGGTTGTTCCGCATATGGCGGTGGAGCGGTGCTGGGCAATCCCCTATTAAGGGTAAGTGTTTACCTAGAATGGCGTGGTGCCCAATGGCTGTGTCATTATGAATGGCTGCTGGGAGATCCTCCGTGGGGGCAGACTCGTGAGTGGGAGAATGCCAAGGGGCAGTGGTGCTGGCCGTGCACCGTGTGTTATGGCGACTTGGGAAGGTGGCAGTCTCGCAGTGGGAGATTGTCATGAGGCAAGATTGCTGGCTGTGCGCCGTGTGTTTTGTCGGCTTATGAAGGTGGCAGTCTCACACGTGGGAGATTACCGTGAGACATGGGTGCATGTCCAGGAGTCTGGCATGCTAGTACAGATAAGAGCTGTACCGGTGGGTGTGCTGGCCGTATGCCGCGTGTGATGCCGGCTTGGAAAAGTGGCTGGTATGGGCTCTGGCGGTGGGGTGGGTCTGCATGGTCTCTATGTGGGGTTAGGTAACCTAAAAGAAAATAACACTTACTTGTTAAGCCCGCGTTGGGCGTCCTGAGTAGTCCGTGCAGGTAAGCGGACTTGAGAACTGAATTCTATTTGAGGTGCATGTGCGTTGCTGAGTCACGGGCGGTAGTCCCCGCGGAGAGTAGTGGATGCGTGTCTGGTTGACGCGCATGCTGCTGGCGTAGAGTGGTTGGTCCCTTATGTGCGTGTGCGAGGGGAGTGTGGATGGTAAGACCACGCATGCGTGCGCCAGATTGAACCCGGCAAGGAGATGTAGTGTGTAGTCAATTGACCGTTTTGAAAGGGGTGATTGAGTGGAGTGCCATGGGGTGCCAGGTTGGCTGCCACATGGTGCATGATAATGCAGGGTGATTCCTGGAAAGAGTGTTGAGGCTGTTAACCTGCTGGATGGACATGAGTGCCTGCCAGGGTAGGATGGCATTGGTGTAATTGGTTCTTGGGGAGGTCATTGCTGGAGAGAGGATTGGCTGATGGCCTTAAAAGGTGGGCATATGACCCAGCATGTACCATGAATCTATGGTGTGGTGCATGAGGTCTTCCTGGGGATGATCGTTAGGAAAGGGTTGATCGAGGGGAGTGCCATGGGGTGCCAGGTTGGCTATCACATGGTGCATGATAAGGCAGGGTAATCCTTGGAAAGAGTATTGAGGGTGTTAAACCTGCTGATTGGACATGAGTGCCTGCCAGGGTGGCTGGCATCGGTGCATGTTGGTTTTTAAGGAGGTCATTGCTGGATAGAAGGTTGCCTGCCGGCCTAGATGAGTGGGCACGTGACCCAGCACATCCCATGATAGCATGGTGTGTTGCATGAGGTGTGTCTGGGGATGAGGCTCAGCCATGGAGCATGTGTTGGAATGGCTGGTCTGGTTGTCTGAGCATGTAGCAGAATGCTGTATTGGCCCATGGCGGGTGGTACAGTCTCTATTGGGCCCCATAGTGACTGTGATGGTGTGTTAAGAATTAAGGTATGTCGGGTTGGTCTTACAGAGAGCAGGGAGGGGGGCATGTTAAGCAGAATATTTTTACAAAACCACATTAAAGTCATGATCAGTGTTTAGGCCATTCTTGACACATCTATAGCGGCAGATGAGTCTTGCTTCTTCCTGTCGAAGTCTTTGTACTCTGTCGCCTCCTCTTGCTCCCATCTTTACTGTTTTTAGTCCAATGAATCGAATCTGTCTTTTGTCTTCCATCTGGTGGTTTCTTTGCCAGTGGTTAGCTAACAGTAGCTTTGGATCCTGGGAGTGAATGCTGTTTAGATGTTCTCTTATCCGAGTTCGTACTTCTCGGATGGTACTCCCTATGTAAATTTTGTCACACACACAAACAAGTGCATAAATTACGTATTTTGTTTTACAGTGTATGTGTTCCATGATTTTGAATGGTGGGCAGCCTTTGAATTTCGGACATTTAGTTTGCATGACGTATTTGCACATGGAACAGGTTCCGCATTTGGTGAAGCCAATTGGTGTTAGGTTGCTGAGCGAGTCTTTTGCCGAGATGTTTTTCTCAGATAGAAATAATGGACTGAGTATACTTCTGAGTGTGGGAGCTCTGCTGTATGATAGGCTTGGGTACGTTTTCAGGCTGGGTCTGATGTGTTCATCCATTAGTAGCAGGCCCCAGTGTTTCGCTAGTATTTTTTGTAATTCATGACTGTCCATGTTGTAACTGGTTACGAATCTGATTGTTGATTCCGTGGTCGTCTTCTTTAATTTGGGAGTAAGCAGTGTCTCCCTGTTGATGGTAGTAGCTAGGTTTCTTGCTTCCGTAAGGTTTTTGTCAGAGTGTGCCTCTGCTTTTAAATCTTTGGTCCAGAAGTTCACATTCTTCAGAAAAGCGTTCCTGAGTGTTACAGTTCCTTTTAGCTCAAATGTATTCTCCTTGTGGAATGTTCCGGATGACACTTTTCCTGTGGCAGCTTTTTGCATGTAATACCGAGTTGACCTCTGTCGGTTTCTGGAAGGTTTTGGTTATTATCCTGTTGTCTTTCATTGAAATTCTTAGGTCCAAAAAAATCAAATTTGATCTGTGCTGATGTGACTAGTTAGCTTGATACCATAGTTGATTTGGTTGAGGTAGTCCACATATAGGTTTATATGAGGATCATATTGTCTATGTAGCGTGCCCAGTTGACAATTTGAGCGGTGAATTTTGTCTCTTGCATTGCGCGTTTCTGTTCATATGAATACATGAAGAAGTTGGCTAGTGCTGAAGCATAGCTGGGTCCCATCACAATCCCCTTTGTTTGTAATATTCACCATTGAAGATTAATGTATTGTTGGTCAATGAGAATTTCAGAAATTCTTTTGTCATCTCTACTTGTTCCAGATGTGATGCTGATTCATGTTTGAGCAGGTAACCGAGGCTGGTTATGGCCAATTCATGATTGATGGATGTGTATAAGGCCTTAACATCTAATGTGGCCATTATAAAGTTTGGTTTCCATTCAATCTGTGACAATATTGCCAAGGTGTGCATGGTGTCTCTGAGGCACGTTGGTATCTTGGTGACTAATGGTTGTATAACGTTATTGATATACCTTGCAAGTGTTTCAGTGATAGCTCCTAGTCTGCTCATGATAGGTCTACCTTCTTGGATTAGATCAAAGATCTTGTGAATTTTTGAAAGAAAGTAGAGGGTTGGCATGATTGGGTGATCGGTTCTGAGAAAGTCATGTTCATCATCCTTTATGAGTCCTTCTGTCTGGTAGTGTTTTAGTAGTTCTTGGTGTTCCTTCAGGATTGTGGCATGTGGATTACTATCTAGTTTTTCGTAGTTGCCTGGTATTTTGAGGTGGTTCTCTGCCATCTTTATGTAATCTGTTTTGTCCATTATTACCATGTTACCACCTTTGTCAGCCTCTTTTATTATGATGTTCTTTGCTTCCCGTAGATTTTTAAGTATGGTTTATTCTTCTTTGGAGAGGTTGTCTCTGTTTTTCCCCCGATTGTGTTGCTCTTCGAATCTGTGTAGGTCATTTGTAACAGCTTGTTGGAAAGTATCTATATAGTATTCTGCAAAGAGCTGGGGCGTAAATTTAGATTTGCTTCTAAGGTCTGGGATACTCATGGCTACGTTCTGGATCCCACGTTCTTGCATGCAGTTTTTTTTACTCTTAAAATCTTCTTCCAGTGTGCTTAGGAGATGGATGTCTTCTAGATCCCGTATGGTTGGAGCCCCTGGTTGTGGTGTCTCTTCTCTAGGTTTGTATGTCGTTGCTTTGGTAGCAAAGAATTTAGTCAATTTAAGACATCGTGTGAATTTGAAAAGGTCAATTTGAATGTCGACAAAATCATTTTTGCTTGAAGGTGAAAAGGAGAGTCCTTTGTTAAGTACTTCCATCTCTACCGTTGTTAGTTCTTTGCATGACAAGTTCATGATTACATTTTGTTCTTTTTTTGTCCCATTGTTTTCTGGGACTGCGACCTTGTTTGTCTTTGTTCTATTTCTCCCTCCAAATCTCTCAAGTCTTTTGCCGGGTCTTCCTCCTCTATCTCTTCTTGTTGGGTTCTTGTATTTGTCAATGGTACTACAAAGGACACAGTTTTCTTTGATTGTGGTTTGATACGGCTTGCTTTCTTGTGTAATTTTATTTGCTCTAAAAAAGAGAGCTTGGTTGGTTGTTTATCTGTTGCATGTTCATTTTGTTCTGTTGCTTCTTCTTGTTCACTGTCAACTTCAGAGCTTGCTGGTGAGCTGTTGGTGTGCTTTCTTTTGACTTCGGTTTGTCTTGGTCATATTTTGCCTGGTATGTAAATACTCTGTCCTCTCTATAATCTTTGTCGTCTCTGAAGAATTTGTGTAATTTCCTCATTTTTACTTCATACTGGTGGGTTTTGAGGATTCTGTACATTATTTTGAAGTTCTTTTCCTTAGTGGTTTTGGGAGCATCATAATCTTCTATTTCCTTTTTTAATTCTTCAATGAGAATAACAACTCTCGCATGTTTTCTTTTTGCATGTTCCATTAGTAGTTGTATCATTGTTGTAGATCCATGTATAAGGTTTTATTCCCATTCATCGGCTAGATCTGAGTCTTGTGGATCATCAAAATCAGGAAAGATAAGTATTCTCAGGCCTCTTGGTATCTCTTTCTGTTCTGCATATTCTTGAATCATGGTTTTTTCCCAAAATTTATTTATTAACTTTCTTGATAATTTTTCCAGTCTCAAACATTTGTTTCAGGTCTTCTTGTGGGTTGGTATCTCTAAAGGCACGGTCTGTGGATCCTCTAGGGGCAAAGAGTACTCTAATGTCTTCATTTCTTGACATCATATATTCCGCCATTCTGTTTGTGATTTCTTTCGATGTTTGGTATATTACCAAGAGCTGGAGCAGTGGTCTGCCCCCAAAGAGGATCTCCCAGCAGCCATTCATAATGACACAGCCATTGGGCACCACGCCATTCTAGGTAAACACTTACCCTTAATAGGGGATTACCCAGCATCTCTCCAACGCCATATGCGGAAAAAACCCTGCGTACCCCCTATTCCACACCATGCCGTCAGCCACACCCCCCAGGCACCTCCCAGCGGATCAATTCACCCTACAATACTACCTAAATCATGATAGGATGCAACCCACCAACAGAACCCTCCTTATTTTTCAGGGCCCAACTAGAGCCACTGTAACCCCAGCGCTAGCAACCTGATTCAACAACCAGGACCCCACAGGAGGCTACACACCTGTACCAATAGGTAAGAGGCCTCATCAACTCCAGACATTATACATATAAGGACCAACCAAACCTGTTGCTTACCTTTTGTCTCTCCTTCCCTCCTTTTTCCCTCTGCCGCCACACCGGCTCATAATGTATTGTATACATTGTATTGATGTTCAAATATGTATTCTTATTATCTAAAACTTCACTATCACCCAACACCACTCACTTTACACCAATGTCAATTATGTATTTCACAACAAATGTCACCACTTATCACCACACATGGTTTTGAATAATTAATCAGCCTTGATAAAGACCTCTGGGTCGAAACACGTGTCAAGACCCCCTAATGTACTACATGTATACTACAATGAAAACCAACCACTTGCACAAATAAAAGCGAAATTATATCGCAGTTAACAGTGTGTGAGAACAATTCTTTGAGACCTAAAAGCAAGATAGCCAGAACAAACCCCCCCCCTTCTTCTACTAAATGAATGCAATTACTGTTTATTTGTAAATCAATGCGAGTGCGCGGTAGTAGCTATAATACAGTAGAACTGTCATTAGTGTCATTCTCTTTAGCAATTGTAACCGCAAGCAACTACTATTGACACAATCACCTCTGAAAAGTATTACTATTAATTCCTGTGTCTGTTGGTTAAGTGAAATAAGTATTTATCTACCTTCTTTGTATAAATAAGAATAAATGTATATTTTTAATATAACATTTACTGTTAGAGATTCTTTGGACTACTGTATTTACTGGGTTCAGTGTACTTACCCACAGCTCACATCTTACACTTACGATAAGCCTGGCTGCTCTGCCATTCTACCAAGATCCTTTGGGTAGTACAGACTTATACTAAGAGTTGGGGACCTGTATGTCAAGGGATAGTTTTATAGAGTCTTAATTCAAGTGAACCTTAGGAAAACTCCCCCAACACCAGCCATCATCCAGTCCTGGATGTCGGCTGTCTACCTCAAACGTAACCTAGCCAAGACCGAATTTGTCCTCATCGGTCACCCCGCTAAACAGCAACTTGTCCAACAATGGCTCAATGATATGTGCTGTGACAAATCTGAGGAGGTTGTCCCTTCTCGACTACAGGGGCCGGGCGAAGACCTTTCCCATGTGGCCAGGGCAGTGCATCCATGTTGGGCAGAAACCTGTGCAGTTCCCTAGGTCCCACTGCAAAAGATTTAGGACTACAGGTGGTTGGCAGTAAACCCAATTGGTAGCAGTCTATACAACCCAGATTTACCTGGTAGCTGTGGCTGAGCAGTAAGACGTCTCTCAAGATGAGTTAGGCAGTATATAGAGCATACACAATAGGTACAGAGACACAGTAGCACAAGCAAACACTGACCAGAGCTTTGGTGTAAAAGTATATAATTATTTATTTAAAGACACACTTGTAAATTACACTAGCACAAAGAGAGATAAATACATTCAACACACAGTCACTATTAGATATATACAATCCTAATTGTTTCAGAAAATAACTTCTTTAGTCCTAATCTTTGTGGTTAGTTGCACTAGGGTATCTATAGCACACTAAAATGTATACTCAATACAAATCCCACCGCTGTACACCAGTGTTAGGCAGAAACCTGTGCAGTTCCCTTAGGGACCACTGCAAAAGATTTAGGACTACAGGTGGTTGGCAGTAAACCCACTTTGCGAAGAGAGGAAGATCCTCTGAGGAGAAACTGCAGGAGCCATTCATCGGGCGAGCATACAGGTGCTGAACGGGAAGCCGTAAACAGAGAAGGGGGAGAACGCGGACCTGGTCCCTAGAGCTACTTCTGTGACAAACCTGTGGGCACCCTAGGCCCTGGCTAAGCACCTGGCAGGAAGGTCACGCAGCTGGGCAGAGTCAGATGTCTGCAGAGCCACCTCTTCCCGAAAGCTACCAGAGCCTCAACGAACAACGCAGCTGCTCGCGAAACAGTGGTACCTACAACAGAGAAGCTAATAGTTAAGCGCGTTCACTGAGAAGCAAGGGGATGAAGAGAGAGCCTGGAGTAAGAGGGTCTGGGACCCTGAAAGAACAATGCACATCTGGGATGCGCACCCATATCAAAGTCAAAGTAAAAGAGGGTCTGGGATCCCGAAAATAACCAAGAGAGAGGAATCGTATGTTTGGCAGGAGAGTGAATCAAACAGATACGACAACAAAGTGCGGGTCTGCGACCAACACCCATATGAGAAGTCAAAGAGTCTGGGAGCAAACAAAGGAAAGTGATATGCTTGGCAGGAGAGTACACCAAGCACATACAATCCTATATTGCGAGTCTAGGACCCGCACCCACTTGAAAGGCAAAGATCTGAAGTAACAAGGAACAAGAGGGTCTGGTATCCTGTAAGAGAAAGACAGTCCATGAGAGGACATCGGCTTGGCATGAGAATAAACCAAGCCGTTCAGGTCCTTGCGAGTCTGGGACCCCCACCGACATAAGAAGTTGAGAATAAGAGGGTCAAGGACCCTGAAAGAGAAAATAACATAATCCTATGCTTGGTAGGAAGTGATCCAAGTTGTTGGGATACGAGGACTGTGAATCTAAGAAATATATCCTTGTGAATTACTGAGTGACATTTACCTAAAAGGATAAGGGGCTCAGAAGTCAAAAAGGAATACAATTAGAAGATGTTTAGGGGAAAGGAACACAACCCTAGCCTTGGAATCCTATACTTATGAACACTGTTTATTTCACCAGTTTTGATTGCATGAGAGAGCAGTAACTTTTCTGTTAGATGGAACTACCATGAACACTTGGGAAGAGATCATCCTTGCACAGTTGCTTTAAATTGTTAGTGTTAGGGACAGAGTTAGACACAGAAGCCCCTCTTAGCTTTAGGGATAGAGAGACCTTGTTCCAGCCCTTCCTTGATTTATAGAAGTCTGTACCAGAAAATATGCCACCATTGTGTCCTGGGCCTTGCTTCGGCACCCTTACATTGCCTAGAAGGATTTAATCTGAAACTCTTGGATTTAGCAAAATCCTTAGGTGTCACCATTGACAAGTGCCTGTCCTTCCAGAAACACATAGCCAAGAAGGCCTAAACAGCTTGGCTCCAAATCTCCACCCTTTGCAAAGTCAAACCCTTCATCATGCCGCAGGACTTCCGGACTGTGGTACAGGCCCTTCTGGTCTCGCACATCGATGAGGGAAAATGCCCTCCTGACAGGGCTCCCAGACACTCTCTTGGCTCCTCTAAAAGCAGTATTACGGGTTCTATGAAATTTGACTGAATCTCTCTTGGCCTACGCAAACTACATGTGGATCCTCTCTAGGCCAGGATACTGTTCAAGACTGTATGTATCATCTGCAACGCAGTGACACGTAGCATAGCAGCGTACCTGGCAGCTAAGCTCCACATATCTGGTGGGACACACTACTTGTGCAGCAAATCGACCAACCAGCTATTATCACAACTAGTCTGCAAAGAGAGGAGCGCAAACAATCCTTCTCTTATCACGCACTCATCCTCTGGAACTCGATCCCAGTGTCGACTCGGAATGTTCCCACAACTCTCCAATTTCGCAAATCTCTCAAAACATTGCTTTTTCAACAGCACCCGACCATGGACATGGATGCATAGAACGTAACTCACCGTACTGTGCTACTGTTAAGAGTCTAGCCCAAACGCTGGCTACCCAAACTTTGTACAGCGCTCTGCTGCTCTCAAGCTATGTCCACTCTTTAAACAATTAAAAAAGGCCTTGGGTGTAAAATGGATGATCCTGCATGGCATGACTTTATCCACACATGTGATATGCCTACAAGAGTCAAGGGTGATAGAAGTATATCCGATGGAGGGCTACTCATTACTACTGCACAGCTATCAAGGGATCGAAAGGTCATCCCAGCATGGGGGCTGTAAATGGGTAGCCAGAGATTTGGTATTTGAAGATCAGCACCTCCATAGTGGCTGCCTAGATATCCTTGCTATTGTTTTAATAGTCATGATAGATAGATAGATAGAGATCTATCTATCTATCTGACCCTAGATGAACTCAGGATTGAGTACAGTCTATATGGCAGAAACACTGTTTGATCAGTGGTGTTCGCATTTCAAAAGGAAAGGGGAAACAACATGTGTGGTGATGCAAGAACTCAATTTCCAATTTCAGCCACGTGTTTCCATGGAGGCGGTTCACTCCAAGGAAGATTTAACCTTTGATATCCCCGACACCAAGGTACCAAAACCAAAAAGGGAACATTGTTTACCTCTAGAAATAACCTATACATGGTCCATGTTATACACAAGAGCACCTAATGGTCGCTTTGGGGAACACGATTAGATTTGTCCAACATTTAGAGGCCTAGAAATCCTGAGTCATATTGACTATATATTATTTAGCATTACCTCATGGCACCTTGATAAATCATTAAGGATTGTAAAACGGACAGAGAGCGATTATGATACACTTACCATTAGTCTGGAAGCTTTAGGAATGTTGGCGCCATCGCCAAGAGAGGAGAAGGCAAATGTACCATCAGATCCTCCATGCACTCACAGAGTAAACAAATGCAATAATTTAGATTTGAACACCTTGAATCCCCTATTAGATATAGGTTTGATACTCTACTTTTTTAAGAGCAAAGTCTTAGTCTGGGCCCCATACTTAACAAGAGTATTTAAAAAGGAGAGATCGTCCCACATGTGCAAAAAAGGATGCAAAAAAGGGTGGAAGAGAGAATCCACCAACTATTGCCCAATTTCTTTCCTGGACTCAGTGGGAAAAATGTTAAGGAAATGGTTAATGAAACGCCTAGAAAATTGAGCCACGTTTAATAATAAAATCTCGGACCTACAAGCTGGATTCCAGAAGGGAGTGAGCACCATCGAACAGATAGATTATGCTTTTCGATTTTTAAATAGGTAATACTTGGAAAGACCAACCTGTATTTTTGTTTAATTGACCGAAAGACAGCGTTAGGCTCAGTCACAAGACCAACTATGTGGTCAACATTGGGGGAACTAAATATCCTAGTAGACCTAATGAGGTCAACAATCCACTAGTACACAAACACAGCGAACATCCGTTATGGGTCAGGTGGTGAGACAACCACTGCATTTTTTAATGGAGAGTGGTATTCCATAGAGTTGCATGTTGGCCCCGCTCCCGTTTTACTTTTTTTTTTTTTAATACAAATGTCACTCTTTAATACAGTGCATGTACAGCGCAGTGTACCATGTTCAAAAAAACTGTGCCCAATGTTTGCAAGCATTCTTCTGTGACATATATTTTAATGGTGGCTGTGCTCAATATTTGCTATTATTGCCTCTGTGTAAACAATTTTTTTATGTTTTCTGTGCCCAACATACAACAGTATTTTTTTAAACAATTTTTTTGGTTTTATTTTTTTATCAACAACAACATACAAACAACAAAACTGAGCGGTGCGTCATACATTATTGAATATCACGTTTCTTGTTACATTACAGCCGCTGCAGTCCCTGTACCCCCCCCCCTTAACTCGAGTTTACTCCATATCACCTTCCGCCATTGTCTCTGCCTGGGGTATTCCCTATTCCAACCCCTGGGAGGTATCGTCCTCGCTTGAACATATCTGGGTGGACCCGATCCAGTATGGCAAATAAATGCTTCCAAGCCATCAATGTATCTGCCTCCTCTTCCCCTCCTTTACAGGCCGCTTCGGTCCATACCACCGTTTCAGTTTCAGCCCATTTCTTGAGGTCATTCCACCACACCTCCATCTTTGGCCTACTACATGCCTTCCAGCCCATAGCAATCCTACGCTTGGCCAGTATATATGCCAGGTCTTTGAGTTTGCTCACATGCTGTAGTTTGCGTGGCCTAGAGAACCCCCCGTCCCCCAACATACCCACACCGAATCCACATCTAGCGTGATCCCCTTTTCCATCAGGTGGTGAGCCACTTAATTCCAGAATTTAATAATTTCTGGGCCTGTCCAGAACATATGGGTCATTTCCGCATTCACTTCTCTGCATTTGGGGCACGATTGTATTCCAGCGTTTTTGAAACGGGATATCCTCTTCGTGGTCATATATGCTCTATGGGTTACGTACAGCTGGACTTGTTGCAACCTTGCATTACTGGACACCTTTTTATGATATCCTTGGGCTCTCTCCCACAGCCCATCATTCATGCACTCTCCCACTTCCTCTTCCCACTCCTGTCTTAACTGTGTTACCTCTTTCCCAATTCTGCTCATCAATAGTTCATAAATTTGGGAGACCTCGTGCCCTCCCTCTGTGATGTCATAGATAGTTTCAATGGTTGTGTCTGGCTGGTCTTCCAGTATTATTTCAGACCATGTTTCTTTGACTCGTCGCACCAGTCTAGTATGTGTGATGTATTGCCCTTGATGTAGGCCCGTTACTTCTACCAGTGCTTCAAACTCTGATATTTTCCCATCTTGCCATATGTCTCCTATTGTTGCAATACCAACCGATTCCCAGTGCGTGCATATTATTTTCCTCAGTTGCACGCCCCCTTTAGCCAATGCTACCAGCGGTGTTTGCAGGGAACACAGGGTCGGGTTCTCCATGGCCTGGCAGACTTTCTGTCACATCTGCTATCCCAGTTCCAACATTTTCGGGCCGTCCTTTATTTCAGCTTTGGGTAGCCATATCCATTCTTTCAGGTAAAATGGGGAACACTCTGACATCAATAATCTGGACCTCGCTGTTGGTTCTTCCGATAGCCATTTGGCCACATATTGTAGCTGACTGGCCCAGTAATATACCTCAAAATTGGGGAGTTTTATGCCCCCTTTGTCCTATGTGTTTTGTAATTTCCACAGTCTATCCTGTTTCTAGTGTTATGCCAGATAAAGCCTCTGCTTATGCTTTGGAGTTTGGCAAAAAAACGTTTCGGTATCATGTATGGTATGTTCCCAAAGAAGTGTATCAACCTGGGTAATACAACCATTTCCAACAGGGCCGCCCTTCCCACCATGGCCAGAGGGAGTTTAGACCAAAATCTCATATTGTTTTCTATATTTGCTATGGTCTTTTCTATGTTGTGTTTATGTTCATCCTCCACTATATGATTGTTAGGGAGAATTCTCTCTATAGGCTGAATTTCCTAACCTAGTGAGTCCCCCAGCAGCTTTGCTGGATTTCTGGAGTTGTTTTTTTTCCTCCTGCCAAGAGTGAGACTCTTTTTCTCCCACTCTTGGACATGATTTATGGTATTCCTTTGACTGGTAATGTGTTTTATGGGCTATGGGGTCCTTTACTCCATAGGGTCTCATGTGTTTTTCCTATGTGTGTTACACAGCACCCACCGTGCAGTAACACAGGGGTGTCATAGTGACACCCCACCATAGACTCCATACCCTGGGACTGACTACTGTCTCCCAGGGCATGTAAAGTCACCATTGGCTTTACTAGTCCCGAATTATTAACAGAAACCAGTACAAACCATCATATTTTGGACGTACTGGTCGGAGCAATTCGATTGCCCCGGGGTCTGTTAGTCGAGGGGGCACGTCTCCGTCCCCCCTGATCGAGTTTTGGCTGGTGTTAGTGGAAACTACTTTTTATATTCGACCGCAAATATTTTCCTATGGGATTTTCCCATTGTTCGAGGCTACCAACTTTAATTATTTAATTCTCATAGCCTCGAACTACCGCCGGTTTATTTAATTAATATTAATTAGCCGGTTGGTATTTTTTGCCAAGACTCGATTCTAAAATGGCGTTTGTGTTCTCTTCTGTGACTCCAACCCAAGTCGAGCCCTTTGTTCCACTTTTTGGCGGGCTTCTCCACAGAAGCCTCCAAAAGTGGTGCCACTCTGAGTACCACACGGGGGTGTGGGAGGGGGTTTAGGCACCCTGGACTGAGTTACCTTGGTAACTCAAGTCGCACTCTTGTGTGATTGGCCCAAGTGGTGAGCCGGCTGGCTCACCACTTAGCATGTTTGAGTGACAGCTAGGCTGAGTGAATGGGGGTTTTCTGCATAAAAGCAGGGCTTTGGGGACTGGAACTTCAGAAGTCGCCACAGCACCCGAGAATCCGACGAGGGAGAAGCTGAGCCGACCTACCACGACGACACCACAGGTGGAGCCCTGCAGAACCGACTCACCACTTCCCGACGACAGAGAAGATCTCCCGGCTGGAGAGGCTTCTTCCCCTGACTGGTGGGCACAACCAGTTTACCTTCCTTTCTTCGCACCCCAGCCCGGTTTGTGGTCGAACTTGCCCTACCAAACACCCCGGCGGCCGGATAGCCACTCACCACTGAACCGCGATTTACCGGACCGCTCCTTGTACCTAAGAAACTCCGCGGCTGGTTTCTTCCCTGGCTGTGCAACGGACTCCTGTCTTCCTCCACAACGAGATCCCCTCTTCCCCTGGACGAAGCACCGACTTGCACCCGCTGCCAGGAACAACTGCCCCCGCTGGAGCGTTCTCACCACTTTAAGGTACCATGTCCGCAGGCCTCCCTTTCTAAAGATTGCTACAAGGTAATAATAACCCCTTAACCTTCTGGACTGGGCTGGCCGCCTTGACCCTCTAACTGGTCCCTTTCTTTGGTCCAACCCCTTTTTGAACCTTTACAAGACTTTAGTGCACTGCAACTGTGTGACCTTGGACACATTTCGTTTGGATCCTCTGAAAGTGGATCCGGCCGCTTGAACTCTAACTTCACGGTTTTACTTTGCCTTTCCCTCTTGTTATGTTCTGATAAAAGTGTTGGGTTCTGTTTCAACTTTTTCTCTGCTCTCCTCTCCCTTTTTAAAACGAACTATTAGAGTGCCATCTACGTTAAGCGCTCACCGCTGTCTGAAAATAAGTGGGGCTTTACTTACGACTTGTCTAATATTCTTTTAAGGGAGTGTATATCTTTTAGTGACCGTGTTTTTGAATTGCTTAGTATTAGTGCCTGTGTGTTTTTCTAGATGTGGTTTTAAATAAATAACTATATCTCTTTTACACCAAGCCCTGGTCAGTGTTTACTTGTTCTACTGTGTTCTCTTGACCTATTGTGAATACTCTGTATACTGCCTGACTCTTCTTGAAGGAAGTCTGACTGCTCAGCCACAGCTACCAAGTGAATCTGTGTGGTACAGACTGCTACCAAGTGGGTTTACTGCCAAACACCTGTAGTCCTAAATCTTTTGCAGTGGTCCCAGAGGGAACTGCACAGGTTTCTGCCTAACAATGATAAATGTCTATCGCCAGGTATTGGAAAGTTGTGGTCTCCCATGGTTTTTATAGAATAGGTAATTGCTCCCGCGGGATCCCTTTATATCGTCTCAGGGGAAATATACAAGGTTTTTGGGGGTTGACTGTAATGCCTGAGAGCGACGGAAATCGCTCCATCACTTCTAGGATGTATTGCAGGTTTTAGGTACTCAGACCCTATACCATATTCCTGCAAGGCCGCTATCAGCCATGGCCATTTCACGGAATCGGGATGATTATTGCTTCCCTTAGGGATTCTGAGAGCGTCTCAACTTTGAGGCCTTCACTGAACATGTCTAGCAGCGGGGGAAGCACTTCAGTCTTAAATGTTTTATAAAACTCACTAGGAAGACCATCCGAGCCCGGGGCTTTACACCTGGGTAATTCTTGGACCGCTGTTTCTAGTTCCTCTAGTGTGATAGGGGCGTCTAAGTTCTCCCTTTCTTCAGCGCTCAATTTTGGTAGGCCAATGTCTTCCAAAATGTCCACTATCTTGCTCTCTTTCCCTTAGTCTGTATCTTCATACAAAGATCTATAAAACTCGAAAAATCCCTCATTCACCCCTTCCTGGGTATCAAGAGCCCATCCCGCCTCTCCCTGTATTGCTCTAATCGTTTGTCTCGGTGTTTCACTTTTGTACAGCCATGCTAGCAACCACCCCGGTTTATCACCGCTAGTGTGTTGCCTTTCTATGTATTTCTTATAATTTAAGTTGCACAGTCTTTCCCAGTACCTCTCGCATGATTGCTGTAAGCGGTTTATGATATCCGCCTTATCTAAGGAGTCAGCACCACTACGCGTAGCTGCCTCGAGTTTCTCTTCGGTCTCTTGCAGTTCACGCAGTATTCCCCCTTCCAGTCCTTTGGATTTGGCTATCGCTGCTCCCCTTACCACCACTTTAAAAGCCTCCCATAGGGTGCCTACTGATTTGACGCTCCCAGTATTGTTTACAAAATATTCCACAATCTCCTTCCTCAGGTCTTCTCTAAACCCTGTGTCTTTTAGTGCTTCAGCTCTCAGCCTCCACGTCAGGGTTCTGGCTCGGGGGGGGTTGGTGTTGCCATGTTATAACTAGTGGTGCGTGGTCTGAGAGGATTCTCACTCTATATTCTGTCTGTACTATCTCTCCTATCTTGTCCGGGGAGGTGAACATGCAGTCTAACAGTGTATACAGATCATGTGGGGCAGAGTAGTGTGAATAGTGTCTCATCTGGGTGGTGTAACCTCCACATGTCTTCTAGCTTAAAGTCTTCAAACAAGGTTTGCAAGGTTCTGGCTGCCAGGGTGGGTTTGTCCAGTTTCCCATCCGACCTGTCGATTTTGGGATTTAGCGTGCAGTTAAAGTCGCGCCCCCCCATATAACTGCGCCCCCAAAATACAGGGTTATTTTATTGTATAGGGTCTTAAAATAGGCCACAGTATCTTGGTTCGGGGCGTATGTGTTAATAATGCACACCACCCTGTTTTCCACTAGTCCTCGTATCGTCACCATCCTCCCATCTGGCTCCACCGCTGAATGTCGCAGCTGAAAAGGGACGTGCGGTGCCACCCAGGTGATTACTCCTCTAGCATATGCATAGTATGCTGCTCCTACTGTAATCCCTTTCCACTTTCTCCCCATCGCCTCTTGTTTTTCTTTTGTAAGATGAGTTTCTTGTAGTAAAGCGATGTCTATCTTTTGCCTCCTCAAATACATCATAATTTTGTTTCTTTTGAGATAACTATTCGGTGCCCTGACGTTCAAGGTAACTATCTTGAGGTCCCCTATTCTTATCCATACCCAGTTCCGCTCTTCTCCCTTTTTGCCCTCTGTGTCTTGCGCTTCAGCGCTTGGATGTAAGCCTGTTCTTTTATTAAAACCACGGCACACCCCCCCCAACCCAAACTCCCTGAATAACCCCCCCACCCTTCCCATTCCCAAATGTTGCCCAGCTCCATCCCTGGATCTCAGGCCTACCCGCATCTAGTACCTATCCGACGGTGCCGATTCTAGGGACACTGCAGGGGATTACCACACTATTGGCAATCCAACTATCCTTTCTATAGGGGTATAAGAGTGAGTCTGCTGCGTCTCCTGTTTTATGCCACATTATATTATGCACATTCACTAATACATGCTCAGCCCATAGCCAATTATTCCCAGATCTCTCCTGCCCCATCTTATATTCAAGTCCCGAATGTCACAGTGTATACAGCATCTCTGCTTCAGGATCACGCCTCACTTATCCGTCCGTCTTCTCTCCAGCGGTCTGCTCCCAACGGGCAGTTTTGGGCATCCAGCCACTCTGTTGCATCTTCCGGGGTCTCAAAGAACAGAGCCTAGCCTTTGTGAAACACTTTCAGTTTTGCAGGGTACAGCAGCATGCATCTGTGGCCTGTTTTGCGCAGTCTCCTTTTTACGGTCCCATAGTTCAGTCGCCGTCTCTGCACTAGAAGTGTGTAGTCTGGGTACGCCATGATAGTCGCGGATGCTCTCTGTATTGTGCCTCCTTTCCGGAAGTGTTCCAGGATCTTCTCCCTGTCTCGGTAATTCAGTATCTTGGCGATTATTGGTATCGGGGAGGCTCCTGGGGGGTCTCCTTGTGAGTGCTCTGTGTGCTCTCTCCACCGCAAACACTTGGGTGAGCGCTCCTCCTCCTATTTCCTGAAGCAGCATGGTCTCGACGTAGTCCGATGGGTTAGGGCCTTCTTCGCCCTCCGGAAACCCCAATATACATACGTTTTTCCTCCGGGCGCATCCTTCGGCTTCCTCCGCTCTGTTTTCTAGGTTGTTTACTTTCTGTTTCAGTATGTGGATCTCTGAGGCGTGGGATGCTCGGGCTGCTGCATTTGTGGTCACTTCTTTCTCCAGCTCATCTGTGCGCTCCGCTATTGTCCTTACGTCTTGTCTGAGTAGGTTGACCTCCTCCTGTACGGCACCCACCTTAAGTTCCAGCGTGGCCTTAAGTTTGGCTGTGGCTGCTTCCAGTTTAGTTTCCCACGTCGCCTTCAGGTGCAGGAGCTGCTGGTCGTTTTGTGTTGGAGTTATGTCCACTGGTGGGTTTCTGTCTTTATTCCTGGCCCCTTCTGTGGCTGCGGGGTTTTTGTAAATTCCTCCAATGTGAGTTGCTTCCCTTTGGTCTTTGGAAGTTTGGACGCCATCCTGTAACCTCCGCCTGTTCCAATTCTAGGTGGTTGAGGTTCACTTTTCGCTCCGTGAAGCCCCGGCGGTCTCACGTACTGTGGGCTTTGGTCGGGGGGGTTAGTGTATGCTTTCCCAAGTTGTGGACGTTCTGATGTTATAATGAAGCCGGGTTTCTGCCCTTCTTGGCCTATGGCACTTCTGAGCCCCTTCCCAGGGAACAGGGGATCACTTGTCTCCCATGATCCGCCTCCGGGGCAGCTTCTCGCCCTTGCAGTAACGTCTTGTACTGTGCCAGTCTGGTGTCTACCTGGCCGTGAGCTCTTAGCATGGCTATGTTGTTCTTCCGGTTTGCTCCCCTGTGCGTGCCAGCGTTATTTGTTTTGTCTCACTATGTTGCCACAACTCTTTGCTCTGCTGGTTCCATGTCCCTCTCTCAGTGTATCGCCCAGTTCAGCCTTGTGGGCAGACCATGCTGCTTCTATTGTCTGCTGTCTGTTCTCACTGTTATCTTTGGCTCTCTTCTAGCCACGAGATATCAGGGGCATGCGGTTTGTTCTTTTCTCTGTGTGTCTGCCGGCCTTCCAGCTGCAGTCGGTTACTTTGCCTGCCTTGCTGTTTGCCCTCTTTGTCTGCTCACTTTGTAATCCACACTAATGCCGTGGCACTTGATGCCTATGCACACTTTGCACCAGGGCGTTTTATTTGTATCTCAGGTGCGCTTCATAGCGTTTGTGCCAGTGGCCACGGGGCCCACACTCCCTCTTTGATGTCACTGCAAGTGTCACTGTGCTTCCTTTCACACAAGTGCCCCGGCTGTCTAATAGCTGCGTAACGGTGGATAGCTGTGTCTTTCAACTTCATGTTCCGGATTCATTAGCTCATTGTATTTATACACCTCTCTCGGGGGGAGCCTGCAGTCTCTGCAGCACACCGCGCTAGTCTCAGCTGAGTGGAATGTTCGTGTGTGCTCCGCCTCTGCTCCTTTATCCGCCCTCCTTCCCGCTGCAGACGTTGTGTCATCAGACACGCCGTATAGTTCTTGGGTCGCTGCCCTGCACCTTAGCACTGGACTACTCCTGCAGTTCAGGCAACTCGCTTTACCAACGCGTGCAATAGTCTGACTCTTATCTCCATGGCACATCTCTCCGTCCAGACTGCTCCGCCATTTTGTGTCTTTCTGACCTACTGTCATATATATATATTGTGGAGTGCATACCAAGTGGGGCCACGCACCTCAATCGTACGGTGCTCTATGCCAGCTGCTGTAGTTCAGGGCTCGGCTGAGATCCTTTTCATTCGCATTATTTTGTTTCGGATACTTGTATATCCCGGCTTGAGTCGTGCTTCCACGCACCGGCCAGATACTAAGTAGCGGGCACGTTTTGCTTTAATCTGCTGGTGGCCCTCGCAGGTTCGCTGGTCTTCCCCTCCACCCCCGACAACGTATCGTGCTAAACACCCACCTGTCATGCGGCTAGCTACTTCCTGGTGCGTCTTCTAACACCGGTCCAGCTTTTCAGCGCTGCATATTCTGCCAGAGAGGGCGCTCTTTTCCAGCCGGTGCTATTGTGGAGGCTGTATTGTTTCGGGGCTGTGCACCTTAGGAGCAGCCCCCCCGCTGCCCGGAGCGCGCTTCCACCGCCGATTTGGAGTGGGTCTTGTACTTGCGTTTTCAGCCTTTGTGCCTGGCGTCCGTGTCCATTAGGATGTTACTGGGGATTGCCAGCACTTGAGCTTCTCCAGCGCTTGTAGCCCACTGCATGCAGCGTTTTTCGTTTATGTATTGCAGTCCTTGTGGTGTTCAGGCACGGCTACCGGCATAGTCCTTTGTGTGAGAGCCGTCGCCATCTTGCTTCTGTGTTCACGGATACTCACGGTATTTTATTTCCCTCGTATCTTTCGTGCAGCTCCTTCATTCAACTTCAGACCTGGGTCATTGCGTGCCGTCCGTGTTCCCACAACTGCAGGTTGATTTTCACTTCAAACACACAGTTTCGATTACATGTGCATACACGGATCATTCAGGATCAACAGGAGCTTCGCCAGGACACGTCCTATCCTATGGCTGGCTAGACACACCCCATTACCCCCTTAACCCTCTTTATTAATGATATTGCTGTAATAATCACCAGGTTGACTGCAGACACTCCATCCCTGGGATGGATTTCCCACGGGGATCCTGCTTTCGCAGACAACACAATTCTAGTGTCCAAGACGATAACGGGTCGCAAAAAGGAAATGGTGTCCTTCTTGAATACATGTCACTCAAAAAGCCTTGAAACCAACTATACCACAACCAATACCATGATATGCTGTGGGAACAAAAGAAAGGTCAAAGACTTCAAACTTCAAATTAATGTTTTTTCTATCAATGAAGTTTGATTTTATGACTCTCTGGGCATAAGGTTCAATAAGAGAGGCACCTTGAGGGACCAAATTGCCAAGTCAAATTCCATATTAACGGTAAAAGCTAGCGCAGTATTTAAATATGCTTGTGAATATGGTGGATGGTTGGTTAAACCAGAACCAACTATTTTTAAGGCAAAGGCCAGGCAGGCCTGCACTTATGGCTCCTACCTTTGGGGTTATACTGGTTCGGAGGGTTTGCCAAGGAGTGAAAACAAATTCCTAGAACAACTATTAGATCTCCCCTGGTATGCTCCAAACATGCCCATCTAGTGTGAACTAGGATGGCTGCCCATTGAGCCATTATTTGCAGTCAGGCAAGTCTTCCACTGGCAAAAAATTTGGATCTGTGTGATTTTTCTGTTGCAGAAAAGTCTGCGACGGAAAAGTTTGCATGAGAAATGTGCGAACCACAAAAGGTTTGCATAATTCCCATGCGAACACGCATTAAAACCCCTACAAACCTACACCCACAACACATCCACCACACACCCCCACCAAAACCCTTAACACACCCCCACCTCCAACATACCCAAACCCTACTTACCTTTCCTTCACACCGTCTCCCTGCGGCGCCAGTTCCCTTTCATTTCCGTGATCGGGAACCGGCGCCGCAGGCTCCTTTTCTTTTTTTTTTTTTCAGGAGCTGCAAGGGGTTTCCCCTGCACACCCCTCTCACTATACTGTGTGGTATAGTGAGTGGGGTGTTGCGGGGGACACCCCTGCAGCCCCAGCAGTTTTTTTTATATACTTACCTACAATGCTACTACCAAAGGTTTGAACTTTTGGTGTTGGAACCTTTGGTGCCAGCATTTTTCTGACTTTTTGTACGGTCTGACCTTTTTTTTCGGTCTGATCGTACAATTCCAAAAATGCATGCCTCCCAGGGTTTATTGGTGTATACAAATGTGCTGCTTGATGTGCTTAAGCATAGTGGAGTAATGCAGGTTCCCTGGTTTAGCCAAGTAAAGAGTTCTGTATGACATTGGTGAAACCCTGAGAGTATTAACACAAGTTACCGGCGTTCGGTTAAAGAAACATTCCTAGCATGGTGTTACAAAAGATCTCTTATAAACTGTTGTAATCGAACCTTGCTTTCTAATTACTCTTCACTTAAAACCCCTTTTTGTTAAGAACTGTATCTATATCACGTATGCCGACCAGTGATCAGAACCCTCCTGTTAAAGCTGCAACTATAAATCTTACCAGTAGGTTAGTTAATGAAAAAGAAATGTGTTAAGACCAGATGCATGTCCTGCCTGCAAATTATGTGCAGAATCTCACCAACATTTTCTCTTTTTGTACCCAGCATATAAAGATATACGCAGAAAGAATGAATGGCAATGATTGCGGATAAACCATGTATGGAATTCATCGTTGGCACTTCATCATTGCAGATTAATGGGTACAGCTGACTCAATTTATGCCGTAGCAACCTATCTTTCTAAAACCGGACACAGAAGAGCCAAATATATTAAATGATCTTCGTCCCGACAAACAGCTTGCATACAGTATAATGAATTAAGATGTATTATGTGCATTTATTGTGTACATTTATGGTTATAATTATGTGAGTTTGTTTTTTGTACTTGGGAGTAGTCGAAAAAAAAGTTAATGATGATCATAAGAGGAATAGTTGCAGAATTCATGAATTTCTACACCTTTCTAAACGACAGCCGTGCTGAGAACATACACTGCAGTGTAGACGGGCATGAGCAGTTATTTTGAAAGATTAAAAATTAAAAGTAGCCAAGCAAAGTGGTAAAACTCAAAGGGCCCCAGGATTTTTTTTTGCTGTGTTCAAGCCGGCGGATGCTTGGAAGAAAGATATAACCTGAGCGAATTTCTATCCCCGCGTAGAAAAAACAATTAGTTGAGTTTTGCCAACTCCAACATTTCAGCCAGTTACTAATACGCATGAAAAGAACAAGTTACTCTCTTACCTGGTAACGTTCTTTCGATGGAATGGTCCGACGACGTATTCCATATCTATGCCAGTAATCACCACAGCTGTGCTGCTTCGGAAAATCTTCGGCATCTGCGTCGATACGCCGCCCTCGAGGACCTCCTCCGACGGCCGACGTCATTGGATGTTATAAGTAGGACGCACGACGCCCGTAGCCTCAGTTGTAGTTTTTTCCCAGAACGTGTGCATTGTCTTCTGCCAGTCTGACACACAAAGCCTTGCGGAAACGTAAGCAGCAATCGCATAAGAAATTCTGTAGCGGGGAAGGTAGCGATGGAGCAATATGGAATACGTCGTCGGACCATCCCATTGAAAGAACGTTACCAGGTAAGAGAGTAACTTGTTCTTCGAGGGGATTGGGTCCTCCGACGTATTCCATATCTATGACAGACTCCCAAAGCAGTACCAATGCAAGGAGGTGGGAAAAGAATTTAGAAAACAGAAATTTAGCATGCTCAATAAAATTGCGGAGCAAAGGACCGCCTTGCCAAAGGCCAGACCCTGCCCCCGGATGGAATCGAGGGAATAGTGACATACAAAAGTATGTACCGAAGCCCAGGTGGCTGCATCACAGATGTTTCGAATAGGAACACCCTCTGCAGGGCAGTAGAGGCAGCCATCCCCCTGGTAGAATGGGGCCGTAAGCCGAATGGTGGGTCCTTACCCGCCAAGCGGTAACACTCAGAGATAGCCAAAATAATCCAGCGACACAAAGTCTGTTTCATCACAGCCTGTCCCAAACGCTTTCCAGCGTAACCAATGAAGAGCTGATCGTCCACTCTGACCCGGGAAGTATAAAAGCTTAACGCTCTCCTAGGATCAAGCCTATGGAGCCTCTCCTCTTCCTTACCAGGATAAAACGCCGGAAGAACAACCTTCTGGCCTAAATGAAATTCCGACACCAGCTTCGGAAGAAAAGAAGGACGAACTCTAAGGACAACCCTGTCCTTATGAAACACAGTGAAGGGTGGTTTAACTGAAAGTGCCTGTAACTCACTCACTCTGCGAGCGGAAGTGACCGCAACCAAAAATACAGTTTTAAGAGTTAACAGTCTAAGGGCATGAATGTAAAGGCTCAAACGGAGCACCCAACAGAAATTTGAGAACAAGGTTCAAATCCCAACCGGGCCCCTGGAAAGGTGACGGAGGGAACACATTAGTGAGCCCTTTCAGAAACTGAGAAATTAAATGAATTTTAAAATGGGAACACTCTTCAGACGAGCGCTTAAATATGGACAGCGCCGCCAGGTAACCTTTAATGGTACCCACTTGAAGGCCCCTGTGGGCCAAAGAAAGCAAAAAAGACAGAACCATGGGAATTTCACATGCAAAAGGATCCACATTCTTAATCCTGCACCAGTCGCAGAACTTTCTCCAACGGCAACGGTACAGGGACTTTGTTGCGGGCCTTCTGGCCGAAAGCAACACCTCCATCACGTCTTCAGGGAGGAAGCAATCCTTATACCTCAACCTTTCAGAAACCAAGCGTGAAGGTTGAGGGACCTGACCTCTGGATGGAGAGCCTGACCCCCCTCCTGTGAGAGCAGATCGTCTCGGTAGGGAAGACTACGTGGAGGGCAGATGGACAAGTCGAGAAGGTCCGGGTACCACGTCCTCTGGGCCCACGCCGGAGCAATGAGGATCATCCGGGAACCGAACCTCCGTAACCTCTGCAGTACTTGCAGGATGACGGGGACTGGAAGAAAAGCGTACAGCAGTGTGAATGACCACTCCACCACGAACGCGTCTCCGGCTCCATTTGGAGGAAATTCCCATGAGCAGAACCTCTCGCACTTCCGGTTGACACTGGAGGCGAAGAGATCCACTTGAGAGGTCCCCCAAAGGGTGAAGATCTCCAGGAGAATCGTCTGAGCCAACTCCCACTCGTGAGAGATCGCGCTCTGCCTGCTCAGAGCATCCGCCGTCTCGTTTTCGTCTCCTGCCAGATGAACTGCCGAGATCGAAACTTCCTGCTGGATTGCCCAGAACCAGAGCTGCATCGCCTCCCTGCACAGAGGAAGTGACCCTGCCCCACCCCCTTTTTGTTGAGGTAGTGCATGGCCACCGTGTTGTCCGTCAGGATCAGGACAGTCTTTCCTCGCACAGTCGGCAGAAAAGCCTTCAGGTCTAGCCTGACGGGCCTCAGCTTCAACAGATTGATATGGAGTCTGGACTCCGACGAAGACCAACGACCACTGTCAACTCGTTGGCATGAGCTCCCCATCACGATCGTCACCTCCGGCCAGTGCAGCCAAAATGGAGACCCCCTCATCAGATTGACTTTGTTGACTTCGTTGGCCCACCCCAGAAGGTCCTGGGCGACCGAAGACGGCACCTGAACAGGGTCCGACATCCTGCCGG
This sequence comes from Ambystoma mexicanum, assembly GCF_040938575.1. Classification (NCBI taxonomy): domain Eukaryota; kingdom Metazoa; phylum Chordata; class Amphibia; order Caudata; family Ambystomatidae; genus Ambystoma; species Ambystoma mexicanum. Next base: position 383,248,080 of record NC_090929.1, on the reverse strand, counting down.
AGGACTGAGACCACTGGAGCTTGAGTGCCCATTGCCAAGATCTCACCGCAACCTGGCCTATGGCACCAAAAGAATGCAGGATGCCATGAGCCTGAACCGTCTCAAGAACTCGAACGCTGGGTGAGTCTGGGCAAGTTGAAACTTGTGCACCATCTGCTGAATGTGACGAGCCCTCACCAGGGGAGGAAAACACTGCCCCCGGGTCGTGTCGAGCACTGCTCCGATGTACTGGAGCCTCTGAATTGGTGTCAAATGGGACTTCAAGTTGAGGGAGAAGCCCAGCTTGTGGAGGGAGTGGCAGGTGACTGGCAGATGATCCAAGACTTGCTCGGGAGAGCACGCCCTGATCAACCAATCGTCCAGGTAGGGGTAGAGGTGAATCCCCCCTTTCCTGAGGTGCGCTGCCACCACTACCATGAGCTTGGTGAAGACCCTTGGGGCGGATGTCAATCCGAACGGCAGGACCCGAAACAAAGTGCGAGTCGCCAACCGCGAACCTCAGGTACTTCTTGTGCTTTGGATGGATCGGCACATGAGAATAAGCGTCCTTGAGGTCGAGAGACACCAACCAGTCCTGAAGTTAAAGGGCCTGGAGGACTTGAGAGAGAGTAACCATGTTGAACTTGTCCTTCCTGAGGAGTTTGTTCAAACCGTGCAAGTCCATGATGGGTCTCAATCCCCCGTTTTTCTTGGAAATCAAAAAATAAGGGGAATACCATCCCTTGTTCCTCTCCGCAACAGGCACCAGTTCTAGGGCGCCTTTCTCCAGCAGGGATTCAATTTCCTGCGCAAGGAGCGGATCCAGACTCTTCGAAGAGAGATTCCCCGGTGGATTGTCTTGAGGCCTCTGCCGGAAAGGAAGACAGTAGCCGTGGGTTATGATCTCCAGAACCCACACATCTGAAGTAATGGCGCGCCACTCTGCAAGATGCTGCACCAGCCTTCCCCCAACCGGCGAACCATGGGACATGGCCTCATGACTGAGCTAAAGTGACTGCTGCGTTGCCCGAGGGCAAAGAGGCAATAGCTGAGCGGCCTTGGCACCTCGAGTACCTTTTTTTCCACCTCTGGCACTTCTACGGTGGCCCCTTTGACTGGCAGCTCCTCTCGCTTTACCAAAGGATGAGTAATAACGAAAGGAACCTCCCCTCCATTGCTGTCCCCTAGGATGAAAAGGCGGAGGTTGTCGAACTGCAGCGCCCAACGACTTCGCTGCAGCTTTTGAGGTCTGCAACCTCTCGAGGATCTCGTCAGCCTTGCTGCCAAAAAGATGTTCCCCGTCAAAGGGCATGTTGAGGATCCGGGCCTGCACAGCAGGAGCAAACCCCGACTTCCGCAACCACTCAAACCTGCGTATCACGGTGCTCGCTGCCATGGACCGGCTGACGCAATCTGCCATGTCCAGAGCCGACTGAACGGCCTCACTCATGGCATCCTTGCCATCCTGAACCATGGCAAGGAAACCATCCCGTTCGTCCCCTTCGGGAATATGTTCAGCCGCCAAGGAAACAGTTCCACAGAGTGTGCGTGAAACGTGACAAGGCACATATGGAGTTGGCCGCCTGAAGCGCCATACCCCCTGCAGAAAACATTTTCTTCACTCAGCCGTCAAAACGCTTGTCGTCCCTATCAGGAGGGATGGTAGGGTACGACGCCTGCTTTGCCGGGGTCGTAGCCGCCTGCACCACCAAACTCTCCGGAGTAGGGTGCTTGGACAAGTAGCAGGGGTCACTACTGGCTGGGCGGTATTTTCGCAGCAAAGACTTGCCCACTGCCGGGAGACTCTCCGGAGCAGTCCAAGCCGCTGCCACCCTCCTCTGTAGAGCCATATGAAACGGCAGTACCGGGTCAGTTGGTGGACCAATGTCGAGGATATCCGTAAGGTCATCCTGAACAAACTCCCCCGGGGGAGCAGACCATCCTAAGTACTCGGTGACCCTTGACATAAGGCGCCGGTAGGAAGAATCGGCATGAGTGCCACGCTCAGGCCTACAAAATTCCACCTCCGGAGAGGTGTCCAGCCCACTAGCATCATGCAGGGACTGCCTCAAGTCCTCAAACTGGCTACGGCCCGAGAGAATCTCGTCTGGCACCATGTCAGGCACCATGCCATCATCAGAGCCCTCATCCATCTCTGAAATGAACTCCAGTTGGCGGTAAGAAGGCACAGAACTTGAACCAAAGCCATGCTTGACCTTGGCCAGAGCCTTTCTAGGTGGTTCCCCCGAGCCACGGGGTACCCCCGTCGACACAGCCTTCGAAAGGCGTCGAGTGAATCGGCACAGTCCTCGAGGCAGGGGCCCCGAGCGGGTCCCTCGACGGCTGGGACGCCGATGGCATCGACGACTTCTTCCAAGGCAAGCCCTCGAAAGAGTCCGTCGACGACCTCGGCGCCACCGGCACCGTCGTCTTCCTTGAAGACACCACAGGTTCACACAGTCTCGAGCGCGTCGAGGACCGGGACCTGGACCGGGCATGCCGAGAACGATTCCCCTTGTCCGAGCGGGACCTTTCCCGTAAATCGTGATGACCACGCGAGCGGTGTCTCTCGGCTGATCACGACCGACCCCACTCGGAGGCGCGGACAGACCAGTGCCCTGCGATTCGAGAATCGCCAACATTTTCTTCCCGAAGGAAGCCCATTCCTCCGGTGTCGCATGCTTGGTGGGTAAGCGACCCGCCGACGGGCGGGGTCCTCGGATGAGGACAGGGAAGGCGACCGATGATGGCGCTTCCGGTAGTGCCTCAAAGAGGCAGAGGAGTGGCGAGACCGACTCCGGGACCGAGACCCACTGGACTTCTTATGACGATGCAGAGAGTCGCCTCTCGAGTCGTCCGTCGAAAGCCCCGCAGAGCTCGACTTCCGGGGCTTGGACACCTTACCTACCGATAACGTCTTGCGCTCCTGCAAGGCTTTCGACGTGAGCGACTGGCAGTCGACACAGTCATCCGTGTCATGGGCCTCCCCGAGGCACCAGAGGCAGGCGTTGTGCGAGTCCGTGACCGACATCTTGGACCCACAGTCCCCGCACTTTTTAAAGTCCGGACGCGGTGTGGAAGACGAGGTAGACATCTTCATGAAGAAATACTTCACAAACACCAAACAGGTTCGAAGAACCGAGAAACAACAGAAACTCCAAAGAGTTGAGGCGCGCCAAGATTCCCGAAGCGAACACGTTCGCGGAAAAAACGGAACTGAGGCTACGAGCGTCGTGCGTCCTACTTATAACATCCAGTGACGTGCGGGGCGTGGCCTGGAGCCGATGGCGTACAGAGGCTGAATAGCCGAGCTCCGGCCGAGACGCCATTTTTCGATCCTTTTTGCCGGTATAAGAAGTGCCTACGACCTCAAAAAGCAGATGCAGAGGTGTGAGAAGCCGACCCCGACGCAACCTGCTTGACCAACCGGGAATCGGACCTTCTGGTCGGCGAAATTGTCCTCGAATCATACTCCCTCCCCCACTCCCATACGCATCCAAGATGACGTCCGGTGCCATTTAGCGGACACTCCGAGAAGGAAGCCGCCATCGAACGGCATCCGGGGACTAAGGTGGCCAGATCGAGCAGACACCACGATGGAGCACGATCGCATGCAGAACATCGGAAGGGAGAGCCCCCATCCTGTTTCTCACCACTGGGCGAGGCCCGCCACAGCGGCACCTCTACGCCCGTGGTACACTACGCGGGCTCATCCATCGCTGGGGACGGCCCGCTGAGGGCGCACACTACCACCGGAGGTTCCTCCCCAGCGTCGCCCCGGGGCACAGGACATCGAGAACCAGCTGCAAGAGCGCGACTGCGGCGCCCACATATCTCTCGCTCAGAGGCAGGGGCAGTTCGGCGACTTCACAGATATAGCACCCCTACCCCCCTGCAGATTCGGATTTGTTGACTTTTGACACCTTGGGAACGTCACTCATTACTCTATAGACGGAGAGACGGCTGATAACCCCACCGGTAACTCATCTAAAGTGTCCCAGGGGCAGCATCACCGAGACTCCAAAATGGCCCCTAGGAACAAAGCGAAAGCAGCCACCATGGACTCATTTGTATCCGCCAAGCCAAAAACCCCCACACTGGCTCGCTCTTGTGCTCCAGAGATTACCCACACGAAAGAGGGGGAAACCACGGATAACCACACCCAAATATTGGAGGCTATTGCTTCATTGAGGACACACATAGACTAAGATCGACAAATTTAAAATGGACATTCAACTTATGCGTCAGGACGCCCGCAAATTAACCGAGAGGGTGACGAACACCGAGACTGCATTAGAAGAAACGGTAGGAGCCACGGCAGTCTTGAAGTCCAAGGTTGCAGACCTAAAGAAGAAAGTGGCGATCCTAGAAGAAAGATCCGAGGAGGCCGAAGGTCGAGCTAGACGGGGCAATATTAGGATCCTAGGAGTACCAGAGGGAAACGAAGGCCCGAACACTACAGCCTATATAGAATCCTTGCTACAACAGGAGATTGGGGCCGGGAAATTGTCGCAAGGATTTGCGGTCGAAAGGGCCCACAGGTCACTCCAGAAGCAGCCCCACCTGGATCATTTCCACGGCCAATAATTGCTAAAATCCTAAACTTTCAAGATAGGGAGATTATCCTTTGCCACTCCAGGGAAGAAGGCCCCACTGAACGTGGTGACTCTAAAATAACCATTTATCCCGATTACACTCAGAAAGTGCAGAGGGAGAGGAACTCTTTTGTCCCGGTAAAAGCAAGACTCCGACAACTGAACCTGAAATACAGGCTGCTCTACCCATCACGCCTGAAAGTCATCTTCAACGGACGAGCCATATTCCTAGAAAACCCAACGGCCGCCAACATGTGGCTGGAAGACAACAACCTTGCAGATGGTAAAGATGCTCCTCAGATGGAAGAATGAGTCTCTCAGACCGTCGGCACACGACACACGCTGCCATAAATGACCACAACAAGCACAAACAAGCACAATCAACTGGACCCCAGAAGGAAATCCAACTAACAGTTAACTACTTAGAAACGGCCCTCGTTCGGCCTCTCCGCCAGACACCAGCCCTATCCCCCGCAGACAATCCGGGTCGGGACAGCCACCTGCCCGACCCAGCTCGCGCCCGACACCCGGATGGGTCTGGACGGCTCGAGAGCGCCTGAGCACCACAACGAAGATGTAGTCGCTGGGCGCACCAGTTTGAGTTTTGTTAACAGTTTTGTTAGTTATACAGTCTTCATACCACTATCGCCGAAGAAACACAGGATGGGTGCATGCCACAACTTGAGGGGAGAAGAACCCGATTACTCCCGTCAACGGCCTAATAACCTAGGATTGAAATCATTACAGGCTCCAGAGGATGAGCTGCCAGCCAGCCTCAAAACATTGACCCGATGGCGTCACAACTCAAGGTCATGACGTGGAATGTGAGAGGGATGGGCTCATACCTGAGACAAAATCGAATACAATCCTATCTCCGCAGGAAAAAGGTCTCAATTGCAATGTTACAAGAGGCACATCTTATGGAAGACACCATGTCCAAAATAATAGAGCGATGGGCTGGGACCGGGAGAGGTTCCCCCTACTCCAAATACTCAAGGGGGGTGTTCACATGCGTGAACCCGAATGTGCCCTTCCAATTGCAAGGATTCGAGTCCGATAAAGAAGGAAGGTTTGTGATAATGTGGGGCACCATCGAACAGACTCCAATCTGCCTAGTTAATTCGTACTTCCCGCAACACGGGATACCATCTCACCTCAAGGCAATATGCTCAAAGATAGCACACCACCGAAATAGGACCTTTATATGGGGGGGACTTCAACTGCGTCATGAATGGCTCTATGGACAGGTCTGCACCCCCCCCCCCCATCCAAGCAACCCTGCAACATGTGCTCTGACAGAAACACTGCAACAACTCGACTTGATGGATGTTTGGAGGAAACAACATCCTGTTGAAAAGATCTATTCCTATTATTCAGCCCCGCATAAGATCCACACGAGAATCGACTATCTGTTCATCAACAGGGAACAAATATCATTGGCAGAAACCACGGCATATTTAGGAAGATCAATCTCAGATCACTCCCCACTGATTATGCAATGGCAATTAACAGGGCCTAGACCACCAATCCCCATGTGGAGAATGCCCACTGCAGCCCTCGCCGACCCGGAGTTCAGGGAAGACCTCGCTGAAAAACTAGAAGAATACATTGACATTAATAAAGGCTCCGTATCTACCTGGAGCACACTGTGGGAAGCTATGAAGGTGGTGACCAGAGGAGAAATAATATCAAAAGCTGCAGGCAATTGAGGTCTGATCTCAAAGCACATGAAAAAGAGATCTCCCGTCTAGAATCCACCTCAAATATTACTCCGGAAGTTGAAACGAAGTTGAAGGAAGCCCGCGAAAAGTGCCAATCTTCCTGGGACAGATTGGAGAAGTTTGACTTTGCGACATACACTACCAGGTCTCATAAGGAATCCGACAAACCCGGCAGACTGCTGGCCTGGCTATGTAAGCGTGAAAGTCCCAGGCACCTCCCAACGGAGATACTAGACGAGAATGAGACAAGTCATAAAACACAACTGGGAATTAATGAAGCGTTTGCCAAATTCTACTCCAGATTGTACTCCCACGAAACACAAATAGACAAACGAAATCAAAGAAACACTAGATGAGATAGGCCTCCCCGAAATATCTAGCGAACAGACAGAGGCACTCGAGATGGAAATCACAGCAGAAGACGTGACTAGTGCAATCTGATCGCTAGCCACCTGTAAGGCTCCCGGAAGTGACGGCCTCCCGCCTGAATTTTACAAAACATACAAATCCATCCTCACCCCTACGAAACAGGGTCTTGCCTAACACTATGAAAGAGACAATAATTATTCCCATGCTCAAACCAAACAAACCACCCACTGACTGTGACTCTTATCGACCTCTGGCCATGTTAAATTATGATAGTAAGATCCTCACCACTATACTGGCCAGCAGACTCGCTAGGGTGGTAGGGTCCCTAATCCACGAAGACCAGAATGGCTTTGTCCCAGGACGCAACACCACGGCCAACCTGAGAAGGCTTCAACACATTATGGCCGAAACCTGTGAGAACGAGGAAGACCTGGCAGTACTATCACTCGATGCTATCAAGGCCTTTGATTCCATCTTCTGGGAGTGGCTCATCGAGGTGCTGAGGGGGTTCGGGTTTGGCGAGGGCTTTGTCAGATGGATCACAGTACTCTATAATTGTCCTATGGCAAGAGTAAAAACCGGAAGAACGGTGTCTGAATCCTGGAAAATACAAAAGGGGCATCAGACAAGGGTGCCCACTGTCGCCCATGCTATACATATTGGGCCTTGAGCCGATTTCCATATACTTTAGGAATCAATTATTTGACGCTGGCATCAAAGTGGGCAACGAACATAACGTAATATCCCTGTACGCAGACGATGTCCTTTTATACTTGAAAGATCCCCAGGTCAACGCACCAATCACATTGGATGTACTAGACAATTATGCGATGTACTCCGGGATCAAATTCAGTAGACTGAAATCCTCTGCCTTTCCCTTGGACAGCCTGAGAGGCTTAGAAGAAACTGACCTCCCGGACATTGGGATAAAGTGGCAACTCGACACGTTCCGGTACCTGGGAATTAATGCGAGTCACACCCCGATGCTCACACACGAGCACAACACGGAGGTAGCAATAACCAGCCTTCGCAGATCCTTGAAGGTTTGGTCTAGACTCCCACTTGCGATAGTGAGCAGAGCAGCAATCGTCAAGATGATGGTCCTCCCCCGATTTCTGTACTTCTTCGTCAACATATGCCACTACGTCAGACCACCCTTCTTTAAGAAATTAGAGGCACTTATCAGGGACTTCCTATGGGGACCTACCAGGCATAAATTGACTTTGGCTACCCTATCCCTCCCATATAAGGAGGGGGGAATACAACTCCCAGACCTCCAGTTGTATTATCTTGCGGCACAGCTTAGCCACGTGACGAAGTGGCTTTCTGACGAACCATCAGCCCAGCTGGGACTATTGAAACTATCTGCCTCCAGAATATTCCCTAGGGAAACTCTTTGGAACCCCTCTACGACAATCCCCAGATGCCCCCCTGATCGTCGAACTTGGCAGGCAGATCTGGACCAGAACCTGCTACATCAGACAGGTGAAACACCCTTACTCTTCAGACAACCCCATTCTGGTTGACGTGTGCAAAACAGAATCGGATCTCTCCACATCCAGGAGGTGGGAGGACTCCGGAATCCACACATGGGGAGACATGTTTGAGGAGGGTGAATTCAGGGATTTTGAATCGCTGCGGGCTAATGAGGGGCCATCAAGCGGCCAGTTCCTCTGGTATCACCGGCTCAAACAAACCACCAAGAAGTTCTGGTGCAGCTGGCCGGAGGAACCCACCACAGACCCACTGTTACAAGAGATGCACAACCTCAGGGATGGCTGGAAACCGGTCTCTCGACTCTATAGGAGACTCATCAATAAACCCAACCCCAAAAGTGCGACACTGAAGGCGAAATGGGAAACAGATCTTGAAACTACGCTTACAGACAAGGAATGGGAAAGAACGCTACTATACCCTAAGAAGGTGTCGAGAAACTCCAGATTCGGTCAGATACAACTAAACGTCCTGTATCGGACGTATATGACCCCACAGAGGGTGGCCTCCTTCAACAAACAGGCCTCCCCGGCTTGCCCGTGGTGCGGAAACGACAAAGCTGATCTGATCCACATGTTCTGGACTTGCATCAGGACAATGGCGCTGTGGTCCAAAGTCAAACAAACCTGTGGTAAGCAGGTACGAATGGACACCTGGGGAATGCCCATTAGGGGCCTACCCCAGACCAAGCAAATACAAACATGTCGTTAAGTTGATGGACATTTCATGTATCCTTGCAAAAAAACTATAGCCATGGCATGGAAGTCACCAGGGGGCCCTAGACATGAACGCTGGTTAAAAGAACTAGAGAGATGGACTGCAGCCGAAACCAGAGCCTGGCAAGATGGAATCGCCTCTGACGGAGACTTTGCGAGTGGCACCCTGGACTCTTGGAAGGCCCTCCTGAGAGATATACACTTCAGTGCAGACCATAAACCCCCCCTGATAAACCCCATTACGCTACCATATAAGATCCCTCACACTCGCCCGGACATGGTGATCTCCTTGACCGAGATCCCCCCCCACTTCCCGAGAGGTCGGAACCCCCATCTGCACCCATGCCCACCCAAGTAATAGGAACTGTTCCCTTGAAGACTGTTGTTGTTTATGTTTATTGTATTAGTTAATTGTCTTGTATTTGTATGCATTTAATACAAATGACAATAAAATATGTTTAAAAAAAAAAACATCCCGTGACGTCGGCCGTCGGAGGTGGTCCTCGAGGGCAGCGTATCGACGTCATCGAAACAGGACGCAGACGCCAAAGATTTTCCGAAGCAGCACAGCTGTGGTGATTACTGTCAAGATATTGAATACGTCGGAGGACCTCGAACTATTCAATTTAAATCTTCAGCCATTTGATTTACTCAATATTTTGGACATGCAGTACAAATGTGACATCATTAAAGTACTGCCTTGATTATTAATAGCATGACATGCCTTCAAATGATTTGCTGACAGCATACAACTAAATACTTTTCATGATTATTATTTATATTATTAACACAATTCGGAAAAAGATCTTGAGAGATTAGAAGACTAACAAGAGTCTGACTGCTCTCCTGGCAGAACATCTTACTTCATCTAGAAACATTTGACGGGCAAACAGCTATTGCTTACCTCGGACGATGCTGAACAGCTCTTCAATGCGCATGCTGGCGTAGATGCGATAAAAAAACCTCTGCACGTGGCATCGCCAACGCCTCAGTGTGCTGCTCGATTCCGGAGTTGAGGGAACTGCAGTCTTGTCCTGCAAGAACACTTTGCTAAGCCAACCGATCACCTTTTCAATCCACTGAGAAGAGAAACATAATTCAATATAGCAACCAAAGTGATGAAGTATTCATCCTTCATTAAATAAAATATAATCAACATTGCAATTTACAAGCCCCTAGAGGTCCAGTAAACAACCTTCTTGATGCTTTTTGGTCGACCCTAAAAGAGCTGTTTCCCCAAAAATTTAATTTGCTAGGCTTACTTGCTGAATACTGTAAAATAATAATCACAAGTTAGAATTGTGTTTTGGCATAAAACAAATTGATGATGTAATTAAGACTTAATGACAACCTGATCTTTTTCCAGAATTAATTACTATTGACAATTGTATCCAACGCTACTTAGAACGGGTTCCATACATGACATTGGGGGATGTGGTAACGAGAGCTTGTTTTAATTGATTGAATGTGAAAGGAAAAACCTACGGGTGGAAGACCAAGTCTGATTTAAGTGCCTTTTGTCCATCAATCCTTCTTCTGTCCTTATAAAATTGAGACTTGAATGCAGTTTATTTTATTTTCTCCTTAGTATGGTGTTCTTAGAAACAGGACGATTTGAGGTTAGTGAAGTTGGAGGACCAAGAGACCAACAGGTGTTAGGAAGGGGTGACGTATTTTGGAGGCGTTATAAGAAGGAAAAGTCTGTAAAAGCACCTGCGCTGAAAGAGGAACAGAAGATATCAGGATACAGGGGAGAAAAGTAAAAAGGAAGTGACCTATGAGAACTGCCAGCCGCCGCCTGCAGTACAACTGATACTGGATTTCTATCTGTAGAAGTCCTGCCACCAGCAGTCAATTATCTGAAAATCACTATTTTTGTGAAGGCGTAGCCCCGGAACGCGGAGTTATTTCAGAAAGTGGACATGTATATCCCTCCGATCAGGGAGGCGGCACTGTATGGTTGGGTGAATCAGCAGATCGCTAAGGACTGGGGAAACACACAGTTTTTGACTGTTGCTTGGTGAATGAAAACCTTTGCACATCAGATGGAAATTGGCTCGGCAGGGCCTCAATTGGTGATTTATACTTTGCATCTCTGATTGGCGGCGCCTGCACAGTTCGGTTTAACTGAAGTTTATCGTTCTGAGAGATGGCTTCCGGCCTGAGGAGCAAAGCAGCAGTGGACTTGACCTTTTTTGAAATCTTGTGAGCATTTTTCGGGGGGGAAGAGGAAGCAGGCATGCTTGAACGTTTTGGTCCTGCTTGGATTGCGATAATGGAGATGGGGAGGTGCCAGGACCCAGGGAACACATCCCTGCCCCGAATCATGATTCCAATAATTCAATTTCAAAGAAGACTCTGGTTTGTTCAGAAAAACGCCTAATGACCATAATGGCCCAAAATCATTCTTTTAAGGGTAACAATGTATCCCTTCAGGCATCAAAAGCATTGTTTTTAGCCAATATGCACAAATGCCAACAATTGTTGCCAATATGTCTAAATGCCAACAAAACTGAGATCCACATCATTGGGACACGTTGCTCTTCCTCTCCCCTCACTCTCTGGCCGGCCTCCCTTGGTCCTCCTCCTACCCCTACCTGCGAGGCTAAGAACCTTGGGATCATCTTGGATGCCACGCTTTCCTTCTCTGCACACATCTCTGTCGTCACCTCCTTGGAGGTACTCTGAATTTCCTCTCCTTCCCCCAGAAGCTCACCGTCTCCCAAGCTCTGGTTCTCTCCAGGTTGGGCTATTGTAACAGCCTCTTTCTAAATCTACCTGTCTCCACCCTTTGCCCTTTACAACTACTCCAGAACAGGACTGCAAGACTCAGCCTCAAGTCCTGGCATTGTATCTCTCCAGCTCTGAAATCCCTTCATTGGCTCCCAGTGGATGCAAGGATTCAATTGAAAACCCTCTGCCTAGGTGCGAAATACCTTCAACTATCTCTCCGTTAATTACCTCCCTTCTCGAGCCCTTCGCTCCTCTACTTCAAATTCCCTCAGGGTGGGTCGTTTTTCAAAGAAACGAGCCGGGGACAGATCTCGGTCTTCGGCTGGGGCCTCCCTTTGGAACAGCCTCCCGTCCACCCTGAAACTTGAGGAGAACCATCTTCGGTTCCAGAAGCACCTCAAGACCTTCCTCTTTGCTTCTGCCTTTACCCTGCCTCTCCCCTGCTGATCTGTTTCTCTCTCTCTGCACCATGCACCTGGCCACTCTCTGTCCTTCGGGCCCAGGTACCTGCTCACCCTGCCTCCCCCCCCTGCACTGCCTCCGGTCCACCCCTGGCACTGGGATCTGTATCTGTACCCATAGAGTCCCGCACTCTTCTTCTGCACTTATCAGATATACCCTATCTTACTAATCACGCACTTGCCACTTGTCTGGCTGCACTACCATTTTTCCACTTCATTTATTTATTTATTCCACATATTTATCTATTCTGTTCTCTCATTCTGTTCCGCACTTTCCACTTCTCCTCTTCCACGCACTTTCCCTCCTTTTCCATGCACTTGCACGTTCTTAATGTCACTGGGCCTAGTAAGATCATATTTTTGTTCTTCCCTGTTCCCCTCCCTTTGCTTGGTCGCTCTCTGAAACACCTGTGTATGAGCACGATATAAATAAAATATATCACATCATAACACTATTTCTCGAAAGGGATGCTTTAAGGGCCCATCAAAAGAGCCGTGGACCTCTACTCCTGTTCCACCTTGACATTGAAGCCAGTCGTTAATGGCATGTCGGCTATTCTAGAAGCTTCACATCTGTGTCAAGACTTCACATTGACTGCTACCATAGAGATTGCGGGGAACAACGTTTTGGATGACTCCTTTAATGACTTGCTCTCTGCAAGCAAAAATATGCTGAGAGAGATGACAGACATTGAATTGTTAACTCTTCCTGAGCATATGAATACAAGTGTATGTAAGGGAAAGGAAGAGGTGCCCTCAGTACGTGCTACTTCAAAGGGGCGTCGTTAATATACGAATGTTCAGAAGGGGGTGCCTACCGTCCCCATGTCTTGAGGTGCTTCTGGAACCGGAGATGGTTCTCCTCAAGTTTCAGGGTGGATGTGAGGCTGTTCCAAAGGGAGGCCCCAGCCGAAGACTGAGATCTGTCCCCGGCTCGTTTCTTTGAAAAACGACCAACCCTGAGGGAATTTGAAGTAGAGGAGCGAAGGGCTCGAGAAGGGAGCTATTCACGGACAGATAGTTGAAGGTATTTCGGACCCAGGCCCCAGAAAGCGTTGTGGACAATGAAGAGGGTTTTGAGTGTTTACAACCTGATTTGGGGTAGGGCTGGAAGGGGTTTGTAAGTCTATACTGAATTTTTAGGACTACACAGGTATATTTAGGCCCGAAGCCGTTCAGACATTAAGTTCCATCATTTACTCCCTGCCACCTAAGGTGGGTGTTTTGCTCAATTGCCCTTCTCGCCTACCAAATGTGTGAGGGTGTCTGGGGAAGGCACATTATGATGAATTGGGAGGTATGGAACTGGAGGAGGTGCTTGTTTCAGTGAACCTCAATCCGGAAATAAGGTCATCACCAACGGATATGCCTGCCAACCTCTGCTCAACCAGTTCATTTTCCTGTTTCAGCAGAAATGCTACAAAACCATAGTCAATTTGATTAAAGTAAAATGCAATGAGAAGTTACAGGAAGTTCCTGCGTAACCTGTCCACCCCTCCTGCCACTAAACCCCCCCCATAAGAAGAGTGTCCAGGAATGCCAAGGTGTTAAATCACATAAGCAGTGGGGGCCAGGGAGTATGGGGCAGTGGGAGGCGAGGTGACTGAAAAAATACATCATCTCTGTGAAGCAGGAAGGGGCCATGGAAAGGATACTTCTTTAACCTGGGTTGTGGAAAGGAGGCAGGGGGCCCATGAAGGACATGATGTAATTGAGGTTATGGATGTTGCCGATGGTGTACCTCCATTGGCTCCACAAGTGAGGTTTATGGGTGATGTAGGGGTAAATGACAGAGGGACATTCTGGGATTTCTAGGTTCGGGGCCATGCAGGTTAAAAATAATGTTCTGCAGGAGGTTGGTGAGCTGAACCCTTTGGCAACCCCATTTATGACCTTAGAGGACAGGAGATCGGCTAACTGCCAGCCAGGGGAATCTACAGTTGGGTGTACCTTTTGTGGGGGGTCGAATTGAATGAGAATTTCAAACTAGTGTTACAAAAATGACCACTGGATCGTGATCAAGTCGTTCTCAATAGATCCATGGTTCTACGAATTCTTCGAAGGGCGCCACCCCTAGCAAACTTGAACACAAGGGCTATTGAATCCAGGAAATTTTGGAATGAGTACAACTTGGATAAAGTCATATTAGACTTTAAATCCAGTATGGTGGAAGGTCAGGTACTAGCGGTGGCGGATTTTATTAGAACTTGGTGATTCGACCTGTACAAATTGATTAAAAAAGAAACAGGTAGTGTGAATATAGATAGGGGGCCCCCTTCTGTGCACCAGCATCAACTGGCCCCGCTGAATACTAATCTTGTGACACAGTGTTTTCGTAGTGATCATAGGCAAAGACAAATAACAGCTGTCGGAGAGGACACAGTGACAGATGATGGGGGTCAGAACTGGAACTGGGTCCCCACATGACACATGGGAAAGGTGGTCACAAATGTACCTTTTAGGCTACTGTTTAGTTTTGGAGGACCTCTATCAGGAAGTTCAAGACATGCAAATTGAAGTAACACATGTCAGTGATCATTTTAATTTTCCTTTAAGGATAACATGTTGTATGAAATCTAGTAGTGTGTCTATGGACATGTACTGTATCTCATTGGAAGTTAATTCCAAAGCAAATGGGGTGCGTTGGAATATTTATATTGCTGGTTTATTGAACACAATTTTGTTATCTGTTTCTTACGTGCCAATACTTAATGAAAAGTTTAATTGTAGTGGGTATCAGTTGGTTTGGGACGAAATCTATAAGAGAATGCCTAAGGAAAAGAGTCCAAGAGTCATCCATCAGCATAAATATGACTGGGATATTATTCTTAAGAAAAGAGTATTGCGTAAAATGCTTAAATTATTGCCCCCAGATAACGTATTACAAAAACGTTGAGCGAAGACCTCTCATAAAAATTGGTTACGTCAATATAAACACCACCTACTCCTGGAGGACGCCGTGAGATGCTGAGGACCTTGTCAGGTAAAAACTCTACTTTTGGAACTTTGCTAAATCCAATGACAAGTTACAGTCCTGTCTTAAGACTAACCCAATACCAGAGGAGTGTTGGAGAGCTCATTTTCAGTCAATATATATATGGCTGACAATGATGACACCCCCCCCCCCCCACTGGTGTTGGTTAATGTGGGGCAAACCCCTAGGTGTTTGATTGGAAAATGGGCAATCTCCACAACCTGATCGTGAAAAGCAAAAACTCAAGGGCACCTGAGCCAAATGGTCTGGCTACCATTTTAAAGAGTAATCCACAGATTTGGGCACACATTTAAGATCTTCAAATAAGTATTTTGTGGTAAAAGTGTTCCTGGCCTCTTGGTTAACCTTTATAGTGGTGCCAATTTACAAGAAGGGCCTCCGTTTGTCAACCGGCAACTATAGAACTATTTCTATTTTGGCCATTCCATCTAGGACATTTGCTGGGTTGGTGTTACGCAAGCTAAGCAGTTGGGAAAAAAACACTAAGAGGTTAGACGTGCTTCAGACTGGTTTTTGTAGAGGAGTTGGCACAGAGGTAAATGGTTCTATCTTTGGGCTTCTGAAGAAAGAGGCCATAGTGCATGCTGTGAAGAATCAGCCCCAAATCCCGGGTTAAAAGACCTCTCGTGGCCAGGAAACAACAGATGAATCCTGGCTCAGTCCCTTGGAGCAGTGATGTGGTGATGAATTACCTGGGGGAAGAATCCGACCCTTTGAATTGTCCCACTAATAAAGTCAGGCAAGGTCAGGCACTTTATTCTTTACACCAATATAAAAGGTGTGTTTCTGCCCAAGACTATGAGCGCACTGGAGTTGCTGCCAGGACCAGGAGAGCCAAGGAGCAGGGAGCAAGCAGCTGCAGAGGGAGAAGCCTGGAGAGTCCAGAGGAGAGCGGCGTACCGAGACGATGGCCGGATGTGTCTGAGGGGCTGCAGCGTGGCTAGGGAGCCGTGTCTCCTTAGAGCCAGAGTGAGGCAGACTGCGACATGCTGGCTGAGTCCAGAGAAATGCTAGCTCCCTTGGGACATGTGCCAGCCCCAAGGGTATCTGAGGGGCAGGTGGTGAGACCCTGACCTCGACCCAGTTTATCCCGAGGAGACCGCTCGCCAGCGCTGTGCTTCCCAGTGAGTTTAGTAAAAGTGAAGATAGAAACTCGGGAGCGTGCGGGTGGCTGGAACGGAAGTGGAAGCAGACAAGATTTGTAAGCAGCACAATGGTAAAGAAAGCAGAAAGCAAGAGCAAGAAAAGCATTAAGAAAGATGTGCTTGCAGCGCGGAAGTAAAGAGAGAAATAAGAGGAACGTGAACTGTAAAGAATATATGGGAAAAGGGCGAGACCGACCCAACAGACAAAGTGAGAAAGTGAGAGAAAGCAGGAAAGAGGGTACGAGCGACCCAAAGGCTGAAAAAGTAAAGTGCAAGAGGCACGACAAAGAAAAAGTAGGGTGCAAGGGTGCACAACCAAAGGAACAGAGTACCAAAGTGTGCCAGGGGCACGATAAAGACAAGAGGAGTGTGCAAGAGGCACAGTAAAGTGAGAAAGGAGAGCACATGTGCACAGCAAAATGAAAGAAAGGTGAAAGAAGAAAAACCAGAGATGAAAGGGCACAGGAGGGAAAGGAGCCAAAAGAAAGATACAAAGTACAAAGAGAGGGGTCAGAAGTCAGTTGTCGCGCAGGGGTAAGAGCCAAAGCCCGGTTCGAAAGTCTGACACAACCCCATGGAAAAAAACTGTTAAAATGGTGCATCCTGACAAGAGGAACATTTTTTTGTTTAACTTAGTAAAGAGGGGCCTACGCTTGGGGAAGGGAACCCTCAGAGGCCCACAAGGACAGTATCCATCTAAACAAATCGGAAAAAACCCTGACAACTAAAATGTCGAGTAAGAGGAGCAGGGGCTAGCGGGGGTGTCCCCCACTTCCCTAAAAAAAGGAATGTGGGGACAACATTTTTTTTTTTCAAGGAAAAAACAAAAAGCACCCTGCAGCGTACGTTCCACATCTCAATGGGGAGGCAGAACGCACGTCGCAGGGATAGAGCTGTGGAGAGGAGCAGCAGGTAAGTCGGCGGCAGAGGTAAGTATGGATGGTAGGCGGGGTGGCTGGCAGGGGGTATGCTGTGCGTGATCATTTTGTGACTGATTATTTTGTAAAGTGCATTTTGAATTCGTAATTTTCGATTACAAAATAATCATGTACATCCCACAAGGACATTGTGAACTTTACAGTTGAGTCCTAGACCAGGGGAAGGGAACCGTGGGAGGCCTGAATAGAATTGTGAATCCTCAGTTGAGTTGTAAAGTAAGAAACTGTGAATCTTTTGAACCCCGAGAGGCGTGGAAAGAACTGTGACTTTTTTTGTTTTGAAGCCAGAGGGGTCCGATCTTAGTGAAGGGAACACCAAGAGACCCAGAGACATTGTGAACTCTATTGATTTACGGCAAGAACCCTATGCAGAAGGTTCCAAGTGCAGCCCTTTTGAATCGACCTATTTTGAACTGGCAGAACTACACCTATTGGGAAGTCTACCTGAAACCAGCTGTGGTTTGCATTTCCTGTTTAACCACAATTTTTCATTTAAGAAGATCCCCTATAATATTTGGTTTAAGAGAGAGGCAAATTAACAAGTGGGGTCCTGGGAGTCCCTCTGCCAGACATTAGTCCTGGTTACAAGAGACTTACCCAGAGTCTTTAGCTCACTATCTTTCACAGAGAAGAAATATCCCAAACATATTAGTCTTTGTCCTGCCCTGGGCCAGTCCAGCACCGAAATGCTAGGCAATTCTCCTCTGAACAAGAGTACCAACAGAAACCCCAGACACGTGTTTCAGTCTGGTTGGACCTCATCAGTAGGGTGGATCTGTGCCTCTCTAAGAATAGTGAGGCTGAAACACGTGTATGGGGTTGCTTTTGGTACTCTTGTGCAGAGAGGAATTGCCATAGCATTTCGGTGCTGGACTGCTCATGTGGGCGAGACAAAGACTGATATGCAAATGGATATTTCTCATCTGTGAAAGGTACAGTGAGCAAAAAGCTTGTGCTGTAAACTCTCATCTCAGAACTGGTTATCATGCCATGTTCTTTCTGGAGAGGAGCGCCTGCTAACTTTTTTTAAATATTAAGAGTGAGGGCAAGCATAGCTTGGACACTAACTTTGGTTTTGGATTTACGGACATCGATCGCCCTTAGAAGCATCATTTGAGGGAACAATCCCCTTAGAGTTGGGGCCAGGCAGGAATTACACTAACCCCACAAATAAAGGTTTTCAAACTGTTACCTTTTGAGTCTGTGTCTCTCATGATACCATGCCTGTCTCAGTGCGAAACCCCTCTATGTTGCTTTTATAGCGCTCACGATGGCGTTTGATACTGTCGCAAGAAAATAACTGTGGGCCAGGTTAGACTAATAGGGTTGTCCTCCTACGCTGTTAGCCATCCTTGTAGGTCTGCATTGTACCACCAAACTACGAGTTAAGTTGGACAGAAAGGGGCGTTCATTGGCCCTGGTTATATCTCAAAGTGGTTTCAAACAAGGATGTTTGTTAGCCCCCTTGCTTTTCAGCCTATTTATTTCAGATAGCGGGGATGCCTTTTCTGCTACTCAATGTTTTCCACCCAAGGTTGACCGCACACAGCTGAAGTACTGACTTTATGCAAAAGATATGTTCCTCATGGACCACTCCCAGACTGGGTTGCAGCAGCAATTGTCTGACCCAGAGAGTTAAACCAAGTTGAATAACCTATTTATTAACGTAGCAAAAACAAAAATACTCATCTTTCGACAGAAGAAGGGTAAATTGAAGTAGCACTTTAGTTGGGTGTTGGGTAGGAATGTCCTCGGCCAGGTAGTAACTTTAATGTATTTGGGTTTTTCCTTGTTTAAAAAAGACAACATGAATGAACTCTTTGCCTTTAAGAAGCAAAGGATGTCATTATTGGCTCATGCAGGGTCCATACATAAGAAATGTGGGTACTTTTCACTGCTTCCAGTTAGGGTGTTTTACTGTAAGAAGGTAGTTCCAGTAATGACCTACGGGGCAGAGACTAACTTGTTTAGCCTAACTGAACATTGGGTAAAATTAGAGTTTTTTTGGAGGAGAATTCTGAAGCTCCCTCAAAGTGTCCCTACCCCTGCCATAAGATACGAGCTGGGGTTATCACCAGAAATAATAGCAACCTGTAAAAATGTTAATGTTCCAAGAAAAATCTTATCTGCAGAGGTTTCATCGATTTTGTGGTTGCTAAAACACACAATGTTAACAAACGTTCACCCCCCTTTGTGAGGTGGTACAAACAGTGTTTAACAGACCAGAGCAACAATGACGTATCCATTGACTTATTAATCACACCCTGTTAAGGAGCCATTTAGATTGTGGGAAAGATTGGATTAACATGATAGAACTGGTACAAGTGTATCAGAGTTTTTCTGGTCTGTTGGTGGACGTATGATCTTATGGTACAATGCCTCAATACTTGTATAAGTGTCCAAGGGAGTTTTGGCATACGCAATGTCTGCATCTTCGTATGAACCTTTTCCCGACACAGGACATTTTAGGAGCTAGGGGAGGCGTAGAGCGTAGACTAAGAAAATGTAGGTTCTGTAACAAGGAAGATCTAGTGGAAAGTATTTCCCATTTGATTTTGGAATGCTCTATGCTCGTTTCCCGACACAATCATTATTTTGCACACTTAACAGAAGATTTTATGCTTCTACACACGTCTTATTTGGCAATTTATTTTTACAGCCAAATCTTTCAAATGAAGTTTAGCTGCTATTCGTTTTTTATGAGTGGTTCTCTCAATTGAGAATTACCAGGTTACTCACCGTAGTGACCAGCTTACTCCTAGTCCATAGTCCCCTTTCCTCCATACTTATGGCACATCTCGCCGTCCTGTGGGACGAACCGGAACACTTTGTAAAAAGCATCCACATTTTTCCAAAAATGTGTCCTTCCTCTCTTTCTTGCGCGGGGCCCGGCACGCGGCCGTACCCCGCCCACCTTGGCTCCGCCCCGCGCATCGCCCATCTGTCCTTTTCTATCGCCAGGTCAAAGACCCATTAGCAATAACAGAGGAACCTTATTAGAGGGGACGGCGGGCGGGCGTATGGAGGAAAGGGGACTATGGACTAGGAGTAAGGTGGTCACTACGGTGAGTAACCTGGTAATAATTATACGTCCCGTCCCCTTTCCTCCATACTTATGGGAGATTCCCAAGCACTCCTTACAGGAACTATGGGTGGATGGAAATACCTCTTACTGAAATAGGTTTTTCAGTACAGCCTGACCAAACTGAGCGTCAGCTCTTGAGCTCATGTCGAGACAATAACGCTTACAGAAAGCAGATGGGGAGGCCCAAGTAGCTGCTCTAGCAATGGACTCCCAGGGGACATATTTCTGAAAAGCAACCGCAGCTGCCTTACCCCGCACCAGGTGTGCATGAATACGCTTAGGAGGTTTCAGCCCTTGGACGGTGAGGGACTCTGTGATGCAGGCGGCGATCCACCTAGAAATAGTTGCCTTAGATGCCTGCCTGTCCTGGGGGTTACCGAAGGTCACAAAAAGTTGAGAAGAACTCCTAAACTCAGAAGTCCTGTCCAGGTAGAACTTTAGGGCTCTTTGGACATCAAGACAGTGTAGAACCCTCTCAGCCTCAGAGGCAGGGTTCGGAAAAAAGACCAGTAGGAAGATCGATTGATTCAGATGGAATTCGGTCACCACCTTCGGTAGAAAGGCCGGGTTTGTCCGAAGGACTACGTTGTCCTTGTGAAAGACCAAGAAAGAATGCTCCACCGACAATGCCTGGAGCTCACTCACTCTCCTTGCCGACGTAACTGCGACCAAAAAGGACACATTCCAAGACAGGTACTTGGAGGTCCACCGAAGCCATTGGTTCAAAGGGTTTATGGCACAGCGCCGTCAGGACAACATTTAGGTCCCACGGCGGGTGCGGACTACGAACCGGAGGGTAGAGGCGTGTCAAACCTGCAAAATGCCACTTAACCACTAGGTTACTCAGAGAATACGAGCACTGGTCTGTAGAAAGATAAGTGGAAAGCGCTGAAAGGTAAGTCCTGCATGACAGAACATGAACCCCTGACTCTGCTAGGAAGGACACGAAGGACAGCACCGTGTCAATCGTGGCCACCCTTGGATCCAACTTCTTCTCCAAACACCAATGACAGAATCGGAGCCATTTACTCTTGTACTGAGATCTGGTCGATGGTTTCCTGGCCTGGATAATGCGCATGTTATCCGTAGACAAATTCAGATGCTCTAAAGACTTGAACTCAAGCACCATGCCGCCAAGCTGAGCGATTGTGGGGAGGGGTGCCACATCTGCTGTTCCCCCTGGTGAAGAAGATCAGGTTACCAGTAACACCCGATCGGCGGATACACCGACAGGTGTTGAAGTTCCGAGAACCAAAACCTGGCCGGCCACCACGGGGCTACGAGTAGAAGGGAACAGTTCACAGAGTTCTTCAACTTCCAGATCGCACGGTGAACTAGAGACAGAGGCGGGAAGTCATAAGCTCTCATGTTGTGCCATGGAATCTCGAGAGCATCCCCCAGAGAGGAGGCTCCAGCCCCCCTATGGAGGCATACAGAGGAAGCTTCTTGTTCACCGCCGTAGCGAAGAGGTCCACCTCCGGTGTGCTCCAACGCGAGAAAATCCATGAGAGGACCTCTGCCTTCAATTCCCACTCGTAGCTGACCACTGTCTGCCGGCTGAGGGCATCCGCTGTGACATTCAGCTGGCCCGGGATGTGCACTGCAAGCAGCCAGACACCATGAAGCACGGCCCACTCCCATATCTGGATGGACAGGTCCACGAGGGGAGGGGAGACTTTGTTCCCCCTTGCTTGTTGATGTAATACATTGACACCATGTTGTCCGTGCGTATGCGGACCACCTTGTTGACAATGAGCAGTCTGAACGCCCTGAACGCTAGGAAGATCGCCAGGAGCTCCAAGTGATTTATGTGCAGGAGCTTGTCCTGAGGCGACCAGAGGTCCGAGATCTGAAGAAGATCTAACATTGCATCCCACCCCAGAAGGGAGGAGTCCGTCGTGATCGTCACCGTGAGGGCTGGGGCATGAAACCCCGCGCCTCCTCAACAGGTTGCTGAGAGATGACCACCAATCCAGGTCCCCTCTCATGGAATCTGGAATCATTATCCGCTTGGAATCCGGGTCCACAGCCTGACGCCAGGAACTCCAAAGAGCTATCTGGGTCTGTCTCATCTTGAGACGAGCAAGAGGAAGAGCCAGTACACACGAGGCTATGAGGCCCAGAAGTCTCTGGAACCACCAGGCCGACATACTCTCCGATTGCGCAAACATCTGACACGTGGCTAACAGATATGCCATTCTGTCCCCGGTCAGATACACTCTGAAGTCGATCGTGTTCCAACGAAACCCAGGAAAATCAGGTCCTTTGAGACCGTCATGGAGGATTTCCACCAGTTCACCGACAGCCCAAGATGGAACAGGAGCTGAAGGAGAGACTGGAGGTTGCCCGCTGCTGCCAGCGGACAAGGGCTGCGTAAGAGCCAGTCATCCAAATAAGGATACACATGGATACCCTGTAGACGAAGATAGGCTGCAATCACCAACATCATCTTCGTGAAGACACGCAGCGCCGAGCTGAGGCCAAAAGGAAGCACCCGAAACTGGAAGTGCTCCTCTCCCAAAGAGAAGCGGAGATATCTCCTGTGTGGATTTCAAATCAGGATATGCATATATGCATCCTGAAGGTCCACAACGCTGAGCCAATCGCCCATCTGTAAGAAGGAGCGTATCTGGCTGGGCGTGATCATCTTGAATTTCTCTTGGGGTAGGAAAAGATTGAACTGGGAAAGGTCACCAGCCTGGCTGGGTTTGGTCACCGTAAACAGCTGGGAGTAGAAGCCCTCCCCTCGCCTCTCAAGGGGAACGGGTTCCACAGCTCTGAGGTCCAGAAGTTTCTGAACTTCGGCCTTGAGGGAGGGCGAGCCCGACAGCTGAAAAGGAGGTTTGAGGGGTGGGGTAGGGGGTAAAGGTAAGCAGAATCCCGTTCGAGCGACTGACAAGACCCATCTGTCTGCCACGCCTCCCAATGAGATGCAATGCGTCCTCCCACCTGGGTCTCGTGCGAACGCGGAAAACCCTCATTTGGTAGGCTTATCTGTAGCAGTGCCACCTGAACCTGATGAGGAGGCTAAGGAGCGAGAGAAAAACCGCGTGCGCTGTTGTCTACGGCGGTCTCTGGGATTTGAAAGGAGCTTTGACCAGAATAGACATTGATTTAGCCGTCTGAGTGCTATCCTTGGTCTTGGTGATCTCTACATCAATAGAAGAATGAAAAAGCTCCTTACCATCAAATGGAAGGTCCAACACCTTGTCTTGCACTTCCTTAGAAAATGTAGTGGCATGCAGCCACGCTCGGGGCCTTATGCCCCAGCATAAGGCCCCGAGCCGAGGTGTCTACGTGATTAGCCGCAGCCTCCAGGAGATCCTGGGCCAAGACCCTAGCATCGGAAAGGCCTCCTTTGAAGTCCTCCAGCTTCTCGACCGGGATGTGCTCCTCAAACTCTGACAGACCTTTCCACATCCGCATGTTAGCTCCCGCTAATATCAACTCAGCGTTGGCCTGCCTGAGCTCCAAGGCCGAGTTGGCAAAAAATGTTCTCCCTAGGGAGTCAAGGAGCTTGTCCTCCTTTCCCAAGATCTGAGTAGCCATCGTGGAAGAGGATGCTGCAGGTCTGGATTGCAACGTGGCCGCAGCCACCACTGTGGAGGAGGGAGGCGGACAAGACGATAGGGCTACCTCTTCCGAGGAATGTAGCCTGTACCTCGCGTCAATCTTCTTATTGACAAAAAGTCCCGAGTGTGGCTTTTCCCAGACTCTTCGGACCTCGGCCAGAACGTCCTTCTGCAGGAACAGGCCGGTACGCTCCAAGGGAGACAGGGTGAACGCCCCAGAAAGCACGCCATCCTGCGGAGTGGGTGCCTCGGGCACCGAACATCTAAGAAACTCATGTCCAGTACCCGGTCGTGAAAGGCTCTGTAGAGCGGGGTTAGGTCCTCGTTGTCCTGATCGCCTTGAGGATCATCTGACAAGTCAGGATCCTGCTGAGCCGTGTCAGGCACTGCCTTGTCCACTGGGGACAATGGAGGCACAGGCGGAAGAGCCGGGGGAGGCACCACGGGCAAGGGAGGCGCCGGCGGAGCCACCGGAGGAACGGGTGGAGCCGGAGGCGCAGTTGGACATATCTCCTTGAAAAGCCCTTTGAAATATTCCCTCATGGGGTCGGTGCGCATAAGCGCTTGAAATTTACCGAAAAAGGCATCCTCAGGAGATTGTTTCAGAACCTGAGGAGGTCTCTCATGAGGTGGACAAATCCAGGGACGTAACGGGGAAGGGTGCCACACCGGCCCCTCCACCGACGTATCCACATAAATCAAAAGGTGCTGCCCCCGCGGGCAACGAAACATTGTGCGGAAGAGGCATCCGGGCGTTCCAATCATAAACCGGCCGGTAAGTATGCGCACAAGGGACCTTAGGTTCACTCAAGGGACCGAGCCCTACAACAGAGGCCGATGGCGTAGTTGTAGGGGTAGCACCTAAAATGGCCGCCGTGGTCGTGGTGGGAACGGGCGCCATTTTGTCCTCATCTGAGGGGAACTGCAGCACATGAGGAAGTGAGGCAGGGGTCCCCGTCGATGGATCAGGGGTCTTAATCTTAGCCTTAACATAAGGAACCTCGGCAGAGCCGGTACTATGAGGCCTGGAATGTTTATAAGACATACCAACCGCCAACTGAGCCTTCGAAGGAAGGACCTCGGCACTGCCGGTAAAAGAAGAACTTTGCTTCTTTGCCCCCTCAACAGATCTGGTGTCACCACAAGAGCGGGCAAGGTGAGCAGCCGCTTTCACCGACAAGGGCTTGTCTGGCCTCTCAGAACTGTTGGTAGCTTTAGCCTCTTAACGAGGGATCTCGGACCCATGTCCGCTAACAGCCTTATCTGCACGGGTCTCGAACATCCGTTCGGTATCAACAAGCCCAGCCAAGGAATCGGGGCGCACCCCGGTCTTGTTTTTGAGGCAAGCCGGCAGAGAGGCCTCAGAGCGAGCTCCGGTACCCCACGATTCAGTAGAACTGGGTCTACAAACAGCCCCCACAGGAGGGACCTCGGAGCGCACTCCGGTGTTCACAGGCCCCTTACGGAGACCCTCGGAGAAAACTCTGGTAGAATTATTAGACCCAACGGGCACCTCAGGGCGAACCCCGGTGACAGAGTGATCAACGCCCCTCCCGGACCGAGAGGAACCCGGAAAGGTATCCCCCGGCCGGGTTGCTCTGAAAAGTAAAGAACTTACCGGGCGTTTTTTCTTCTCGTCGATGAACGTCTGAAAATGCAAAGGAGGAGTTCCTCGGAACACCTCCTCCCACCGCTCCAACCGACGTTGACATGCCCGGACCGAAAGGGAGTCACAGTAAAAACAGGAGTCCCAACGGTGTTCCGGACCCAAACACTCTAAACAAAGAGGATGGGAATCCGCCCTCACGAAGCGACCGTGACACGATGAACAATCTGGAAAGTCTAACTTGAAAGACATAGACAGACTAATAAACAAACGCTAGCGAGAGCCAAAGAGGAAAAAAGGGAAGAAAATCTTCCGAGGATGCAAGTGCGTCCACCCCCGATCAAGCAGAGAAAAGGACTGATGGGCGATGCGCGGCGCGGAGCCAAGGTGGGCTGGGTTACCGCCGCGTGCCGGGCCCCGCGCAAGAAAGAGAGGAAGGACAAATTTTGGGAAACATTTGGATGCTTTTTACAAAGTGCTCCGGTCCCGTCCCACAGGACGGAGAGATGTCCCATAAGTATGGAAGAAAGGGGACGGGACATAGGAGTAAGGGGGTATGAACTAACATGAATTAATAAGTGAACAGAATGTTTATATTCGTTTTTATGAACATATGGTGTTTTTTTTTTATATATCTGATGATGCAATTGTTACACGTCTTTTCTTTTTCTTGTTTAGAGAAATGTATTTTGTAATAATGCTTGTTTGTTTATATGCAAGATGTTTTTCAAGAATGTTAGTGAAAGGTTCCTTAGATAACTTAATAAATACATTAAAAAATGAAAGGACGATTTTACGTATATTAAGAATGGCTGCGTTTCAGCAATGTCACCCAGCTCTTTCATATCAATTGCAAGTGAGCTGTCCAAGCTCGACATTAGGATATTTATTAAGAGCAGAGCTTGTTTCGGGAAGCCAATGATCTCATTACAATCAAATGGCGGAGGAGAATGGTGAGGGAAGCTGAGAAATAAGGGGGCGGGAAGCTTACGGGGAGGAGGAGACAGGCAGTTTGGTAGCAAGGGATCTACAAGGAATCGCGGAGGAAACAATGGGGCACATATCCAGTCTCAGGTAGGGTGGCGAGTGAAGAGTGTGTGGACCTAGGTTAGGGAGGATCCATTAATTGAAGAGGAGGGTCTATAGCTCCTTCAGGAACTGTAGAAGCAAAGGACTCGCGTCTGATGTTGACATGGAGGTGGTTCCAGAGTGTTGGAGCATAGACAGAGAAGGCCTGTCTTCTGGTACTTTCCTTCCTGAACCAGAAGAGTTCAAGTCTGCACATGGCCTTCCTTCTGCTGGATTATAGGCCTCCAGAGATGCTGAGTTTCTCAGTGAGGCAGATTAGGAACTTAAGGGAAACAGTCTTGTCGAAGATGTAGTAGATTCTGAAGATGATACAGGCTTGCATCGGTTCGAGGAGGGATGGGGTGATGTGGCCGATTTCGGCGAGTCCTTTAATTTGCTGCAGCATGCTGGACACAGCTCAGGTTTACCAGGGTAGTTGCTGGAAAGCTTTCCAAAAGGGCACTACCAAAGATGCATTGTATCAAAGATCGAAAGGAATTAGCTTTGTAGCAGGTTAATGTGATTTTATTTAGCTAATTTGGTTTCATATAAATGTATTAAATTAATCATAGCACACTGAATTTAGGTGGTCTGTGCCCATTTGATTTTAGGTCGTTGTGTTTAAGCGGATTATAGATTATCTACATTATGTATTTATTTATGTTTTAACATGACAGTCATGTATTTATCGGTAGTGCTTTTATGATCGTTCATCTCAAAATAAAAACATAAGGATTGATGTTACCGGTGCATGATCACAGGATATATAAAACATGGTAATCCCCAACCATATTTCAAGCTGTGCATTGCGAGTCAATGCAGCTCCATGACCAAAAAGGTTTAAGGTCAAATGTCTTTCTAAAGTAGTTGAGTTCTAAGATAAATACATGCAGGGGTTACTGCAAGGGTGACCAATCTTGTATTCCATACACAACTTAGTTGTGTAAGCATCCGTCTGCTGCCATGCAAGTGATTCAGGACCACTATCCCAGTGTCTCGACTTGTACACTTTCCTTTTTACACTAAAGCACAGCGCGCAAACATACTTAGTTTGCTGGGCGGGCATGGGGTGTAGTAGTCTTGCACTCACATGTATGCTGTGAAGGCGTCATGATGAATACACAGAGAACAGAAATGAAGTTTTGGATACAAACTTTTATTCAATATAAAAAGCGTTGTAAAAAGGCCTATCTTGCCCTATGCTAAAGTCGGATTTCTTTACCTAAAGGAAACTAAGGATCGCCTGCATCAGGAAGTCCAAAGAAAACCACCGTCTGTGTCAAAATCCTACACCTGCCCTCACATCTATTTATATACTGTAAGGAACTCATGGTGGCAACAGAAAAGACAAACAAGTGATCTTAGTTCATGGGTGTTTATTAAACTGTGTAGGTAGGTTGGAAAAACGCCTAATCTAAACCTAAATCTAAGATGGGAGCAAGCTACGACAATCAAATTATAATGAGGCAGTACTGGTGGCGTCTTGTCAAATAAAAAGGGCCTATACTAAAAGAAAAAACTATTGCCAATTCCTTACTGCTAAATTACAAACAAAGAGCGTGGGATAATGTTCATCAGAAAAGAAAGAAGTGATCACAAAATGAAAGGTCAGGATGGTATGGCTGGGTATCCTTTCCCCATGTTTGACTCTCGAGCACAGCACACTCCTGGGCCTCGTCAGCACGAGGTTCACAGTTTAGTTCAACTATATCAAAACCCTTCAAAGGCTAAGTGTCCTTCTTGCAAGTGTCACTTGCCTGGAAAGACAAACAAACAAAAAAAGGTTTCTTTGGTACTCTTGTACCTTGGGCGATTGCTCTTCGCCCCTTGGATCTCTCTCCGTCGGGCTCTGATCCTTCTTGAAACTTTGGCCTCCCTCAGTCGGGTTCAGTGCAGCCTTTCAAATATTTTTTTACATAATTCAAAATGTCTTTTTAAACAAATACCCACTGCGGACAACCCTTGACCGGGCTTACTCTTGTCAACACAATGTTCACGGGTGTATTTGTAGGTTGATGCAAAAATATTCAAATAAATAAAAGTTCTCTTGGTGGTTTTGTACCTTGGGCGATTGCTCTTTGCCCCAGGATCTCCCTCTGTCGGGCTCAGATTCTCTTTGCAGTTTGGGCCTCCCTCCGTCGGGTTCACTACAGCCTTTCTTTAACACAGTTCAGGTATTGCTCATTTTCATCAGAAAGCAGGGTTTTCCTTCTCCTGGCTTTTTTTTCGGCATTTCTGTGTCGGGTTCACACTTGCCTTATTTCACAGTTCACAATCTTGTCGGAAAGCGGGGTTCCCTTCCCCTAGCTTTCCTCTGGCTATGGGTCAGACTTTCAATTGTATAAGTTATTTGACGTAACCCTTATAGGACCACTCTGATGCCTCATGCCACCCCTTCCTAGGGTTTCTGGTTCTTGTAGTTTCAAAGAATAGGTCCTTGTCTGAGCATTTCGAATGAATGCCCACATGGCGCCGCACCCCTCTGCACCTGGACCTCAACAGCACTTTCTCTAAAGTTCAACCACATAAACAAGTTCTTTATCTTTCAGATGCCTTGCATTCAAAAATGTTGCCACTTGCAACCTTGGGCTCACAGTTCAGTTTACTATCAGCTTCCTCTGACTCATCGGCTGTGCTGAACCTGTTGGCTTCTTTTTTCTCTGGAATCAAGAATAGTACTACGGTTGGCAGCTCACCCCTCCGCCTGTGTTATCAAAGCAGGAGGTCCCTGTGTCATTGACGTCTGCTGCTTTGCAAGCCAGCTGTAGCTCCCGGTCTTATGTTTTCCCTTTCAGAGTCTTCACAGGTCTGAGGTGAAAAAAGAAAGGGCAATTCCCGCTTTGTCGTCCTTCCAGGTCTCACCAGCATTCTTCTCCATTTGAACTGATGGTTTTGTGTAGCTATCTCCTTGTGCGTTGGGCTTTGCTTGAAGTGTGCTTTCGTGCTCTGCCTTTTATCCCTGCGGGGAAGAGAAAGAAGGGCCGTCAGGTGTGTGGTTCCTGTCAATTGCCTGACTCTGCCCGACCCTTGTGTTGGGACATGTCGGGTAAACAACTCTAGTGTTCGTGTTGGAAAAGGGGGAGGGAGGTAGAATTTCTAAGTATTCTACTGGGTAGGAGGGGGAAAAGGTGTCATGAGGAATCATATCTTCGTCCTGGGGGTAGTTGAATTCAGAAGGGCGAGTCTGGTAGGGTTTATGAAATGAATAGGGCAGACGGTGGTGTTTTGTCAAAGCAGATTGTGAGTTTGGGCAACAATAATCAAAAGGGATGTGGAAGAGAACTGTTGTATCGTGCTTGGTGTGAATGCAGGTGCTTGGGAATGCTTGAGAGAATGTTGGTGTGTCTGAGAGAATGTTTGGCTGTGAGTGTAGGAATGCCTGTCGTGAAGGTTCCAGAGTATGTCAGTTGGTGAGGCCCAACCTGGGTGATGGGACCCAGTGGTTCATGTTAATCATCCTAATGTAACTGGAATAAAGCCTACTTATGGAACCTAACCAAGCCTTGATTATTACACTGGCGACGAGTTTTCAAGGAAAGGAAAAGAACCTACATGGAAAAGAGAAGATAAAGACAACCAGTCTGCTGCAGGGGTGCAGGCCAGAAGGAAAGGAACCATTGCCCCCACACAAGGAAGTCCCATCACCCAGGGCGAAGAGTGAACATGATTAAGACTTTCAAGTTACAGAGGTTTACCCAGGGCCATGAGAAAGGGGGAGCTGCAGCTTTAGCATACCCCAGAGAGAAGAATGAAGGAGAGCTGATGTACATTTGGCTAGTGCTGAACAAGCAGCACATCCACCGCAGAATAAAGAAAGGGGGGCAGCTACTTTGAGCAACCCATGAGTAACTATTAGGGGGAGCTGTGCCCCAACAGTAAGTGCCTGAGAGAAAGAAAGAAGGGGTGCTGCAAGTGAACTTTGACATTCCCTGTGGAAGGAGTAAGGGGAGTTGCGCCTGGCACGGTTCAGGCCCAGACAATAAAAAAGTAATTGGAGAGTACCAGTGTAAAGGACTGTGGCCATAAGACTGCGGCCTAACCACTGTGCAGAGAGTGTATGGCGCCAGTGCCGATTTCCTCGCGTTGCAGTACAGCTGAGTAATAAGTGTTGCATGTGGAAGCTAGTTATCCCCAGCAACCTACCCGTGTGAGAAGAGATGGTGCAGCAGGCCCAGAGGATGTTTCTTCATGGGAGCGCAGTAGAGGGACGTGGCGGTGCGGCGGTTGCGCAGAAGGGTTTTGTTATCTGCCGCATCAAGGAAGCAAATTGTGACGACACATGTGAGCTGGAGGGAGTTGGTGATTGTCTGGAACATCGACAGCAATGCGTCCAGATGCCGTTATAGCTGTCACTACCTCGAGGATTAAATTAAAAGACCCTATGGCGTCGTTGTGCCATGCCCTGCAATGATGTAAACACTGGATAGAACGTTTAGAAGTATTTATTTTTATGCATAGTCATGTGCACGTCCAAAGTCTTCCCATGCGGGCAGATTGTCACTGACATGCAGCATGTGCAAGAGATGTGTCGGGTGCTCAAGAGGTGGGTCATCAGAGGTGAGAATTGCGCCCAAGACGCGAGGCACGGTTTTCATGAGAGCGAAGGAATGCCTTTGTGGGAAATCAAGCTGCAACATGTCCGGTGAGAGAGAAGAGCTATAGATATGGCGTTGCAGCAGCGATTGACATAAGCAGCAGAAAGGAGGACAAGATGGGACTGCTGTGCGCCTAATATCATTTGCAAAAGTGTTGTTTAGAGGAAAAACACAACATTGTAGGTTTAGAGCTGGCTTTGCAGTTACTGACTTTTAGTGTTAGTACAAGTGGGTTTGATGAAAATAAGTATATTTGTAGTGTTATGGATGATATCCCTGTGGATGCGCAATGTGGTAACAAGTGCTAAATACAGTGGAATGGCTAATGCTGGCAATGAGTGCCATGCACAGAGTGTCACGTGTCTGCTAGTGGTGTTCGCTTAATAGTTACACTAATGGGGCAAGAGGTGAGTGGGACTGTAGCGAGAGTGATTAGTGTGAGTACGTTAGTTTAACAATTTTGAGGATTTTTGGCTCTAGGTTACTGAGAGCTAAATGGATTTTTAGAGTAGTTGCCAGCAAAATTGACTTTTAGGTGTTGGCGCAGCATGGACTTTAAGGTTGATCGGGCAATATGGACTTTCTGGTTTCTACTCCCACTGTGTCTGCTATGAAGATACTAATGAAAGCAAGTGCTGTGGAAGAGGTTAGGTTTTATGTGAAAATACTCATAGGGACCAACGTGTTTTGAGAATTTGCAGGTTAGAGCAGATCACAGCTATGGACATTTAGGATGCAATTCTTATCTCGTTAAAAGTAGAGTATATAGACCCCTTAAAGTAAAAATGTGTCCGTGGGAAGTATGGGTAGTTTGACCTCTGTAGGAGAGACCAGGTCAACACACGTTTCCATTGGGATCTGTTAGGGCAATGTCAAAATGTGAAAGTATCATTGCACAAGCATATTAGAGTATGGTATGGGTATTTGAATGAGGTATGGTTTGTGGCAATACTGCACCAACACAATCGTGTGTATATTGATGGTGTGGGATCACTCCTCCGGTGTGATGTTTGGTCAATGGGTATTGTGTAGGCATGCAGAGTTAAAGTGAGGTGAGGAATGAGTCAGATGCGTTTCTTTATGTTTATGGAATTGAATTTATATAGCGCTTTAAGCCAAAGCGCTTTACAATATAACAGGTACAAAAGTGAGAAGTGAGAGAAGCATATTTACAAACATGAACAGGTCATTAGAACAATATTTGTGAATAAAGGGGGGGGGCACCTTCCCTTTCACGTGACTAAGAGAAATAGAGTCTCGGTAGAAAGGGGGGGATGCCTTCCGTAAGAATGTGTGGCTGTTGTTGGGGGCACAGACAGTATGTTGGGGGGAGGCCTTTGCATTTGTGTGGATAGAGTAAGGGTAGATGGGGGGGTACCCTTCCGTAAGAATGAGAGAATGAGTGGCTGCTGTTGGAGGCACAGCCAAGTCTGAGTAGCATCCTTCAAAAAAAAAAAAAAAAAAAAGATGCCTTGCACGAGTGGTGTGTGTGATAGATATATATACATATATATATATATATATATATATATATAGAAGATGGCTTGTATCGTGCTTGTATCGTGGTGGGTGTGAATGCAGGAGCTTGGGAATGCTTGAGAGAATGTTTGGCTGTGAGTGTAGGAATGCCTGTCGCAAAGGTTCCAGAGTATGTCAGTTGGTGAGGACCAGCCTGGGCGATGGGACCCAGTGGTTCAAGTTAATCATCCTAATGTAACTGGAATAAAGCCTACTTATGGAACCTAACCAAGATGACTAAGGAGCTTGGATATTACATGAACGATTGGGAGTATTCGGGTAGGACACATGGAAATAGGCATTCTGGGAGAGATCATTTCCATGTGCAACAGGGTTTGGGTTCCTGGGGGATTTGTCATATTCAGAGGGGTTGTTGGATCCGAGTAAGAGAGTTTTAATGTTAGGAAGGGAGATATGGTACAGCCTACAAAGGTCTCCGGGATCTCTTCCTCCCATCCTTCCTCAGTATAGTACTGCATCTCACCTGGGGCATTTCCCGAGCATAACCCCGGGTTCCCCTACCCAGGTGATCCTCCCTCGCTTGTCCACCCTCAGGGTTGGGATCTGAGAGCGCCAGCCCTTCCTCTGGCCACCGGAATAAGGGATTCTCAAGGTCTACTCGGGAGAATACCTTTGGGTTTCTTACAATACACTGTATGGTATTCTCAACGCCAAAATAAGTGTTCAAAGTAAAGGTTCTGAGCTTCTTCCAGCTCCTGGCTTGCAAACGGGTTCCCTTCCCAAACTCTCAAAGACCATTCACAATGCCGGGGGGTTGGGGGCTTCCTTCCCCTAGCGTTCTGGTTCTTCTTCACAACACGATTTCCAGGGACACTTTCCAGCTCCTCTGGTTTGGTTATTCGTCACAAGTTTCCCAACTATAGTTTCTCAATGCTTACATCAAACTCCAATTACGTTCAATCACAGGTTTCTCAGAAAGTATTTTATGTGGCTTTTCAATAAGTGGGTGTCCTCGATCTAGG
The DNA here is from genome assembly GCF_040938575.1 of Ambystoma mexicanum. Classification (NCBI taxonomy): domain Eukaryota; kingdom Metazoa; phylum Chordata; class Amphibia; order Caudata; family Ambystomatidae; genus Ambystoma; species Ambystoma mexicanum. The sequence goes on along the minus strand of NC_090929.1, from coordinate 383,214,507 downwards.
CGCAGTTGTCCGACCACATGGTCCACCCATTACAGGTCACACAACTGATACACCTTACTTGTTTCGTCTTTACCATTGCTTGCTTGGCCATCATTTGTTGCTACTTCATACACTTGTATGCGTCTTGCCAATATTTGGTTTCTAAAGGCACACAGTCTCCAATGGCTCTTGCCAATGCTTGCTTCACACAGTTTCAGAATGGCTCCTGCCAATGCTTGCTTCACACAGTTTCAGAATGGCTATTGCCAATGTAAGCTCCACTTGCAATAACACTTTTGTAGTGTCAACAATGTCAGTCAAGTAGAGAAATGGAAGAAGCGGGCACCACAATCCAATAAGCTATGTTTCTTCTTCAACAAAAAGTAATAAGTGAAGTAATATTTTAAGAAGCTATCGGGCTAATGACGACCCTATGACACAAGGATCCAAACAAACTACAAAAAACAAAAACCAGGTGAAACCACCCAGATGTGCTCAATGCTCTCAGTGCTCAGAAAAATTAGCTAAGATTTCATATTGCTTCTTTTCACAATATTCTTTTTCTTGTCATTTAGTGCGTTTATCTCGTAATCCACTGTAGTATCTTTAAGAAAGGATTATACATGCTATTGCAAAACAAGTTCCTTAAAAGACACTTTATTCCAAGTACATAAGTCATTGGCTACTTTATGGCAGAACAGTTTCCTAAATCGAAAAATGTGTCTCTAAGCCAATGCATTTCGGAGGGTTACTCCATCTTCAAGGCTATATTTACATCAAATGCACATATATACAATAAACAAATGATAAACCATTAAGGTATTGTATACATACCAATTTAAGCCATGTTGTTTCCTAATACCAAAAGAAAAAGAAATACCACAGTGGTAGTTATTAGTCTCTCATCAGTGTCTCTGTGTTGCAGCAATACATTCGATGATACCAGTATGTAAATGCAAATAATCATACCTTATTTTAAGAGTCTTCACGCTGTAAGTCAAACACACGTGGAGTTTCAGTTAATATCTATGCCATCTGCACCAGCATTCACTCCTCCCTCTCGATGTGTTACCTTAGTTGAACTGTTCAATCTCAACAGAATCGCTCCGTAGGCTGTGGGGTTAAATGAATGAGCTGCATCTATGTTAGACATCTCATCTCCCGTGTGCGGATAAATAATAATGCACAGTTACACAGTACTTACCAAAGACAGCTTGTACTTTCTCACTGCCGCGATGCTACCCCCGTGGGCGCGCATTGCAGCAGATTTGTTTATAACGTTGCTATGGAGACCATACGAGGTGTCACGTCAGCAGGCGTGCTGTTGTGACGGCGCCTCGCGTCCCATGGCAACGAGAGCGCAGGATAAGGACTCATTAAGTGTTTAGTGTGTATCCATGGTGACCATCAGGCTACGTGGGCTCAATGCGTACAGTAATTGTAAAAGTTAACTTGTTCCTGACCATCAAAAACTACGCACATTAAATGACAAGAAAAATAATATTTCGAAAAGAAACAATATGAACTATTAGTTCTTTTTTCGGAGCACTGTGAGAGCATTTGGCACTACTGGGAGGTTTCACCAGGTTTTTGTGTTTTGTAGTTTGTTTGGATCCTTGTGTCATAGGATCGTCATAAACCGATATCTCTTTAAAATATTACTTAAGTGATGACTTTTTGTTGAATTGTTTGTTTGTTTATTGTTTTTGTATAGAGCACCAAACCCGAGGGTAGCTGGGCGCAAGCAGTACAAGGAGACTTTAAGCTTGGTGATGCATAGAATTACAGTACAATTAAAGATATATACAGTTACTTTACAATATATACAGTTACATTACAGAGAAGCAATCTAAGGTGTGGTTCAATTGCTGACTTATATGATGGTGGATACTAGCTTAATGTGTTATTTAGCGCTAAGTTGTAGGGTGAGCGTCCTTAGTTCTAATCCATTTCTATATGTTGCGTCTGAAACTAAGGTATGCTTGATCAGCCCGGAATGAGTAGGGGAGTGAATTCCATGCTTGTGCTGCCATAACGGGGAAGCTTCTACCGCCCGATTTGGCTAGGTTGAAGCACGGTATGCTGAGGTAGTGTCATGAGCTTGGGTAATGCCCCCAGATTAGCCTCTAAGAATTTGTGGACCACGGCTTATCATGCTTGGTCTGTAACAAGGAAAGAACCATGTTTAGGCTTTATGGCAAAAGACACTTCCTCCTTACCTAAGATGGCGGCCTAGTGGTTCTATGGGAAGTGATAGTTATGGTCTAGTGCTTCACACTCGCAGCATATATAAGCCCCTCCCCTCACCTGCTCCGCGTCGTCTGCTTTGCAGTGTACGCTTACCGCAGCACCAGTTCCAGTCACAGTTTTTCCTCAGCCCATTCTTGTAATCTCCTGACCGTGGTTCCATAGTTTTCCTCTGAAGTTAGCCGTGTACATTCCCGTCATTTCCACAGTATTCCATGGTGTCTAGTTTTAGTCAGCATTCTCGGAAGTTGCCTTCACGTTTGCCTCAGCACTGTTGCCGCGCTCATTCCGGTCAGCGGAACATGTTGTGAATCTCCCTCAGCACTTTGAAGTCTGTTGTCTCGTCAACCAGCATTTATCGCAAGTATTGGCTGTTAATGTTGTTGCGCCCTTGTTTTAGCGTGCATTTCCAGTCAGCTGAGTTACATTGTTTTTTGTGTCAGCTGTAATAAGTTGTTCCCCTGTCAGTCAGCCTTTCACACACGCTATGTAGTACTGCAATTCGGTGACAAAGTTTTGAGTGGTCATATCTTGGGTGTTACAATTTCTTCCAGTCAGCAAAACTAACTAGGGTCATATTGTTAGCGGTTGGAAGTCTTCTCCATTAGTTAGCATACACCACAATACGCACAAGCTAGAGTTTTATGTAAAAAAGGACAATACAATTTCTCAGCAGTTAACATTGTTCTGGCCATTTGTTCACACGCACATATAGTTGTTCCTCATTTGTTGGGTTTGGTATGACTAGGTGTTCATGCACGTCAATTGTTAATGGAACGGCTTAATTGTGCTATTCTTGCCAGGGATAGTTTCTAATTCCTTCTCTATCCCTATTACCTCTCCCTCGTATATCACGCACTCTAGCGATCCTTCCTTCCCTCAGAAAATTACATTTCATCTCCATTCTTCAGAACAAGTGCCCCTGCGTAGAAGCAGGATGGAGAGCTCACCAACAAATAACTACAGGTAACGCCCCCTTAAGTGTTAGAGAGCTAATTACTGAATGGGTGTATTAGACTAGCATATTTAGGATTGCTGAATGTTTCTTCTTAGATAACCAGACTACATAGATTAACGACGCACACTAAGAATAGTACAAATAGAATTTCCAGAGAAGTGCTCCCGCAGAGTTTATGAGGTAAGCGTCACAGGTAGCATGAGTTGGAAGACCTAGTCAGGCGATTGGTAGTTTTTTTGTCTATCCGGTCGGACAGGTACCGAGGTGCGGCATTGTTGAGGCATTTGTCGGTCAATGAGGTCGTTTTTAGCAGAATTCTGTCTTTAATTGACAGCCAGTGGTTCTGTCTTCTAATCACTGATATGTGATCCTTATTTGGGATATTTAGTGCAGTTCTTAGGGCGTTATTTTGTAACGTTTGAATTTTGTTTAAGATGTACTTGTTAGCCCCCAAGTAGAGGGCGTTACAATAGTCCAATCTTGAAAGTATGAGGGCATTTGCAAGGGTCATGCAACTAGTTGGGGATAGATAGGGTCTGCAGGCCCTGATAAATTTGCATGTATATGCTGATGTGGACGCTAAGGAGTTGACTTGTTTGCTCATGGTTAGGGTGGAGTCAAGGTAAAATCCAATCGTTTTTACTTCCTTTACAACCTTGATAGAGTTACCATCAATGTTGAAAGAGGATTATTCGTTGTTGAGTTTTTTAAGGTTGGCCGGGTGCCGAGTATTAGAAATTCGGTCTTATCGTCATTCAGGCAGAGGGCATGTGTGGCCATCCATGCCTGAATGAGGAGGTAGATTTTGTTCACAAGAGCCATGTCGGAAGTGTAATTGCCCAAAAGGGGTATGAGGATCTGGGCGTCATCTGCGTAGTTCGTGTAGGTGACACCCAGATTGTCCAATTTGTCAAACAGTGGCTTTGTGAAGATATTATAGATGGTAGGAGAAACGCATGAGCCTTGTTGAACACCGCAGGTTATGGAGATAGGATCTGCCGAGTCTGAAGGGGAGAATACTCGCATGGTTCTATTGTTGAGGAATGACTGAACCCACGCTACAGCGTCCTTAGAGAAGTGAGCCGCTGAGGCAAGGTGTTTGCAAAGGACTTCATGGTCCACCAAGTCAAAAGCAGCTGACAAGTCAAGGAGGAGCAGCATGGCAGTTTTCCCTTTGTCCTTGAGTGCCTCAATTTGTGTTTTTAAGTCAATCAGTGCAGTTTCAGTGCCGTGTTGTGGCCTGAAACCTTATTGACGGATGCCGAGGAGGTGATATGTTTCCAGGTATTGTTGTATCTGAATGTACACTACTCTGTCAAGTATCTTTAGAAGAAAAGGCACCGTTATGATAGGCCTATAGTTGGTTGGAATGGCTGGGTCTAAGGTTTGTTTTTTCAACAAAGGTAGGACCCAAGATTCTTTCAAGTTGCTTGGGACAATATTAGTTGAAAAAGATGCATTAATGAGTTTGGTGATAAATGGGGACAGGTCTCTTGCTGCATCTTTAATTGTGCCTGGCAGTTGTCGCCCTAGCATCTAGATGGCTTCAGGGAGGAGATGATTTTCTCCACTTCAAGGATGGAAACTTTGGAGAATTTAAATTGGTCTGGTTTATTTGTTGGTGTTTTGGCAGTCTGGGAGTGGGTATCATGTTTGGTGAGAGAGGATTTCTTATTTGCAACTTTGCCTTGAAGGAGTACAATTTTATTGGCTAAAGCATTCTGGATGTTAGTGCACCAGACTTTTTCTTTAGTTATATTATCAGCTGGTGGGATGGGTACTTCCATTTCTCGTAGTATGGTAAAGAGCTCCTTTGTATTAGAGCTGGCTTTAGCAATCCTGTTGTTGTAAAGGTCTTTTTTAGTTTTAATTATTTCTTTTTTGTAATAGTCGGCAGATTTAGTCAGGTTCATTTTATTTTCTGCCGATGGGGTATGACGCCATACAGCTTTCCAATTTTCTTTTTTTTTTGTCTGAGTTCTTTTAAATGAGGGGTGAACCAAGCGTTTAGATGTGCTTGTGGTTTGCTTTTGCGCAATTTGAGAGGTGCAATAGAGTCTAGCGCTTTGGACATAGTTGTATTGTAAATATCAACTAATGTGTTCGGGTCTGTAGATGATGTTAGATTGCTTAATGAAGGCAGGATAAGTGGTAAGAGCCTGTCCATTGTGATATCTCTTTTGTTCCTCGTAGGTTGAGGAGAGGCTATAGTCCTATTTGTATCTGTTTATCTATTACCATACTGAAGGTGATCAGATGGTGGTCAGTCCACGGCAATTGGTAATTGGAATTAATAGCGAGGTTGCAATTTAGGTCGGCCACCCAGTCAAGGGTTCTACCTTTTGAGTGTGTTGGTTGGTTTACTTTTTTGGTAAATCCTTGTTCTAGGAGCATATAAGTGATAATTTTGGCGTCATTGTCTGTTTGGTCGTTAAAGCCAAGGTTGAAATCCCCTAGGATAAGTACCTGAGAGGTTGTCTTTGTATTGTTGGAGAGGATGCTAGAAATGTCATCCTCGAAGGATCCAGTCTGTCCTGGGGGCCTATACACTAGATAGATTGTTAGTGTCTTAGAGTTGGATATTGGTATTTTTGCTGTGAGCATTTCGCAGGAGGTATTTGGGGGTGATGGTATAAGTCTAATTGCTATTTGTGTTTTAGCTATGATGGCAATACCTCCACCGCTAGCGTTAGTTCTATCTGCTCTTAGGATTTGGTAATTTTCAGGGACCGCTAGGGCAACGGCTGGGCCTGCTGCATCATGTAACCAAGATTCAGTGACTGCTAGGAGGTCAAGATTATTAGGTCGGCTATATCTGTAGCATGTGCTACCAGAGATCTGGCATTTATTAAGGCCATGTTAAGGTTGGCAGAGTGGACATTGTTAAGAGTTTTAGTGGGTTTGCGGTAGCTAGCTATGGTTTTGGTTGGTTTCTGCAAGGTAGCAGATGCTGTTTTATCAGGATAGTGAGGTAGTTTACATTTGGAGCGGTTATTGTTTAGATAGTGGTCCTGTTTAGATAGGACGTTCGCTCGTGGTTCATGGATGCGGGTAACCTAGCTCGAAGTTTGTTGTTCCTTTCAAGGATTGGGCAAGGTAGGGATCTGGAGCTGGTCATGGTAGTTAGACTGTGGCTTACGGCGAGGCAGTTAGTGAAGATAGTCAGGTGGATGATTATTATGATGATGACAACTAAAAGGTGTTTCAGCAAAGTTTCCAATAGTCATATTTGCAGTGAGGTGCAAGCGGCTATAGTCCAGTTTGGTCTGCCAGGATGTACTAAGTCAGGAGAGGTGGGAGGTGGACGCAATGTAAGTAGGCTAGTCCCACATGGGCAGTACACAATTGGCAACTTGGAGTATGCAAGTCACGATAGGCGGCGGGACTAGTACACAGTGGGCAGCTCAAAATTATGCAAGACACAATGGGCCAAGTGGGCTAGTTCACAGCGGGCTAGTTCACAGTTGGTAACACAGAGTATGCAAGTCACAATAGGTCAAATGGGCAGGTTCACAGTGGGCAACACAAAGTTATGCAGGACACAATAGGACAAGTGGGCTGGTTCACAGTGGGCAACACAGAGTATGTAAGTCACAATAGGCCAAGTGGGCTGGTTCACAGTAGGCAGATTCGCAGTAGGCTGGACGGTTATTCAGTTCACAAAGGGCTGGCTTGGCATAGTAAGGCATCTAGGTATTGTAGATACAGTACAGGAATGGTAATTTGGTAGAATTTAGTATATATATAGCTTGAGTATGCATATAAATGGTTCTCAAAGGTGCTTAGACTGTAGGTAGCGAGGTGCTCGGTTTGGGGTGCATATTGCAGATTACATAGCACATTGTATTGATTGTTGGGGGCATTTTACCAAGATATACAGTAGCATGTGGGTAACTGGAGGAGAACTGGCAGAGTTTCAGGTCCTGGCGCCTCTAGACAAGCTTCAGGCAGGCAATGATCCTTCCTGTTGCAGACTGATTGAAAGTACATTTATAGACGACCATACGAATTTAGGGTCTAGTTCATAGGAGTGCTCCAATATGAGAAGTTCAGGTGCCGTGGGGTCCATTATATTGGCGTAAGCGTACCTTTATGGTTAGATTCAAGGGGTTAGGCCACGCCGCGCTCACCAGCGAACAACAGGCGCAGAACAGGGCCTTATCCTTGGCCTTTGCCGCGGACGGCTGCCGCCTTACAGTGGCGGCGATATGCTATTGTAGGTCTGTAACCTAGCAATGAGGACTCCTAGCCTCGTTTTTGTGCCGCGTTGCACCGGCCATGATGGAATGGGCTAAGGCATGGCAGCAACGTGGCAGGCTGGCAAAAGGAAGCTGATCCAGCATGGATCCGAAAGAATTAAGTGAAATTGTCACTATTGGCTCATTCTGATTATGGCGAGGGTGCTGGGGAGAAGGCGGGACGAGCAGTGCAGAACAGCTGTGTCTCACCGCTCGTGTTGTTGCAGTAGTGTGTTCGGCAAAAAGGGTCCTCTGGGCTGCAGTGGAGGGGAGGGGCTCATGCCCGCTCTCGTGTGGGCGCTATTCTGCTGCTTCAGGTGCAGAACAGGGCTTTATCCTTGGCCTTTGCCGCAGATTAAGAAGAAACATAGCTTATTGGATTGTGGTGCCCGCTTCTTCCATTTCTCTACATTTTGTTTTCTCGACACAATTGAGGTGGAGGCACACAAGCGACTTAACAACATAGGAACCAACCTATTATCATAAGATTACTGTAGTCCACACAGTGAACATAAACAACGAAAGGATGTCTTTTGAAGACATTGAAGTGTTAACAGCAAAGAAAGCAGAAACATTAGGATTTTCCGCAGAGGAGGCAGACACTATCCTGGGTCTGATCAGTGATACCACATTCAATATGAAGAATGCATCCAATCAAGATCGAGCCAAAATAATTCAACAATTGAAATATCTATCAGAAAAGAAATAAATCGTAAACTCCATGCCATCACCCTTGGGAGATATTACAAGAATCAACGGTTTGTTAAGGATTTCAATCAGGCGACACGCACATCTTGGTCTCGGTCTAGTATGTAGCGCCTAACTGAGGTTCTTTTCTACTTATTTATGTGGATTCAATTTTGGGATGATACACCACTCATATCACACCCCCTTTTCAAATACCCCGGTCACAATGGACCATGAACCAGGCTGGTTGGTCAAATGCAATATTTATTTATTTATTTCGGTCAAGTGGCACAGCGAGTAGAGCGCGCTCTTTGACATCCGTGCAGAGCCTGCTAATGCAGGTTTGAATCCCGGCAGGGCCAAACTCAGCCTTTCATCCTTCCGAGGTCGATAAATGAGCACCAAACGCCGTGGGTAATAATAAGCAGCGCTCAGATACCTGAGGGTTCGTAGCGCTATATAAATGCCAAATTATTATTATTAATTATTATTATTAATTATTATTATTTAAAATTCAAAAGAAATCACACTTTTTAATATGGGGCAGCAATTACTAATGGGTGATAGTTACAATGAGAATGTGAGCAATGCACTGGGTTTGACTTTTTAGTAGAGCATATACACAGCACAGCGGAATAGGAGCAGTTTTTGATTTAGGACAGATAGCACCCAAGTTAGAATTTCCCCCTGCAATGTTGCCTCAACCCACCAATAATCAATTCTGAGTGGATACAAAGCAGCAGCAGGTACTCAGGAATATGAAACTGAAAATGGAATCTAAATCTGACCTTCCCTGCCCAAATAAGGGAGAAAACGGATTTTAAACCCCTTGCAATGTGGTGAAATGACACTCAGAAATGGATAAATCAATAATGAATGTGTGTTAAAGACCTTGAAGCAAATACGATTCCTTACTAAAAGCAACAATGCAAAGATACTAACAATCACAAAGAATGGATTATCAAAAGCATCCAGTTCAGAAATGAGTGGAAAGTTTAAAACAGATTGCAGTCAAATAACACGTTTAAAATTTACACTTATGCAGTTCCCGCCTAAAATTACCCAAACGGTTTTTAATAAAAACAGGTCAACTACACTGATTTGGAGTGTTCATGTTGGGAGATAGATATACATCACAAGTACAAAATGGAATTGAAAGTAAGTCTGTAGCTGGTAAATTGAAAGAGTTATGCAATATAGAAGGAGGTGCGCTTTGACTGAAATGAAGGGTGAAATTGGAAAGGAAATCAGTTTGTGAAAAGAACAGTTTTACTTTAAACTAGATTTAATGACTAAGAAAAGAGGAATGCCACCCGTGAATTCTCTAGGTTACGCTGCAGATGTAACCCTTCACGCAGTGTACCCCTTTTCTTTAAGGAAAATTACTTTATTTAATCAAAATATCGTTAATGACATATGTTCTACGTAAGACAGAAATGAAAAGAAAAGTAGCACTAATGCTTGGAGATTAATGACAAAATGCACAGAGAATTCTGACAGTTGGACAAGTTATCAGGATAGGGATAGGATGACTTATAGAATGGGATGAGGACAATGCAAGACAAGGTATACTAGGGATTTCTATGGGGTGATGAAATGCTCACAATCCACTTTTTATTTTTCGACTTTTTGGACAGTCAACCGGGTCTGGTCACTACACGGCAGGGCATCTGGCAAACAGCTGTGCGGTTCTGGTCACCGGCTGGCAAGGACTGGACAGGCAATTTTGGTCACTGGATACTAAAGGTCATCAGGGTAGCAGGATTGCAGCAGCATGCAGTGAGTGGCAGCAAGCCAGGCTGGATCAGGATGCAAAAGGTACCACAGCTTTCCCCTTGTTAATGAGAGATTTAGTGGGTTTTTAGATTTGCGGCCTTGCTGGGAATGGGATCAGCACTCCTTGGCCTTGTAGTTGGGAATCTGGATCTGGAAGATGACGGGAACAGAAACGCAGCATAGGAAATCAGGAAAAGTGTGCATCTAGAGTCTTGTCAGGGACCCTTATTTATAATGCATAATGACATCATCACAGTATAGGCTGGGCAGGGTTAACTAAGCACGCCTCTAAACTACTTGGACTGGACAGGGGTGCTAGTCGCCGCCTTGCTCTCAACTGGTTTGATTTCCAAGGCAATGATGTCAGATTTATAGGGTGAGTTTTACAACGTCCAAAAACATCCACAATTACTTTACTTAAAATTCGATTTTGCCAAAAACATACATTTATACAATTGCAATCTCTTAGCAAATTATATACACAGGTTACATATTTTGTGCACACATAGCCCCCCAATCCTCCAGTCTGTGGGACCTTGTTTCGCCCTTCTGATACATTTTGGTAATTTTGAGCATGAAAGATTCAGCCTAAAATTCCATAACTTTATACACAGCTGCGAATTATCCTAAGGGATGTATGTACAAAAATGTATGTTTGCAACATTGATACTTTTCTATTTATCCTCAATACTTTGCCCTTTCTGTCCCCAAGGTGTCAGTGAATTCTACCATGCCTCAAAAGAAATCGCACAAAAAATCACTTTTAAACTGCAAAATCTTTACAATTTTTCTAAGTCTTGCGGCAGATATAGAAGTCTTTAAAGTTTATTCCTGAAATAGTCTTTGGGAGCAAATGGCAGTCCCTTTGTCATTTCCTTTAGAGCATGGTGGGGGTTTCTCCCTTGAAGTTGTATTGCCCCTTCACACTTCAGACTTCCTTCCCTGGGAGCTTCATTGTCAGGGTCCCAGCAGAGACGAAAGTCTGTTCAACCCCGTAATTATCAAGGGGTTGCCAGTATCTGTTGAGAGAGCCCTCCTTTTGGTGCCACCCCTCTCCAAGCAGAAAACCTGTTTTTCAACTGGCAACTCCAGCCACCATAGTTTTAACCTTTATTTTCTGATCTTAGATCCAGAATTAAAACAAGCCTGTTGCATAAAATAACCCATGTTATATAGTCTCACCAGCAACAAACCCCTTCATATTGCTAAAGACTGGCAGGCTTTCATTCACCAGTGTAATGTTCCAAAACACAGGCATTTGTTTTTCTTTAATTTGCAAAGGCCCATTTTTTACATGTGGTGCAGCTGGCCTTCCTTCTTCAATTCAACTTTTCATCTCCAGCAGATTCACACACTTCCTTTGTCACGACCCTTACCCCAGACCCCCACTGGCAAGCTCACTTATCAGGTAGGATCAGGGCTCGGAGCTCCATGTACCACGTCTGATCAAGGAATTTCATCGGAACTTTCATACCAAGCCTGGACCGAACAGAAGAACTGCCGTGGGAGGGGACTTAGGGGGAGTGCTGTTTCAAGTTCACTTGCCAGGTAGGATCAGGGCTCGGGGCTGCATTAAGGCTTTATAGGCCTTGCATCCATTCCCAAGACTCTCTTGGAGCCAGTCCTGGCGCTGCTGGCGCCTCTGGCGCCAGGCTCATACTCTTTGTGGAGAGCATGTGTAAAAGGGAATACTTTTTCATTGGGCCTGCAGCCAACATGATGGCACCCACATAGCTTGGTTCCTAGGAACTAAGCAATGCGGTATAGTGTTTTGGGTGTGGTGGCCTGGGACTACTTTGCCTGGACTACTTTGTTGGGAGACTATTTAAACCACACCCAAGCAACAAAGCACGCTTTGCGTTACTTTGCAGACTGCAACATGGGGCTCACTGTGTCCTGTGATACCCACGAGCCTCGGAGAAGCGAACCTGCAGAGGAGACAAAAGGGGCATTGTTAGCAGCATCTTACCCTGCAATCTCCATCCTATCATCCGCCCCCAGCTCCAGTGAACAGCTCCTTCTGGACACCGTGTACATTCCAGATCGAAAAGACCTGAAAAGGAAAAGGAGAAGACAACGTTAGAAAAGGCATAGACCGGCATCGCTAAGCTACGAACAGCACAAGAAGCTTACCTGGCTGGTCACAACCGGCCGGCATCGCTCCAGAGTTCCACACATGCCGGAGAAGCACTGCAACCTGTAAGGAAGAAAGAAAAACAGGTTAGCAGAGGCAAGACAAAGCAGCGCTGCACATAGCGCTTATTTACCGCATTATAGCGCACATCACGCGCCATCACTTACCGGCGAGACCCAACCAGTTCGCCACGCTGAAGCTCTGCATGCCTAGGGAGAAAAAAAGACATTATTAATCAAAAGAAAGGCAGGCAAGAATAACAGCGCTATACAGAACTACTGCAATAAGACCTACCTTAGAGACACTTGAACGGGCACGCACCAGTGAAGTAACTCGGTCGCCCAAGCCCACAGAAAACAAAGCGCCCCTGCTAGGACGGCAGGACGGAGAGCACGCATATTACCACAACAAGGTGAGGAGAGGGCCCTGAGGGACTGAAACCAAAAGGGGTGGTGGGAGGATACTTACCTCAGTTGGCCAGTCTTGAACTCAGCCCTCCTGTGTTTTCAGGCTGGACATCCTCCGTAGACACCATCCAGGAAAATTGGGGAGAAGATTCCGGCAATTAACTGTCATGATGCCTGCCTCCAAGGAGCCAAACCAGGCCCGGCACCCTCAGAGACAGACACCATACATTCAAGGGAAGTCCCAGCAGCCCCAGATGGGGGCTCTTTGGCTCAGTCCTGGCGCCGTTGGCGTCAGGCTCATAGGGGACATCAGTCCTGGAGCCATCGGCACCAGGCTCATGCATAAGTAGGTTGGGAGTAGTTCTTGGTGTAAACTTACCTGTGCAGACCATGCTGCAACTTCCAAGACTGGAAGGAACTATTTTTCTAGGGACTACTTGATCTCTAGGGTGTGACCGGTGGAGGAATACATATTTCTGGGGGAAGAATACATACCTGGAACTACTTGAAAGGCTATTTAAGCCACACCCAAGCAGCAGACCACGCTTCGCGTTGTTCTGCACTTAGCAGCCGGACGCTCACCGTCCCTGCTCCTGCCTTGGTCCTCCATCACGCCTGCCAGAATCCTGGAAACACCTAAAGAAGAAAAGGGAAGAGAACAGGTGAAAACAAGAACCTTACCTGATACATCTGCACTCCGGATTTCTGCACGCCGACGATCCTGCAAAGAAGGCAAACATTTTAAACGCGCATCGCGTCGCGCGCAGCACGCTGCATTTCACTCACCTGCACGTGGCGTTTTCGAGTCCTGCGACGTTCATCCGGAGCTTCCACCGCCATCCAGCACCTATTGGAAGGAAGGAGAAAGAGAGGTGAGAAGGGAAACACGAATCTAAGTAGAACTTACCTGTGGTTCAATTCCCTCTCCGCCTTCGGGTTTGTGCCATACATTCGGCATCTCAGCACCCCGGCCACCTAAGGGGAAAAGAAACAGACATTGTATTAGTGAGAGCATGTGAGAACATTAGCAATACGCTCACTCAAGACTTACCCATTTGCAAGAGAGACACAGCAGCTCTTTTCGGGTCGGCGCCTTACCTCCGGCATTGCCGTACCCCAGCCCCTATGGGGAAAAAGACATTGGACATTAAAGGTGATACTTAAAACTGCAAAGGAATCTCTCATCGGAATTCTTATCAGAATTTGGCTTCATCCAATTCGCCTGCAGCCCGGAATCTTCTCCAGCACCTGCGAAAGAAAAGAACAGATGAGTGAATATAAACCCAAACTTGCCATAAACATTTGCGGTACGACGGGAAAGGACAAACTAGTTTAAACTCATCAATCCAGTGAAGTAACTGGAATCACAACGCGCCCCTGCATCAGAAGCAGGATGGAGAGCTCGTCATTTTGGTCCCTAAGGTGAGTCTTCGCAGGGAATCCCAAAAGGGCTTCACGGAGGGAGAGAAGGGAAGTGGGAGGTCGGAACATCACCCGCAGACTATTAACCCTTCCTTTTCACACACAGTGAGATATTCCTCCGAGCCAGAAAAGCCAGGTTGGGGAATCCAGTCCAGTCCATCTTCCGGGTCTTACGTATCTCTGCAGAAGAGGTCACAGCAGTCCCAGCCAGGCCCGCGCCTCAGTGGGAGCCAGGTGAGCGTTACACCAATCCGGACTGAATGGCATCCCCGTGGATACCAGGTGAGCGTTACAGCCTTGCAGCTATAGTTATTCTCTTGAAATGCTGGAGTTGGTCTAAAGCACAGATACATTGAAACAGGCATGGCTCAGCTAGTTAGAGTCTCTCTCTGAACAGCTGAGTTTTAGATACTTTTGCAAAGAAAATGAACGCATTTCCTGTGTAAGTAAAAGTAAAGTTCCTGGTTGATTTTTTTTTAGAGTTGGTTTGACAGGGCTTGTCAATTCAGAATCATGCCTGGTTTTGCTGAGGCACAGTGAGACACACAGGGCTTGGTAGGGCTTATTAATCACAATGGCTTTAATGAACAGATGGAATTAGCGTCAAAGCCACAATTTTTACAGGTAAAAAAGGGTTTCTTTTCAATGGAGATTTTGGCTTTTGCAGAAAAGCCACGCTGTTTTTTTCCACTTTCTTCCTTTTGTTTATGTCGGAACACACTGGCAATCTCCTTCAATGTGCCCCCTTTGTTCCATCCTGCCCGATCTGTGCTTGGCAGGACGGTGCAGCCATTTTCGTTGTTGCAAAACGCAGTTGAGCCATGGCGCTCACAGGGGGCAGCGCAACCATTTTGGGGTTTCTGCGCAACTGCAGCTTGGTGATGTGGGAAATGCTGTTGAGTGGGTCAATATATCCGACAGCATCTCAAAAGGTCTTAGAATTCAGCTACGCCCCACTCTTTGTAGAGAGAGTAAGGAGTTTGTAATTAAGTGGGAGGCAATACTCATTAAATGTTCACTTGATCTCATCCTTTTAACGATCCAACAATTGGCGGCTAATCTAAAAATCACTTGCGATTGAGATCCAAGACATAGAAAAAGAATTAACAGCAACGATCAGCAAAGAGGAGGTGGATGTAATACTGGTGGACATCAATACCAAATTGGCAAGCTATAAGACTGAGATTGAAGCTAAGAAAATTATAAAGTTTAGAAGGGACACCTACGACTACCTCAATGAAGAAGCGTACACTTGGATGGAGAAGTATGGTCCACCAATAAGGAGACCTGGACAAAATAACTCAAGTAACAACTCGAGCTCAGAATCAGAGACAACTGTTGGTTGGTCACACGGATCCCCCAAGTAGAGAGTCAACCTGGAACCATCAGATGGCCAAGAGGAGTAACAACAACAGTATCATCAGCAGGAGTGTCTTTCTTAGAGAAGGGGGAAGAGGAAGACCACGAAAAGGTCGAATGACGAGACAAATGCAGAGAAAAACCTAGTTATTAACTTGTCATCTGGGATGTATGTCTGGCCCCTCTTATAAAAGGAGGCTGCGAAAGAACTAGCCCCATTCATCACATCTGTCATTAACGCCTCTTTCAAATCTAGTACAGTACCTAATAATCTGAAAGACGCCTGGGTACTCCCTCTTCTAAAAAAAAAAAAAAGAAAAACATCACTAGACCCCAACAACCCATCTAACTACAGAACGGTTCCATTCCTGTTAAAAATACTGGACCGAGCAGCCTATCTGCAGATACAGAAATACCTTGAATCTAATAACTTGCTAGGCCTGAAACAATCAGTATTTAGACCCAGGCATGGGACAGAAACTGCGCTAATCGACCTGAAGACCGGAAGACTCAAATCCAGACATTGAAAGGCAAGGGAAAAGTGGCCCTGCTGCTTCTACTCGATTTATCAGCGGCATTTGATTTGGTGAACCATAAAATCCTACGTAAACACCTTTCAACTGCTGCACATTTCTCGGACCAAGCAAACTCCTTGATTGAGTCCTTCCTAAAAAACAGATCTATGAGGGTCTTTGCACCTTCTGCCTCTGCGATTCCCACCCCAGTTACTTGCGGGGTACCACAGGGGTCTTGTGTGTCCCCTACTCTCTACAATGTGTTTACTAAGCCCCTTTTTGAATACTTGACTATCTGGGCGTCACCTACACAAATTATACGGATGACATTCAGATACTCATCCCCATCACTGGTGACTACATTGTAGACAGTAAGACTATCAATGCCATTTACCTATTATACAAGCTTGAATGGCAAAGCATGGGCTCTGTCTTAACGATGAAAAGACAGAGTTGCTTCTCCTAGGGTCCACAGCTAATTTGAACAAACTGGGAGGGTTAATTTCCTCATTCAAAATCAATGGTAACATAATTAAAGTCACAAATATTGTGAAAACACTAGGAATCTCCATTGATTCCGCACTAACATTAACTAGACAAACCAATGCCATGGCTTCCTCCACTGCTCATTCCTGCAAGCTCATTACAGCCTGCCGTCCGTACCCGACGACTACCAACTGCATCACAATAGCCAGAGCCTTAGTCCTATCCAAGCTCGACTATTGCAATGCGCTTTATCTTGGCACCTCACAACAGAACCTCACCAAAATGCAAGTTATGCAAAATAATGCTATCAGAGCAGCATTGACTATCCAAAGGAAACAACACATCACTGCAACTAGACAATCTATAAATTGGCTTAAAATTCAACAAAGAATTGCCTTCAAGACATTGACCCTCACCCACAAGTGCCTATCCAACCAAACCCCCATCTATCTATCCAACACCATCTCCCGACATACAACAACAAGGCCCACCAGAACAGCGCAGACACACTGTGTTAACATCACACGATTCAAACAACGTGCAGGTGGGGTTAGCTTCCCAGTCCTCGCGGCTAAGAAATGGAACGCACTTCGACTATCTCTAAGAGAGGAACCTTTGTACCTCCTATTCCAGAACAAGGTCAAAGTCTGGCTCCATGAGCAAGACCTCAATCCAGTTCTATAAAGAGACAGGCCACTGGGATGAATGCTATACTTAACCCTGTACCATTTCTTGATGCCTGATGTATATCTGTACATTTTCTGTATGTAAAGACCTTCATATATCATTATTGTTTATCATGCATTGTATTCTTGTCGAACTTTGTAAGCATAGCGCCCAGATGCCTCTGGGCTTGGTGCGCTTTACAAATAAATAAACTAAACTAAAATAAAATAAAATAGGAGCTTGACTGAAAAAGAAAAAGAAACCTTGCAGCAGGGATTAAGTTTTGTCCCTACGTATAGCAGTACACTATTATTTTTTTAAATTTGTTTATTCATAAATCAACACAGAGGAGAGCTTATACATTTACATTGCTTATAGCTTCTCAGAACATATAAGGCACAGAGTCCCCTCCTCCCACCCCATGCTTTTCTCGGTGGGCACTGTTCTTGGGCCTCATTCGGCCTGGTCTGGTGGCAGCGACTGATCGTCCATAGAGTGAAAGGCTCTCGCAATCAGGCGTGGTTTATATGTCAGGGCCGGATAGTTCGGATCATCGTCCAGCACCGTTGCCCAAATGTCCATAAATCGGTGAAGCGATCCCGCTTTAGCTGCCGTAACCTTCTTGGCTATCAGAATGTCCCAGAGTTTGACCCAGCAGAGGGTCATCAAGGGCCCTTCCGCGGACTTCCAAGTGCGGGCAACTGTGATTTTAGCTGCCAGGAAGAATTGAGATACAAGGGTTGCTCTCCTCCCTGATCTCGGGTATGAGTCTGGCAGCGGGATCCCTAGGAGGGCTTGCTCGGGCGTTAGCGGAATAGGCACCTGGATGACATCTTTTACAGTGGCTAGGCAGTGGGTCCAGAACTCCTTTACTCGGGGGCAGGTCCACCACATATGGAAGTAGGATCCTGGGAGGCCGCAGAGACGCCAGCAGTGAGGGTCTAGGGCCTGTTGAAAGTGATGGAGGCATAGTGTAACGCTCACCTGACTCCCACGGAGGCGCTGGCCTGGTTTGCGCTGCTGTGACCTCTTCTAAGGTGATGCGCAGGGTTCGGAAGACGGACTGGACCGGGCCCCCAAATCTGGCTTGTCTGGCTCGCAGAAGTATCCTTCTGTAGGCGAAAATAGGGGATTAACTGTCTGCGGGGTAATGCAATCAGCCTCCCACTTTCCCCTCTCACCCTCCTCGAAACCCTTCTGTGATTCCTCATAGCGTCTCACCTTAGGGTCTGGAAGGACGAGCTCTCCATCCTGCTTCTGATGCAGGGGCGCGTTGGTATCCAGTTACTTCACTGGATTTTCGGATTGGTGAGAACCAAACTTGTTTGGCTTCCAGGTAAGTTTTTTTGATAAGAGGTTCCCCTTGTGTCCATGCATTAATGTACTAATGCTAGTGTCTTTTTCCCCATAGGGGCCGGGGTACGGAATGCCGGGGAACAGGCACCGACCCGAGATGAGAGGTGAAATCCTTGTAGAAATCAGGTAAGTCTTTAATGAGCGTTTTTTTGGTAATGTTTTTTCATTCGCTCATTAACGCTGATGTCTCTTTTTCCCCTTAGGGGCAGGGTCCGGAAATGCCAGGATGCGGCGCGGACCCGAAATGAAGAGGGAATGAATCAACAGGTAAGTCTTAACATGGAGATTTAGCTTTCCTTATTCCCTTCTCTCTCTCACCTTTTGTTCTGGTCTTTTTCTCCCTAGGCGCTGGGGCGTGACTGCGAATCCGGATGATCGCTGCTGAACATGGAGGCGCCCTGTAAAGGTGAGTGGAATGCGGCGCTGCAGCGATCGACGCAATGAGCTTTTAAATAAAAGTCTTCCTTTTCAGGATTGTCGGCGAGATGTCTCCGGGATGCGGATTTAGCAGGTAAGGACTTTTCCTTCTTCTGTTCTCTTCTTCTCTTCCTTTGCAGGTGATCCAGGATGCTGGCAGGCGTGGCAGAAGTCAGGATGCAGGAGCAGACACGGTGAGCGTCCAGCTGCTAGATGCAGAACAACGCGAAGCACGTGTGGCTGTTCGGGTGGGGTTTAAATAGCCTTGGAAGAAGTTCCAGGTATGTATCCTTCCTCCAATCAGGTATGTATCCTTCCCCGACCACGCCCGGATGGTAAATTAGTCCCACAGGTAAAGTAGTTCCTTTCAGGCCTCAAGGAGGCCGGGATCCTGCAGCATGGTCTGCATCAGGTAAGTGCACCCAAGCACTTCCATAATGAGCCTGGTGCCTATGGCGCCAGGACTGATGTCTTTTATGAGCCTGGTGCCATAGGCGCCAGGACACTGTCCAAAGGGCCCCTATATGGGGTTGCTGGGTCCTTCCTTGGGGACTGGATGTCCGCTTTCGGGATGCAGGGCTTGAACCGGCTCCCCGGGAGCGGGCATCATGACACATTAGGGGGGGAAGGGGGGCAATACCAGTGCAGAAGCAGTTTGTGGGCGCACTCCCGGTTGGTGATGCAGCGGGATGCTGTGCGCGTTCTGGTCCAGATGTCCACCCACATGTGGTCTTCTATAGCGTGCCCAAGGTCCATCTCCCATTGAGACATATAGGAGGGCTTGGAATGAAAAGAGTCATCTTGTAGCAGTCTATAGAGGGCCGAGATCTTTCCCCGAGCCGGTAGGTCATTCACTGTTAGCTCAAGTGGATTAAGGGGTCTTGTGGCCGCCGCTCGGGTCTTGGGGTGGGAGCACCAGTGCCCGAGTTGGGCATAGGTGTATCTATCTGTCGCCGCTAGCTGGAATGTCGTTTTACAGCGTTTGAAGGTTAGGGGGGAGTCCCCATCAAAGAGTTGCCCCAGCGTTTCAAGGCCTCCTGCGACCCAGTTCCGAAAGTTCCTTGGATGGGCTCCGGGGGAGAAGGCTGGGTTGAGGAAGATTGGAGAGAGTGCACTCAGGTCTCCTGGAACACCACAGTGTCTGCGGGCCCACTCCAAAGACTTTATCGATTGTTTTGTGGCAGTCAGTATTCCCGGACAGCTCCGGCGCAAGGCAGTGGGGAGAAAGGGGAGGAAGCTAAGGGGGAGGGCGAGGCACGATTGCTCAATCTCCACCCATATGTGCTGACATTTTGATATTTACGGAGGTCTGGCACTCCCAGTCCACCCAGTCTCGTGAAGGACATCATCGATCTTCGCGGGATGAGTGCTTTCTTCCCCTTCCAGATGAAGTCAACCATCTTTCTATGGAGCCGCTGTAGGGGCGGGGCGGGGGGGCGTAATTAAGGTTGGGAGGGAGGCGCAGGCATAAAGAAAGCGAGGGAGTAGGTTCATTTTGCATGTCGTGATGTGGCCTAACAGGGAGATTTCTTGCGACTGCCAGCGGGTCAGGTCCTTTTCCAGTTCCTCAAAGAGTGGCGGAAAATTAGACTGATAGACTTTCGTTGAATGAGCGGGGATATGGACCCCCATGTATGGGATCGATTGGGTGCTCCATTGACACAGGCCTCTCTCCTCTAAGGCCTCTTGTTGGGCTGGAGTCAGGCCCACTCCGAGTGCCGCTGACTTTTGGAAGTTAATGCCATCCCGAAGACGTGGATTTCAGTCAGGGCCGCCCTCATGGACCCTTCGATGTTTGTGATGGTGAACAGAACGTCGTCTGCGTAGAGGGCAACTTTAGGTTGTGCGGAGCTGATCTTCAGGCCACTGATCCGGGGGTTTTTGCGAACTCGCTGAGCCAGTGGCTCCATGGCCAGAGCAAAGAACATCAGGGACAATGGGCATTCCCGTCACTTCTCGCATGTGAGAGGGATTGAGTCCGATAGGCGGCCATTGACTCTCAGCCTGGTCTTGCGGGCCTGATAGTACGTGAGGATCATTTTCCGAAAGGTCGGGCCAAAGCTGAAAGCCTCTCGAGTGAGGCGCAGGTAAGGCCAGTCCACCTTGTCGAAGGCTTTGGTTGCATCTAACGCCAGTAGGGCCAGTTGTTGGGAGTCCCGATTGGTGATCTCTATTAGGTCCAGTGCCCTGCGGATGTTGTCTCTTGTCGACCTGTGATTTATAAACCCTGTTGGATCCGGGTCTATGATGCTCGGAAGGATAGGTGCGAGACGATTGGCCAAGATCTTAGAGTATAGACTGGCATCCAAATTCAAAAGAGAAATGGGTATATACGAACTGATTTCTTGGGGATCCTTCCCAGGCTTGGGGATGAAGACAAGACTGATGGATTCCTGCATCGTTGGGGTGACCGTTCCAGTGGCCACGAATGAGTTGAAGAGGCGGGCCAGGGCGGCCACTAGTTGGGGTCGGAAGAGTTTGTAAAAGCGGGTGGAGAATCCATCTGGGCATGGGGCTCTAGATTTTAAGCTTTTGATGGCTACCTCCACTTTCTCGGTTGTAATAAGCGCTTCAAGTTCTTCCCTGGCCGCCGGAGTCAGATGCGGGAGGGCCGCCTCTTGGATGTATGAGCGCTGCTCGTCCGGGTCGCTCGGGGCCGCCGTCATTATTTCTGAGTGGTGGGCGGTCGCCAGGCATAGTTTCTCATGGTCCGCGTAGTGGATCACCCCCTGCGGGTCGCGAAGACCCAGGATGGAATTTCTACTCTTCTCCTTGGCCAGCTTGTTAACCAGCAGTTTGTTAGCCTTATTGTTATGGACATAATACCATTGCTTCGTTCTAGTTAGTAGATTCTCTGTGGCGTTGGCGTAGTGGGCTTTGAGCCTTTTCCTTGCCATTTGTAGGACCCTGTAGGATTTCGGGGCCCAACCCTTTCTTTTGTGGGTGGCTTCAGCTTCATGGACTTCGGCTTCCAGGACGGCACAGGTCGCTTGCTTTCTTTTGTGGAATGCGGCGCCTTGGGCGATCAGTTCTCCTCGGAGTACTGCTTTCATGGCGTCCCAGGTATTGGCCGGGGAAGTGTCCTCGTCAAGGTTTTCGGCAAAGAAATGTTTTATTGTTCGGGCGATTGAGTCTCTCACTGCCATGTCCCCCAGAATAGGGTCGTATAGGCTCCACTGGCGGCGAGGAGGGGGGTCCGGGTCATGGGACCGCAGGGTTAGTGTGACTGGGGCGTGGTCCGAGAGGATCCGGGGGCAGATTGCCACATCGTCCGTGTAGGTCAGGATCTGGGGGGAGGTCAGGAGCAGGTCGATCCTGGAGAAGGTGCGATGCACGTACGAGTAAAAGGTGAAATCCTTCTCATCCAGGGACAATACCCTCCAGGAGTCCACAATGTTCAGCGTGCAGAACAGGTGGAGCAGGCCAGTGGCCAACTTCAGATCTCTGGATGTAGGGGGTGGGATCTGTCCTTGAGGGGGCCCGAGACCCCGTTGAAGTCCCCTCCCATGACGAAATGCCCCTCAATGAATGGAAGGAGGGAGTCTTCTAGGTCTTGGTAGAAGCCTTCTTGGTGTTCGTTCGGAGCGTATGCCAAGATGAGGGTATAAAGTTGACCAAGGACGGTGCATTTGATTGCGATAAAGCGACCATCCTGACATCGCAGCGAGTCCAGGATCTGGGGCTTCAGATCTTTTGTGAATAGGATAGCGGTGCCTCCCTTCTTAGTTCCGTTGGAAGCGAAGAATTGTAACGGAAAGTCTGTTTCGCAGGCGAGAAAAGTCAGCTGGGATTAAATGTGTTTCTTGCAGGAAAGCGATCGAGGTCCCGTCGTTTTGTAGCCTTTGCAGAATGGATTCTCTCTTCAGGGGGGAAGAGGGGAGTTCAAGCCCCTAACATTCAAGGTGGTGAAGTTAAGTTTTAGATGCGGGGGCTGGTTCAAAAGATTTGCTTGCTGTGCAGGGAGTTGGGGGGGGGGGATTAGGTCAGCCATGGATGTGAGAGCATGGTTGTTTCAGGTTCTCCTGTGGTTGAGGGTTTTAGAACTAGTCTCCAACGGGAGATATGAGCATTCAACAACGGCCTCCAACGGGAGGTCCAAACTGCGACCAGGGGGGCCGATTTTGAACTATCGGCGTGGCCCCTGGGCACCCAGGCTGTCGTCCGACAAAGCCAACATGGTTGAAAGTCTCTCCAAGGGTAAAGTGGTGGCATCCGCCTTGGAGGAGGGTATGGACCGCATTGGGGTCCACGGCGAGCTTAAGAGATTTATATAGTTCCAGTGCTATGTGTCCTGTGCGGGCATCCTCGCACGTCATTTGGGTTTGCGATCCCTCTGCACTCTTGACCAGGGGGCCCGTTTCGGCTTTGGGGAGGTTGTGTTTGGAGCCGGGCTTGTTTGGCCCGGGAAGGATGGGTCTGAGATCCCAGGGGAGTCTGGACGAAGAATTGATGCTGCATCGTCAAGTTGGCTGATGGTGCGCGGGGTGCCTTTGTACAAGAATTGTAGTGCCATAGGAAAGAGCCACCGGTAGCGGATCTGCTGGTCACGGAGGAAGAGCGAAAGTGGGCGGAGCATTCTGCGCTTCTGGAGTGTTAGTGGGGAGAGGTCCTGGAAGATCTGTAGTGGGGCGCCTTGGAATGAAAGATCATCCTTTGAGCAGCCTATCGCTGCGATGGCCTTCTTGGTGGTGTAAAAGTGGACCCTTGTAATTACGTCCGGAGGGGGGGGGGGTCTGTATCCGTACCCCGGCGAGGGCGCAGTCTATCCAACAGGAGCTGGGCCTCATCCAAATCTGGCAAGAGAGACTGGAAGAAGGTGCTGACGTATTCAGGAGCTCCTTGTCTGAGATTGAAGAGGGCACCCCTCGGATGCGCAAGTTATTGCGGCGAGAGCGGTTTTCCATGTCTTCCTGTTTGCATTCGACAATTTCGGTTCTCTCCATTAATGACTGGACGGCGCGTTGTATCTCCGTTAGCGAGTTGTAGTGGTCCGTGGTCAAGTACTCGACCTCCCCCACCCTCTGCTCGATGCTACTGACCCTTTGCTCTGTTTGCTCTAGTTTGGCGGTGAGTTCCGTCATACAGGTTCTAAATTCTGATTTAATGTCACACATGAAGGCCTGGAGGTCCTCTTTGGTTGCGAGCGTC
Organism: Ambystoma mexicanum; assembly: GCF_040938575.1. Classification (NCBI taxonomy): domain Eukaryota; kingdom Metazoa; phylum Chordata; class Amphibia; order Caudata; family Ambystomatidae; genus Ambystoma; species Ambystoma mexicanum. Next base: position 383,190,712 of record NC_090929.1, on the reverse strand, counting down.
CCTTTGTCGTCGGTCGCCTTCTGGGGTGTAAGTTTAGGGGGGTCTGTTTTCTTTCCCTTCTCCGAGGCCTGCAGCATGGAAGAGATGTCAGCCGATTTGGGGAGCTTCAGTGCTTTGGTCATGGCTCTGGGGTGAGGGGGTGCCCTCCGGGGGGTTAGCCCCGTGTCCACGTCCTGCAGGAACTGAAGAGGCGGCAGCCGGGAAGGTGTGGGGATGGATAGGGCCAGGGCGTCCCAGGCGGTTGTGCAGGCGGGCCGAGCTTCCAGGCCCTCAGGGCGAGGGGAGTTTCGCCGTGGTGGAGCAGTCCAGCAGGGTAGGGTGGCTGTCCAGGGTGAAGGTGACGAATACAGGCACTCCCCGGCTGGAGAAGTAGTAGTCGTGGGCAGGGGCACCCCAGGAAGCCGGGGGAGATGTCACACTCTGTATTGGGGGTCAATAATTGGGGGACTCTGGAGCCCTCGCAGGGAGGGGCGCCAGAGGTGTTGCAGCGGGCACCAGAGCAGCTAGCGGGAAGACTGGTAGCAGGTAGCAGGGGGCCTGTGTGCCAACGGGGGAGAAAGAAGAGGGATCCCCAAGGCACTCCAGGCAGGGGTAGGTGGGGCTCGTCCCTTATATTGGAGGGCTACTGGGCTCACCTGAGTGATGTTGGGCTCACCTGAGTGATGTGTGTGACCCCCCTCTCAAGAGCCGGGGGCCACGCTGTAGGTGGAAGGCTGGGGTCCCCCCCTCAAGGAGGGCATTCAGCGGATGCTGGATTGCTGGCCCAGATGTCCGTGGGCAGGTGCGTTGCTGGCGAGGCCTGTCGGAGCTCCAGTCATGATCCAGTGGCGAGCTTCAGGCAGGAGGGAAGGGGGGCGCTTTTAACTCACCCCTTGCCGTGAGCGTTCCGGTGGTAGATGGGGGAGTCCGGGTCCTCCCCAGCAACAGTAAGCAGGTGGTGGGCAGGGGCGCCCTAGGAAGCTGAAGAAGGCGTTAGTGCAGGGCAGAAGTAGGCGTCAGCGGAGGATCCGTGAGGGCTGCTGGAATTCAGGTAGGGGCCGTTGAAGTGGCATGACTGAGTCACCCAGGGCAGGTCCAAGCTTCTGGTGTAGTGGCCACCAGAGGGGATTAGGCCCCTTTAGCAGATGTGGGCAGGACGCGGGCAGGGGCACCCCAGGTCGCCAGGGGAGAGGGGGGCCTTTGTGCAGGATGACCCTGCGTGGCGTTGTCGGGTCCAGGCAGGCCAGGCCACCGGAGCTCAGATCAGCGAGGGGTCGCCCCGCTGGGTCCAGTAGATGGTGTCCGAGCCCCAGGGGGCCCGAGGCCAGCAGACGTCGATGGAGCGTCCCGCTCCCAGAGGACAGCCCCAGGTGCGCCCGCTCCCCAGGCAATGGGCGATGGCGCTGTGTTGGCAGGTCCCCTCCCGCTCCCGGAGGCCGGCTCCAGGTGTACCCGCCCTCTCGGGTGAATGCGGCAGCGTTGTGCAGGCTCCGATCCAGGCAGAGAGCCGGGTCCCCACGGCGAGGAGCCGGGGCGCTCCGGTGCCGGTGAAAAGCGGCTTGTGGAGACGGGTCCTGTCAGAGGGCAGGCTGTGTGTCACACGGCGCCGGAGCGCGGCCTCAGTGGGGGCACCCCGCCACAGTGTGCAGGTCAGATCAAGCCTTGTAGGTGGGCACCCCACCACCCGATGCGGCTCAAGAGCTGGTGAGGGTTGCCAGCCGCCAGCCCAGGGAGAGCCCGGACTACAGACGTGGGCAACAGTTCTCCCTGCCGCGTTTTGGCAGTTCACAAGAGCGTTATGCTCTCAAAGTGCTGTCATCGGCGCCCCAGGACCTCCGAAGCCGGAATCTCGCCATTCCATATAAAAAACCCGACCGGAAGCGGACATAATAGGGCTTAGCCGCGGACCCATGCGGAGGCCATCAAAGGATCTGCCTCATCGCCGGCGCTCCAGGCCACGCCCCCTAGCAGTACACTATTTGACACAAAGGTAGAATTGTACCGATTTGTGAAGAAATTCAAACTAAATGTTTTTTCGATGAAGTAGGTGAACAAGCACAATCACAGATAGACGATACACTGTTTAAAGAATTTAAAAATAAAATGTACCCCCTACCAGCGTTCCATCCTTTGAAATCTTCCATAAGCAGGTCATAAAGGATCTGGAATCAGTCAGTTTTAAACATTCAGGATGCAAGAATTTAAAACCTCATGAATTGGCACTCATTAAAGACCTATACAGCGATGAAAGCATAACAATTAGACCCGCTGACAAGTGTGGGGCATTAGTGATTCTTGATATGACAGACTATGATGATGAATCAATAGGCAATTGAGAGACATTAACACATAAGCAACACTGGACATGGGCCCAACCGTTTCCATCAAACAAAATCTGTAAGAACTATTAGGTAAAGCCGAAGACCTGGGGTGGATCACCCATAACACACGCAGATTCTTAATGAATGATCACCCACGGATACCAAATTTTTACACTTTGACACAAGGACCCACGTAACCCACCATGGAGACCAATAGTAGCAGGCATCAATAGCCTACTACAGCCATTGGGGGAAATGTATTGATTTTCTTCAATCGCTGGTCCAAAACACCAGCACATTTATTAAGGACAAAACTCATTTTTTGAAATATCTAAACAGAATACACTACAATCGAGGCCATATTTTATTTACAGTAAATGTCAGAAGTCTTTACACCTCGATACCTCACAACTTGGGCACCGAAGCGGTAGAATGGTTACTACTTAAAGAAGGAGACATCCCGGCACAAAAATAATTTATTCTGACACTGCTTCAATTTATAGCAGAAAACTCCTATTTCAAGTATAAAGATCAGTTTTATCTACAGGTACAGGTAGCTGGAACCTCCATGGGGGCCACCATGGCACCTGCATATGCGAACAACTTTATGCATAAATTTGAAACAACATGTGTTAATGCATCCAGTATGGCAATGATATGTGGGACTTTGGATCAGGTACATTGACGATATTTGCGGCATATGTACCGGCACAGAGAATGAACTTGAAGATTTCTTTGTGTATCTCAACACAGTGGATCAGCAAATTCAATTTACCCATGAGTATTCTAAGGAGATGATTCACTTCTTGGATGTGAAAATTGCTTCAACAGTGAATGGATACAAAACTAATATCTACCGCAAGGAGACTGATAGGAATAATCTCCTACATAGGCTCAGTTTTCATCAGCAAAGTCTGATCAAAAAAGTACTGTATAGCCAGATGCTGTGGGTTAAACGCATCGTCGGCGACCTGAAGATTATGCACATGAATTGACAGAGATGGGGAATAAATTCATCAGCCGTGGATACAAGACAGAGGAGGTCAAGATGGCTGCCACCCGAATAGAAAGCAAAAGAAAGGAGGATTTGATGATCAAAGAAAAAGAAAAGGCAGAGTCACCATTAGTGTTTGAATCCAAGTACTCTACGCAGAGTAGTAGGATCAAAAATATAATCAAGAAAAATTGGAGGATATGGACATGTGATCAGTGAGTGAAACATCTCTTCAAATAACTCCCCACATTTGCATATAAAAAAGGAGCAAGAATTTTAGAAACAGATTGGTTAAAACAAGGTCAACTAAACATGGGGCAGGTACATTACGTAAAGGAACGTTGTCGTGTTTACATTGCAGCAACTGCGATTATGTGCAGAAAGGAGAAACCATTAATCATCTGCATGCTGGAAAAACATTAAATTGAGAGACTATGCGACATGTGACACACAAAGTATCATATAATCTAAGTGCCGATGTGGTTTGTATTATATTGGCTATATATAGCCTTGTGCTGGGGAGTTTTTGATGGTCAGGAACAAATGAACTTTTACAATTACTGTACGCATTGAGCCCACGTAGCCTGATGGTCACCATGGATACACACTACACACTTAATGAGACCTTATCTCGCGCTCCCGATGCCATGGGAGGGTGGGTCGCAACATTATAAACATTCCGCCGCGATGCGCGCCCACGCGGGTAGTATCATTGGCGGTGAGAAACGACAAGCTGTCTTTGGTAAGCACTATGTAACTGTGCATTATTATTTATCCGCACACAGGAGATGAGATGTCTAACATAGATGCATCTCATTCATTTAACCCCACACCCTACGGAGCGATTACGATGAGATTGAACAGTTCAACTAAGGTAACACATCAAGAGAGGGCGGAGTAAATGCTAGTGCAGATGGCATAGATATCAACTGAAACTCCATGTGTGTATGTTCTTGACAAACAGCGAGAAGGCTCTTAAAATAAGGTATGATTATTTGCATTTACATACTGGTATCATAAAATGTATTGCTCTAACAAAGAGACACTGATGAGAGACTAATGGCAACCACTGTGGTATTTGGTTTTTTTGGTATTATGAAACATGGCTGAAATTGCTAAGTACACAATACCTTAATGGTATACCATTTGTTTATTGAATATGTGTGGCTTTGATGTAACTATAGCCCTGAAGATGGAGTGACCCTCTGAAATGCATTGGCTTAAAGCCACATTCTTCGATTTAGAAAACTGTCTGCCATAAAGTAGCCAATATCCACATTGGCTTAAATACTTGGAATAAAGTGTCCTTTAAGGAACTTGTTTTGCAGTAGCATGTATAATCCTTTCTTAAAGATACTACAGTGGATTACGAGATAAACGCATTAAATGACAAGAAAAAGAATATTGCGAAAAGAAACAATATGAACTATTAGCTCAATTGTCTGAGCACTGTGAGAGCATTGGGCACTACTGGATGGTTTCACCTAGTTTTGTCAGTTAAATCACTTTAACACTCTTATAGCTTTGGCAATGCTGGTTCATATCCTCCACATTACACTCTCCCAACCTCTCCTTAGACAACACAATGTTCTCTTGGCTTTTACGGAATAAGCGTATAACACTTTCCTTCCTTTTACTTCCCAACAATGCCGGCATCAAAGATTCTGTCTTATTGTAAAAGAATGGTTCGCTTGCAAGCTGTCTTTCTACAGCAAAGCTGTTTAACAATGTGTTGCCACTAAGTTGCTGTTCGCGTGCGAGTTACTTTTTGCTTGCAAATGTGTTCAACAATGCCTCATTTACTCGCGTTTGCGTGCAAGACCACTCAGTGTTTCTTACATCAGTGAAACTCATTGGTGCTCGTCTTTCAGGTGTACGCAAACCTTCCTGCACTCTTCTGCCTTTGGGGTCTTCAGCCTGCCCCGTGGACACTGCAGCATTCCTGCAATGCCTGAGGTAACGATCACTCCTCGCAGGGATTAGTGAGATGGCTCTCTTTAGCCCAGCTTCCCACTGCACCGACTCTGCATAGCCGAGCTCCCGCTCCAGCGCCACTCACAGGACCCGACCAAACCCAACCAGCACAGGGGTCAGCGGCCTGGTGCACCTTTCATCACAGAACAGTGTTTCACAGCTCTCTCATCAGCCGCTTCCTCACCAGCTCCTTCCTTCCTGCTAGGTGACGAAGTCTTTTATATCCGTTAAGAGTGATAAGTGATCTCAGGTGTGGGTCATTAATTACAATTGCCTGACTGTGGCCAAAGCTATTAGGTGGACTTGCTTTGTTGTTCCACCTGCATACCTCTTTAGTCCTCTTCTTCGTATCAGTACCAGAGTGGTGTTGCATGTATGAATGTATATGGGAAAAAAGAAGTCTGACCTACAATACCCTGCAAAGGTCTGGGGGATTGATGGAACATCTTGCAAGCGAAATGGGGGATACTGCGTCCAACCCAACAATACCTCATCCCCACTTGCCAAGTCTCCTTCACCCAGTTGATCCTCCCTCGCATATCTACCCCCAGGGTCAGGATCCAAAATCAATGGCCTTTCCCTGGCCCGCTGGGTGGAGGATATATGGGGAAATGAGGGAAGGATGCCCTCAGATTCCTCACAATGCTGAAAGAACCCACACAGGGGGACATTTAATGCTCCCAGAGGTTTCAATATAAACATGCATGAATCTATGCCTCCACGTAAAGGCTGCTGAAAAGCCAAACACGTAAAGTGAAACAATTTATCAGAGCAACTTTTCCTAGTAAAAAGACAAAGGCTCTGCCAACTTAACATCCAGAAAGAGGGAAAACAGCACTATAATTAGGGCGATGAGACCGTTTTCGGTATCAAAACAAAGAAAACATACAAAAACTAAACCGAACTAAAACAATTTTATAAAAAATTGAGATAGTGCTTGTGTGACTTCAGATACCTCTTGGAATTCACAGAGGAAAGATCTCTCGTATTCCCCTCTGCATTTCTTCTCCATCCTTTCCTCAATCATCTTGTGCAGGATGGTGGTTACTGCATCTGAACTGACTCTCTCCAGCAGGTTCAGTCTGTGTCTGAATACAAACATGACAAATTCAACATTTACAGATGCATTCAATGATAGATCCATATCCAACAGCTCTCAGTAATAGCGCCAATAGTTTAGGCACAGCTTCCGTCAACCAATAGTGCTTCCAACAATAATCAGTGACAACTACTCCCCCACAATAGCTCAACATTCGCCCCACATCCAATATGAATCGTCAACCCACTGCTCACCCTCCATGGCTCAGTAACTGCGCCTCAGCCACAAATGCAAACATGCACCCCACCCAGCAAGGCTCAGCACCACGTTCCTTGGCTGCGATAGCCTCAGCAAACTACTCCTCATTTCCCATGGCTCACCAACTACCATCTCTACCATCACATATCAGCAATCCAATCATAATCCACTATGATCAAGCAAGAGTGGGTTTGGTATAGCAGTACCATGGTTTCGAAACAGTGGCTGCATTGGTTTTATTTCAAGAACAAGTCATTCATTTTGTACCAGTTTACCAACTGTCATCTCTCCTTGTCCGTCATTGAACTGATTTAATTAAAAAGGGATTCATGGGCTGCAGGTTGGAAATGAAAACCGTGTTTTATCCAATTGTTTATACTGCTGGGTCACCATTGGAGAGCACCATTGTTCTGGAAACCAGCAAAGTGTCAATTGCATTTTTGATATCCATTGATTTTTTATTGCAAAGTACTATTATCCTGGTAGCCTCATAAGTGTCGGGAGGACTGTATTTGCATCAATTCATATAGACAAGTATGATTGGCCACATTCAACACCTTAAAGAAAGTTTCCTGTATCAAAAACAGAAACTTTGACTGATATTGACATGGCAGCAAACAAAAAGGTGCTATTAGTCCACTCCATAAAAAGAATGTTACTCTAACACGGCATACTAAACAAGCTCAACTTTCTTTTTAAACTGCTGAATTGGGGTAACTTCTTAAAATATTGTTAATGGTGCTTTGTATAATGTGATGGTGCCACACTTATTTAAAACACTGCAGCAACTGTTTGCCATTAAGTCCTCTGCATTAAACTCCAAAAGCGATATTTATCCTACCATCTTTATGTTTCTCTGGCACCAACTTTCTGTGTTTTAAGCGCTTCGCTAAACAGAGAGCTGCTGGCCGATCCCTTTCTTCAGCAGGCTCCCTCCGATGGAACAGCCTCTCCCTTCCTCTTTGTCTTGAGCCGGATCGCCTCAAAATCCGGAAACTCCTCAAGACCTTCCTATTCACCTCCTCCTTCCCTTCCTCCCACCTCCGCTAAATCCCACATGCCACAGTAGCCGAGATTGGTGACCAGGGCCCTTATGTGTCCTCCCATGTCCTGGCCTCCCACACCAAATCGCCTATAGCATCCTCCCCTCCCAGCACTTTGCCTTGGAACCCACTGGCCTATGTCACCACAGGTCTGCACTTATTTTTTGGCGGCTGACCACTTCACCTAGGCACTTACAGCTGCTCACTCCCCAGCACTTCCCTCGTGATACACCTAGCACTTACCCCCCACTCCCTCATCCTTTCTCTTTCTCTCTCTCTCTCTCTCTCTCTCTCTCTCTCTCTCTCTGGACTTGCACATTCTGAATGCTCACAAGGCCTAGTAGGTAAGCTCTACCTTTCATTGTTATATTTGTTTTTCATTCCTATGTTCCCTCCCTGTTGCCCTGTGGGCGCTTGAAAACACAAATTACTTGCTGTATAAAGCACCTTACAAATGCACAACAAAATAAATAAATTAATTAACCCAATGAGAACCCTCATCAAAGCATGATTAAGGCATACTCTACTGCCTTGGGAGTCTGCCACAATCTACGTGAAAAACAGGAATATCAGTACCATGGCTTTGAAACCATGTTGGGATTGGTTTTGCTTTGCTTCAAGACATCATTTGTTTTAGGTATCCTATCTTTGTGGCCGCCTCTTTGTGCTCCCACTTATGTGCCTTGTGACAACATCTAAACACAAAGCATGGAAACAAATGGCCTCAACCACGTTCAAACAACTTGCAGTTGCCCCTTTAGCCCTCACCCCATCGACAACTGATCGGCTCAACTCCTACTTGCACTTCATCACTCAATGCATCAAATCGTTTGGTCCTCTCCAAAAAGGCTGATCTAGGACTGCTTCCAAACAATGAACCAGACTCTTTCAAAAACACATTTCGAAATCTTGAGACAGTCGGTCACAATCAAGACCTTGTTAGCAAAAAAGTAGGAACAGAGGCACGTACTAGCAGCCAAAAGAATATTTTTGCTGCTAACACGGAATTCTATTCCACCACAGTAAAATAGGCAATTCATCACCCTCAAGAGCTAGCTACAACTGGTGCAGTCCTTCCTCTCGCCTATCGGCAATGCTTCCACTATCCTGCAGGCGCACTACCGACATGGCCCAAAACTCTACCATTTCACTTTCACACAAGTACAGATCTCAGATGATGCCACATAGATGATGCTCAAAGCACTGCGACTAGCTCGAAAACGTAGGCGATCCTTGACCTCATCCATTGCAGTCATCCATGCCAACATTCTGGCCATCCCTTTATTCAAATTAATCAGTAACTCACTCTCAACCGGTTTGGTTCCCAGCACATTGAAATATGCCTTGATCACACAAAAACCCGCAAAAATCTCCATAAATCCAACACACTTCTGACTCGTCCCCACCCAGGGCAGCAGAAATCCGAGAATAGCCTCTGCCCAGCTTCAAAAATGTGTTGAAGAGAACTTCCTCCTTTATGACGTCCATACAGTAAAGAATCTGTTCTGGTCTTTCTGGAACTGCTAGCTCGCGCCTCCAGGAACGTGCCCCCGACTGAGCCTCCTCAACCTCTCTGCAGCCTTCAACACGGTCGATTACACCATTCTGCTGGTGAAATTTCAATCAATTACAGCAGTCTCTCTCTGTCCATGCGGATAGAAAGCAGAGCATGAGCACGTGAGGTACAGGGCAACAATTTGGTACACCCAGCAATCCAACTAAGGAGTTTTTCAAGGCACCTAACATCGACATCAAGCTACTTACGAACCTCTGAAAGTCTTCTCTTTCACTCCTACGTGCATGGCAAGCAGATTTACTTGTACATTTCAAGGGAAAAAGATCAATCTGACACTATATTCAAAACACTTTTTGACATTGACGCCTGAGCGAGGGCCAACTGTTTGGAACTAAGAAGACAAAACCGAAATCCTTGTAATGGGTCCTACTCACCACCTTCTTTAAAAACTAACCCACGTTACGACTAAAGAAACTCACTCTACTCAGGCCTTCATGTCTACCAAACCAACTTCAAGCAAAAGTACAGAATGCTGCCGGTCGTTTAACCGTCAGATACAAATAAAATAACACCCATTTTGCATAGGCCGTACTGTTTACACAACTTTTTAATACTTTATCATGACAAAAGTAAATATTTACTTAATTTATATTGTAAAATTGTCCTTCTCTAATTCAAGAACGGTCAGCTGTTCTGGCTCCACTATGGGTTGACTCCGTCTTGACAGAAGAAGACACATGGTGGTGTCGTCTGATTTCTGGGGGTAGTCACGGCTAAATTAATGGAAACGCCTTCATCAAAATCAATGCCAACGGGCTTCCATCAGCCTTGGAAGTCCGGCCGTCAGATGGGCCCGACCAATCACAGACGCTCCTCCAACAGGCAACGAACTCCATGGAAATCTGTTAAAGACTGTAACTTGCCAGACCACAGATTCACCACGAGTCACCATCTTTAAACCACAAGCTCATATCTTGCACTTTCGAAACTTCGGAAACAAATTTTTGAATATTCAAACGACTCTTTTTTGTAAAAATCATTTCTTTTGATTATACACAAGTAATAAAAAAATAAAAAATATACATATACTTAATTTATATATCTCGCTAAAGCGACTTTATATATAGTTACTCAAATTCAAAACTGGAAACGTTGCCAGAGTGTCAACCAATCATCAGCGCGATTAAGTCCCTAACGAAAACATTTGGGAATTCATGGACATCCATTGAAGTATTTTTTCTTTGATCTTTCTTTCCACCCATATAGAAGTGAGTGGAAAACGTAATTAGACAATTGCGACAACCTAAATGGACACCAGATATGCATCTTGTCCTCTTTGATTTAGTTTTATTATACACATTAATACAACACCCTCAAGTGATACAAATGGCAATCTTGAAATGGCTGAACACTAGATTAGCAAAATACATAAAATATTATGATTTTAATTCCTATAAAATAAAAACATTTTCTTTAATCAAACACTATTGTAATGCCATGGTATGGCTATGGGGACATTATTTGATTCAAAGCTCTTCAGGGGGCATTTTAAATAGCACATATTGGCTAAACATTAACAGCACAAGAATACTAATAACGGGGAAAAATGTCAAGTTGGACGCTAATAACCAGGCATGAAAATCCCCTCAATTCTTTACATAAACAATATAACATGTATTCTACACCAAAAATCTATACACATTTTGAGCCAGGGTTATAAAATACTGTAGTGGGGCTGCTTTATTGAGGATATTCACTAGACCTGTAGGTCTTTTTGCCAGGTTGAGATGTTTCAATCCCTGCAGTCACGTCCTTTTGGACGATGGCCATTTCTAATGAAGAACCTGGTCATAGTTCATTGGGAGGGTGGACTCACTCCCAGTCCTCACGATTAGCAGTGTATAGATTTGTTTTACTCACTAAAATTAGTAGACTGCTCCCCCCTCCCTAAAAAAAACCAAGGATTACCAAATACTGTACTTGAGGGGGTAATTTGGACAGATTGCTCTTTATTGCCCATAAAGGCTATATCGCAAATCTCTGCACCGTTTTAACACCAAATCATCTCAGGTGAATGGTCGATATAGCCCTATGAGAGGCTGTATCCTTTTGCCAGTAGGTAGCTCCTTGCCATTTAACAGCGGTTGAAGTGCCTGCACCTGCGCTCCCTATTCACAAAACCCATAGGTGCTTTGTTTTCAGGCACAGATTTACAGCAGCATATCAAAGCTAGAGTATTGGTGGACAAAAAGTTAGGAGATTCACCCAGAGTGGAGGGTCAAGAGGGCCAAAAGTGTTATTTTTTTCTATTTTAGCCATTTTAGAAAACCAGTTAAATGAAGGGAATGGATGAACGGATGGAGTAGATGGAACAGATGGAGTGGATGGAATAAATGATACAGATCGAACGGATGGAAAGAACGAGAGGATGGAACGGATGGAGTAGACAGAACGAATAGAGTGGACGGAACGGATGGAGTAGATGGAACAAATGGAGTAGGACGGATGAAGTTGATGGAGTGGATTGAACGGATGGAGTAGATTGAATGGATTGAGTAGACGGAAAGGATTGAGTAGACGGAACCGATTGAGTTGATCGAACGGATGAAGAACATGAAAGAGATGAAGTGGACGAACCGACAAAGTGGACAGAACGAACGAAGTAGACAGAACCGATGGAGCGGGTGGAACCGATGGAGCGGGTGGAACCGATGGAGCGGGTGGAACCGATGGAGCGGATGGAACCGAGGGAGCGGATGGAGCAGATGAGACGGATGGAACAGAGGGAGTGGATGGAACGGATGGAGTGTATAGAACGGATGGAATGGATGGAACAGATCGAGTTGATGGATCGGATGAAGGATATGGAAGCGATGAAGTGGCCGAACAGAGGAAGTAGATAGAACGGATGAAAAGTGGATGAAACGGATGAAAAGTGGATGAAACGGATGAAAAGTGGATGAAACGGATGAAAAGTGGATATGAAGTGGATGAAACGGATGAAGTGGATGGAACCAATGGAGTGGATGGAACCGATGGCAACGTATGGAATTGAACTTCCTGGGGCCCTAGTCTTCCTAAAGATTCCTAATGGGATGAACACAACATTTTAATATACTCAAATTGTCTGGCAATTAGACAACCCTGCCCCCTAGAGTATGCGGTATAGCTCTGAGTGGAATACCTACTTGTTGAGCTTGGACTTGATTTTCCAATCGCTCAGTGCAGCCAATAAGTGTTGCTGGAACTGGCTTCCTTTAACCCCTTAACTGCCAAGGTGCAGTGCCTAGCCCTTTTTTGGTGATTTCGGTATGTCGCCATTGTAACATTTTTGTTACATGTGATATCTCGGACAAATTTGGCCCCTTTCCTTCCCACATGTAGGCGGCCATAACGCCACCAAGGAATCCTAGTTTGCTGTATGGAGGGGAGAGAAAATAACCAAAAAGGGAGAATATTGTGTGTTTTTTCAGAAAATGCCAATAAAATGATGTACAAAGAAGCCTCTGGGTTTTTCCTTGAAAGAGCTAGGAACAAATGGTTTGCTGTGCTGAATTCACCATTTTTCAGGATTTCAAGAACAGGTTGAGTGGAAACCAAAACAACTTTTTATAAGGTTATCATCAGTTTTGTGAGTGGTAGGCGATTTTGCCCTTCTTTTCCAATAGGATATGTGTGGAGGGAATGGAAGAGGAGGGTAGGAAAGCTGAATGGGAATACAGAAAGGCATACATTTCTGAAAAGTAGATAAGATTCCAAGTTTTAAAAGGGGTGATTTGCGCATGTCATGCAACAACTATGTAGGGAAAATTCCCATCGTTAGGGGAAAAATTGGAAGAATGACAGATAAAAAAAAGGTATGTGCTGGACATGGTTGGACCTGTAAGGAGATGGCTTCTGTGAATATTGAGAAAAGCAATGCCCCGCTACATTCCCCCGACTCTTCCAGTTGGGAAATCACACATTTTTCGTAACAAAACAAGCATTAACACAAGCCAAAAATTGAGCCATGGTACACAGGATTTTTATGCAGACGGCCTAAACAGACATACTTGTGTAAATCAGGAAGAACAAAAAAATGTGGTGCGGAATGGCAAGCATACATTTTTTGAAAGAGCACAGGCAGACCTTTTGAAAGGTAGGTGACTTGTGCAAGATACAAAAGCATATAGTGCCTAAAGCAGCGACTAAATGTAGGTCACATTTGTGAAATGAAAGGGTTGTGTGACAAAGTGCAGCAGCAAATGTATGAAAACGTTATGAAAACCAAGAGAAGACAACAAATGTCCTACCTTCACGTGTTCCCACAGGTGTCCCGACGAAAACGGTACCTCACATGTGTGGGTGAACAAACCTGGGCGCAAAGGGAAAAGGCTAAACCACTGGTAACCCAAAGTTTCTGCAGAGCAGATTTTGCAGGAATTTTCTCTTGTGGACAACCTACAGATTTGGGCCTGGGGTGTCGCAGCCACGAGGAAAACAGGGAACCCCATGCAATTCTGAAAAGAAGACACTCGTGGGAATCCAGAGAGGTCTGACTTGCACCAATCACCCCAGAATGTATTACTCGCATGCCCCGGCAAAGTCAGAAATAACTAAGTTACTCACCGTAGTGACTATCTTACTCCTAGTCCGTAGTCCCCTTTCCACCATACTTGTGGGACATTCCGTCCTTCGGGACGGGACTGGATCACTTTTGTTAAAAAGCATCAACATTTGTATCGTCCTTTTATTTTTACGCGTGGCCACCGCACGTGGCCGTAACCCCGCCCTCCTGAGGTCTGCCCCGCGAATCGCCCTTCAGTCCTTTTCTATCGCCAGGTCTGAGACCAGTTAAGCAATAAATAAGGATACTTATTGGAGGGCACAGCGGGCGGGCGTATGGAGGAAAGGGGACTATGGACTAGGAGTAAGGTAGTCACTACGGTGAGTAACTTTGATATACTACTACGTCCCGTCCCCTTTCCTCCATACTTGTGGGAGATTCCCAAGCACACACCATAGGTAGTACGGGTGGATGGAAAACCCCTTTACTGGAATAAGTTCTGAAGACCAGCCTGGCCAAATTGGGCATCAGCACAGGAGCTCAGGTAAAGCCAATGGGGAGGCCCACAAAGCCGTATTGGCGATGGACTCCCAAGGGACATACTTTTGGAAGGCAACAGCAGTCGCTTTGTCACAGACTAGATGTGCATGGATGCTCTTCAGTGGTTGAAGGCCTTGAATGCTATTGGCTTCTGAAAAACATGAGGCAATCCAGTGGGGGATAGTTGCTTTGGAAGCTGGTTTCCCCTTCAGGTCTCCGAATGTGAGAAAGAGTTGAAAGGAGCTTCTGAGTTCACTCGTTCTATTGGGGTAAAACTTCAGGGCTCGTCTGATGTTCAAGTTGTGTAAAACTCTCTCGGCATCAGATGCCTAGTTAGGAAAGAAGACTGGTAAGGAGACCGAGTGGTTCAAATGAAAATTGGTAACCACCTTAGGCAGGAAGGAAAGATGAGTGCGAAACGGGTGAATGTTCCACGGAAAGAGCTTGAAGCTCACTTATACGCCTCGTCGATACTAGTGCGATCAGAAAGGCAACCTTCCAAGAAAGGTACTTAAGATCGGTAGTGGCCATGGGTTCAAATGGCTTATGGCATAAGAGATGAAGAGACCCGCAAAATGCCTTTTATGACTGGATTAGTCAATGAAAAGGAACAGCTGTCCATGGACAGGTAGGCCGCAATAGCGGATAAATAAGTTCTGTATAACAGAACATGGATGCCATAAACGGCCATATGAGACACAAAAGATAGAACGGTGTCGACCGAAGCTTGCCTAAGATAGAGTTATTTAGCTAAACACCAATGGCAAAAACAGAGCCATTTGCTCCTGTACTGAAGGCTTCTTGGCCGCTTGGATAATGCGCACATTGTCTTCGGACAGATCGAACTGTGTTAACAATCTGAATTTGGGCACCAAGCCACCAAGTTGAATGATTGTGGGGAAGGGTGCCACGTCTGGTGAATGCTCTGGTGCAGCAGGTCGGAAATCTGCAGCAATCTGATCGGGGGAAGTTCCGACAGATGCTGTAGTTCCGAAAACCAGAATCGGGCTGGCCACCAAGGAGCCTTG
Source organism: Ambystoma mexicanum (assembly GCF_040938575.1). Taxonomy (NCBI): domain Eukaryota; kingdom Metazoa; phylum Chordata; class Amphibia; order Caudata; family Ambystomatidae; genus Ambystoma; species Ambystoma mexicanum. Next base: position 383,175,474 of record NC_090929.1, on the reverse strand, counting down.
AACAGGAGAGTCCAGTTCGATGTGCTCCTGAGCTTGCAGAGCAACCGATGGATCAGAGGCAATGAAGGAAAAGCATAAGCTTTTATGCTGTCCCACGAGACCTCGAGGGCGTCGCCCAGGTAGGACGCTCTGAGCCGGTCTCTGGACGCATAAAGAGGCAGTTTCTTGTTTGAAAAAGTTGCAAAGAGGTCCAACTCTGGAGTACCCCATTGATTGAAAATGTTGGCAAGGACATTGCTGTTCATCTTCCACTCGTAACTGCTGTCGACTGGGTGAATCTGCAGTCACATTGATGTGACCCAGGATGTGTACAGCCTGAAGTCAAACATTGTGCTGAATGGCCCAGTCCCAAATTGTATGGCAAGATCCACAAGGAGAGAGGACTTGGTGCCACCCTGCTGGTTGATGTAAAACATTGCCACCGAATTGTCCGTTTTGAACACGACCTACACTACACTGTTGCTGTAAGGGAGGCATTCAAAATGGCTGTCGTGGTCTGCGGAGGTTGGGCCGCCATTTTGTCAACACCGGGGAAAACTGCGTCACAGGAGCAAGTGAGGCAATAGTCTCCTCAGGGGAGTCAGGGGCCTTGTGTGCCATCTTAGCCTTGAAACAAGGAACCTCAGCAGAGCTGGTACTAGCAGTTCTAGTGTGTTTACTCGACACATTAGGGATTGCCCCAGAATTAGCCTCTAGTGGGGGGGTCCTCGGTAGAGCCGGTACTGGAAGGCCGGTGGTGCGTGACCGCCTTCTCCTGCCCCCTCAACAGAACTGTTATCACCACAGCCGTGCACGTGGGAAGGCTGAGGGATATACCTTACAGCCAAGACCCTCGATAAGTGACCCTCAATTCTGTTGGTGTTCAATGTAGCCCCAAGAAGGGGAAGCTCAGGTTTAACCCCGGTACATATAGCCACCTCGAGAAGGGCCTCGAGATGAGACTCAGTACAGCTGGATCCAGATGCGGAAGCCTCAGGGCGAGCCCTGGTATCCAGAGCCACTGAAGAAATTGGCTCAACCTTAGCCCCAAACAGGGAACCTCGGAAGAAGATCCGGTTTTGGCAGACGAGCTCAGACCAAAAGGGAGTACTCGAAACTGGAATGTTCCCCTCCCATATAAGGATGTCATGTATGCGTCCTGAAGGTCCACTACACTGAGCCAGTCGCCCTTCCGAAGAGAGGACTTTATTTGGCAAGGCGTAATCATCTTGAATTTCTCTTGGGGAAGAGAAAGGTTGAACTGGGGATTGAGGATAGTGTGCAGGCCAGCCTGCTTGGGTTTGGGCACTGAACAGACGGGAGTAGAAGCCCTCCCTTTGTTCCGTGAGGGGAACAGGCTCCACCGCTCTGAGGTCTAGAAGTTTCTGTACCTCGGCTCTGAGGGAGGGTGACCTGATCTGCTGGAAGGGAGGGTTGAAGGATGGGATAGGGGGGAGGGGCAAGCGAAAGCCCCCCCGAGCGATGGACAAAACCCACTGCTCTTTGGTGATGGTCTGCTATGCCTCCAGATGAGTCCTCCCACCGGAGTCTCGTGCGACCGACCATTTGGATAACTTGTCGGCAGGGAGAATACCTGTCCCTGGAGAGGAGGCTGATAGGCGAGAGAAAAACCAACTACTTTGCTGTTGTTGCTTTCGACTGGGCCCGCCAACTGGAGGTTCAGTACGGTGATCCTGAAACCCCCTGAATCCAGAGAAGGACCGTGTCTGGGACCCTGACCTCTGTATATAAGGGGCCTTAGCTGGAGCGTTCGCCAGGACCGATAAAGATTTGGCGGTTTGGGTACTCGCTTTAGTCTTTGGGAGTTCCTCGTCTGCAGAAGAATGGAACAATTCCTTGCCATCAAAAGGAAGGTCCAGTACTTTGCCTTCAACTTCCTTTGAGAACTTTGTCGCATGGAGCCACGGCTGGCGGGAGAGGTCAACCCCGACCATAAGGCCTCGAGCATAGGTATCTACGTGGTATGCCGCAGCTTTCAGTAGATCCTGTGCCAACACTTTGGCACCCGACAAACCGGCTTTAAAGTCGTCTAGCCTATCCGCAGGAATACACTCCTGGAAATTGGCTAACTCTTTCTACAGCCTCAGATTGGCTGCTGCCAGAATGAGTTGGGTGTTAGCTTGACAAAGTTGGAGCGCCAAATTGGCAAAGACTTTCTTGCCTAAGGCGTCCCGGGAGGATAGCTCAGCGGCAACGTGCTCGCCTTGGAAGCAAGACGACACGGAGCGACACAGGTTCGATCCCCGGGTCCGCGCTTAGAAACCTCTGGGTATTAAGCGCGTTATAAATAACCTATCATATCAGAAGCGTATCCTCTTTGCAAAGGATTTGGGCCGCTGCCGTCAAAGATGCAGAGGCCGGCTTGGACTGGAGAGTGGCTTCTGCCACCACCGTTGACAAAGGGAACGGACAAACTGATAAGGCTATCTCCTCAGAGGCGTGGGGTTTGTACCGATCGTCAATCCTCTTGATGAGGTGTAGCCTGGTATGGGGTTTATCCCAGACCTTACGGGCCTCCGCCAAGACATCCTTCTGGAGGAACAGGCCGGTGCGCTCCTGAGGTGACAGGGTAAAGGCTCCAGAAAGCACCCCGTCCTGCGGAGGGGGGGGCCTCAGGTACTGGAATATCAAGCAGAGCCATCATATCCAGGACCCTGTCATGGAATGCTCGAACAGAGCGGGGTTGCTCATCGCCATCCTCATGCACTTGAGGCTCATCCAGGGAAGCAGGTACAGAAGACTGGTCCACAGCGCGTAGCGCCTCAGGTTTTAAGGTGTTATCCCGCTCTGCCGGTATCTTCTCTATAGGAGACAGCAGGGGCAGAGGAGGGAGTGGCGGAGGAGGTGGCACCACCGGGACCTGCGTAGAACAGCCGGGGCAGAAGGTGGGACAGGAGGTTCAGGGTACATTTCCCTGAAAAGACCCTTTAAATACACCCTTAAGGGGTCAGAGTGCCTGAGCGTCTGAAACTTCCAAAAAGCACATCCTCAGACAAAGGTTTTGGCGCTGGAGCAGGCAGAGGTCGCTCGTGAGGGGCATACCCCCATGAACGCAAAGAGGATGGTTCCCAGGAGGGCCCACCACCGGCCGGATCCACATAGAACAGTGGTGCGGAACCAGGAGGAAGCAAGACTTTATGAGGCAGCGGTGCCCGAGCACTCCAGTCGAATGAAGGGCAGAACGGGTTTTTGTTGTCCACATAACGTGGAAAAGGCTGCTCAGCCCCAAAAGAAATGCTCCCAGCACCAGACATCGTAAACGCTGGTGTAAGAGGTATCCAAAATGGTCTCCGTGGACCATATGGGTTGGGCCGCCATTTTGTGGACACCTAAGGAGAAATGCGTCACATGCAAAGATGATGCAATTGTCTCTTCAGGGGAGACAGGGGCCTTAAGTAACACTTTAGCCTTGAAACAAGGATCCTCGGCCGAGCCGGTGCTGGCAGGTCTTGGATGTTTACTGGACATCTTAGGAACTGCCCCAGAATTAGCTTCCAGTGGAGGAACCTCGGCAGAGCCGGTACTGGAAGTCCTGTGATCCGTGACCACCCTCTTTGCCCCCTCGACAGAACCAGTATCACCACGACCCTGAGCGTGGGACAGCTGAGGAACGTACCTCACCGACAAGACCTTCAAAGAGGATCCCTCGATTCTGTCAGTGCTGGATTTAGCCCCAAGAAGAGGGAACTCAGGTTTTAGCCCGGGACTGATAGCTCCATCAAGACGGGTCTCGAGCCGTGACTCGGCATGGAAAGCTCCAGAAATAGAGACCTCGGGGTGTACCCCGGTATCAGTGTGGAAAGCTCTATAAACAGAGACCTCAGGGCGAACCCCGCTATCCAGAGCCACAGAAGAACTGGGCTGCACTTTAGCACCCAAACTGTGAACCTTGGAACCGTGTCTGGTTTTCGCAGGTCCATTGCGGGAACCCTCAGAGACAACTCTGTTGTGCCTATTAGGCCCTTTGTGGGGCACCTCAGGGTAACCCCTGGTGACAGAGCTACTCGAGCCCTTCCCGGTCCTAGAAGACACTTGGAAGGAGTCCCCTGGCTGGGGCGCCCTAAAAAATAAAGAATTTACAGGGCGTTTCTTCTTTTATCGATGAAAAGCTGCAAAGGAGGAACGCGCTCGAAGACTTCCTCCCACCGAAGAAGACGACGGAGTGCCCAGACGGAGAGGGAATTGCAATAGAAGCATGAATCCCAGCGATGCTCCAGGCCTAGACACTCCAAGCAAAGAGAGTGGGGATCTGCCCTCGCGAAACGACATTCGCATGAAAAACAGGACACAAATCTCAGACGGTCCAGCATAGACGGGGGACTAGTTGACCGTGGAACCGGAACAGGAAAGGACAAAGGGAATAAAAAGAAAAACTCCTGGTGATGCTAGTGTGTCCAGCCCCGACCACGCGGTGAAAAGGATTGAAGGGCGATGCGTGGGCGGAGCTCAGGAGGGCAGGGTTACGGACACATGCGGTGGCCCCGTGTTAAAATAAAAGAAGGACAAAAATATAAATTGTTATGCTTTTTAACAAAAGTGCTCCGGTCCCGTCCCGAAGGACGGAATGTCCCACAAGTATGGAGGAAAGTGGACGGGACGTAGGACTATATAGGAAAAATACACCATTTTCAGACATTTCCCACCTGGAAACTACTGAAACACACGACCTACCTTCCCACATTCCCACAGGTGTCCGGATGAAAACAGTACCTCGCATGTGTGGTTGCACCGACCTGGGTGGAAAAGAAAAAGTGTCGACCGTCCACAGTCCAACGGCAGTCCCAGGGAGCGCCCAGGCAAGTACCCCGTCCCTGATGGAAATTCTGTAATGCTGCCTAGCCAGAGCTAGAGCTCCAGGATGGTCGGGCGTGATGTCCCTGCCCTTGGGTTGGCTGTCCCTCTTGTGGGTTGCCCATCCACAAGTCCAGCGGTGGTTTCAGGATGGTTGGGCGAGATGTCCCTGGCTTTGGTTGGCTGTCCCTCTTGTGGGTTGCCCATCCACAAGTTCAGCGGTGGTTTCAGGGAGCCTCTGCAGGGTCCCCGTCCTTTCTCAGAGGGAGAAGGTGTAACGCAACCCAGCCAGAACTCAAGGATGGTCAGGGTTGATGTCCCAGGCCTTGGGCACCCGTCTCCCATGTGACGACCATCCCAAAGGCGAGCTTGGAACTCTGGTTGGGCTGCATTGCAGCTTTTCCCTCTGGGGAAGAATGTGGACCCGACCTGGGCTCCCTGCAACTGCCGCAGGACTTGGGGATAGTCAACCCACATGGGAGACAGGTGCCCAAGGCCAGGGACATGACCCCGGCCCCCAACCATCCTGGTACTCTGGCTGGCCTGCGTTACAGCTTCTCCCTGCGGGAAAGAACAGGGAATGTCCCGGGCCTCCCTGGAACCACTGCTGGGCTTGGGGATGTTCAACCAACATGGGAGGCAGCCGCCCAAGGCCAGGGACATTATCCCAGACTATCCCGGAGCTCTGGCTGGCCTGTGTTACAGCTTCTCCCTCTGGCTAAGGTCAATACTTGTGCTGCAGGACCTGCTTCCAAGGAAGCCATCACCTATAGCTTGCCTTTGATGCTGATGCAAATGCCTTTGTGCCTCTCGGAAGAGATGCACAATTTTCTTCCGAGAGGCATAAAGGCATTTGCATCAGCATCAAAGGCAAGCTATAGGAGATGGATTCCTTGGAAGCAGGTCCTGCAGCACAAGTATTAATGTTTGGCAAGCCTTTCACCAAAGAACTGACTATGTTCATAGGCACTTTTACGTTGCTGGAGTGGGCAAAGTCATGAAGATTCTTCTCCTCAAAGGTTTTCTACAATACTTAAGGAAGAAAGGGCCACTCTTCTGGTCGCTAACAACTGGGCAGGACGTCCAAAACAGGGAGCCACAAAACACTGGCACCTCCTTTCTGTCCAGATAAGGAAGAGGTGGTCATGGCCAGTTTATGGAGAAGCCAAGTGAGACAGCAGTCTCACGATTTAGGTGGGTGCTGAAGAGCAGCGCCTCGAGTAGGGGGTTGCACAACCCCTCTCGCATTAAACTGGGACAAGCTATGTGGGCATGCCAGGGGTCCAGCAAACTGTCAAGCAGTGTTACGCTCACCTGGTATCCACGGGGACGCCACCCAGCCCTGGTTGAATGATTTGCACTCTCGAACCCTCTCCCGGTCCCTTGGTAATGCCTCTGGTGAAAGATGGGTCTGCAATATAGGAGAGCTGGATCCAATACCAGATTGTCTTTATGTTTTCCCACCTCCCTTAGCCGCAACTCCTTCCTCCCCCCCTTGGGCCTTCTCCTCACCTTAATATTGTAAAAGGTGGATTCTCCGTCCTGCTCTTCGTGGCAGGGGCGCTTAGATGTGGGGGTGAGCAGTGACCAATTTACTTCACTGGTGCAAGCCCCCCTGTGGGAATCCAGGCCTGCTGCGACTCCGTAGGTTTGCTGCTTTACAGTCTTTATATGCAGTTCTTATGTTCCGTTTAATTTGAATAATAATGTCTTGCTTCTTTCTTTTTAGGTACGGAAAGGTATTTTGGTGTTGTCATGCAGTTTGAAGATGAGCATGGGCCGCAGTCGAAAGCGCGATGCTGTCCGGTGAGTAATGCGCGATGCGCGGCGCTGTTTCGCCTTTTATATTGCTAACCTGTGTCTTTTCTCTCCTTGCAGGTCACAATGTTCCTCGCCGAGCGCCGTAATGTTCCAGCAACGATACTGACCAGGAGATGACTACCCAGTTAAGAATAGTGTGGCTTTCTTCATTCGGGAGGAAACGTGAGTAAACGCTTACTAATGCTGTCTTTCTTTCTCCTCTTTCCAGGTTATGGTTTTCCAGGATGCATGCAGTGCCAGATGATGGAGATCGTATCTTCAGGTGAGTGGAACTGAAGTCAGCGATGGATTGAAGACAGGATACTGTTCCAGGTAAGTTTCGTAGTGTTCTTTCTCTCTCTGCAGGTCCTAGGTTTCAGGTAAACTGGCATCAAAGAACTGGACACAGTGAGCTTTACTCTGCCCACAGCAGACTAACGCAAAGCATGTTCTGCTGTTTGGGCGAGTTTTAAATAGTCTCAGGTAAAGCAGTCCAGGTAAAATAGTCCCAGGCTTGCCACACCCAAAATAGTCCAGGTAAAGTAGTCCCAGGCCTGCCACACCCAAAAGACTAGACCGCATAGCTCAGTTCCTTGTAACTGAGCTATGTGTGTGCCTCCATGTTGGCTGAACCTCCCCCAAGTTAAATAGTCACAAGTAAATAGTCCCATTCTAATGTTGGTGTTCATGATGGTTATGAGCCTGGCGCCAAAGGTTTTAAGGCCTTTGACCTGGCCCTAACTGGAAGGCTGACTTGCCACTGAGGGCCAGGGGCAAGGGTCATGACAGTGGTTGCCCCTGGAATGCTTAGCTGACCTAGTGCAAACGCAGACGCCAGCGTGATTGTGCTTTTCTTGAGAGGAAAAGCGATCCTGTTAGAGAAGTCTAGCTCAGATGGGAGTTACAGTTCAGACTTCCATGCCCCCACAAAAGGTTTCTCAGCAATCTTTTTCTGGTCAGTCCAAAAGAGAAAGTGCGATAAACCTGTCAGTTTAACCATTTTCGGATTTACAGGCACTTCACGATGGAGGGTGTTCATATGCTTAGGGACACGCTTGTGCAGGTGGCAATTAGATGGCCCAGCTGGATCTGAAAAATGCCTACCTGTCAATTCCAATTTTCCAGCCTTGCAGGAATTTTCTCCAGTTCAAATGGTGAGGCCAATTTTGGGAGTTCCCAAAACCTGCCCTTCAGGCTCTCTTGAGAGCCTTGGTGTTTCATGAATGGGATGAAGCCTGTGGCAGCATCTTGTAAAGTTTGTTGTTATATTTCAAAGTCAAGGGCATGCTGTAATGTTCTTACGTTGTTTATTCATCAAGAACACATGATAAGTATCAATTTAAGTGTAAGAGATCAAACATCCACCAGCCCCGGTGGAAGGCGGGCCCCAACTGTCACCCTTCAAATCCCCAGCATCAGATTGTACACCAACATTCCAAAGGTGACATCACAGGCAGGCTGACTCGCACACTCACTCAGCCAAACCAGATCACTACATATCTTCCCCCCCCTTATCACTGTGACATGACACAAAGAACCAACTAACTAAAAGAAGACAATCACTTAAAAGAAAATAGAGACCCCCCCAATCAATACCACCTAAAGCAGAAATCACCTTTCTAACACCACTCAACCTTTCTAACAAGAAAAACATCACAGCGGACAATATCCTGCCCCACATCCTACCTAAACTTAACGCCCTACCAGATTATTCTGACCCAGGCCTTCTAGTGGAGGAATTCAATAATGCTATGACCACTGCTCTTGACAGCGTTGCTCCGCTTAAACTTAGAAATAGTAAACCAAAAAAGCACCCGAACTCTTGGTTTACACCCCTGACCTAAAAAACCTAAGACTTCAGAAGAGAAAATGCGAAACGGCATGGAACCTACATCCCACTGCTGATAATAAAACCAATCTAATAAACATTTCTACGCAATACAAAAAGGATATCATCCTGGCCAAACAAGAAACGTATAATAATAGGATTACCGGGGCGTGGCTAGGCGGCGCAACATGCAGTTGTGCCTCCCGTGAGCTCCATCTCACGGCGCCCAGATCGGTTGAAATTTGCCGTTAAAATGCAGAACTTTCGCTCCGAAAACACAGGAAAATGAACGCCAAAAGGTGGGGCATCCTCCGGTGCGCTCCTTTCCCCTGTGCATCCTGAAGCCTTAATTTAACTGGAAACGCAGGTCGGCGTTGGGCCCACAAAATGGCGGCGCGCACCATCCGAAGATTATCCTGTGCTGGGGACCCCTGCCCTGGACCCTGCTAAGCCCGCGCAACTCGCTGGGGGCTGCCGGTTGAGCGTAGCCGGCCGGCGAGAGGACTGGTAGCAACGAGAGAACCTCCGATCGGGAGGGGGAGCGGGGCTGCGGACGTGCCCTGCCGGAGTCGCCTTGCCGCCGGCCTCCCCGCAGTCTGACCCAGCGGCAGAGGGGAGAGGGGAGACCCAGATGGGAGAAGGTGTTCCCAGGGGAACCCGGCCGTAGCGGAAGCGGGGAGCCCGTTTGGCCCGGACTGCCCAGACTGCGAGAGCCATGCTGGAGAGGCGGGAGGCGGGGCAGAAGCGGTAAGCTGCTGATCAGCCCCTCCGGAGACCTGGCCTGGAACTGGGGGCCGGCGGCCTGAGCGGAGAGGTCTCCCGAGGGAGGAGGTGGGTTTCTCTGCGCCCCCCTCCTTTATTCTCTGCCCGACCGCGACTCGCTGTCCCCCTGACCTGCCAACACTGGGACGATCCGCTTTGTGGGAGCGGGGTGCTGGAGCCGGTGCACGCGGCGGTTCGTCCCATCTCTCCCACCCGACGGCTCTTCAGATCTCCCGGCATAGATGCGGCGCCGGCTGCGGCTCGCCAGCGCTCAGACCTGATGAGTGGCCTGAAATCGGGGAAAGGAGGCCCCTGCTGCCCCGCCGGCCCGGTGCTTCGGATGGTGTCCGAAACTCATTAGCCCCTAGCCATAACACTCCGAGGGACAAACAGCTTCTGCAATTTCATATATCGCCCATACTGAAACTCACAAATTCACCTGACATCCATGCTGTCTGATTCGCATATATCTCAGCTTGAACACTTCAAGATCCATGTAGTGTGATCATATAGCTGAGTTCTATGTTCCTCACAGCGCTGACCCAAGTGAAGGGGGCACTAATAGCACACGGTGGGTCAAATGAGTGGACAGATTGGAGATTGACGGGGGAACCTGGGAGCAGATGAATGCGGGGCCCCAGAAATAGCGAGCCGGAGAAAACAAAAATAATCCATAATAAAATAATAAAAGATAAAATAAACACTGGATGCGGAGGGCTGGTTGAGGAGGGTCAAGGCTCCATAAGAGATCTGAGGGAGGCTACGCCAAGGATTGTTAACAGTCACTTCAACAGATAACTCTAGCCTCACACGCCTTGGCGTGCCTCAATCAACAGCATATTGGAGGTGTGGATCCTGTGCGCATCTTACCTTTGGGAGGCGCCTGGAGACTCGGGAGTGGAACACATTTACTGGACAACAGCTACCCTGGAAAGTGATGCCCAAACCAATTGCCAAAAAAAAAGTCACGGAGCATCCAGACATATATGAAACCACGTCCACAAGTCCCAGTCTCGCTTCACACAGGCTGCATCACGGCCGAAACCAAAACGGACACTCACCAGCCCCCACCTCTGAAGCGACCCTCCAACATGGCGGTATCCAGGGAGGATCTGGAGGGGATGTTCAAATCCTTTAAACAAGACATCACTCAAGAAATAAAAAAGGAGATCAAAACCTCCAAAGACTCCCTGGCCCAATCCCTGGCGGATCTTACATCCCACCTTGGGGGCCTAGAAGCCAGAGTCAGTGATCTGGAGAATGTGACATGTGTTCAATCTCATGACAGCGAAGCTCTGGCGGGGAGAGTGAAAGCTATTGAGGAACATCTTGAGGAGATATGGGCTAAGCAAGCTGACTTAGAAAATAGATCCAGGAGAAACAATGTGCGTCTGCGGGGGATCCCCCGGGAGATACCTGATCGGGAGCTGGCGGATTACGTGGAGACATTCTTCAGAGCCCTTCTGGAACTACCTCCAAACGAGGACCTTAAGCTGGACAGAACACACCGGGTATACTCTTCAGCCCAGATGAAGAAAACCCTAACCCCAGATGTACTCACCCGAGTGCACTTCTATCGCCAAAAGGAAGAAATTTTGGCTGCAGCCAGGGACTCAGATACAATACGGTTTCAGGGTGCGGAGATCCGACTGTTTCAAGACCTAGCCCCTTACACACTAGCGCCCCGACGACGCCTTCTGAAAGTGACAACCTGGTTGAGAGAACGTAAGATCCGCTACCGTTGGGGATTCCCATGTAAGCTGATCTTTGAACTTCATAACCAACAGCATATAATCACTTCAGAGGAGGAAGCGAGAGGTATAATGGGCGAGACCCCACCGGAAAACGATGCCCGCAACCCAAGTTCTCAGGAAGGGAAAGACTCCGCTCCACATATCCCTCCGAAACCAAGGCGGGGAAGGTCACGAAGTCGACCGCACCACTCCACGATCCCAAACCGTGAACCAGCCCCGGGGAAAACACCCGAACCCCCTGACAATGTCTCCCCCCCAGCATCTTCAGAGGGGGAAAGCTGGGCAGCAACCCGATTGTTATAAAGAGTTGTGTCTTGTTCAGGTCCCCAGTTGGGCTTTAGGATACCCTTAATAGAGGACAGGGATATCCGGGAACTTCTCACCGGAAGCCTGGTCGGCTTGCCATTGAAACTATGGAGGGAAGCTATCACAACACAAGAACAACTCGAGAGGACCCTGGACGATGATGCCCCCCCGCCCTCCCCACTTAAGTGCATGGTTCAATTGTCCCGAGTTCAGGCTTGATAGATTTGAAAGTTCTGTATGTTCTGAATATTCTGTTTGAAAGTAGATCTGGGCGTCGGAATGGATGACGCCCGACATGTGTGGTATGAGGTTTACATTACCATGGGGTTTATGGAAAATGCAATCTCTAAGGAAGGTAACACGTTCATTAATGCTGACCTGCTTTTATTACAATTCCTTTTTTGGGTACTTTACGTTTACCCCTACCTGGCAACTGGTGAGGGGTCATTATGCTTTGTTTCACCACTACACTCAGCCACACTACATTGCAAAGTGCAATCCCAAAAGGCATAGTTCGCAAATACCCCATGGCAACGCCTGGCTATAAATTCATTTCGCTCAATGTCCAGGGATTAAACTCCCCTCTGAAACGCAAAGCCCTCTTCCACAGATTAAAATCCCTGGACGCATCATTCCTGTCTCTTCAGGAGACCCATCTGCAACCGGTGGATGAATTCCGCCTTAACGATAAACTCTACCCCATCAAATTCTTTGCCTACAGTGGGATGAAAAAGCGAGGGGTTGCCATCCTGGTGCGCAGGGGGATCTCATTTAAAACTTTGGGTGTGTTCTGAGATGAGGAGGGGAGATTCCTGCTGATCAACGCCATATTAGATGGCCGTAAGGTCACCCTGATCTCCATATACGCCCCTAACAACAACCAAAACCAATTCTTCCAGAAGCTGTCAAATGCGATATCTGTTCAGGCCGAGGGAGAAGTGATTCGGGGGGGGGAGGGGACTTCAACGCTGTGGTCAATCCCCTACACAGCTAATGACAGAACCAACTTTAAGGCCCTCACTTCTCTACTGAAAGACCACTCCCTGATTGAGGTATGGAGATACTGTCATCCGGAAGAAAGGGATTATACCTATTTCTCGGCAGCCCATGGGGGGCATTCGAGGTTAGACATGTTTTTTATATCTGACCCCCTGATTCAACACGTAAAAATGGTGGATATACTCCCCGAAGCGCTGGCAGATCATTCCCCGGTCCTATTGGCGATAGACTCCCTTGGACCGACCTTACCAAGGAAACCTGCTTGGAAGCTAAATGACTTCCCGTTAGATGAGCCGCTGACCTGTGCAAACATTAGCAAAACTATCGAGGCATACTTTAGCGAGAATGACACGGTATAGGTGAGCTGGGGAATGATTTGGGATGCGGGTAAGGCGGTGCTCAGGGGCCACTTGATAGAGCAGGCAACCCAGCAAGGGAGAGCTAGGAGACTCCGGAGAGAGCAATTGGAGGGGGAAGTACTCAGACTTGAGGGGGTGCATAAGAAAAAGCCCTCCCGGCGTTCATTGAGGGACCTGAGAGTGGCGAAAAAGGCCCTGGAAGCGCATCATATGGGAAAAGCGGCATACAGCATGATGCGCACGAAACAATTTTTCTATACTAAAGGAAACAAAGCCAACAAGCTCTTGGCCGCTAAACTTGATAAACAAATGAAACAAAACAGAATTGACCTTCTGCAAGATAAATCTGGCAAAGACACATACTCTGAAGAGGGGAAATGCAACATTATAGAAGATTTTTTCAGGGAACATACAACCTCACACAAGGGGGACCAGAGGTTAGGGAATTCATATCTAAGGCGAACCTCCCACAACTGCCCCAATCCGCTTTAGAACTCTTAGATGCCCCAATATTGTCGGAAGAAGTTGAGCTCGCCATCAAAACTCTCCCTTTGGGCAAGGCTCCGGGTCCGGACGGATTCACGAATAAATATTATAAAACTTTTGCGCAGGAACTCATACCACACCTTACTAAATTATTCAACATCCTATGGGCCACGGGATCGGTCACCCAGTCCATGGCGGAATCTACCACAATCCTAATACTAAAACCCGGAAAAGACCCAACGGACTGTGTGTCCTACCGACCCATAGCCTTGCTCAACACGGACGCCAAACTGTTTAGCAAAATTATAGCGCAGTGATTAGGAGATATACTACCTACATTAATAGACAGGGATCAGACAGGGTTTATTTTAGGAAGATCGGCCCATGATAACATCCGGCGATCAATAGACTTAATAGCCCTGCCCCCTCTGCACCTGGCCCCCTTTCATTGCGCTCTCTAGATGCCCACCGGGCCTTTGACAGCATGTCCTGGGACTACCTGCGTCTAGTCCTGGAGGGGTTTGGTTTCAGCCCACATTTCTCTAAATTGATCCTGGCCAGCTCTCAGATTCCCACGACTCGAATACGGGTCAACGCCCAATGGACACCTCAGATAAGACTAGGTAAAGGGACCAGACAGGGCTGCCCCCTTTCACCTCTGGTTTTCGCCTTGGCGATGGAACCTTTAGCCCAGCATATTTGCCTGCACCCAGATATTCAAGGTATCGAGGTGGGAGCCCAAAGTCACAAAGTGGCGCTATACGCCGATGATGTGCTTTGTTTCTTAAGAGAGGCACAGACCTCGGTCCCGCCGCTCATGAGACTGCTGGGTAAGTTCGCGAGGATAGCGGGCTTCACAATTAATAAGGCAAAATCTAAAGGCCTAAACCTTTCGGAAACGCCAGGGTTATTAAGGGTCCAAAAGGACACCTACTCTCTCAAATGGGTTAACTCCAAATTAATGTACCTGGGAGTACACCTAACCCCAACATACGCAGGATTAGTTCGAGCCAATATCCCCCCCTTGTTAAAAGAGGCTAAAGATTCTTTAGTAAAATGGTCCCCTCAGGAGATGTCGTGGCTAGGACGAGTAACTGCCATTAAGATGACCCTACTACCCCGAATCCTTTACACATTTCAGGCGCTCCCAATTCATATCCCGGAGCGAGACTTAGTCGGCAGAAAGATATAGGCAGATTCATCTGGCAAAGCAAAACACCTAGAATCCAGCGCCGGATCCTCACTAGAAGCAGGCAACTGGGTGGCCTAGGTCTCCCATCGATTTTAAGATACTATAGAGCCACACAAATTGCTCCCATGCTGAGCTGGGCAACCCAAGCTGACCCCCCCCAAATGGCAGGATATCGAACAGAAGTATGCCGGAGCGCCCCTTTCTCACCTTCCCTTCCGACCACGGGAGGCTCGGGAATCCCGGGGCCCCCTACCCCCAACGACGCGCGCCACGCTCCGATGTTGGGACAGGCAGCTAACTCTTAGAGGTATAACTCCGGGACTAGGCCCCTTGACCCCGATCACGCAGAACCCAATGTTCACCCCAGGTCTCCAAGCTACATCATACCACAACTGGTCGGGAGGGGAGACCCTGAGACTTCAGGCGCTATATACTGATAATGCCCCCATGACGTTTATGCAATGTAAAAAGAAATTGAGCCTCCCGGAGTCGGAGATATTTAGATACATACAACTTAAACACTGGATCACCAATCCGAATGTGAGGCAAGCAGCTTCTAGGCAACCTATGGGTCTAGAACTGACGGTTGCGGAAGGGCAGCAAACACATAAGGTGGCAACCTGCTACCGCCTCCTAGAACATGTACCAGAAGAAGAACAATTGTCTTATATGACAGCATGGGAAAGGGATATAGGAAGGGAGATAGCCCCTGAACCCGATTCCGTTTCTCCAAGGTCTCAGTGATCGAGGTAGAGAAAACTATTTTGACTCTTAAACCATCCAATGGCAAAGGAGACCAATGCCCTGCACAACTGATCAAGGACGCGGCTAGAGATCTAGCCCCCTTCATCACAAAACTTATCAATGCCTCCTTCACTACGGGTAACATTCCACGTAACCTAAAGGAATCCTGGGTACTCCCCTTTCTGAAAAAACAAACATTGGACCCCAACATTCCCACTAACTACAGACCCATCACCACAGTGCCTTTCTTACTAAAAATTCTAGACAAGGTAGCTTACACCCAAATTCAGAACTTCCTTGAGGTGAACCATCTCCTTGGTGTCCGCCAATCCGGTTTCCGACCTCAACATGGCACAGAGTCTGCCCTCATTGACCTAAAGGCCCAAATAGATTCACTCAGAGACAAGGGTAAATTAGCTCTCCTCCTCCTTCTAGACCTCTCAGCCGCCTTTGACATGGTGGACCACAAAGTCCTATGTGATCACTTGAACTCTGCGGCCCACTTCTCAGGGGAGGCTATAGTCTGGATACAATCATTTCTTAGTGATAGGACCATGAGGGTAGTCGCCCCCTCAGCGGCAGCAGACCCACTACCTATCACTTGTGGAGTGCCCCAGGGATCTTGCGTCTCGCCAACACTCTCCAATATCTGCACCAAGCCACTCTTTGACGATCTTGACAATCTGGGTATCACCTACACCAACTATGCAGACGATACCCAGATTCTCCTACCACTTACCGGGGATTATGGGGAAGATCTGGCTTTGGTGAATAGAGTCTATAGCATCGTTCAAGCATGGATGGCCAACCACGGCCTATGCTTGAACGATGACAAAACAGAGCTCATCATCCTGAGCACTGCAGCTCGCATCTCTAAACTTAACCGACACTACTCAGCATTTATCATCGATGGGAACACTATCAAGGTCGCTACAGAAGTAAAAACCCTAGGTTTTTACCTCGACTCGACACTATCTCTTACCAAACAGGTGAATTCACTGGCCTCATCCACGGCCTATACATGCAAATTAATACAAGCCGGGAAACAATTCTCATCAGATGTCAACTGTCTCATCCTAGCCAGAGCCATCATCTTATCTAAATTAGACTATTGTAATTCACTCTACATTGGGACAACTAAACACATTATCAACAGAATACAAGTGCTCCAAAATAACGCACTTAGAGCGGCCTTGAGCATCCCTAGAAGAGCACATATTTCTGAAATAAGACGTAAACACAAATGGCTCTCCAACCAGGAAAATAATCAACCTCAAAGCTGCCTCCCTCATTCATAAATGTTTAAATAACAAAGCCCCCCGCTATCTAACAGAACGATATATTAGAAAAAATCCTACTAGACTCACAAGAACAGTCAGCCCCAACTGCCTTCTAGTGCCCAGATTTAAACTATCCACTATTGGAGGATCCAGCTTCCCAGTCAAGGCAGCTCAATTGTGGAATACTCTACCCCATGCACTTAGATCTGACCATATGTTATACAATTTCAGAAAGAACACAATAAAATGGCTCACCGAGAATGCTATATAACTGGCACTCTCCCCATCTACCTCCACATGTTTTGCACTGATACAGACTGACTAGCTTTTATGTAAACGCTATTATGTAAACGCTAGTATATACTAACTGCTTTGGCTGCGCATTGTCGGCACTTGTACTTGTCTCACCTTATAGAGCCAAGAAATGTTTGTTTTTCTTCCATGCTCTGTAACCTGTATACTTCTGTAACCAAGCTGTAAATCTCCTTGTCTCATGCGCCCTGCTACCTCAGGGTCCGGCGCGCACAATAAATAAATAAACAAACAAACATAAAAAAACACAAATGTGCAAAAAATGCACACCAACTACCCAGATCGTCAAAAAATGCTGTTGGCCAAACAGCTAACTCTGACCCAAAGGGAACCAGCCCCTCCCCATCAATCATCTAACAGAACCCCCACAACTAACCAAACACCATCAACCATATTCAACCACAAAACGCTGCCTTCGACCAGACAGCAAGCACAAAAGTGGGAAAAACATTGACTAGCAAGGACACAGTATAGACTCCCAATCCAGTCGTTCACGCCTCACCTGCTCCAAAACAAACATTGTTTTGAACACCACAACTCAGCGCTATGCTGATCTCCAGAACACCAATACTTACATAGGCCATGCCATGTCTCCAAACTAAATCACATCGCCGTGCCACATACTCAGCGCCACGTTGATCTCCTCAACAACAAAAGAACCTCAAACAGAACACACTACAGGAGACCCCACTCTCCCAATGGCAAACCCACCCATCGCATAACTCTCTGGGATGGGCCCCTATCCCACTGCATATCTCTCTAGGACAGGCACATGCCCCTCAATGGTCAATGGTCACCACACCCCTAAAATACAAGAACCAGGCACTCACCCAATACAGGCAGCCCAAATCCATCTCATATCACACCAGAAAAGGGTACACATTCCCAGCTAGCGCCCCACACCCGTCGCATAACTCTCTAGGCAAGGGGTACTGTTAAATACCCTGAAATGGGAACATAAAACTGGAATCACTGTATATGGACTTCAAACTTTTTTTTCATGCCAGCATAACCATCCTGCAGCACATAAAACACATAATTACAGCTAACGGAGGCCACGACAGGTCAACCCTCACAACACACTCACTCGGCCTCACATGAACTAAAGCTAATATTCTCCGTTGTAACACTGCAAATCTTGAAAAAACCGCAGCAAGTCCGGGTCTATTTCTTGCAAAACCTTAATGCTCCAGTCTGCCATCAACCAGATGCTCCAACTGCGCCACTTCCATGGCCAGAGTACTGTCCACATCGCAATAGAACTTCACTTCATCTTCCCGAAATAACTTCCCTCCAGCGTCACAGTACCGATATATCCAGTCACTGGCCCTGCAGTCAAAACAGAGTCCTCTGCCAGCTTAGGCATTTTTCCATAACGCTCTCCTTGCTCTGTTGCCGCTGATTGAAGATCACGCTTAACTAGACTGCATTTCCCCAGCAAGGCACAAACTTTTTTATCCATCATCTCCGACGCAAGTTTGCTCTCGCCTGCACATCTCGGCCTCCTCAGCTGCGACAGTCCTGGCTGCTTCAGTATTCGCTGCTCCCTGACTGGAATCACAGCCCCACGTGACCTATCCGTCTCCGGCTCAACGGCCGCCACGCCTGGAATCAACGTCATCATTTAAGAGTAGCCTTGCTGGAGTAAAGAGACTCCAGTGGAAACGTTAGTTCAAATCTACACTTCCACTAAACGAGAACTCAGGTACTTAAAACTCCAGGCACTGACAGGTTTTATGCGGCACACAATTGCGGCGCTGTTCTAGCAATCACTTAGCCATAATGGCTCTTCTTTAAATATGCGCCCCCTTTCACAAACTCCTCCGAAAGTCACTGGCACACCCCAGCACGCCTGCTGTGGGCCAATAACGCAGGACTCACCTTATGGCCAGGGGATGCGGGGCGCAGGGCTGGTGGATGTCTCAGGCTCTGGCAAGCACCGCACTCCATGCAGCTGGTACACCGAACTCCTCCGCTAAAACCGACTTCACAGCTGACTGTCACATACTTCGCCGCAGCTCCTCCCTGTGCCCTGTCAGCACACTGTACAGCTATTTAGACTTCAGAAACGTTGCGTGCAGCCTCGTCAGCTTTCTTCTGTCCAGGTCACCGAAGATCCTTGTCGCCAATGTAAAGTTTGTTGTTATATTTCAAAGTCGGAGGCGTGCTGTAATGTTCTCACGTTGTTTACTCATCAAGAACTGATGATAAGTATCAATTTAAGTGTAAGAGATAAAACATCCACCAGCCCCGGTGGAAGGCTGGCCCGAACGGTCACCCTTGAAATCCCTAGCATCAGATTGTACACCAACATTCCAAAGGTGACATCACAGGAAGGCGGACTCGCACACTCACTCAGCCAAGCCAGATCACTACACATCTCTCAGGGCGCTCATGCTGGTTTATGTGGACAACGTAATTTTCCTGTGACAAAACAAGGAGACCCTGTAAATGCAGTTAGGCATGACTGTGGAATTTTGCAAGAGTTGGACTTTCTGATAAACTACAGTTCAGGTTATATAGATTTTCTTGGATTTACGGTTGACTCAGTTAGGACCATGCAGATGCTGGCAGAGGAAGGGGAGAGGACTAAGAGGAGGGGGATTGGCGGAGATTTTTAAGCTGAAGGTGCTTGCCAGGGTTAAGGCCTTCTGTGTTCATCCATACAAGCAATATTTCCAGGGCCTCCACATTACAGGGCTCTACAGAGGTTGAAGATCCAGTACCTATGCAGAAACGTACCATACATGCACAAGGTCTCTTTCTCAGAAGAAGACAGGACAGAACTGTGCCGGTCTCAAGGGTTGGTGTTCTCCTGTCGCAGTCGTGTGAAGCAGAGGGAAACCAGGAACTTCATTACCCAGCAGGCCATGCGCTGAATCACAGTGTGCGCACGCACCGAATAGAGGCAACTGCTCCTTCAACGTCGCTTGAGATTCTTGTAGTACAGAGGTGAATACGCTGTACTAAGCGTGCGTTTTCATGCTGTCGGACGGGCAGCGGCTGGGAGCGCGAGACGTGAAGCAATTACTTTGCATATTACGATACCAAGCAGCGGTGTGGCGGTAACTTGGATGCTGCTAATCTTTTCAGCAGGACATCTACGGCCTCTGTGCTCGAGTGCGGGTCCACAGGCCTCAGATAAGTGCATTGTGAAGCAGGAAACGTTTGAATTAACACGAGTGAAGGATTGACTGACAACAGTGTTTTGTTTGTTTCTGTTTCAACAGCGGTCATGTCATGGACTTGTGCATAAGAGGCATTAACTTGGCAAAACTGGTTATGCAGTATATAAGTGGTTTTGTGTTAGGATTGTGCATTATTCAGACGGTTAAAAGAATGTGTTGTGTCGGAGTAACAGAGGGTACTAGAACACATGGTTTTCAGCAAGTGCATTGATGTGATAGGACATGAGTGGTGTAGGAGTAATAGAGTATAATAAGAGCACACTGTCCTAGAAGGTGCTTTGGCGTCAGTAGAATGCGTAATGAGCAGGTCTAGCTGTAGAACATTGATGTTGCGGAGAAGTGAGGGATAAGTGTGTTCTGTGTGGGCTGTGGACTGTGGAAAATATTTAGATTGCGGCGCTTCCATTGTCAACAGTTCCGGATTGCGTGACGATCATGCTTGAGGAAGTGCCTCCCTCGTCCTTT
The DNA here is from genome assembly GCF_040938575.1 of Ambystoma mexicanum. Lineage (NCBI taxonomy): Eukaryota > Metazoa > Chordata > Amphibia > Caudata > Ambystomatidae > Ambystoma > Ambystoma mexicanum. Next base: position 383,155,208 of record NC_090929.1, on the reverse strand, counting down.
GTCATCCCCTGTCAGTCCTATTTGCCTCGTCTCCCTCACCATGAGTGGTCGACAACAGGAAACAACTGCCCTGAGGATGAGAGCACAACTGAAGCGTGCGATTCCTGTGGAGCCCCTCTCATTACAACGCCCAATAAGTCACCACCTATACTGTTCTATTGAGCTGGGGGATCCGGGATATTTATGCGTTACCAGTGATTGCATTGTGGCGCACATAGACTGTACACCTGTACTCAACGACCGGGTCACGCTGTTGTCAGAGGGGGCTGGGGTGGTGTCTGGTGAGTCGAATCCAGTGGATGCAGCTGTACATCCAACGCTTTCGTCGCTGCAGCTCGCCGCTCTGAGCCCTTTCTGTGCACCTCCCCTCTCCGATGTGACTGCCTCGGTAAACACCCACACAAACTCTCTCACCAGCCTGGAACCACTGATATTTAATCCACACGCTAAAACCATGCACAACGAGAAGGCAATGTTTAAAGACGCTGCCAGGATGCCTGGCTCGTTGGACATGAGTCAGCACATAAATCAGGACAACATTTTAGGCTCGCAACCTGTCACTGGGTTAGCAGGAACCTTTCCCCAGCTACGTGTCTTGGCCTGGTGCGTTTATAAATTAAATATGTCTGTGTCAAAGTCTGACAAACTTTCTCCACCTAACAATGACTCACAACTGGATGTAGAATCTCAACATGCGAGCAAAGACACCAATATAAATGCTCAGTGCCTTGACAACATTGGAAACAAAACTGCTGAGCAAGATGGTGTAACGAGACCCACTTCGAGAGTTGAATGAGAACATTGAAAAAAAGTTTACAAAAGCTTTGCACAACGAGTCATCTGGTGAAGCCACTGATGATGTTTTTCACTCTCCCCGGAAGCTTTTAGAGACCTGCAACAATCAAACTAACACTTTTCTACTTACCAATACATCAACAACGCCTGTTCTGACACCTTTATGTCAAATGTCGACTCAACGAAATTCATTGGAAGTAGTAAATAAATTATTGTAAGACCTAACTTCATTAAATAAAACAGAGCTTAAAAAAAAAAAAATCAATCAAACATTCTGACCATTAAAAGCACTACAACTATTAGACGGAGCACACAACTAGCCCCTGTAAAATCTTTGACTGATTCAAGGACACAAACGAAGACGCATTGAAATCAGCGCCTCACCCAAAATCAACTGCTCGCAACATAAACCACATATAAGACAACATGATAATGGCTATGTGGTGGGGGTTACGAGCCTCAATGCAAAATACGATTCAGATTCCACTGATACCGAGGGTTCATCCACAACGACAAAGCCCTCCTCTGACTCTTCTCTCATGGAACGCCCCTTTCCAAAGATTCGGCGCTCAAAACCTCCTACACTAAATAAGCAGGACGTACGTGCTGGTCCGAGAATGGCGTCAACTAGACAGACAGCACATGCTGAGCTGCAACCGCTATTAATGTCATCATCAATGGCTATTTCAATAGCCCCATTCATCAAATTATATGAAAATATTAATGACGGCATCAAGGATTTGACCACATTGACTGCTTTAATGAACACAAAGTTATTAAAGCCGGAAGATCAACACGACGAGAGTCAGATAAACTTCTTTAGTAAAAGGATTGATAATGTCTTAAATACCTTAGCTGATCAAAAGAGAAACGATACTGTGGAAAAAACTCTTTGCAGAGGTTGCTAAAGAGGCTCTCGCTCTTTTTAAAAAAGAACAACCAAAGCAAGATACTGCTAATCGCACGGACTGCCAGTCCTGCTCTTGCTGTCATACCAGCAAAAGTGAGACAATTACAACAACGCCGTTCTACCTCGAATCTGAATGTTTCATTTCAAGAGCCATCATGCGACAACCAATCCAAAATGCCATTGACGAAGAATAAATCCAACACGACTGATGGCTTAAGAGCTGAAGAGCTACGGCGGACGTGGTTATCGGCCCTGAATCTTTAAATGTGTCAAGCTCTACCACGATTGGGGATGTTTATGTGGCTGCACTTAAGACCGACAATACCGTTGAACCCTCGACCATAAACAAGGTTCCAGAGAACCTTAGGAAAGACTGCCTAACTACAGCGCTCGATGGTCATGTCCTGCCTAGCCGACCTTTGAGAGACGTTTCGGTCTCCTCCTTTAATACTGCCTTAATGCATATTATGAGCAATGTCAATCCAGCAGCGCAGAACCTGCTGGTTCCTACTGCCTCAGGTTTGAAGCAACTTTGCTCTAGTATAGTACCTGAAACAGCTGGCTCTACAAATGAATCCCAAAAATAAATAAATAAATCGAGACTGGGATCATTGCAATTTTTAATGGAAACAAAAGTGTGCCGGCGGAAGCTCCAAAAACAAAAACTGCGCCCCAAGTCTTCACAAAAAAAAACTAAAAATCATTCAATGAAGAAGATGCGAGGCAGTGGCGCTAGAACATTTTTGAGAAAGACTATCCATGTTACAGTAAACAACAAATCACCCATCAAGCCAAATGGAAATTCTAAAACGTGTGATATACCGTCGAGCCACTTGTGTCCCGTAGTGGTTACCACTAGTGAAATAGTCTGCATTGATGACATTTCACCAGAGCCACTAAATATGTCAACATATGAAGATGACATAACACCCAAAAACGCATTGCTGGAACCTATGCCACCCAAAACCAACAGTGAGGCTGTAACGGAGGCACCTGAGAACAAGGAGGACAAACCATTGTGTGCCAATCAAATGAGAATGTGTACCATTATACATGCAACAAATCCATCCGTGGCTGACCCAACTGAACAATTTATCCACACGAAGATCAACTTGGAATCAATAGATCAAATCCAAATTACCATTAATGGAATAAAGAAGAATGCACAAGGTGAAACTGAGGGCTCTCTAATCCACAAAGCAAAAGACAATTCAGGTGATCGGTATTGGTTGGCCTCAACCCTAAATAGTAGGTCGGGTAAGTAATGCCAGAGACCGGCAAGTTCGAATGAATATATATTTGGGTCTTGGAATACAAGGGGATTTTCACATCTGTTTGAAACAAAATGGCTTGGTGGCCTGGACCTTATATGCCTACAGGAAACCTGGCTGTGCGAATGTCCAATGGTAGAGGGATATGACGTTGCCTTTAATCCGGACATAAAACAATCTAAAGGTCGCCCTATGGCAGGCTTGGTAACACTGCTTAAGAAGAACACTGGCTTCAAGACCGTGGAAGCTGAGAATTTGACTCCCTTCATTCAGGTTACAACCCTTGAAAAACAATACGAGGCCTCAAACTCTAGAGAACTCCTGACGTTAGTAAACCTGTACTGGAACCACTCGGGGCAGGAACAAGATCATTTATAGATCATGTCCCCACAGCCTTAGACGGCCTCATCGAGGAAGGGAAGGGGCCAAATATTCTTGTGTGTGGTGATCTGAATATTGACTGCATAAACACTACCAAAGGTCCAAATAGTTATTTAGCAAAAGAGTGGTGCCTGGAAATGGAACAAAGAAACCTTGTCATGTTGAATGGAAACATGGCAGGAGATATTCCAGCAGCGCCAACGTGGAGTAGAGACAACCAACAATCCACGATTGATTACATCTTTGTCTCAGAAGGCATTCACACTAAAGTTAAAAACATGCAGGGGGCGTGGCTAAGCAGCCGATGTAGTGAGACGTGCCGCTGAGGAGCTCCGTAGCGACCCTGACAAAATCCGATAAAAACTAGCATAAATTGGTTCCAGAAGACCGCCAAAGTCTCTCCACAGAGACCGGAACACCTGCTGCCCACTTGGCGAAGCCCCCGGAGGAAACTGGGCGGTGGAAAAGAAGACAGACCGCCGAAGAAGAATCGTCCCGCGAAATCAAAATGGCAGACACGCGAGCTGTGGGAGGACCCCGGCCGCGTAATACAGAATGAGCCGGAGAATCTACACGATCGGCGAGAGGGACACATCCCGCACATAACGCAGAAACCAGTGCGGGGCAGACCCGAGCCTGAGTCAACCCCACGGCGTGAAGTACGGCGCGACCGGTGGAAGTGGGACTCGGAAGCAGGGAGGCCCCTGACACGGTGAGCGACACCCGACAGGAGACATCCGATGGCAAAAAGCGCCAGGAGCAACGAGGGCCTAACGTATATACCTGCCAGAAGAGTGTAATAATCCTATTACAAGGTAAAAGGTGCCCGAGAAACATACGCCGGAGAGACCCGTAAACACCGAGGAGCAGGGCGGGGGAAGAAGCAGGGGTTACGGCACGTGGGGCACAGCCAAGACTGGTACTGGCAACACAGGCAGAGGACGGTTCCCCTGCGATGCCGAACAAGAAAGCAGAAGGGAAAACCAAGCAATTAAGCATGGAGACTTTTACGAAGGCGTCCGGACACAAACTGTCGCTGTCAGCGGACAAGGCAGCAGCTGTCGATGACACCTCACGCCCGGCGGAAGCCGCTAACGAAGGCACGATACTGGAGGCAATCGCCTCCATGAAAGCATCGCTCGAAAACAAAATGGACACAACAATTGGGGCCCTGAAAGCATCTCTAGAAAATAAACTGGATACAGTAATGGTAGATGTGGGCCTCCTCTGCCAGGACGCAAGGAACCTAACAGAGAGAGTGACGGCGACGGAACAGCAGGTGCAGCAAAATACGGCAGGGGTTGCTGTAACACAGACGCAGATGTCGGAGGTATTACAGAGAATTAAGGTTCTGGAAAGGAGAGCGGAAGACGCAGAGGGGAGAGCGCGGAGGAACAACATCCGCATAATTGGAATTCTGGAAGGTGAGGAGGGCAAAGACCCCACTGAGTACGTTGAAAACATGCTCCTCCAGGAGGTCGGAGTAGGTGTACTATCCCAGGGCTTTGTGGTAGAAGGGGCACACAGAGCCCTGACCGGAAGACCCCAGCCGGATGCCCCCCCGAGAGCGATGATTGCTAGGATCATGAACTACAAAGACAGGGAGAAAATACTAGCGTTCTCAAGGAGGGGGGGGGGGGAAATCATCAGGAACTCTTCCAAGATCACAATGTATCCGGACTATACGGCCATGGTACAGAGGTAACGGGCACAGTTCGGCTCAACAAAAGAATGCCTCAGGACCGCAGGGGCGAGATACATGCTCCTGTTCCCCGCTAAACTCAAGGTGATACACCAAGGCAAAACATGTTTTTTCGACTCCACCGAAGAGGCCCACAGTTGGATGGACTCACAAGGCATCCCTCAGCAGAGGCAGAGAAACGCTAGCAATCCTGGAAATAGACCCCGATGAGGAGTAAAAAAGGCAACCTGGAACAAAGAAAATAAGCATTACGTAAGTTAAAAGAAGCTAGAAGTAAGCATAGAGGAGCAATCGGCCCCACTTTAGCTGTGTTGGCTGAGAGAAGCGGCGCCCCCGGGAAGAATTAACTACTAGTTTGGATGTCAGTATTAAGGCATCACGCTGCGACGAGTCTGCCCCCCCTCACAGGAGCATGCCGAGAGAAGCGGCGGAGCCCGAGCAGGGGGAGGGTGGCTGGGCGTTAGTTTTCCAGTTTCTGTTGAAGTTAAGGACGTTGAATGGAGTGAATGGGCAGCACACGGCACAAACTACGGAATGGAGTATTGTAAAGGACATTGAAATAATACAGACAATAAGCGACCGGAGTAACATGGGACAGGAACCATGTGACAGCAGCAGTGGCTGCATCAAGAGGTATGGATCCAGGACCAGGACACCGAGGGAGATGGGTACGAGGAGACTAAAGGGCAGGGTGCAAGGACACGGCAGTGGGATAATGAAGCCAGGCAAACAAAGAAGATCATGGGACCAGACGAACTGACGATAGCCGCCTGGAATGTGAGAGGACTCAATGCGTATGTCAAGAGACTTAAGGTTTATGCCTGGCTAAACCGGATGAAAATTAAGATAGCGATGTTAGAGGAGACTCACCTCACAAGAGACAGACAGGCCAAGGTGGATAAGAAATGGGGAGGACAGATATACAGCGCCACATATTCAAATTACGCACGAGGTGTACTAATATGGATTGCCCCGGGGGTCCCGTTCCAGCTACTCAAGCAAGAGATCGACACAGAGGGACGGCTGGTATTGGTGCATGGCATGCTAGAAAACAAAGAGGTATGCCTGGTCAACACCTACGCAACGAACACTGATGCAACAGACTTCTTCAAAAAGCTAGCGCCCAAGTTAGCGCAATATAGGGAGGCTACGTTCATCTGGGCCGGCGACTTCAACTGCACCTTGAATCCCCTCCTCGACAGGTCTGATATTAAATACAAGATACCGGCGCCCCCAGCTAAAGAACTGCATAGGATCCTGGAGTAGCTACAGCTAGCAGACGTATGGAGGCAGGTACATGGGGAGGGGAGGGGTTATACACACTATAGCGCACCACATGAAACATTCACACGTATAGAATATATATTGGCGGGCAGGGAATCACTACAAGATATCACGGGAATCACCATTAAAGCACACACACTCTCTGATCATGCCCCAATAGTGGCGACATGGGTACACACCAATAGGAAAGCCCCTATCCCAAAATGGTGACTTCAAGCAGAGGCCCTGAGAGAGGGGGAGTTTGAGGAACACCTCCAGGAGGTGATCGATGATTATTTCGAGCAAAACGAGGGCAGTGTTGAGAGTGGCGCTGTATTATGAGACACATTCAAGGTGGTAATAAGGGGAGCGACAATAGGCAAAACAGGAGGATTGACGGGAGCGGCCATGAGGGAGTTGAATGAACTCAAGAGGGTGATCGAATTGAAAGAACAACAAGCGGGGCTAGAGGGGGAGGAACCTGGAGAGCTGATAGAGCTGCGGACTAAATGTATGTTGCTCTGGGAAAAACTAGGTAGGCTAAACTATGGGAGGTACCTACAGCGGTTACACGCGGAAGGGGATAAACCTAGTAGGCTCCTGGCCTGGCTTACCAGACAGGAGAATAAAAAGGATCCCATAACGATGCTAGAAGACCACACCGGGACAGAGATCAGGGACCAAGGGCACATTAACGCAATGTTTGCGTGTTTCTTTGAGCAACTGTTCGCCCCGAATCCGGAAATAGACCCGGAGGACTTAACAGATGCACTGGTAGAAATAGGGTTGCCGAGGCTAGAGGAAGAACAGGCTCAGCTACTGGATGCACCCCTCCCAGTGGAAGAAATAGAGATGGTGATCACAGAACTTCCCACCGGCAAAACCCCGGGCCCGGATGGGCTTCCGGGAGAGTTCTACAAGACGTACAAGAGCGCCATTGCCCCGAAACTGCTAGAGACATTCCAAGAAGCATATGAGACCATGCCTCTCCCGACAAGCCTGTCGGAATCAATAATTGTCCCGATTGTCAAACCAGGGAAGCCCCCTAGGAAATGCGCCTCACATAGGCCGATATCCCTTATTAATCAGGACGCTAAAATACTAACGGCAGTCCTAGCCAACTGCTTAAAACAGGTAATACCCGCGCTGATCCACCCGGACCAAACGGGCTACGTTCCGGGAAGGAACACGTCCTGGAACCTCCGCATACTTCACCACGTGATAGATGAGACAAATCGACTGCAAGACGAGAGCGTAATAGCGTCTTTGGACGCTGTCAAAGCTTTCGACTCTGTGCGTTGGGAATGGCTGATGGGTGTACTCGCCCACTTTGGTATCGGGGAGGGGTACCTGCGATGGATCAGGTTACTATACAAGGAACCCAGAGCAAGGGTGAAAACTGGGCGATTCATTTCCAAGGAGTGGAAGATACATAGGGGAACCAAGTAGGGGTGCCCGCTATCGCCAATGTTATATATTCTGGCCCTAGAGCCATTTGCGGTATTCCTTAGAGCAGAATATAGAGACACCGGACTGGACATAGATGGGGAACTCAACAAATCTCGCTATACGCGGATGATATTCTCCTATTTGTAAGCAAGCCAACCACAAACCTACCCTGCCTCCTAGAAGCGATTGGGGCGTACACCAGGCTTTCAGGCATAGCGATTAATAAAGAGAAGTCCCTCCTCTTCCTATTGGCGCCCCGCACCTTCAAATATTTGGGTATAGGGATACATCATGACACCGCCGATACCCATGCATCCAACACGCTTGTCGCTATAGAAAGAACACAGCAGTCAATGACCTTCTGGGGGACACGCCCACTGGGAATGATGGGAAGAGCAGCCCTCCTGAAAATGGTGGTGCTGCCCCGCCTATTATACTTCCTCACGAACATCCCATACAGCATACCCAGGGCCTTTTTCACTAAACTAAACACAATTACCGTTCATTCCTATGGGGGCGGGGAGGGGGAGAAATAGGATTGCAATAAGGACCCTGCAGAAGGACTGCGAAGAGGGGGGTATCAGACTACCGGACTTCGAGAAGTACTACTTAGCGGGGCAGCTGCAATTTGCAGTAAAATGGCTGGGGGGAAGACGAAACAATAGACACATGCATTTTCCAGCCAGCACTGAAACAGTATTACCTAAGGGAAATACTATGGCTCGACAGACCCCGGCTCAGAACCCTGCCGAACATGCTCAACATTGCAGTGGACTTATGGAAAAGAGTGTGGAAACTCCAAGGGGTAAAAGAGCCGCAGTCAACGCAAATCCCTCTAGTGGGTCTCCTGGGAGGGAACACAAATACACTAGCAACATATCGAGCACACAGGGAGGCCAAAGGTGTAGCAAAAATCGGAGACCTGAGAAGGGAGGGAAGGTGGGCGGACTTCCACGAAATGGTAGATGAATATGAAATAAATATGGGTCAATTCATCCTATATAACGGCATGCTGAGAAACATCACGAGAAGATGGCCAGATTGGGAAGACCAGGATGAGGAAATGGCATTAGACGTATGGTATGACATTGCAGAGGGAACGCACACAACCTCCAGGTTGTATGAACAGCTACTGAAGGCCAAAAACCCACAGGAACAACACACGAGGCAGCGTTGGGAGGAGGAGGAGTGTGGGAGACCCCTCAGCGATCAAGAATGGACCAGGGCCCTACGATATCCAAAAAAGGTATCTAGAAATGCAAGATTTAGGCAGGCACAGCTATGTAACGCACAGAGCGTATCTCACACCCAAAAAGATGAATAAAGTCCAGACAGGAGCCCAGAGCGGGTGCCCCCGCTGCTCGTCGGAAGGAGCAGACATGGTACACATGTTCTGGTCCTGCCCAGTGATACAAGAGTTCTGGGACGGGATCAGACTTAGGGTAGCAGGAAGCGGACTTCAAATCCAGGCGGAACACCCCGAAAAGTACCTACTGGGCCTCTTCTCGAGGGGGCAAGCATGAATCGCATCTGGCGAAGATGAAAGATTTAATAAGTATATTGGCCAAGAGAAGGATAGCAATGCCGTGGAAGTCAAAGGAGGGCCCGCGTGTGGAGGCATGGTGGTCAGACCTTCAGAAGTGGACGCAGGCAGAGACAGTGGTGTGGACAAGAGCAGTGATAAGAGGAGAAGGTGAAACTGCGCACAAGTTGATTGCATCGAACACACTAATGCAAGACCTCTTTGGCCACCCGGAGGAGGGAAACTCTGAAGATCCTTCGGAAACAGAGGGTCCATAGGCGAAATAGTAAGGCCAAGCACGAAGCCCAAGAATAGAATATTATGCGTACCAGACCTGGTGCTCGACCCAACGGGAGGTCCGGACTGAACTAACAAGGTCGCTGGGGAAACTATGAAACTACAATGGAAGGGCAAGATCCGTACGAAGTGCCAATAAGCCATTTATGCTAAAGTTGTTTGTATGTTATGTGTTTTGTTGTTGTTAAAAGAAAACAAAGAATTAAAAAAAAAAAAAAAGTTAAAAACATGCAAGTACGTCCAATGACCCACAGTGATCATGACATGTTGCAAATGAACATAATTATGCAAAACAGACCAACCTTTCTAAAATGGATTCAAAAAGTCAAAGTAGAACCAAACAGAGGTTGACTAAAATTAAATAACCTTGCTGTGTCCCAAATTGCAGGTCAGTACTGCACAAATGAAAGCTGTGTGGAATATCAAGATCTACTAATTCAATTTGTTGAAAAAAGGCATGGCTTAAAACATACTTCCTTAATGCCAAAACACAAATTCGATCTAGAAATATGAAAGAAAAAATGACGAATGCGCGGCGAAATAAGGAACGCTACTCGAGTGGATGCCATAGATTTCAGCATGCAAAAAAAAAACACCTAATGATGCAAAATGGCGCAGAATTAATGGTGGGAAAACTTAAAAATAAAAACTTCTTGCGCATAATTAACAGTGAGAACATACCTCAAGCGGCTCTCCAAGTTAACGCGATAGCGGAAGTGGTATGGATTTCACATTTTACCAACTTATACAGTCGAATAGGAAAAGTCTGTATTGTCGATGCCACCAAACTCCCTCATTGGGATCTCACTTTCCAAAAAGAAGACATCTTGAATACAATCAATAAAGCAAGTATCTCAAGGGCCCCTTTAAAAATTAAAAATAACTGGGCGGACTTCTGCTACACGTTATTCAAGAGGATATCCACTCACTGTTCCTCTCCAAAGTTGTGGAAAAGTGCGGTCATCGTTCCCATTTTTAAAAAGGGAAATAGAGCTAACCCCTCAGACTATACTGGACGTCCTGGGTAAAATCTATTCATCCCTCCTGCAATAAAAGCTTGTTGAATGGGCAGTTAGATCAAATCACATTGACATGAGACAGGCTGGATTTGTAAAGGCGTTGGATGCTCTTTGAACCTTTTGATCCTAAGTCTGCTTAAAATGGAGGCCCTGCGAACCAACTCAAAGATACACATTGCCCTCATTGATTTTTCATATGCTTTTGATAGCATTAATCGTGAAAAATTGTGGGGAAAAATTGAAAAATGGGAGTGTCTTTCAAGCCTATTTGGCTGCCATCCGTGAATTACATACTGATAATAACATTAGAATTCTGCTGGACCAAAAAGGCTCCCTATCAGCGCTGATTAACACCAACAGAGGCGTCAAACAAGGGTGCCCCTTGGCTTCAGTCATCTTCAATCTCTTTCTATCTGACATTGGAGAAACCTTTGCTGGCGTTCATTCTTTTCCACCAAAAATTAATGGGACGCACATAAGTTGGTTACTATATGCGGACGATTTAGTTTAATTGGATGTCACACCGATTGGCTTACAAAGAAAAATACACGCAGTCGAAGCTTATGTTAAGAACAATGATTTACAAATAAACAAGAAAAATGCGAGATTCTAATACTTCACAACCTTAAGACAACGAACAAAATCAATGGTAAAAAATTCAAATAGGCGAAGAAACCTTAAGGGTTGCATCGAGCTGCAGATATCTTGGCATGCAAATCAGTGCAAACATTAACGATGGCCCATGGGCTGAGATAGCTAAAAGCAAATGTAGACAACTAGCTTCTCAAGCTTATGTCCCAAAAAAAAAAAAATATGGAGCATTTTTCCTGAAGCCGGTAATTAACTTCTACCGTCAGAAGGTTGTTCCTATAGTTATGGGGCAGAAAATGCCCTCAGATGCTCGAGCGAGTTGTGGGCAACGCTTGAGAACATATTTCGGGTGAAAGTGCTCCAATTGCCAAAAGGCACATCAACAGCTTGTATACGTCACAAACTTTCCTTAATCTCAATTCATGCAAGGATAAGTTGGAACTTGCTGTCCCTGTTTAGAAAACAAAGGCTTTGGAGAACATCCCGCAATTTGAAATTCTGAATGTCTCAAAAGCTATTAATGGATCCAACTCATTGAGTAGCTGGAACAAACGCTTCGATGAGATGTTAAAAGCCCTCAACATCAATACACCCTACATTCCAATCCAAATTTGGCGGAAAAAAAAATGAATCTGCCAAAACGATTGGAATGAAACAGGTGAATGAAACAGTTGAATCAAGGAGGTCATGCAGACTGATGAAAGAGGTTCCTGGAGAAGCCAAAAGCTTCGGGAAATTGCAAAGTTATGTTGACCGCTTCCCTGACCAGCATCAAAGACAATTGTGTATGCCATTCCGTCTCAAAGCATTCTTAACAAAAGAAAGACTTCGAGTGTGGGCAAAATATGCAGACATAAATCCAGAATGCAGATTTTGTGCATTAAAAGACGAAACTCTGAAACATCTGACCTTGTTTTGCTGTAAGTTACGCACACAAAGAACTAGACATCTGGGCCCGCTACTTCGGAAACAACCGACGCGATCTGCTGAGGAGTGGTGGACGGTAATGTTCGATGGCGTCGACCAGAAACTGGTTTTTGCAGTAACTTACTTCTTAAAAGGACATAAAAGATCTGCTAGCGGCAACCAGCCCTTGATATTCTGACTCAACCAAAAGCAGTCAAATGAATCCAGACAGGATGTGGGATGATGATGATGTGTGAAAGCTAGTGAACTGTAACATGGAGTCTCTGCTTTCTTTCTGGTTTATTTTATTTTTTTATTTTGTCTCTTTTATTTTTCTTCACTTTGCCCTTTTTTTAAAGGTTTTGTATAAACCAATAAAAAAAACATTGATGTTAACTTGTTAGGCAGAGCAGGTAATCTTCAAAATGTGTATCAATTGGAGCAAGGAATACGTTTTGTAGGTGTGCAGGTTAGTTACAGTGCGTTTTCCCCTCTCGCTTCCAGCTTTTCTATCCAATATGTTTCCCTAACTCCGTTTCCAATGTTCCTACTTTAACATGCAGATACACAACCTCGTCCTAACCCTCTCCACCCCTCCGACCCCCACTGGTTGTCTTGAGGTGGCCTGTGTAGATAAAGGAGGCATCTCCTGCCAATCAAGGTGGGAGGGTTGTGTGTATGCAGCTTCAGTGGCCAGGTGGATTGCACTTACAACATCCGGTAGCTATGTCACATGAAGGTCTGGAAAGGCAGGGCCATATTTATTTCACCCCTGGACTTGGTCATAGAATAGGATGGGCGCACAGTGCGGGAGCTTGTCCAGGGGCACACCGGCGGAACACAGCTGCACATCAATTGTTTGGAGCTCTTGGTGGGTACATTCGCTATACTGTTTTTTTGATTTTTATTATTATTATTTAGTGTTATGGTTTAATAAACCGTATAACACATTAAGAACAAAGCAAATACATAGTCGTGACAACAATATTTCAGACAATTTAACACTAACAAAAATGGAGATAATAAATTGTGGAATTAAAAAATTATCTAGGACAATTATTTACAATATCAAAAATGATTTAACAAATAAAATATCGTTAGTGCTATTACAGTACTCAATTGTGCAATCTCGTCATGGGATACATAGCTAGACCATATTCATATTTTTGGCATCATAGTTGAGACACCATCAAACATTACAAAACACCATATAAAGTCGTCAATCAGGGCATAAAATACCACACGTTCATTATTCTTTTTTCAATTTCAATCCACATGTGTTATGGAGTGCAACACGTACAATAGTACATTCTCCTGAAAATAGGAAGCTCCATGTTTGATCAGATTGGAAATTTACAATCGAGTATCTTAATCTCAAATATCCTTTGACATAGACATCTTGTAATTTATTGCAGTGAAAAGATGTCTGAACGTCTCAATTTCAAGACTGCCCAAGCGGCAAAGGCGCATCTCATAGTCAATTTTCCTTCAGGCCCCAGTTCTCGAAAATGTAGGGAGTAAATACAGTCTAAGGAATAGTTTGAATTTCCTAACCTTATAGTCAAAATGATTTATATGAAATTGTCAAGGTGTATCCACGGAAAGCTTTGCTGGACATAAAGATGATACTTCCTTGATCTCCCCAATACTGCCGTACATATACCTCTATCACAAGTTTGGCACATTTTATCACAAAGTTTTCATTTTGTGTAATGGGATTATTATCCACAAAGTCAAAGTCTATATCTGAAAAAAAGATCTTACATGATTACACCACTCTGTCAAAGCATTACCCAATGGACAGCATTCCAATATTGTTTTAAAATTATAAAACCTCTAATCTGATTAGGAGTAATTATTTAACATCCGTATATAGAGGATACCATAGTAGTCTTTCTTTGTGTACGCAATTATATGGTACCCAATTCACAATTAATCCCCTCTAATGCAGTACCTTTAGGGAGGCCCAGAGCAAAGGTTGCCCTCCAATGTCTTAATCCAGCATGTTTCCCTATTAGTCATTATATCCAACCCACAAAATAAACTGGGGATTAGGCAGGTTTTATATATTTTCAAAAACCCCGCTATGGAGAAGTCACCTTTATGTCTAATAAATCTCATTATAAATTGAGATCTGATTTCTATTTTTTTATACATATTCTTCTAGTTGTAAAACCTGCATAGTATCAGAGAAATACACACCCAAATAGACAGGATCAGACAATTTCAATTGTTTTGCTCTCCATTTCCATGTAGGGCCATTTCTCTTACAAGGTCGCAAATTACCATAATTTTATTTTTTTGGTAATTAGTGATCAAACTATTCCTCGTCGAGTATTCACAGAGTGCATCTATGCTTCTTTGCAACCTTATAAACAATAAAAAGTGTCAGCATAACCAAGCCAGCCAATTGTTTGCTTATTTATTTTTCAGGAAAATGGTAACATTTAGCTATAGTCAGGCCCATATCAGAAACACATAAATTAAACAAAGTTGGAGCCAAGGGGCACCCTCGTTTCAATCCAAAAGGAGTATCTATAGAGTCACTTAGGGGACCCTCATGGTCCAACCTAATGTGTACACTTGTGTTGTTATAAATCTCTCTAATTAAATGCAGCAGGCTAGGGCTTATGTTCCATTTCTTTAGTTTCCACACACAAGAGATTGTGATCGACTGTCAAATGCACTCTTGAATTCAATGAAGAATATATACAATGCCACTTCTTTCTTTTTCAATACTTCACATATCAAATACGCTAAGGCCCAAAGGTTTGGAGTAGGACCCATACCTTTTCTAAATCCGGATTGTTGATTCGATAATAAATTATTTTTATCCACACATTCATCTCTGCTAAAAATAGTTTACAGAATATCTTTGAATACATGTCGGTCAAATCAAGCAGCCTATAATTTTGAAGGATTATCCCTAGCACACCTTAAATATCGGGATTAAAATGGACGCTTTCCAAATAGTGGGTGTAATCCCAGTTTCCATTATAGTAGTGAAGATAGTACCAAAAGTTTTAGACCACAAAACCAGGTCATTTATTATATAGAATATTCGTACTCCCGTCGGGACCTGGTACTCTCAAGGGTTTTAATTCCGTAATTATTCTTTCTAGGTCCTCATTATCAAATGAACAATTATTCTTATTAATGGTGCAGTAATCCACCAATGCTGGGGTTATCCCCTCTTTATAATTAAGTTGCCCTATATAGGCTTGCCAGGAGTGCTCAGAGATTCAATTAATCTATTTTCTACTATCAGCGAGATTGAGTGTGTGATTCCAATACAGATTCCAGAATAAAAAGCCACCCGTATCTTTTATTGTCTTAAATACCAATAACCAGTTCTTCACCAATGTGGAAGCCTTATGTCTTCCGACAAAATTTCTATATTGCGTTTTAAGTTCAGTAATTCTCTTATCCAATACAGATTGCTCACCACTATCTCTTTTCAGACTTTTTAGTTCTTTGTAGTGTCGCCGTTTTTCATTAGCTATTATTTTATTGTACAATTTCCCTAACAGGTTGCTTTTTGTCCCCCTTTTTTGTACTCTTTGTACTGTAAAGGAGGCATGGTATCACAAGTAGACACTGACACAAGAGTTTTAAGTTTCAAAACCTTTGTTAGATTCAAGGGGGTTCGGAAAACTCCTGTCTGGCCCTATAAATAAGATGGGAGTAATCCCGACCATCGAATAATAAAGAAACAGTCCTAGTCAGTCTTAGTCAGCGAACACAGTTAGACCGCTGGCTCTGCCCTCCAGAGCCTTCTTGGCCACTGAAGTCCGAGTCACAAGTTCACAGGTTTAACCTCTTGTGTTCCCATCACCCATGTCCAGGTCACCCTTCAAGCTTCTACATAGTTCAAACAAAATGTTTCTAAGTATCGTATTTTGGTCGCAGTTCACCATAGGTTCCCCTCAATCAAGCTCAAACCTTTTCTCCTCGGTGGGGTTGCCTTCTCCAAGCTTGCTTCACATTCCTCACATGGGATTCCCTCCATCGGGTTTGAGACACCTATTGTGTTTTATTTTAGCTGTCGAAGACTTTTGAAACGGGGATGATTGTTGCTCTCACCTACACATGACACTTCAACCCTCTTTCTTTTTTACTTGCCCTTTACATATTTTCCTTCAGTTCCAATGTCTCTTGGAAAATGTAGTTGCTACGTACGTATGACTTGCTTTCATATCAATTTCTCCTAGATCAAGTCTTTCAAACTTTGCTTTCATGCGGTTTTGTGGTTACTTTCTTGCTCTCGCTTCCCGCTGCCTCTGCAGCTTTAAAACATTTCACAGAGACTTTCGATTGGGCAATCTCACTTCGCCGGACCACTCTGCTAATTTGCATTTCGAATTCACAGTTCTCAACAATGGATTTGCTTTCTCTTGCAGCTTATATGCGCTTGCATAACCTTCATCCCACAGATACTGTTGCAAGCATTTCAATTAAACACAGACCCAACTTTCTATGCTTCCCTCAACTCACTGGTTGTGTTAAGATGATTTCCGTCTTTCGCGCCTTTGATATAGGAGTCAAGGTTGTTACCACTGTGGCTTCTGCGCCTCCCCAAGTCTGCCATTCACCTGGGAGGGTGGCTGGTAACCTTGTAGCACTCGGAAGACTCTTTCTCCCTTCCAGCTGCGCTGTTGTGCGCAATCCTCACAGCCTTTCGGAAATAACAATCTCTCTGGGGGTTCACTGGCTTCCTGTCCCTTCGGTTCAACCCCTCGATTTGTCGCTCTCCTTCGCCTGATTCGCCATAGCCCTGGAGGAACTGCTCCCTCTCGTGCAGACTCAGTGTTCCACCTTTTAACCATGTGGGGAGAGTGAATAGGTATTAGGTGTGCGTGATTAAAGTTAAGTGCCTGACCTCGTTAGCGGGACATGGCCAGTGTATTGCATGGGTGGTAATCCTTTTAGCCTTGGACCTCCTCTTTATCGGCTCAGTGTTTGTGTAAGAAAAGTTGGGGTTGGGGGATTTGGCAAGTTGGAATATCCTATAAAATAGGATTGGCTAGGGGCATAGGGAAGGGGGGAATACTGTGTCTCGCCATCAGGTGTCTCTCCCCTACTCCGAGAGGACTCCTCAACCAGGTGATCCTCCCGCATTTGTCTACCCCCAGGGTCTGGATCCAAAGGCGATGGCCGTGCCCTGGCCACCCGAGTAAGGGATCCCCGGGGTCTGAGCAGTGAAACACACTCTGGTTTTTCACAGTACATAGAGTTTAGCCGTTTTGGATGCCCACTCAAATTCCTCAGCCGTTAATCGGTCTCATTAAAACATCTAGACTTGATTAGATTATTAAAATACTGCACATATCTATTCATTTTATTAATCATCCAGTACATCCTATTATCCACAATGTTAATCCTAGTTTGTCCCATCATTGTTTCCATTATATCAGAGGAAAAGGCCTAACTAGCTTTTTTAACCGGATGATCACCAAGTGTGTTAGGGATTAGCTGAAGTTCTCCCACTAGATGAAACATAGAAACCGGGAACTGAATTTAATCTATTCAAGAGGATCTTCTACCCACCTACTATGTGTACAGGTTGGAGCAGAGGTACCCCTCATTTGTGTATAATTGATGCACACAATTGATGTCAATAAAAGCAGACCATATCCTCTTTGGCATGGTGAATGATCATAGCGCCAATTTCATTCTTGGACCCGGTGACATTAACCAAACGATTCAATGTTTTTCTAACATGCTGTTAATTTAAACCCCCCACTATTAAATATGGAACATATGGTTTATCCCAGGTCCATTTGTCTATGATTTTGTCTATTATTTTTTTCAAGCCCTTCAATCAACACCACAGACACTACATCATCATGTGGGTTATACACATTTAAGATGGGTAACCTCTGCTCTTTTTCTGCAACTTTGACTTCCAATGTCCCTGCTAGGATGCATGGAGAATTGTCAGAGAAAACTTGTACCATTATCTTTAAATTATTTTTTTGCCCCCAAAATTAAAACACCATGAGGTCTGCCTTTTAGATTTCTTCTAGCTTTCTTTGGGATGATACAGTATCCATCCATTGCCAAATCTTTCATTAAACAAGTAACCTGTAAAGCGAAAATATCTACACTATGTATATATTCTAGTCCAGCTTGATTAGATAAAAACGAGTGATGGCATCTTGAATTCCATGACAAGAATTATAATCTGTCTTTGTGAGTTTTCTGTCAATCAACTGCCCAACAGCTATTCATTAGAGCCTTATCCCGTGATCTCTTTAGTTTAATATTCGGGTGTTTTGATAGCTCTTCAACAATACATTTGACCAAATTGTCAATGTCAGTTGACCCCTCTCCATCCATATTTTTGTTAACAAAGGTTTGAGCAAGAACAAAAAAGTTAACAGTCTCCGGGAGAACTTTCATAAAATCATATCCTATTTCTGTGAACTAAGTCACATAGGTCAAGACGAGTTCAGCAACAATGGGAGACACCAGATGAACAATTGTCAGTTGGGTTCTTGTGCAGAGAACGTGATCTCAACCAAGGCAATATATTTACTTATCAGCTTTAAATCTGGGATTTGATTGAGAAGTTTCTATATGTTTTTCCTATTTAGGAACGGGCTACACGTGGTAGCAAAATTATCTAAGATCTTGAGGATAGAAGTGTTAATTCCTGTGTGTTTAAGTATATCTTTCAGAACCTTTTCCCTTCTAATGTTATCAGGAATCTTTATCTCCTGCTCATCTATTATCAAGCCCATATCATCCCCAGGGTCACACTGCTTCCATGGGGTATAGGAAATATGGAGAATACCATCCTTTGTTTCTCTCCGTTACAGGTACTGCTTCCATACCACCTTTCTCTAGCAGGCTCAAAGTTTCTTGCAAAAGGAATGGATCGGGAACTTTTAACAAATGGTTTCCCAGTGGATGATTCGGAGGTCTCTGAACGAAGGGGAGGCAGTAACCCTGGGCTATGGTTTCTAATGCCCAAGCTTCCTAAGTAAAGCCTTGCCATTCTATCAGATGCTGAGACATTTTGCCTCCCACTGGGGTGTCGTGAGTCAAGACCTCAGAGAGGTTTTGAGGTGGTTGAAGCAGCGTCTGATGGTAAAGGTGCTGCCGCTTGGGCGGGCTTTGCACCTCTCCTTCGTCCACCATGAGGGAATCTTCTTTGGCCTCTTTGATAAGCCATTACTCCCGCTCTTCCACCCGAGGAGTAGAAGCGAAAGGATCTACCCCTCCAGGAAGGTCCACTGGGGTGAAAAGGCTGAGGTTGCCTGATGGCGGCACCTAGAGACTTGGCTGCCGCCTTTTAGGTCTGCAGCTTCTCAAGGCCTGTCAAAAGGCATATTAAGGCATCTAGACTGCACGTCCGGTGCCAATCCCGACTTCCTTAACCACGCAAACCTGCGCATCACTGTGCTTGCCGCCATGGCTCTGCTGATACTGTCAGCAGAATCCAAATCTGACTGTAGGGACTGACACATGGCCTCTTTCCCCATCTGTTACAATGGCTAGGAAGCCATCTTTTTCTTCCCCTTCATGAATATGTTCAGCCGCCATGGATACACAGTCCCATAGGGCGAAGGTACATTTTGCAAGGACACATGTAGAGTTGGCAGACTTGAGAGCCATGCTCCTGGCAAAAAAGACTTTCTTTGACCAGGTATCCGTTTGCTTATCATCACAATCTGGTGGAATGATCGGATAGGCAGCTTGCGCCACCAGGCTTTCTGGGGTAGGGTGTTTAGACAAATAGCTGGGGTCACTACTTAACGGTCTATATTTTTTTGTCACATTTTTATTGACTGCCAGACTTGATTCTGGCGCTTCACAGTTTGTACTTACTCTTTTTTGTAGAGCAACATGAAATGGTCGAATTGGATCCCTTGGAGGACCTTTGTCCAGGATATTAGTATGGTCATCCTGTTCGAATGGGAGGGCAGGCCTGCTCCGTCCCAGAAAATCAGTGACCCTGGTCATTAATTACCTGTAAAAGGCATCTGCCGGGTCTGGGTCAAAAGGAGGATTGTCATCTGAAGGATCATAGTCTTCAAAAATCTACATGGGAGATTTAAAAAAATCCTTTCTTGGCAATGGTTTAAAGGATTTTTGAAGGCAACAATGGTTTCGAGCTAGATGCCGATGGAGTCATCGCCAAACTTGATTTTGGCGTCGATGAAGTCAGTGTCTTCCACGCCGATGGCGTTGATGGTTCTGACGTCGACTTGTCCGTGACAGACTTCTGACTTGACTGAGTCTTCAATGATTTTTCATGGATTTGAGGCCTCGAAGGCTCTCAATGAAAATCTGGCCTCGGTCCCAGGCTCAGGGCGCGTAGGATTTGGCTCTAGCCCTTTCCTTACCGGCTTCAGAAGGCGCGGTAGGAGCATGGCCTACTTGCTTCAAGGGAGCCTGTCTCTCGGAAATTGTAATAATTTCCTGCCTGAATGATTCCCTTTCAGCCGGAGTAGAGGCCTTACTAGTGCAAGATATACTCCTCTCTGGAGAGGAGTCGGACGATGAAGACAAAGTAGGCAATTTATGATGCCTTTTGTTTAATTTTCTCATTGACGACGAGGAGTGGTGAGAGCCACTCGGTGACCTAGACCCTTTAGTAATCTTCTGTCGAGGAGAGTCGCCTCGTCTTTGGAATGTTTTTTCGACGGGGTAGTCAACGGGGATTTTTTGGGGAGTCTACCTACCGCCAATTTCCTTTTACGCTCCTACAGAGCTTTTCCTGTTATCGAAGGACACGACTGACAGGCCGAGGTCATGTGCTCCACACCAAGGCACCACAAACACACGATGTGAGTCCATTAGCAACATTTTAGCACCGCAGTCTTGGCATTTCTTAAGCTCGGTCTTCAGGGTTTTGTCGGAGCCGAAGACAAAGACATTTTCACAACTAGGAAGTAACAATATGAAGCGCGCCGTAGTTTTCATAGCCATAGCTTACTCCGAAAAACCATACATACCTTCAATGACATCATCCTCGAGACGGAGGCCCTCGACGGACATCGACACAACTGCATCGACGCACAGCGCCTACTGCCGACATTTTTTGCCAAAGCAGCTGAAGCTGGATATAGGAGAGATCATAGATGAGGAACACGTGGGAGGACACAATCAATTTGAAAGAGGCATTTTTCCAATATAGGCAGTGTTCACATCAGGCAACACTATAGAAAACGACCTCTTTGCGGAAGGTGCCTTAACACATCACATACCTGTTACTTGCTATTTTTCTCGCAATTTGTCTTTGTTGGGAATATTAACCTCATTTTAGGGAGTAATATAGATAAGTATGTCAGTTATCTAGAGCCCTCCCTGCATTTTTATTAGATTCTAACAAGCAGGTACTAACCTGGGCCATTCCAAAACATCCATTAATGTATTATGCAAATATAAAAATCAAAATTGAAAAGTACAACGATGGAATTAGTATTGCTTGGATTATGAGCATTCAACAAATAACCTTTGTTAAAACTGTGCAAAACGGGATGCTCCAGATAAGAGTTTGAGGTGGGAGTATTTTACTCCCTATTTTTAAACTTTGAGAGTAAATGTGATTTTAAGAGGGTAAAAATTACTTTTCTCCTTTGCAAGAGTAAAATGTATGTGACATCCAGCCGACGTGTTCAAAAACTGTAATCATTACTATGCGGCGGCTTTCTGCATTGTGACAGAATACACCTTTCATTATTTATCTACGGTCTGGCCATTTGTGATAGCTCCTGTATATATTTAAATGTTGAAAACACAAAAACCTAGCCAATTACATAGTAAAGCAAACGTGAATTGTATTTTGTGTTATTAGGTTCAATAGCAGAATTGTCTTTTGATATTTAATGAAAGACCTCATTCTAATGGTATGTCAATGTTATGATACAACAGTGCAGAGAGGCAAGGACTCCATGCTAAATTCTATATCTAATCTTATGGTCATTTATATAGCGCTTTTGGCAGAGCACTGTACATAGAACATATTTATCACAATTATCACCAAACCGAAGTCGGTACTCCTTTATCGACCTTGAAAAGGATGAAAGGCTGAGTTTGCCTTGCCGGGATTCGAACCTGCAACCTACAGATCACGCACATATCGCATCAAGGAGTGCTCAACCAGCTGAGCCATCCTATTGGCCAACATCCTTCAGCGGTCGGTTAACTGAGTATCAAGTAAGGTATAATAATCACAGTGCCTAGATGTTGGACGAACCATCCATGATGCGCTACATAAAGTTAAATACCTATCTGGATTATCACATGGACAGTTTTTGCTGAGTTTCTATTTCAATTACAAATGTAACTTTCATTTGTTTGTTTTTGAACAGCGCTTGCACTTTCTGAAGAGTCAGGTTTTGGATGTTTTAATTGTAGTCTTGAAGATTTGAAAGGCTAGAACACCTCCGATTGGTGTAATGACAATCACTCCCCCATGAGCAAAGACTTTGCTGCCACTGACCATTTATAGTAATGTGCCCCATTGACTGCAAGGTTGAATGGATGTAAACTAGATTGTGGACAGTCATCATTTTACACACTGTTTTTATAACTAGAGTGTAAATTATAAGTGCAAAAATGATCTGCCTTAGCATGATTATGCACACAGCACAGGAACTCTGAAACATACAATTGTGCAATACTGGTTGCTTTCACTGGGGAAAATAAGCATAATGTGTTAGAAAATATGAATTCTCAATTGTGACTTAGTTTTCCATCTTATTAATTTTACAATCCTAAAATGGTAGGAAAATAAATATGCTTCTGTTTGCTCCATGAGCCCCAACACAGCAGAAGCTGAATGGAAATAAACCATTCCTTTTATCACAGTGTGCTGTTTCTTTTTTTTAAAAGGCTTCAAATACATTCTGTTTCAGAGGTTTGTATCATGGCTAGCAATTACATCCATGTAGATAAAAATCTAAAGAAGCCTTCCTTTGCACTGCCCTCTACTCTAAGCTTGTGTGTAAATATACACAGGAAAATAATAAAACAGTCATATTTACAAGATTTTCATGCGTAAAAAGGCCTGGTACGCACCTTCTCTGGAGGCCTGCGTGGTACCTACAAGCGATCTTCTTTAGAAAGACACGTTTTGTGAGGGAATGTAAAACCATCTTGGGTTAGCGAGATTGTGATTAGGCCTGTTCCACCAAACCAGGCGAGTCTCTAACAACCCAACGCCACACGGCAGCGAGACAGCAAGGCATACGCAAACAGGATAATCAAAAGGACACACACCAATCCTTGTTGCATGCAGCCAGGTTCTTTTAACGGCTTTTGGTGGGTAGGGGGCGTGGCAACTTTTAAAACCGGTATTTTCTTTAAGAAATAGTCCACAATGTACATATCGTCAGTCCAAATGGTTGACTTTCTGAGTTCTGATGAGTAATAGAATACTTGTCCAAGAGTACTTCACATATATGCAATTAAAAAGGCATGAACTCCAGCAAACACAAGCACCAGCCAAACAGCACTCGTTGGTGCGCGCAGCAAAGCTCTTAACGGCTTTTGCCAGTCAGGGGCGTGGCCACTATGAAAACAGGTATTTTCTTTAAGAAATAGTCCACAATCTACCGTAGTTCTGTATCTTCCAGGGTTCAGTTCCCCATTTCAAAACGTGCCGGTCAGTCTCTCACCAAGGGCAAAGTGGACTGTTGTATCCCAAGAATGGGCAACGTATCAGGAGTTGGGTAAATCAAAAATCTAGAAAGGACGAGGTGCACAACATTGGATCTCACTAACGACTTCCAGCATTATTGCTGCAGACACAGATATTAGTGACACAGGAATATAAGACAGAGGAATATAAGCCAAGCCTGTCTAAATATTGAGACAGAAAGGAACTCCAGGTATCTGACGAACTGCAGCAGCTGGAAGCTGGATAAGAACTTTTTTTTTGTTGAGAGGCTGAACTAGAGATGGGGTCTGCTCTTGGTGGACATGTTTGCCTCCAGACTCAACAATCAATTGCTGACATTTTTTCAGGTGGGGACCAGATCTGCTGGCAGTTGTCTCAGATGCTTTACTGCAGAGTGGGGGGCAGGGGGACATAGTATGTGTTCCCGCCATTTGTGATGGTGGCTAGGACACTAGTGATGTGTTAAAACGGTGTGCGGAGCAGGTGCTGGTAGGGCCATTTGGAAAGACACAGGACTGACATTCAGCTCTGCTGAAACTTTCCTTGGACTTTACAATCCGACTGTTCCAGAACCTTGTTCCAGAACCCTCTTTTTCTGAGGCTCACGCAATCGCCCCATCTGCTAGTGGAGAGTGGTCTATTGACTCTCACACCATGAAGAGTTTCAGGGCACGCTGCCCTGTCGCAAGTCTTTCAGAGAAGGTGAGCAGCCTTATAAAGGGGCAGTTGGGTCTTCATCACACAAGTATTATCAAGCAGCATAGTCTGGCATAGCTGGTGTGTGTAATAGAGGAGGAACCGTCTCGGCCCCTCTAGCACCGTTGCTTAACTTTCTAGTGTCCCTTTTGGAAGGGAAGACCTGTAGAATGGTTAATCCTTACCAATCAGATATTTCTCTGAGGTTTATTGGGTTGACAGGGAGCCAGTGGGCGAACATCTGCCAGTTTGCAGGTTGCAGAAAGGCATTAGGATGCGGTCCCTGCGGGTCCGAGGTATTCCCCCTTTTGGGACATTAATGAAGTTCAAAGTCTCTTTTCTATCTGGCCAGATAAGGAGAGCCTCTAGAGGATGGCATTTAAGCAGACGGCTCTCCTATGTTGGTGTCGTGCTGGAGAGTTTCCGACCCGGGCCTTGGATCTAGGACTGGGAGATCTTGTTCCCCAGATAGAGTTACTTTCCTCATTTCAAGGAGGACCAAAGGTTTGTCTAGATCAGTATCTTGTCCGAGTTTCCCAGATTAACCGAAACTGTGTGTGGTGCGCGTTGTGATGAATTCTGTGGAGTCATCATTCACTCCCCGACCAAGATCTCCTCCCATATGACCAGTGGACGACAGACACTACCTGATCCTGACCCTCGGAGTGTTATTATGAAGGAGGATCATGTGGGAAGAGACAGTTGTTGTGGGAAGGCGGTGACCGCATCAGGAGGAACACAGTATTCTTCCCTTTCTGGAGGAAGAAAAGCTCATAATTCCTAAGTTATTAATGGCTTGTTGTCAATATACAAATCCCTCCCACTGTAAAACCCCAAATCCTCCCGCCCCCCACTGTAAAACCCCAAATCCCCTTCCTGCAAAACACTCTTGGCAGATTACCATTCAGGCCTCATATACGCATAACACACACATCTAAAATCTCCTGTCTCTGATGTTTTTCTTGTAAACAAACATACTATGGACCCCAACTCGCAAAAAGCCTCAAGCACTGAGACGAGAAATAGGAAGAAGGATTTAATGTGGACTGAACGAAACACCAAGCTAAACATGCAGACTAGTTGTGGTAATGAAGTCCGGGTACGCAGGAAATTTAAAAATGGTGTCCGCATTCACAGTAGAAGGAAGCAGAACCGAGGGATAAAACAGCAGCAAAGGAATGAACCGTGCTGGAAAAGGCAGGCACTTTGAAACTGCTGCTCGCAAGCATTACCTGCCGGAGTGGTGCGAGTCCTAAAGAGATACTGCAGGAACTGTGGGCCAACCACCTGAGAGCCGGCGGCAGCAGCAGAACTACTGGGTACGCAGATGTGCCGAGAAGCAACAATTTTACCAGCGGGTGAACATAGAGCTGTCAGGAGAGATGAGAGAGGGTCTGCAGAGTGAGAGGGGTCATCACAGAGAGGAAGCTTCACTACAGCAACGTGTCCCGGGTTCGGGTGCTACCAGTTACCAGCGAGTCTGCCTAGAGCCATTGAGGATCCCGGGGCGTACAGACAGGCATGTGAGCAATTAAGACACTGTTTTCAATACCAACCAAGTAAAATACAAAGACAAAACTTGAACAAGTCTCCATACATGAGATATTGCTGTGGAGAAAGTTGGAAAAAGTAGTACCTCAAGCCAAAGACGTATGGATACAGTGAAGTAAGACAACTGTGCTATATTAAAAGACAGTAAGCTCAAAGAAGTAGTCCTGGTACAAGAAGCTCATCGGGCTGGTGAAGATAACCTGGAAGAGAAACATACCAAGGGATCTGCAAGGCTCCAGAGAGATTCCTGGCAGGGGAGTACACCAGGAGACTATCTATAAGAAACTGTTGTTTGAAAGGGACACTTTTGCCATCCTTAGGAAACTGTTGATTGAGAAGGACACTTGCAATCCTACATAAATAATCCAGGGGAAAGGAACCACCCTCTGGATCCACAAATTTCTCCTAGGAACAGACTATTTTTGATGGATGCATCTACTTGCTTCAATTGTGAACACCCTTTGTCAAACATAAGTCAGAGACCTTTTTCCTTAGACTTTCAGTTGTTCCTTTTCAGTGCAAGTGTCAGGTTAGTATGTTTTGGACACAAGGACATTTTATATAATATTTATTACCAGACATAGACTGTTTTTAAGTGTTAGTTTCCTGGGTAGGGAAACTCTTTAGGATAGGAACAGAGAGGCCTTCATCCAATTATCTTAATAAAGATTTTTTAATTTTGAGGAACTTTTTTGTACAGATATCATGTACTTGTACCTTCGCGATCTATTTTGAAAATGCTCCTTGTACTTTTTGATTCCTCCCTTAATGTATTTCTTTATTATATTGATATTTGTCGCATTAGTGTAGGCCAACACGGAAACACTGAGTTCCTCTACTCCGTCTGAGAATCTTGGGAAAAAACGCACACCTGTGCCTGCACTGCTTGCGCCAAAATACGTGAAAGAATGCGAACCCGATGCTTGGAGCACGAGAAATAGAATTTGCAGGTGGGATTGAACCCAAGACTTTCTAGAATCAGACTATACAGTGGGCGAATCGCAAGCTTACAAAGGCCCGGATTTCAAAAAGACTAAGTATAGACGCCGAAACACGTGTAATCCACAAAGGGCTAAAACCTTTAACAAAATAAAAACAAACTAACCAGAGATTTGTTTGGAATCATTCTTTCACGTATTTTGGCGCAAGCAGTGCAGGCACAGGAGTGCGTTTTTTCCCAAGATCTTAATAAAGATGTCTGATAAGGAAAACATTACAACTTTGTGTCCGCCTCTCATTTCTAACCCCTCACAGCGGTCTGAAAGTGTATGAGGGTGGTACAGCAGGAATTGGAAAAGATGATAGAGGGCAGTGGATGACAGCAATATGGAGGTCACAGTTATCTGCTTTCTTATCTGACGTTAGGACAGGTGTTTTTTTTTTAAGAGATAGAGGTCTCTCTATTCTGAGCCCGCTCAACTAGACGTACTATGGTGTTGAGAGCTTTCAAAGCAGAAGCAAGGCTGGAGGATGTCATGAAAGCAGCAAACTTGTTGGACAAGTCAGTTTTTAGAGACATATCTGATGCCAATTAATGAACAGGCATCATTTATAGCAAGAACACTTTGAACGGGTATGCTTGCTTCCAGTCTTGACTTAGAATGAACATTTTCCAGAATAACTATAGGAAAGTCCTGATTCTATTACAGACACAGAGGTAAGAATTATCCCACTCAATGTTTACTTTATGGCGCAATGCTGCGCGTATGCTCAGTAATCTGCCTGTGACTGATGTCCTTTGTTGACGGGTATTGTATCACTGTTTTATATGAGCTGCTAGTGATTAATGTACATTTTGATGGGGATCATCTAATTTGCTAAACTCTGCACTGTCTGGCTCTTAAATTTACAATGAATTATCTCAAAGTTCCCCCCTCTTCCAATACAAAACTTTATGTTCCGTTTTAGGAGCAGAAGTGAAGCCTTCTTGAGTGACCGAGGTAAGGGACAATGCCAGTTGATGGGGTGTTCAGTCTATGGAATTCAGGATTTGGATAGCAGCATTTGGCTCTGAAGAAAGAGGGATGTAGGAGGAAGTCCTGAGGTGTAAGGCCTAGCAAGGCGATCGTCGAGTCGTGATTTTAGGTTTGAACTAGATATTCCGAGCTTGCAAAATCTACTAGCCCACTCGCATTGGCAAGCAGATTTTATGATGGGCGAGTCCCATTTGCACAATATTTGACCTGGACAGTATGGGAATGTTTACCATATGTATTTGACATTTACTGCAAGCAAGCCTTCTTCCTCCTACACACCCTCTCCCTACCATTCGCCTAGGGACTCCATGCAATCCCCTGCATGGTCTCCTCATCTCCATTCAACCTCTTCCCACACTATACTGACCTATGCCCCCTCTCCACAATGAATATCTTGCTGCCCCATCTATACCAGGGGTCTATAATTCAAGTCCTTGTGAGCCACAACCACAAGATGTATGCAGAGTAGCCTGTCTGTAAAATAAACTCCAATTCAGGTTGACAGTGTTCACACTTATTTTTGCTAGATATCCTCGATATATGGAGTGAATTTTGCTCTTGATGGCCGAAGAAGAGCGGTAGTTGCCTTGATTGTTGGTTGGCTTGTTATGGCGGGCCACCGCAGAGAACGGTCAGTCTAACCGAACAGTCTCTGGACACCCAACCAT
Organism: Ambystoma mexicanum; assembly: GCF_040938575.1. NCBI lineage: Eukaryota > Metazoa > Chordata > Amphibia > Caudata > Ambystomatidae > Ambystoma > Ambystoma mexicanum. Next base: position 383,126,579 of record NC_090929.1, on the reverse strand, counting down.
TCTCCATGGTAGGGGTCTGCAAGCTTTGGATCTCAAGGTGCTTTGGGCTGCATCTTCCATCAGTCTCAACCAGCATAGTCAATGGTGAGGGATCACTGGAGTAGCGCAAATCATCTGGAGAGCAGCAGGTTGCAGACCCCTGCTCTATGGTCACCCTCCAGAACAAGCCTCTTCTTCATTCAATTCAACCACCCCCTCCACTGAGCCCTCCTGCTCAGGTCACTCATCTACCTTTCACTGTCCTTCCACAACTCTCTGTCACATAAAAATCGCAAAAACTAAAATTGTAAACTGACTCTATTGCCTATTAGCTAAACCATGTTAGAATTTCCGTCAAGCCCTCTCTTCCTCGCCATGGAATTGGGATTTCAATTTTGGACTTGCATCTTCCTTTGATCGTCGTTACCCTAGTCAGTCTTTCACTCCTTCCCATCTATGTCTCCAGACATCCAACAGCTAGCGCCTGTCCCCTCTTCTCACTATCACGTCTCACTATCGAACACTCTGCTCCCTCTTTGCACCACCTCTGCCATCCCCTCCATTGTGGTGTTAGGGAGTCAACATGACCAATACTCAAGAAATTGGCAGCAGTAGCTGTTCATGCGTCGCTCCTCCCAACAACCTTTAACTTTCCTCTGGTCTAGTTTAAGCCCGTTTCAAGTTGCCCACTGTCATACACATTTTGAATAAACCTACTGTTGACCCCAACAATATAGCTTTCAACCCGTCTATCTCTTTCGTCACAAGTCGAATTCCAATATACAACAACATCACTATCTAGACTCTGAGGCCACGTCCAATTTGATTTGCACAGCAGACAACATGGAGCCAATGCTCATCCATGTCTCAACTCTTTGCAGCATGGCTCACTAGTTTCATCTGCCATAAATCCTCATTCACCCTCATCTCTCGGCAGCTTTGACACTGCTGATCATCGCTTCCACCTTCAAACTCACAGAGCTTTGCTTTCAGTTCATCATACTCACTTGTGTAACCTCCTACCTGGCAGACTGCTTCTTCAAATCCTAAAGAAATGCAATATTTTTTGTTTTTAACACCCTCCTAGTAAGGACCCTTCAAGGGCCTGTACTAGGAGCTCCCCTTAAAACCTCAAACCTTCTCCCATCTATACACCCTACAATTTAGGTTGGGTGATCTTGTATGTAAATATGTGCTCTGTAGAGCGCTTTGGATAAAGGCGCTATATAAATAACACATCATTCTCATTAGCATCTTCCGATGTGGCTTCTCATAGCAACCATTTGACGATATTCAAATCTTCTTCACCTTCAACCCTGATCTGTCCTCTTGCATCACAAACTGCCTAGCCGGTATCCGTCATTGGATGGCAGTGCTTGGTCTTAAGCGAGACGCCTCCAAAACCAAAGTGCTCTTGCTCCCAGGCTCCAAAGCCACATCCATTCTCTCCTCTCTAATATCCAATCCCCTCAACAACATTACTCCATCCACACGACTAGCAATCCAGGGTTTCTCTTTAACAGCAACTTCGAACTTTGCACTAACACCGCCACTGCTACTGCAACCAGACTCAACTTCCTAAACAATAATTGCCATCTCACCTTTCACCCTACCAAAACACGTGTCACTAGCAGGCCCTCGCCAGGATAGATAACCGCTCTAGCCGCCTTGATGGCATTCCCTCTCTACTGATTTGTTCCTCTAAACAAGGTATTGAATGTTGATACGCATAACCCCTCTACAAGTGCCGATGATCCTCGGGTGGCCTTCATACCGGGGGACGGAAAGCTATAAATTGAAAACTGTACTCTGCTCCAAATCCTTATCGTTTTTAAACCTACACGTTCCCATTGTGCTGCCTCCCGCGTTTGACCAGTCGCACTACTCATCACTAGAATTTCCTACCTCCAGAAATGGTGGACATAACAGAGCATAATTTTACGATCGCTCTTAAGAACCACCTACTCACTGAGGAGGATAGCCAACAGTTTTATAGTGCCATCATCGCCCTACAACGATCCCCAACCACCATCGCCACAAGATTACACAGCTATATATGTCTATCAAAAAAGGTTTTAACTGAAGATATATTTATTGTCTTGTGCTGGCTTCATTTACGGTTCCTAGCTTTCACCTCATCAACTTCCGGTGTAAAATATTACTCATTATAGCAGAACTATATAATTTACCTCCTCTAGCCATAAATGCACCCTTTCTTGACAAAACTATTTTCATTTTACAAAAACGAATACGGCGGGGACAGTACTTGTGAGAAGTTCTTGAGAATACTTACAAGATTTCGTTTAACTGCTGAAATTGCTCCATGGCCGTGTGACACCAACACTGCTCTTTGCAGCTGTTACAGCCGGCGCACTGCGAGTCTTCAGCACCTCTATCCTCTGTATCACTCCCTCGTTCGTTTTCATTTATGCTGCTGTCAGACTCATCCATGTTGTCATCAACCCTTTTCCTGCGCCTCATGTAGATCTTAAAAGAGCGGCTATAAAATTGCTGGATCATGTTCTGAAATGCTTTTGTAGATGAAAAGAAAAGGATGGCTTTAAACATTGTGTAAACTTTCTCCCGCAGTGTCTGTGACCCTGAGCCAAGAAGGAGTCCCATTTTAGTCCACCTCTCCAGGAAGTCAAGGCTATTTAGATATGGATCTAGACGGCATTTGAGCAGACGGAAAGCATCAAGGAGGAGAAGAGCACACTGTGGCTCTTCAGTGGTGTTTTCATATTGATTGATGCAGTTCCAAAATTCTGGTGCAATGTTTGCCTGAAGGTCAGTCTGGAGCACTTCGGTAAACCATTCCTCAACGAAGGAGTGCAAGCCATAAACCTGTAAAACTTCCAATGCAGCTTTCAAATCAGCTTCTCGGAGCGCATCAGCAGGAGTTGATCGAGATGCTGCCTGCATAAATCGAAAATACACCTTTTATATGCATATACATAAGTGAAATACAGTTTTCTAACCAACCTGGCAGGGTAGATTTCATCACACTTAACAACAATAGATGCAAACTGAAGCGAGCACATGCATTCATGATTGGATTAGGATGCCTCCAGCAGCCCTGGTAGTACAAGACTCCAGTCCAGTTCTAACAGTCATAAATAGTCCCCTTCACAGACACCACTATGAACACCTCTCTGCTCAGAAGCACTGCCACAACTTCTAAATCCCTTGCTCAACTGGTGCGTCACCAGGGAATGGGTCAATCCACTCTCTGAAACACCTTGCTCAGAATCAGACAACATACAAAGTGACAGTGCATGGGTTAGGGTAAGAATAAAGGTAACTGATGTTTTCATATAGTGGTTGCTGCCCTGTTAGCGAGCATACATTTGTGGTCAGGGCGATTCCAAAACTATCCGTCACGTCATTGAGAGAGATTGAGCTCCAACGCATGATAACGTAGGGCCATTGATCGAGTGGTCCGGGTATCCCCTGTTTATCTGTTGACAGATCACCCTGATCACAAATGTATGCCCGCTAACTTAGTGAACACTAGATATTGGATACTCAAGTCATCCCCAAATGTATGCCCGCTAACTTAGTGAACACTAGATATTGGATACTCAAGTCATCCCCATCGCAGTTAAGAGCCCATCGGATGCTCGACTTCACAGACTTGGTACTGCAGCAGTACCTCTACATCACAGGACTAGCACCTACACAAATTGGCTTTCGATGCATACCTGTTTACCAGAATCATGTTGCTTTCACAGTTTGCCCAGGTTCCACTTCCTAGCAGCAGCATTTGACATGAGGAACGTTCACTACTATTGAGATCGTTAACCTTTCAGGATACAATGTTTTCTCAACAAGGCAATTTGTTACATTCAGCACCACAGATTGGGTGATGCGTATCTTGAGAGTGTGGATAATTGTGTCACAAAACTAACATCACACAATTAAATGTAGGTTTTAAACTTTTATGATTGTTTGGGAAACTTTCGAATAAACGCAAAGCATTTTCCATTTTGATAATGTGAGCCCCGAGGAAGAGAATCATATTCTCGAAACACGTGTCTGCTCTTACAGCTCACCTGATTCCATGGCTTAACTTGCCAATTCTGTTCTTCCAATTAAATTGGTTTCAACAAGATTGTATTTTTGTGATTTGAACTTACAAGAGGCACATAAGAGACTAGATTGCTTTATGATTGATTCAATATATGTGGAATGCCAGGGAAGCACTCCATACCATGATCTAATCCCATGCGACACTGTTGGATACCATTTTATAGCCCTAGCCCATTGATCGGTTGGCATTTTCCCACCAATTCCTTGTTTGAATATTCACATTCTGAATACATTCTAGAACAAATCATTAATCCCCATCGTACACCCTTGGACATCAACCATATTTCATGTTTATATAATTAGGATAGTCGGGCAGCCAAATTCATAGAAAAATAAATTAAGCTATTGAACAATATATCTTATTATTATTATAATAATTGTTCTTTTATAACACGCTTAATACCAATGAGTGGTTTCTAAGCGCTGGATCGGGATTCAAACCGGTGTTGCATTGCATTGCTTCCAAGACAAATACGTTGCCCCTGGGCTATCCTTCCTCCCCAAAATCTAACCATATATAGCACATTGGCCACGTTGCCTCCACTGGTAATACAAGGGAAAGAAGTATTTTACACATAGGATTGAAGAATTGTCCATTACCATAGATATAATTAACCAAACAGACTTCAGGATCTACACTTTAAGCACACGCTTTGTATTCATATAGACATTATAAAAATGTATAGGGACGGAGAGAAAAGTGGAAAGAAAGAAAGTACAGAGCAAGGATAATACAGATTGAGAATAGAGTGAGGATACAGTAGCAAAGTAGAGGCTGGCGAGGTATAGGATGTCAACATATAGGAGTTTGACTATGTCAAGCCTTCTATCACTTTATCTATCTTCCGACATTACAGAGGACTGAACTAGTCAACAAGATGAATAGCCCTTGGGCAGTGCCAACAGCCATCAGGCGACTTCATTTAGGTTAACTCATCTTCACAAGAACTAAAACAACTAATTTTTCATTAAAATCACAAACTATTTTGAGCTAAAGAAAACAGATAAAATGGAGTATGTTTTATAGTAAAGCAAAGATTTTCCGGAAGGCAATGCTTGTATATATTTTCTCTTTCTGGATTTTACACTTTCCAAAACAATCCACAGTAAATCAAATAAGCTCAGCAACATTTTGCATTTAGTGGTGTAATACCTAGATTTCAGCAAATTGTGAAAGAGTGGCTAGTAAAAAGTAATTCACGTTCATATGACTGCTTGGCTATGAACTTCTTTTGTGCCATCTTTAGGATGTCTTTTGCCGTTTAAATAGTACTTATTGTGGTTTTAGGAAGCAATAAGAAATCAAGTCAATATAAAATTCTAATGAATAGTAAACGTGCCACCATGTTGCTGAGCTTAAAGCTAGATACCATATGAATGAATTGTGATTTATCTTTGATAATGTGCTTTCCAATGTGTTACTTATGTAAAAGCATGTATCAGAAGAACCTTTGCCATGAAATAATAACAGCCATATATTATAGAGCTGTGTAGGTAAAAATAGTACAGCGGGTTCCCACACAGCCCATGGGCAGATTAAGGAGTTATACGTTTTAGATTAAATGCTCCAATATGAGGAAACGTGGTACTTGTTATAGGAATGTGTTGCACAATGTAGAGAGATGCCAAATGTAACTACTCAAAATACACAGGGAATAAGACAGAATGTTGAAAAGGTCAGATGAAAAATCTTGCTCATACAAAATCTCAAATGGAAGACTAAAGGAAAAGGAATGAATGTTAAAATCTGAAGTGTTTTGGGGTGGAGGAATACCAGTGAGAAAGCCAGGGGCGTATTGTTGACTAGGGGTTTGGTGGATGGAAGTGAACACCCTTCAATCTCCTGGTCCCTTTTGGGAAATTGGTTTAAAAAGTTCAGAAAAGTGGAGGAGGAGGTAAGTAAGGTAGTGATACGCTGAGCCTTTATGTGTGTGGTAAATAGAAGGGCATAAGTACAGTGAGCCATTACATGTTTTAAAAACACTTAAACTACATGTTTGGTTTTGATTTCATCAACCATTCACTTTTAAAGTTTCACAAATTGCATAGTGCGTAAAACAAAGCAATTCTGTAATTTGGGTTTTAGCTCCCCCCCACCACTGCCTCCTCCAAGTCTTACACTACAATATGTTTTCTGTTCAAGATCTTCACACAGAAATGATGGAGGCTTTTTTTCCATGTTCATGTGTTAAATTGCACTTTCATTAGCCAGGAGGAATGTTTACCATTACTTGGCTTTTCAGAATTCAGGTCAAATAGGAATACTTTGTTATTTCCACACTATCACAAGGTGCTCACAATGTATAAACAAAAAAAGTCTTTGTGCATCAACTTGCCGTTTGAGTGGTCCAACCAAAAGGCTACACTGCCTCAATTGTCATTAGCAGATGTTTAGTCTGGCTAATAAACATGTGCAGTGGCTTCAGTTTGGCAGGTTTCAGTCGAATTAAAAATAAAAGCTATCTATGCTGACTTATGCAACTGACCGGAGAAGTTTAAAATAGGATGGTCATCCCAAAAATTCAAAATGCATTCATCATCATAGAATTAATATAGACCTTCATGGGGCCGTTAAGCCAGATAATAAAGCATCAGATTGTTTATCGCTTGCCAACTGCTTGCAAAGTTATTTGGATTGCTCGCCCTTTACAAGTCAATGAATGCTAATTACAACAATGTAACTTAATTGCTTACATCTTACGTCTAAAATTTGTAAGCTGGACTGGTAGGACCTCAATAATTGTTTCCCTTCTAACATTAAAGCTTAATTTATGTTTTGGTTCAATGCATAAGACTGTTCCCAAAAAACAAAATGCTAATAATTCTTTTTTTTTTTTTAAATAAACATTCATCAATGTTTTGTTTTTTTAATGTTATCCAGGAAGAATCCTGGCACGTGGTCACGTAAATACTTTTTTGCAAAAGGCACTTTATAGCAGGAAAAAAAAATTGCTTATTTAACCATTGATTCAGTGAAATGAGATTTTAAGTCATGAATTTGCATTTATTAACGTTTTAGAGTTTTTTCAGCATCGAATTAGGTTTCATTATGTTTAAGGTATTGGTTAATGCTGAATTAGACTTTTTATGAAACTCGAGTTACGAAATAAAGGTGTGACGAATCAACTTCCGGGGCACCAGTGGTCCAGGGACGAATATCGGTTTCTAAACCATCAATTAACCTCACACCCTTAGTACACCAGAAGAGATCCAAACAGATTGAAATACAAGTGACTAATAAGACCTCCTTGTTCAATTTTCGGAACGTGGATGGAACAGCAGGCTTATCTCTGCAAAAGTTGTGGATCGTTTGTTAGTTGCAACACAGCGAAAATACAATTATTACCCAATGATAAGAGGGACTGTCCAGTCAAGGTTGTATAAAAATATCTACTTTCTTATTACTGCAACAGACAGTTCTAGCACACTGCAAATACGACCCACCCTGTAAAGGAACACAGAGAACAGACAGTTTCACGAAGGAAAGTGATGCACTCTGGATACTGACAGGAGGGTAGTTGGTAAAGTAATCATTCTTACTGTTCAAGGATATTCGGTTCCAGCACCAATGCGGCAAAGGGTCGTAACTGTCTCTAGGGGCTTTCGGAAAAGGACCAGGGGGGTAGACCACAAAGTACCTGGTGCAGAAGAGGTTCTTCGTGCTCAACATTGGCGAAGCGGTTCCAGGGTGCTTTGCAGCCCTTGCGACAGAGCTAGTTCCGGGAGACAGCTGCGGGTATCAGGCAACAGGCAGTTCGGCAAGCGAGGCTGGACAGACGTCTGCAGGCTGGCCGGAGTGGTGGCTCAGGGCCAAGAATAATTGGCTCGGTGCTGGCTGGTGTATCTGGAATGCTGGTCGAGGTGTCTGGGACGGCTCTGGGGAATGAGGCATTAAAACAGTCAGCAGTACAGCCAGATGCGGTTCGAGGACAAGACTGCCTCGAAAATGTCCTTAAAAGATGGGTGCAGGTTGATGCATGTGTAGCGGCACTCCTAGCTTCTTTGCAGGGCTTGTGTCGTCCTTTCAAGGAGGACGGCCCAAAGCACAGGAGAGTGATTGCTGGCAACGGCCTTATCCTTAGTTCAGATACCCTCTGGCACTTCCCACCTAGGAAGCTTGCGGGCAGAACCTAGCAGGGCACGCTGTGTGCTGGCTGGGTACCGGTTCTGGAGCTGCTGGACGGGTCCTCTGAGTCTGGTATCTCCCTCTGTTCCCTGGGAGATGTTTAGGGGAGGGTCTTGCTTCCCTCTTGGAACACCTGGCCTTCCTTCACTGGCGGAAGATGCAAGCTAGACTGTACCTTCAGCCGGGTGCAAATGAGTCCTTCTCCTTACTCCTTTTGAAGTTGTCGGATGATCTGTCAAATGAGGGGTTCAGCCCTCTCAAAGCCAAATGGGCCCCAGTGATTAGTGCAGGCTAAGCACACCTTAATGAACCAATCATGGGTCCACACCAACAATCTTCTGTTATGCATGAGGTCAGGACCAGAGTGCTCTGCAACAGGACAGACAAGGGGGTGACCACACATACCCAAGTCCCACCCACCTTCATGTCTGTTGTAGATCAAAGTGGCTCTCTGGTTAAATGAGCCCTCTGCGACTCTTGATTAAAGTGCATGTCTCCCTTGAAGCTTGTGATGGGTGCAGACTTCCTGTCACCCCCAAATCACATCCTTCATCCCTCTGAAAGGGGTCTGCTCTGCAGGGACACCTGCGGTAAATGCTGGACCCAGACAGGCCATTCACTGCCTTTCATACAGAGAGGTTGGAACTAGCTTCAAGTTGACACATTTCATACCATAGGGGCGTTAGCCCTGCCTTCCTTTTGTCTGTTCAGCAACCAAACCTCTTATCTAGGCTTGCCTCAATTATTCTCATTAGTATGCACTGCCACCGGCCGAACTACCACAATAGGAACGCAGATCCATGGAGCCTTTGAAATTGAAATTAGGCTGCCCATGGCTGGAGGAAGGTGTGCCTTCCCCCTTTTTGAGATTCTATGATGTACCCATGGCTGTCACATTCCAGTTGAATAGGACAGGGGAAGACGGCGCCTGTAGGCTGTCTTCCCGGAGTACGCGACTATGCGTTTCGTGCAGGAAGCAGATGAAATGTATGCGGAATGGCCTCACGCATTTCTTGGCGGTTGATCTCCCATCATTCATTTTCTTTTATAGAAAAATCAAAAAAGGCCAATAAATGCGAGCACACCCTCCCCGTGCTGATGGTCGAATTCCTCACAAAAGGTTACTGAGAACCAGGTGTTCCTGCAGGAAATGCACATGCAGCAGGGTTATAATCATGTATGCAAAAACCTGTAGTATGGTCACATAAGTGGCCCCCCCGACACTGGTTGGGAGTCATTAAATACATAAATGTAGCACCGTATTAGCTGGAACTCAGTCGCAGAACATTGTAAAGTGTTGCGCTTGCGATGTTTAAGGCAAGTGTTCCTTGTTGGTCTCTACTTCAGAAAATTACATACTACTGTTGATATCTCAGCACATACAGATCCCAATGGCTGACGCTCCCTAAAGAATCACTCTTATAACACATACAATGCTTCTTGAAGAGCTGCTACCCAAAGTCACTGATGCTGGTCCAGGGGAACCAAGAAAATAGGCGAATTAGTGGTAAATAACTTGAATGAACCTAAATTACCAGAAGAGACCTACAATTTCCTGTGATCCAGTTCTATTTGTCAAACAATCCTCATACTCTTTGCAATTCCAGACATGAACTACCATGTGGACAGACAACCAAGCATATTGATACAATATATCATGCACATCATATGTAGCCTGGTGAAACCACCATCCTCCCTTTAATACACGCATACATACTGTGGCAAAAAAGGGCATGTGGCCAATATAAACTAAAAAGGACCCCTATTCTATGTTCTCTACTAGTTTAATTGTCCCCAATACCAACATCTGCAACTACACTTCAACACACATTCAATCACAATGCTGCCTTTCCTAACTCTCACATTAACAACCAGTTATAACAGTGCTGACCTTATTTGAATGCAAGCCCCTTTGTTGTGGTGAATCTGCTGGGTATAATTGCAGTCAACCTCTGAATCCACAAGGACCATCTCTGTGCCCCTGTGCTAGTATAAGGTGCAGTGGCTATGGACAGCTCTTCTGGGAAATCTACTTTTTGTGCATAGAAAGGGAGCCACCTCCTGTGTCACATTCTTTTGCATAGGAATGACCCTCTTCCCCCTTTCAAAATCACAAGAACTGTAGTTTTTGTGGGTTGTTCGGCAGATGTGCTTGCATATGACCCCCGGCCCCCTCCCTTCCTGCCCCAAGTGCTTTGCAATTACAGGGCATACATAGGGGAGCCGTACAGGTGTAGCTCAATCACTAGTCAGTCCAGTATTCTGCTGTGGGTTTTTGGACCACTCCAGCTCCACGGAAATCAGCCATATGTGTAACTTGGTCTTCATAGTCTGAGCAGATCTGCCCCACTGTACATTGTTCAGCAATAACCACAAACAGTGCAACAAACATTTTGTTATGAATATATATGGTCTCCTTGTTTTGGGTTTCTGGAATAATTATTTCAACTTCTTGACAAGAAAGTAAAAGGTACACTTATTGTAACTATCTGTATTCATGACACACCTTGTGAAGTAACGGTACAAAAAGATATAAGGCACACCAACCATTAATACTTGTATTAGGAGATATACCTTGAGTAGTAATAGGGTATCATCAATAAAAATACTTGTATCTAATATAGGTCAAGAGAACTTTATTAAGAAGCATGTGTACTGGCCCTTGTATGATATGATATTTTATTTATATCGCGCTCATACACAAGTGTTTCAGAGCGCGACCAAGCAAGGGCAGGGGAACATGAGAGAACAAAAATACGCTCTTACTAGGCCCGGTGACATTAAGAACCTGCAAGTGCATGGAAAAGGGAAAAAGGGGGAAAGTGCGTGGAGGGGGGGAGGGGGGAGTGAAAGTGCGGACAGAGGAGAACAGAATAAATAATAAGTGGGATACATAAATAAATAGATGCAGACAAAAAGGTAGTGCAGCCAGACAACGTGGCAAGTGCATGAATAGTCAGATAGGGTATATCTGATAAGTGCAGTGGAAGAGTGGGGAACTGTATGGGTACAGATACAGATCCCAGTGCCAGGGGTGGCCCGGAGGCAGTGCAGGAGGGAGGCAGGGTGTGCAGGTACCTAGGCCCGAAGGACAGAGAGTGGCCAGGTGTATGGTGCCGAGAGAGAAACAGACCAGCAGGGGAGAAGAGGGGCAAAGCCAGAAGCGAAGAGGAAGGTCTTGAGGTGCTTCCGGAACCGGAGATGGTTCGCCACAAGTTTCAGGGTGGCCGGGAGGCTGTTCCAAATGGAGGACCCAGCCGAAGACATATCTGCCCCCAGCTTCTTTCTTTGAAAAACGTCCAACCCTGAGGGAATTAGACGTAGAGGAGCGAAGGGCTCGAGAAGGGAGGTATTTACGGAGGAAAGTATTTCGGTCCCAGGCACTAGAAAGCCTTGTGGACAATGTGATACGATATGGCATTTATAACGCACCTATACACAAGTGTGTAAAGGCGAGGCAAAGGAGGGTAAACAGAGGGAGGACAACGACAACGATCTTACTAGGTCTAGTGACATTGAGATTGCTTAAGTGAAGGGGAAAGTGCCAGGGGGAGAGGAGAATGCGCAAGTGCCGAACATGGGATAAAAACAACAAGTAGTGTGGTCAGCAACCAAGTGCGAGGGGTAAAGTGCAAACAGCAAGTGTCTGCAGTGGGTTGCAGATACAGACCAAAGTGCAAGGGTTGACAGGAGGCAGTGCAGGGGTGCAACTGGGCAGGGAGGGACCAGGGCCCATATTCAGAGGGTGACCAGTGCAGTATCAGACAGGCGATCAGCAGAGGAGAGGAAGAGAGAAGGCAGAAGCAAAGAGAAAGTTCTTGAGGTGCTTCCGGAACCGGAGATGGTTCTGCTCAAGTTTCAGGGAGGCATGGAGGCTGTTTCAGAGGGGAGGCACCAGTCGAAGAAAGATCTGCCCCCAACTCGTTGCTTGGAGAAGCGACTGACCATCAAGGAATTGGAGGTGGAGGAGCAAAGAGCTCAAGTAGGAAGATATTTCCGAAGCGAGAGTTGAATTGTGGTCCCAGGCTTCAGAAAGCCTTGTGGACAATGCAAAGGGTCTTGAACTTGATCCTTGCAGCCACTGGGAGCCAAGGGAGAGATTTCAGGGCTGGAGAGATACGATCCCTGGGCTTGAGGCCAAGGACAAGTCTTGCCGTCCTGTTCTGGATGAGTTGTAGAGGACGGAGAGTAGATGCAGGCAGATTTAAAAAGAGGCTGTTGCAGTAGTTCAGCCTGGAGAGAACCAGAGCTCTGAAGACAGTGAGCTTCTGGGGGAAGGTGTGGAAAGGAAGAATAGCTGTGAGGAGGTGCAGCTGGTAATTTGACTTCTTAGAGACATCACAGATGTGAGTAGAGAAGGAGAGTGTGGAGTCAAAGATGACCCCAAGGTACTTAGCCTCACAGGTGGGAGCAGGAAGAGGGCCAACAGAGGCCGGCCAGAGAGTGACGTGAAAGGAAGGTGCATGCGTGCTGATGAGGAGGATCTCCATCTTACTGGCATTGAGGCATAGATCACTGGCGGCACACCACTCATGGATTGTGGAGAGACAATCTGGGATGAGAGAGGGAGAAGAGGCGGCAGAGGGGAGCCTGAAAGCGAGACGAGTGTCTTCCGCATAGCATAGAAAGTTGGAGCAGAGAGCAGCAATGCGGTGGGTGAGAGGTGCCAGGTATTGGTTGAACAGCTAGGGAGAAAGGTTAGACCCCGGGGGAACACCACAGGTAGATGGTGAGATAGAGGAGAGGAAGGACCCAAGTTCGGCCTGGGAGGGTCGGTCTGAGAGGAAAGAGGTCAGCCAGGCCGGGGCCTGATCAGTGATACCTAGGTTATAACTGAGCCGGTTGAGCAGGGTGGCATGGTTGACCGTGTTGAAAGCAGAAGAGAGATCAGGTAAGATGAGAACAGAGGGGATATTAGCATCAAGGTTAGGGAGCAGGTCATCATGGATGTTCAGGAGAGCAGTTTCTGTGCTTCTGGCGGCTCTGAAGCCAGACTGATGGTCATGGAGACCAGATTCAGTGTGAAGATTAAGCCGGGAAATGGCCAGCTTTTCCAAGAGTTTGCCCAATAAAGGAGTAATGGAGAACGGGCGATAGTTAGCCGGACAGGAGGGGTCTGCTGAGGGTTTCTTGAGAAGATGGTGCACAAAAGTGTACTTCAGGGGCAAGGGGAAGGTTCCAGTGGTGAAAGAGAGGTTGGAGAAGTCGGCCAAGGAAGAAGCAAGGGTGTCAATGTGGTCGTTGATGGTTTTTGAAGAACAGGGAAGAACCTGATTTGACGAAACTTTAATAGATCGGATTTGTCTAGAAACCTCATCGGGAGAGGAGGAGGAGAGGTGGCCGGAGTTAGAGGAGAAAGTAGAGGGAGAAGGAGGAGAGGTTGGACAGGATGTCCTAGGTTTTACAGATGAAATGAGAAGCAAGGCCCGTGCAGAATACCTGCACGATTAGCCACCTCCTTGCAGATTATTATTTTTTTTTAAATGAGTGCGGCTGAGTTGTTAGATACCACAGAGACTCGGGTTCGAATGTGAGCTCTCTTCTTGGTGAGGACAGAGAGTCGGTATTGCCGTTGAAGCAGGCGGCAGGCCAGTTTGTCAGAGGATGCACAGGAAGCCAGCCATTTCCTCTCAGCCACCCTACACTTGCGTTTAGGGCGACAAGGTCCAAGTCATACCAGGAGTTGCACTTGGCTTTGGGCTTCAAGCGGATCCTCATGACAGGGGCAAGTAAATCAAGAGTATCAGAGATAGAAGAGTGGAGCTTGGAAAGGGCTGGGTCAGGATGTGAGTCAGCCAGAGGTGTAGGAGGAGGAGAGAAGGTGGCGGCGAAAGCCTCAACTGACACACGCTTCATGGGTTGAATGACCGATAAGGTGGGTGGCAGTGTGGGGGTTGGCTTGGCCTGTGCATTATTGTAAATTAATCTAGCATAGTGTGTATGCTAGTATTTCAGAACACAGCTGCCCCTTACAACATCATTCTAATCACTAATAGAATAAGGAGCAAAACTCTGATGCTTGACAACCCTCTTCGTGCACTATTACAATAACCCTATTAAGCCAACAACTTCCAAAAAGAGCTCATCAAGATCATTAATCAACTACATTCTCCCGCTACCCTCACTTCTGATACATTTGTGGTAAATAGGCAACTTTTCTTTCTAAAAGTCTAGGTACCATCTATGGTGGCATTCAAAATAACCCCCTATAAAGTGACATCCCTGGCTTCTGACAAAGTTATAGATGCTGCCAAAAATTAAAGGAGATTATTCACTTGTTCATTTCAGCCTCCATGCTGATGAGGCGTGTATGTCTATGGTAGAAATAGTAAATGTTTTCGCATTTACTTTTGATGCCCATTTGCCAACGCTTTCTGAAGACTTAGGGGGCACAGAAATTCCCTTATCACTGCATCCATCTACGCATCCTTGACACTAGGCTACGTGACCCCTACCTTGATGAAAGCCCTCCTCACAGCTTTATGTTAACAATTAAACTGCTACCTGATCTCGAACTTGAACTTCTCCACTAAACTGCTAAAGGGGCTGGTTGCAGCCCTCCAGATAAGGTGCGCCCAGAAAGCTTGTCAATTCAGCCCTTTTAATTCTTCCTTCGGTACCACTTACACAGGCTATTTATGGCAGCACCCCCATAAATCATGGAACTCACATGGTGACAGCCTGGCTCGCAGTAGCTAGCAAATCCACTCTGTACTTTAGTAATCGACACAGTTCCTTGAAATAAGCAACTGGGATGAGTCCTGGTCTGTTTAATTTTTTCAAACTCTCCTCTGTTAATGATTCTATCAAGATAAGACTTTCTGAGTAATGTCAAAGGGAATGTGTGTTTTGTTCAACTGCCTGAATTTTGTAGGTTACAGTGTTAATAAAGCATCTTGAATCATGAACATACTTTTCACTTTGCTTTAGGACACAGGTAGTATTTTGTAAAAATGAAATTTGTCTTAAACAAGGGCTGCATTTCTGCTTAATTGGCTTTAATAGAGGCAGTGCAGTTGCAGCAGCATGGGCATTTCATACGTCATTTTCTTTTCATCACACAACTCCACCAATTGTATAGCTCTGCATGTGGTCTGAACTTTAACTCTCCTTCTGACCACCCACCACAAGCGGGTATAATGGATACAGGCAGAAGCAGTGCTGTATATATTTTCAGTGGCACAGATTGTACCTGTACCTCTCAACAGGACTGCTATATATCCAGGCAAATTAGCCTAATGTATCAACAGAGCTGCTATACCGTACGCATGACATGGCACAATGCCAAATATTCACAGCAGGGCTGATTGCATCATGCCCACATTTACTTAGCAGGACTGCTATGTTTTGGAACAGTACCTGATTTTCTTAATAGAGCTGCTGTTAAGAAAGCACAAACATGTGTTGGCATTTTCTGCAGCGAGCTAAAGTACAGAGCAAGAACAGTGTCTAAGCTCTTCCCACCAACTTCCGACAGTGTGAAAATATGGCATTGCGGTCATATACTTCAATCCCTTCTACCCGGTCTTGCGCTTTTCAAAACTTCTGCTTCTCCCATGTCTGATTACTGAGCCCCACTGCCAAAAATCTAGCACATTTCAAAGCCTCATTATGAATCTCCTGACTAATGGAGGATATTCAGGCAAGCCTCACATGTAACTGCCAGTGCCCTAACTCTATGTGCCTTTCAGTGTCAACAGCCTGTGGGGAAAGGCATCTCAGTGAGACAATAACCCTGGGGCAGAGATTATTGTGTAAAATGTTAGTTCAAATCCTGTTAATAGGCAAGTTAATGTGTCTGCATCAGAGATATGCATTAAAGATGCAGGTAACATTCAATTGTAACACAGTTGACTTAACGTTCGACTTGTCAAAAAGACTACTAAATGTTCAGTGATTCAGAACACACACATTTCATCCGGGATGCTCTACTTGTAATGGCTCATAACACAAACTCATCAGGGCTGCTATACCTGTGATGGCTCAGAAGTAGATCACGCACATCCCATGAGGACCACTATACTTGTAATGGCTCAGAACAGACATCTCACCAGGGCTGCTATACCTGTCAAGGCTCAGAATACACACCTCATTGAAGCTGCTATACCTGCAATGGCTCCGAACACACATCTCATATGGGCTCATGTACTTGTAATGGCATACAGTGTTGGTAACACATCTGCATTCAAGCAAGTGCTGCATCTGGTCAGACAAACCTCTAACTCTATAATTCCCAGACTAATGGCCAAAAGAAGGTTAGCACACATCTAAAAAGGAGCACCCAATGGTAAAGCTGCACTAGATATTTAAATAGAAAAGGCATTTTCAGCTTTTTGGATATTTATTGTTGCTATGTTAAAAGAAACAGAAAAACAGGAGAGGAAGAGCAACTCTGAACCTAAGCAACACAGAAGAACAAAGGGGGGATGGGGGACGAAGGGACAGAGAACATACTAGTCAATCCAAAACAGGAATTCGAGCAACAGGAAGAGAGCAATGAGCTACATGATAGGGCAACAAAGAAAGTGAGAAGGGAAACAGAGTTAATAAAAGGGACAACCACACAATAGGAGTGAGGGAAAGAAGCAGAGCAAGAGAGGCAGTAAAATAAAACACAGATCAACAGCAGGTGGGGAGAGATGGACATAGAAAAGCAAGACTAGAGAAGGGCAGGCCAATAGCATAAGAGATAGTGCAAGAAGGATAATCAAAATCTGGAATCCGGAAGCACCTCAAGACCTTCCTCTTTTCTTCTGCCTTTGCTCCCCCTCTCCCCTGCTGATCTGTTCTCTCTTGGCACCGTGCATCTGGCCACCATCTGTCTTTTGGGCCCAGGTACCTGCTCATCCTGCCACCCTCCCGCACTGCCTCCGGGCCACCCCTTGCACTCGGGTCTGTATCTGTACCCATACAGCCCCCCCCTTTTTCTTCCTGCACTTACCCCATCCCCCCCCCCCCAACTCTGCAGGTACTACAGGCTTCAGTGGCCCGTGTCCCAGGCTTTCCCCCTCACTCCACGATATCAGAGTCTTCAGACTTGGTGGAGGGGGTTGAGTCACTGAATGGCGAGCCCTGGAGAAAGATCCTGGCCGTAGAGACTTCTCAAAGATTGGTCTGTTGTGACAAGCCTAGCTCGAGGGAGCCAACAGGCACCACGGGGCACTTGAGGTAAAGCGTTGCTTGGTTGCCTGGGGCTACTTTCTAAACACAGCTAGCAGGAATTTCAATCAAAGTTAACTCTCTGAAACTACCCATCTCTGTAAAGATGGGCAAGCCAGATAAAAATCAGCAGAAATATTGTTTTGGTTTCAATGCTGAGAGACAGGACAGGAGGTTTTCACCAGCTGCGGACAATGGTTCCTTGCGGTCAGATTTCACTTGGCGATGACTGTGGCTCTCAGGACGCTGTGCTCCACCTCCCCTATGGAACAAGCCCAACAGGCTAGGGAACAATCTGCGTGGCCCAGTTCCCCAGGCAGGAGTGCTACTGGACACACCCCCTCTGGAACTGGTGACAAGGATAACACAGGAGCTACAGCAAGACAAAGGAAGAATATGAAATAGGGTAACCTAACTTAACATACAGCGGATTATCCATACAGTATTTCAGCCCCCTTCTTACCTTCTAAATGACACTCCTGGGTATCAAGGAACGTCTGTGAATGATCCTAGTGCCTTCCCTACACTAAACATAAACCTAATTACCTATGTATTCAAAATATTAAGGCATCTAGATGCACAAGTCTGTGGCAATGTGATGTGCAACCGCTCCGAGATGCTGAGCTCCTGTAAATGCGAGCATTTATAAAGGAAAATTGGGTGTACGTGCATGCGGCCTTTAGGAAAAAGGACCGTACACAACGTGATGTTACATGTCACTGGTGGAGTGAACGGAAAGAAATGGAGGCTCACAGGATGCTCTGAAATCGGGAATTTCCCAGACACCACATAAATCCATATTAGGTCTTAAAAGGACCATGAGCAGCCAGTCCCTGTCGCAGATATGGGTGCCCGCCCTCCTGAGGCCCGCAGAGCGTCCGGTCGCTCCCAGATAGGCGTAGCAGGGACTGCCGTAGTGACGGCCACCGCCTCGATGTCCTAACACTTGCGAACGCTGCAGTCCAGGTGTATGGCGTAGATTTGGAGCTGAAATTGGCGCTCAGTGAGCTAAAATCAAGCATGGACCAGCTGGGTAGTAAAAATTACTCTTTATCCTGTAACGTTGACAACATGCAAAGGAAGCTAGATCAGCATGGGCAAAACCTAGACGAAAGGGAACAATGTATGTCTTCGATAGAGGATGCAAACGGAGCACACCCAAGGAAATAGCTATCAGGGTCATCTGAGTTAAGGCTGAGGAACTGCAAGGGCACTCGAGAAGGAATAAATGGGCTTGCAGAATCCATGTCATGACAAATACTAACCATGGAAAACATGTTGCGCAAAATATTTGACACAGATGCTTTTTGGCAGGTTTGACTCTTGAGCGAGCTTATCGTAGGGCACTAAAACCGGTACCGGGCGCCTCAGCAAGAGCAATCATTGACAAGCTATCGAACTATCAGCAGAGCGAAAACATCCCGAGGATGGTGCGAGAAAAAGACATCTTGAGATTAGGAGTCTACGATTTCAATGTTCCCATACTTCACAGGCTCTGTCCAGTCAGCGCTGAGATCCTTTACAGCAGTGAAGGTTCAGCTCTGCAAAATGCAGCTTCAGTATTCCATGCTGTACCCAGCAAAACTCAGTGTAGTCCAGAGAGGCAAGCTACATTTTTTCACCTTCCCCATTCCAGGCAAATGAATTTCTGAAAGGACTGGGGAGAGTTAATCCTAAGAATAAAAGAGGACGGTCAGTTGCCCGGGACGATCTTGATGGTAATGGTTAAAAACCTGAACAAAGGTGGGGGGCACCAATTAAATGCATTCTAGGTCTTGACAACAAACGCAAATATTGTATGGGCTGATGGTTGGGGGCGGGGGGTATCGTGGTTGTCCCTAGGGTGTCATTCTATTTGTTGGCATAATATGTGAAAATTTGCCAACAGGGTTAAATCTGAAACTTCATTATTTCGTTTATTCCCATATAGGTTGCGACTCTCCATAGAAACGTATGTTCCACGTAGAGGTGTTTGAGGGATCATTTTGTTTTCACTGTGGGAATGGGTGGGATAGAGCGGGCATGGTCCACTGGTCAGATTGGGGAGGGAGCCTTCTTTTTGGTTTATGGGGGTTAGCTTACATAGAAAGTGGAAATGTGAAATAAAAGTAATACATGAGACGGCCACCTGCAGACTAGCTTACCGGCTCAGAGGATTGTGATTAGTCAGTCAACATGATGGTGAACCTCCTAGGTGCAGCGCCTTCCCTTCAGGGTGTTCAGCGAAGAGTGTCAGAGTGGATTTAAAATCTTGTCTTGGAACATTAGACGGCCCATCCACCCCATTAAAACCTGCAAGGTTTTCTTATATCTGGAACAGCATATGGTCAATGTGGCCATGCTACAGGGGACCCACCTGGTGGGCAGCACAGGTCACAAAGTTGGGGCAAGATGGGGCCCGCATTGTTTCTTCTCTTACTCCTCACGCGAGAGGGGTTGCTATATTAATCCATAAATCATTAGGGTTTTGCCTGCAGGATATGCCGAAGGACTTGTAAAGAAGGCTCCTTCTGGTCAGTGGTGATATTGATGGTTACCGTGTGATGTTTATAAATTACTATGCCCAGAACATAGATTCTCCAAAATTCTTTTATGGTCTCTCTTCAAAACTCGCCATGTATCTCGACTCGCTATATGTGTCCAGAGTTACAGACCAAAGACTGGACAAGTCCTCAGTGGTGAAAAAAGCCCCTTCTGGGTCTTCTAAACTTATAGCACAGGCCATGGATGGATACTGCATCTGTAATTTGTCATGGGATGCTGCCCTCGTCAACTGGTACGGAGATTCCCCCCACGCACAATAGCAGACTACTCTCTGGTAGTAGGATCCTTTACATGGCCTGGAGAATGGGGTATCAGTAGGGGTTGGAGATGTAAGCCCAAGTCATTACTGGACAAATCATTCAGGGATTTAATGCAGAGGGAGATTAAGGAATTTTTTATAACAACAAAGCAGGTTCGGTCTTCTCAATCTGTGGTCTGGAAGACCTTTCAGGGGTTTATTTGGTACCAAGTCATTTTACCGGATACAAAACAGAGTTGTACATTTCACCGAAGTACATAACACTGAAAATATTCATTAAATATATATATGGGTTAGTGGAGTAAGGGGTTCAAATGAGTCGGGTTAAGATGGTGTTAGAAGGTTAGAAAAACAGGAGGTTTGGGTGGGGCCGCCAAATTTAAATAAATAAATAAATATATATATATATATACACACACACAAAAACAAAAAAAATCTGTGTTTTTCTGTATTATGGCCGCAATCAAATGTACCACTCTGAAATTGTGGTTTGTAAAATCTCAACTGTTTATTTGTGGAATGTGCACCTCACCCAAAGTAGGGGTTCTCCGAGCTATTAGAGGGGAGCTTAAAAGCACTCTGGAACGTTAGTATTGGATGATAAAACAAATGGTGTCTAGTCAAATAGTCGACAGACAAATGGTCGACACAATTTGGTCGACAGGACAAATGATCAAATTTTTTTTTAGTTATATATATATATATATATATATATATATATATATATATATATTTTAGGTTTTCGTTTAGGGGAAAAAAGGGTTTTTTAGCAAAAAAGGGGAGTTAGGGGGAACCCCCCAAAAAAAGAAATGTGAAAAAACTAAAAGAATTCGATCATTTGACCTGTCAACCTTTTGGTGTTGACCATTTGTCCTGTCGACCATTTAGATTCGACCAGTTGACCTACAACCAAAATAAATTCCAGGAGAACTTGTCAAGGGAGGTTAAGTTCCTGCTCAGGGAGGCTCAAGCTAGAGAATATCGTGGAGGGGGCCTGGGGCGGCACGAAAGACCTGGTAGGACCTTGGCATGGCCAGCAAGTGGGGCTAGAGACAGCAGGATTATTGAAGAAATACAACTCTCTGATGGTTCACAACTCAAAAGAGAGGAGGAAATGAATGAAGCCTTTCACAACTTCAACTGAAATCTCTTTAAGTCGAGGCTGTGCATGCCTTTGGAAGAAGTGGAAGCCTTTCTAGATAAGATTTGTTTATTTTGGGTGAACAGGATACAACTAGAAATACTTAATGCACCCATCTCGGAAGCAGAGGCGAGGAGGGCTATATTAGAGCTCCCGGGGGAGGCGGTATGGCGGGTGCTGGAGAGGCCTGCAGAGTTCAACAAAGTCTTTTCTGAGGTACTGGGGATGCAAATAGTGGCCATGTATTCTGAGTCCATGGAAAAGGGCACTCTTCCAGCCTCGACCAGTGAAACCCTGATTTCTGTCCTCCTGAAGTCAGGGAACTTTCCTGGCTCAAGTCTGTCTTCAGCCCAGGTGCTTACTTGAAGTAGGTAATAAAATCCTTGCCATGGTCTTGGCTAATAGACTGTTGCCACGTTGCCACTCATTCTTTCCATTTCCAAAAAAGACCGAGCTGGGTTCATTGCCGACTGCTCTACCTCCCTCAATAGGAGGAGGCTTTTTTGCTTGATGAGCAAATGGAGCCTAGACTACCTGTTGTAGCTGTCATGATCGATGCCAAGAAGGCCCATGACATCATAGAGTGGTATTTTTTGTGTACTAGTTTTGCCTGGGCTGGGAAGGTTACAAGAGTCAAATGAGAAAATGATGACTGCACCATTGGAGGAGGGAGGCTTGAGGGCTCCAGATCTATACAGACACATCCTGGCCACCCAGGCACATTATGTGTCATACTGGTGTGCTAAAGCACAAGTCTGTCCATATGGGAGTCTGGAGCGTGCCATTTCGCGCCTGACCGCTGCTGTCTCAGTGAGGCCTGGAGGACATGCAGATATTAATGTTGTGGAATGCACACACAGAGTTGGTCAAACATTGCATCTAGAATGGGCTAAGACACCTTGTACTCACCCTTGCTCCTCATTAACCACTTTCCGGGAACGGCCTTACCTGCCAAGAGGTGTTTTATTGACTTAATGAAGAGGTAATGGATACCTTCACTCAGAGAACTATTTCTTAAGGATTGCATTATAAATATGCACCAATTAAGAGAGCAGGGGTTTGGGGGGGGGGGGTGGTGGACATTTATGCACTGGAGTCTCCGTTGCACAATGCGAAAACTGTTCACGTCGTTTGTTCAAGCCCCAAGAGCACTAACCACCTTAACAGAAATTATCGAATGAAAAAGATCCAGATGCCTCTCAGCTCCACACTGTATCACAGAATAGGAGGGAAATGGAAAGTGTTGTTTGGGAAGGCATGGGAGGAGGATTTGGCAGCCCTGCTCTCCGAAGCACATTGGAAATAGCAACTGGTGCTCATTGTAGTGACTACTGTACTCCTAGCCCATAGTCCCTTTCCTGTGGACGAACTATGTGAGATGAGAGAGTTAGAATTCCTCTGGTTAGCACTCAGGGTAACTCTAAGCTTCATGTTGATGTTGGTGCTGATTTTATAACTTGGTCAAGATGGATTAGTTCCAGTTATTTGAAACTGGTGACATACTGTGTGCTGTATCTACGACACATTTCAGGTAACAGATTTGCGTCTGTATGGGTCTCAATGGACATGAAGGACCTGCTATATTTACTTTATGTATGTGTAATTGGTTTAATTAAGCTATTAGTGGAGAATTAAGAACTTAACTGCCGCACCAGTTTTTGCATTTTAGAAATAATGTGGATATGTAAGCAGAAACAGTGGTCCAGATTGATTTGCCAGGCATTAAGCAAGTATTTTTGATACAGATCATGTTCCTTGCACCGCAACATTATGGGTGGTGTTGTAATGTTGGGTTTTGCTTTCCACTGGAGCTGTGCTATGATGCACGAAAATTGGCCATTTGGGCAAGCGCTGTGGATTAGAATTGCAGCAGCAATACCAGCATGTTATTGTTGGACACTAGTTGGCCCTTTGCCCTGGCTATGATTGCGACTAGGTGTGTGCGTGTGCGCGCCATCTGCCTGACTGCGCCGCGTGTCAGTCGCCTATTAAATTAGCATACGCACTTTAGTGATTATAGCATTGATTGCACCAGAACATTTGCACTTTAGTGCAATGAAAGTGTGTTTATGTTTAATGTAGGATGTACTACTTTAATGGTGTGACACAGCTTTGCATGTTTTTATCTTCCTTTTCTCACTTTCCCCCAGAAGCTCACCGTATCCAGAGCCCTGGTCCTCTCAAGGCTACTGCAACAGCCTCTTCCTAAATCTGCCTGCATCTACTCTTCGACCTTCACAACTTATCCAACAGGACTGCAAGACTTGTCCTTAAACTCAAGCCCAGGGTTCGTATCTCTCCAGCGCTGAAATCTCTTCACTGGCTCCCTGTGGCTGCAAGGATCAAGTTCAATATCCTGTGAATCCTCCACAAGGCGTTCTGGGGCCTCGGACTGCACTACGTCCAACGTTCTCTTCCTAAATATCTTCCTTCTCGAGCTCCCCGATCATCCACCTCCAACTCTCTGAGGGTCAGATGCTTCTCCAAGCAGAGAGCGGGGGGCAGATCTCTCTCATCGGCTGGGGCCTCCCTCTGGAACAGCCTCCCTGCCTCTCTCAAACTTCAGCAGAACCACCTCTGGTTCCAGAAGCAACCCAAGACCTTCCTTCTCGCTTCCGCTTTCTCTCTCCCTCTCCCCTGCTGATGTCCAGGACTGCTCCGCGCACTGGTCACCCGGCTACCCTCTGAACTCTGGGCTAGGCTCCTGCATGTCCAGTTGCCCTCACAGTGCCTCTGGGCTCACCCAGCACTTACGGGTATGTATCTGCAACCCTACAGTCCCTTCTCTCTGCACTTATGAGCCACCCTCTGGCTGCACTTATTGAGTTACCTGCACCTCTCCCTTCCCCTACCCCCTGGCACTTCTCCCCTCTCTCTTCCCCACACTTGCGCGATCTGAATGTCACAAGGCATAGTAAGATCGTTGTTTTGTCCTCCCTTTGTTTCCCCCCTCCTTGTCTTGTCGTGCCTAGAAACACTTGTGTACATGCGCGTTATAAATGTCACAGATCATATATCATATCTGCATTCATTGTAGTTTTGAAATGCATCAATAAAACTATCCTGTATTTTCCTTTACACGTGGGAACATGTTGGATTTATTCACAAGGGTTTTTGTCCCTGTGACACTATAAGTGACTGTGACTATGTGCTTACAGTAATGTTGTATTATTTTCAGTATGAGGACAATGTGTTACGTATATAGGTTTGTCCTGGTCTTCATAGTTTTCAAGGTCCCTGGTGTAGTTCTATACATAAAGGAAGTTAAATACTGCACGATACCACCTCACACTTGTGATGGACATCCAAAATAAATGCCACACTCTCTTATTAAGGAGATGCTGACATCTCAGGAACCAACACATAGTGTTGCAATAAAGAGGCAGATAGCTCTGCTACTAGGGCGACATTACACAGACAGCAACATAATTATCAACAACAAAAATCACTAAACGTGCTTGTAGACCCTCCTGAGTGGAAGAAATTCCATAGAAGAGAGAAGAGGGTATTTGATCCATATTTGTTCTCATTGGAGGGGCTCCCACACTCTTATTTTATTAGCAACCTAACTATGGGCAACAGTTAAGTGCAGAATACCTAGAACAGACACTGTTCGGGTACACTCTGGAGTTCGAGTGTTAAACCTACAGCTCCTAACAGCCAGCTAGTGAACCACAGTTAAATATGGAGGACTATGTCATTCAGAAAAAATCTATTTCTTTGAAACACTGTCCACATATCCAAGAACTTCTTACAGTTTTAAGAAGACAATTGAAAAACACAAATCCTTAAACGATAGCCTGGATGGTTGCCCATAGCACAGCCAATGATTAAGAGCCATTCAAAATATTCCACCCCACCCAACACTCTTCACAGACCTCAAAATTTACACTCTCCACTAGAGTTTGGTGAGGAGGAATTTTAATGGGACAAAAACGTAGTTGGGACCATGCGCCCTCACGCTCCAATGTCACTTTGTGTTTATATTCACAAGTGATTGTTAAGCTTTAAATTTCCCTCAAAGTGGAAAGAATCCTTACAAAGGAAAACAAACATGAAGGCAGATAGAATATCCAACAACCCGCACGGTACTGCTCCACATGCTCAAGTTTACAAAGCTTTTTTTTTTAAATATATGTGATCATATTAGTACATAATTCTCATTCAAGCAAAACAATGAACACACTAAGACTGCTGCAAAATCCTTATTAATGCTGGAGGTTATATCTCTGTGTTTGCTGGATTTTTCTCAAAGTTGCATCAAACAGTTTACGTAGTACAATACATAACTGTGATTTTAGTGCCTTAAGTGGGAAGTAACGGTGTGCAAGTAGCTAAGTGTTGCCTTCAAGTGGATCAGGCTACATCAACATATTCCATTAGTAGAGGAATGTTCCCCAACCCCTACTGGATGCTATTAAGCTTCTTTATGCTAATTCCCTTGCAACAGTCAGGAATGGGACGGGAGGCAAACACACAAATGCCTTTAATGTTAAAAAAGGGGTGGCGCCCCTTCTTTTTCTTTTATTTATCCAAGAAATTGTTGATGCATTGGAAGTAGGTGCAATGGATTCCCCTAGAATGGTGCAACTAAATGGCCATTCTTTGCGGATGATGCTGCAATCTTTGCTACAATCCCAAAGGGCCTTTCAGCATCATTGGACATATTTGGGAAGAACTGTGAAACCCTTGGTTTGGCGGTTAATGTCTCCAAGACAAAGATTATGATATTTAAACCGCCTTTTACTAAGTCCCATAATTTGAGGGTCTTGTTTAATGACCAAGTCCTAGAACAGGTCAAACAATTTGATTACCTGGGAATAAGATTTCATGAGGTATCAGTTGAACAGACCAAGTGGTGAAAGCTTGCGTCACCCTATCTAAATACGGTAAGTGGGGCGATTTCCCTGGCTATAGAACTGTTCAGGAGTCAGGCCTGCCTGCCGCAATCTATGGTGCAGAGGTTTGGGGGTATGCTGCTAGCAAGGGGCTGTCTGTGAGTGAAAACATGTTTTTCAAGAATGTATTGTTGTTACCTAAGGATGCCCCTACCTCTTTGCTTCTTTTGGACTTGCAAGTCCGGCAGTGGCCGACCATATATCCTTAAAACCTGATCTAGATTGGCTCTGGTTGTGGGCATCCTGCGGTTTATTGCCCTATAAGGAGGCTCCAGTGGAATGCCTGAAACTATATGGGCCGGGAAACTGTGGATGGGTGTGGCACGTTAGATCCACGTTGATGAAGTTGAATGCTAGCCTAATGCGGTCTTCCCCAAGCGAGTGTTTTGCATCTTAGAAACAGGCTTTGAAATTATTGGCCAAGGTTGATTCCAAATAAAGGCTGGAGTCTTCAACTATTGCATTAAAGAATGGGCCAGACATTTCCTGCATCAATTTGCTAGATAATTGCCGAAATGTTTTTGATATGATCCACCCCCCCGGTACGAACAGTCTCTTTTCGTACGGTTTAGACTTGGCTTTCTGCCTGTTGCAAGTTATACCCGTTCTTGGTCTCCCCTTAATTCTGGGGTTTGTCAGCTCTGTAATTTAGCTGATAGTCCCTGGTACACTTTACCTTAATATGCCCAGTTCTATTGCACCTGCGGAAAATGTATCTATGACCTGTCCTGTTGCACGTGCATATAAGAACTACTGGCGAGGCAATGCAATTCTTTTTTTGCTCTGTGGACTGGAAGGCGGTGTATTCCATAGTTAGCTATGTCCACCGTGCGTGTCTGCTGCGCTTGAGATTGCTCAGTAGTGGGAGTTCCAGCTATAGTGTTGCGCGAGGGGCTGCGAGCATTATCTCCCCTTGCGAGTACTATGATTGTTAAGCTATATTGAATAATTGGGCCTGCGAGTATACTCTCTCTTTGAAGCTTTTGTAATTGGAAAATACATCCTACGAGCGATAAGGGATTTCATGAATTTTATGTATTTTATGGCTTTTTACTCTCAGGCAGCCACAAATGTTTTTTTTTTTAATGCCGATTCTATGTATGTGACCTTTCTTGTACTATATATATTGGTGACATGTGTGTTAATGGTCTATCCGACATATAGTCTATCCGAATAAAGCACTTTAGAAAGTTATTCCATTACAGCAAGTTTCTAGGGAATGATTACAAATGTAGCACCTAGTCCAAGGGTCAAAATTACAATTTTGTTCACCACGAGCAAAAGGCTGCTCCTTGGTATCCAGCATCACCCTTTAGACAGAAGCTACAACAGGGGCACCAGGAGCTAGGACATAGTGCACAACAAACATAACTTTTGCATAAGATGCAAACTAACATTTAGATATTATCCAATATGCTTTAAATGACTCTCAAGTGTGTCCTTTATACACATACCCACACCTACACAGTTAATATTACATAGCTATGAGTAGATGGCACCACCTGCCTGGGGAGTCAGAAGTAGCTCCTGGTAGCTTTTGGTTTCAAGTTAACCAGGATATCCCTGGCTATAACAAGGAGCTAAATAGCTGCCAGCTCCTGGCAATTTCTAACCCTGCAGTCAAATTAGGACAGTGAGAAAGTGTTTTGTCCAGGATCACGTAATTTATAGACGCCTGGATAGGAGCCTTTGGCACAAAGCGAAGGGCACATTTGTTTTGCAAAGAATCACCACACGTGGGACGAGTATAATCCGACCTGGGTCCCGAGCTTGACATGCCTAGAGACATGTCTGGGTTCCTCGTTTGCTCATGCAGAAGGGATGTGGCCTAGCAGTTCAGCTGGACCGAAGGAGGATTTGTTTTCACCTTCTGTTAACAGCATGACAGGCAGAAAAATGATGTCTGCAATGGAGTTATCTAGAGCACTACCAATAGTTAAGATAATTTGAAACCTTACAGCAATCACTCTCGAGCTGGCCAGTGTGCCGAACAAGAGTATAAAAAGGAAGGGACTCTGGAGCAGACTGCGGTTTAAGTGATGCATAGTGCTGCGAATTGACAAAAATGTACAGGGTTGCCCCCCTTTCACGCAGGGGGGAGGATAAGCAATTGTCAGTCATGTGGTCTGGACTTAAGGGCGGAGCTAAGTTTTGAGGGTGATCTGAATAGAGGATGCTGGCTGCTTTGCATGAAAACCAAAGGGCATTTTGGGAACAGAAAAAAGACCACCAATTTATCAAACACGTCTAATAGCAATTCAAATGTGCATTCTGTCTGAGCATGCAATGCACACTGGGTATGGTGATCATTTCATCTGTCAGAAAAGTCATCATGACAGTAAAATGTGCGCAAAACATGAGATATATACACAGCTTTGGACTGTTTCATGAGTTTGGGCTGCTCTGGTAAGCAAAGGATAACTTTCAGAAGCAGATTCTGAAGCCACATATCTCTGCTTGGTCGTGGGCAGAGAGCTTCCTCAACGGAGGGGGTTTGGGCCTCAAAACTACACGGAACAGCGCTGCGGCAAGACATTTTTTGCCAGAGCACAGCTCCATCTTGTACCTGCCAAATCCTTCCCTGTTGGTGCGTCATTCTGAGGTTTCCGTACTGCGCAGGCACCAAGATCAACTGTGAGTGGAGACGGCAAATGGGAAGCCGTAAAATCGTCTGGACACAAAGTTGCTGTAGAATTTGTAATCACCAAAGGAATAGAAGGGGTAGCAGCAAATCCCGAGCAATGTGGGAAAAGACCAAGCATTGTAAATAACTGGCTGCAGAGACCACGTCACAATTTGCCAGCCTTTTGGCACCCTCGGCTCTGGTGCCAGTGTCACTGCAGCCTTCAGCAATATTTTGTCGGTTCTCTGCATACAGCCGAACGACCAGAAACACACTTTGGACTCTGTAGCTGTCAAAGGGATGTGTCACGTGTTTATTTTTAGTATTTTGTTTGCTTGCTTGTTTGTTTATTTATGTATCGCAACAAACCCGGAGGTATCTGGGTGCATTACAAGTAATTTACATTTTACAGGTTGCTCAAAGGAAGAGTTACAGTCATAATATTACATTAATACAGTAGGGAACAGAGAGTATGATACATAAGATGGGTACAACAGTGCAGTTTACAACAAAAAAAGCAGTGTTTTGATCTGATATGACCTCCGTCTGCGTCCCAGAGATTAACATGAGTCCTTAGTGAATAGCCAACTTTTGGTACTTTTCCTAAAGCTAAGCAATGACTGGTCTGCCCTTAAGGAAGTAGGGAGGGAGTTCCATAACTGGGCGGCCATAACCGGAAAGCTGCTACCCCCTGCTTTTTTTAGTTTAAATCTGGGGACTATTGGGCGGAAAGAGTTTGTGGTCCTCGTAGGGTGTGGAAGATTTTTTAACAATTTTCTATTAAGTATTGGGGGTCTGAGTTGTTTGGGCATTTGTGGGTGAGGGAGACAATTTTGAACTAAATTCCATCCTTAATTGATAGCAAGTTGTTCTTCTGCCTGGCCTCCAAAATATGTTGTCTTCTGGGAATACTTAGCACCGTTCTAAGCGCATTGGTTTGTAGTATTTGAAGTTTGTTGACAATGTATTTGCTAGCAACTAGGTAGATGGCATTGCAATAATCGAGTTCTGAGGAGGAAACATTCAGCAGCAGGGTGCTCATCACACCAAAAAATGGGGCAGAACAGGGAAAGGCAAAAACTAGAAGTCGCATTCCTATAGTCATAAATGTGTACATGTATTATTCTGATCCCCAATTTAATACATGCGCTGGAGTTGAATTTATTAGCAACTCAGATTGTGTATAATCGTTTGGGGTGGAAAAGCGTCATGGAGCAGAAGTTTTAAGCTCTTTCTCTCAGACGTTGTTGGTGGTCTTGGGGTATTCAAAGTGAAATTATTAGATTATGTGGATCAGTCAGTTTTACATTTTCTGTCAGAGGACTTTCGTTCTAGCTCTTGAAGAACCATATTCATAATAACAAAAATACACCCACAAGATCCAGCAAACAACGTGGAGTCCGAAAAGCCCAAATTGGATCGTGATGTCATGGAATTGCTTGTCCAATATGGAATATTGAGCTCCTTATAAGGATCCTGGAATACCGTGCTTCAAACTATGGCCGAATCCAACACCCATCTCCTTCGACTAGTCAATTGTCTCATCTTTTTGTCGGCTAATCTAGACTATACACATACCAGGCCCAGGGCGGCTGCAGGCACCAGACCCAAGCTTAGAGTGCTCCAGGCAGCTGACAGCTGCGCACGGCCAGGTTGCCCCTCCATGGTACCAGGTAAAATTCACACACACAGGCGCTTCCCAATGACGTACGCTGTCAATACCAGCCCGTGGCGCTTGACGTACCAGAGACATAGGAATTGCATGAACATAAAAGAAGAAAACGAAAGAAACGCTTGTGGAAGGACAAGCAGGGCTCCCAATTCTGGAGTACTGTTGTAGCCATCTTAAAATGTCAAAGTGCCGTACTTTAACATGTTAAAGAGATGCACCCTTTCGTCAGAATAACTGACTTTTCTATTGGTAAACTTTTGCTTAGTTTTTCGTAATACAAAGGGATAACACATAAATAAAAAAAAGAATAGCATGTCTTTGTAATTTATTCGACTGAAAATATATGTGTTGGTGCTTTTGTAAAAATGCGTACATTTTTATTTTCTTACAGGTTCCTAAATTCCGAGACTTTAAATATATAATTCTTGAGAAACCATAAATTGCCCATGTCAGCATTTTAAAATAGACCCTTTCTGTGCGTTTCAAGTCCGTCCTTCCTGTTTGCAAAGGCGTGTCAGAGACAATGCCTTCAAAATGTGACCCGGGAAAGTGGCGATTTTTTTTAATGTACGATTGCGTGCTTGTGCTAATGATCCTGTACTGGACAGTGTTATCAAGGGTATGTTCTTTGCTACCCATAATTTGAATAAAAGAATGTCAGAAGAGCACGGTTACAATTCTGTTAATAGATGAAACATATTTTGTTTCAGAGATTGTTTAAGGAGAATTATTTCTTCTCTGATAGCTCTGTCCCTGAATGTTGTTTAAAATCGCGAAGCAATTTTTGTGGGTACCATCGCTACTACAGTCAGCCTGGAGTACATTAGGCACGCTCCCTTCTAAGATGGTGGCTTCTAAACCCCGCCTCATGCTCGTGTCTTTTACGACGGTTTATGTACCAAGACTGTTACCGGGAGACAGAGTGAGTGCTGCGGGCAGTGGGAGCGGGGCAGCAGGATGAGCCAGCAGGGGGCGGCGCTGCAGACCTACAACAACGAGCTAGTTAAATGTGAGTAGGGGGTTCATGCTGGTTCCATAGCCGGGGAGAGGGTGACGTTGTTTGTTGGGGACATGATGCTGACAGTATGTTTTTTAGGGCAGAAATCAGAATGTGCAGTCAGGGTGGCTATAGTAGATTGGGATTATTAGATTTGCCAGGCGGAAGGATTGTAGGAGTGGTAACAACTGCTGGATTGGCAACATAGTGTAGAGCGGATGGGCGGGGACCTAGCTGTGGGCATCATCGGGGACTTGCCTGTTCTTCGTTAAGCTGTGTTTAGCTACAGGATTCAACAAATTTGGGGCTTTCATAGGTTGCACTGTCTTTAGATGGCACTTAAGCCGTGGAGCATGAGCAGGGATCTACATCTTTAAAACAATAAAGGAAGTTTGTGTCCATTGCACGTTGGGATCGGACGAGTTGGATGCTAGATTTTAAGTGAGTTGAGAATTTGCATTTTTTTAAAAAATATCTCCATGTCCCTCGTCTCAGTAATTACCTGTGAGGTCCCAACCGCCCCATCAGCAGTGCATTTCATCTTTTTATATACCATGCGTGCCCCCCCCCTCTCTGCTGCGAGTATAAGCCTCTTAGCCGCCACAACCAGTGAGCTTTGATTTTCCTGCCAACCTCACCGGATATGTGGTGGGTGGCTATGATTCATGCTGCTGTGCCTGTCCTCTCGAAGGACACCTGTTTTTGGCCCTTCTCCCTGCACTCCTGGCTGGTCTGTGGTTGCAAAGGAGATGGCTGCCTCCTCGGTCCTCCTGCTGGGCCGGGGGCCTGTTTGAGGATTTTTGGTCCACAATGGACCAGAGTGGGACTAAAGGGGCGATTCGAGAGGTTCCACGCAGGGAGAGGGCTCAGGGTTTCAACTCCATCATATTTGTGGTTCTGAAGCCAAACGGCAAGTTCCGATTGGTCGTGGACCTGAAGAGATTGTATTTGTTCATTTGTGCAGACTCAGCACTTCAAGATGGCGTCTGCAGACGATTATCCCTTTGATAAAGGATTTTGACTTTCTGGCATCCCTGAACCACCAGGACACATACTTTCATGTGCCCATTCAGAGGTCTCATCAGAAATATCTGTGGTTTCTTTTCTAGGGCCAGCGTTTCCAGTTCTGATGTTATAAGGGTGTTGGGTCCTGTGGTGGCACTCCTTCACACCAGGGGGATACAGGTTTTTTCTTAACTTGTCTGTTGGCGTCTCAAGGCTTCCTTCCAGGAACCTTTTGTTGGAGTACCCTGGCATCACATGCAGGGTGCTTTAGGGCCTGGGATATCTGCCCAACCTGAAGACATCTCACTTGGAGCTATCCCAGGATCTTCAGTACACTGGGGTTTGCTTATGGATGGCATTGGGGTGGGTGTTGCTGCCATTGGATCGGGTAGTCCAACTCCAGCGTCTCTTCGGGAGGCCTCCTGTCCAGGGATTGTTGCTGCCATGGTGCCCATGACGGTATGTGCGTTTGTGGTACCATTGGTGATACTTCACATGCGGCTGTTGGTCTCTCACTTGCACCTCTGCTGGAGGATAGTCTCTCAGGCTTACAAGACCAGGATTGCCATTGTCCCAGAGCTGAGGGTTCAGCTTCTGTGGTGGATGGACATAGCTAATCTTCTGTGAGGATTTCTGCTAGTTCACCCCTTGCCAAACATAACTCTGGCCAACACCACTGGCCTCAGCTGGGAGCAGTGTTTGGGACCCAGAACGCACAGGCTTTCGATGTATGTGCAGGCCGCTCCATTCTTCCAAATGTTTTCACGTTGCATCCGGTTGTTGGTTCTGGTGCAGACAGCACGTCAGCATGGCGTATATGAACTGCCAAGGGGAGACATGGTACTGTCAGCTGGTGTCGCTGGCTGCTGGGCGTAGCATAACCTACTTTCACTGTGAGCTATTCACATCAGGGGGTAGACAACATCCAAACCGACGGTTTGAGCAGGATATTAACTTTTCCTGTTGGGTGTTTTGCCCCGTAGAGTGTTTTGTCTGATATGTATGAGGGTCGGTTTCCCAGTGCTGAATCTTTCTGCCTCTCCTCAGGATGCTCAGCTGCCCCGGTTCTGTTTCTGTGTCTCTTTTCCGGGGTCTTGGGGAGTGGATGCCTTGATGGTGGGCTAGTTGCTGGGGCTTTTATGTGCCTTTCCTCTGATACCTTAGCTTCCCAGGATGCAGATCAAGATGTGGGACTCTGGGTCGGTGGTGATTCTGGTGGTGGCCGAAATGTTCCTGGTATCCTCATCTGCTCTTCCTGGTGGTTGCTTCGGGTGGTTTCTGGCCTCTTCCGTTTGTCCTCTCAGGAAGGTTCTGAGGTCTCCTACCGCCAAATCCTCTGTGTGTGTGTGTTGGGGGGGTGGGGGGGTTGGATATTGAGAGGTAGGGGTTGCGTAGGCAGGATTTGACTCTGCAACCTGCACTGGCAGTACGGAACTCCAGAAGGCCTTCTACTCCGACGATGCATTGGAGGAACTTTGCTTTGTGGTGCACCAAGAAGTCTGTGATGTGCTATGTGCCAATGATCCTGCAAGATCTATGAGAAGGTTCATATATGGGCTAGCTGTGTCCTCTTTACGGGCTCAGTGAGATACAATTTGTGCTTTTCGGGAGCCCTGGGTGCTGCGTACAGGCTGTGATGTGATGTGATGTGATATGATATGGTAGGTTATTTATAACACGCCTAATACCCAGAAGTTTCTAAGCGTGGACCCGAGCATCGAACCTGTGATGCTCTGTGTCGTCTTGCTTCCAACGCTAGCATGTTGCCCATGAGCTATCCTCCTGATGCTGTGAGCTGTTGGTATCTCGGTTGCTGAAGAGTCTCTTGATTGCCATGCCCATGGTTTATGGAGGGGTACCTCTGTGGGATCTTACTTTGGTGTTGGCAGGACCTGGCCGGAAGCAGCCCAGAGTGGCTGCTGAAACAAGTGAGAGAAGTCCTTGTAGGCTGACACAGAGCCGAATGACAGGAGAGCTGGTGAGACTCAGCGGCCCCTCTTGAGGAGCACCTCTCAAAGCAGTTGGGTATGCAGTGGCTCAAGTACAGAGGGAGGCAGTCAAAAGAGAGAGAAAGACTGAGAAGAGCCCGAGAGTGAGACACAAAAGAGCCCGAAAGGGGAAGAACACCACTCCCAACATTAAGAAGTCCAAGTACAGCGGGAGGCGAGCAAAAGAGAGAGAAAAGCAGAGAAGCCCGGGAGTGAGACGTGAAAGGACCCCAGATTGGGGAGAGACTACGATAACTCCAGAGTGGGGAGTGAGAAGGCAAAGCCCCCCAGATTGAAGGGAGACTAACCTGGAATGCCTAGCTATCATTCCAACACACAGCAAACTTTGTGTTGAACTTTTAACTGTGGGCAAAAGCCTAATTCTACAGAGGCTGTGATTATAGCCGATGAATCTTGGATTTTACAATCTGACATCAAAATAATTAGGTTGCTTATTAGCAATGGCCTTAGTAAACATGATATGATAGGTTATTTATAAAACGCTTAATACCCAGAGGTTTCTAAGCGTGGACCCTGGGATCAAACCTGTGTTGCTTCGTGTTGTCTTGCTTCCAAGGCGAGCACATTGCCGCTGAGCTATCCTCCCGAGACAACATGAACCGGACACTTGGCAACTAATAGTTTTCCAAGATATAATTGCCATACGGAAAATGCCTGATTCTTGGAAGCTAGTGCATATTATACCAATATAAAAGAAAGGGCATAAAGGAGTCCTATCGACCAATTGCATTGTTGGATGCAAATAGCAAGCTATTTGCATCCATTGTGTTGAGGGAGTTGAAAGTATGGGCAATTAAGTCCTGGCGTTTGCCCAAGTTTCAAACCGGGGCTAGAACAGGACACAGCACAACATTAAATGGTTTCTTACTCCAAGCTTTGGCACATTCTGCGAATTGGAGCCAAGGTAAGCCCCTTTATGTCACTAGCATAGATCTATCTATGACATTTGACCTGGTAAACGGTGTAAAACTGTGGTGGAAGTTGAAGGAGTGGAGTCTTCAAAAGGGACTCTTGAACATCTTAATTTATCTTCACACTGAGAATAAATTGGAAGTTAGGCTGAACATGCAGGGGGACATTAGTAATGCAATGGATTCTAACAACGGCTTGTGTCAAGGTTGTGTATTGGCCCCTTGCTTGTTTAACTTGTACGTATCCAATATGGATGAGGCTTTGTCGAAGGTGGGTCTTGCACCCCCGATTTATTGGAATATCTAAAATTGTGTAGCTTAACATTATTATTATTATTTGATTATACCTAGATTGGATTATCATTCTTTTCTGAGATAAGCAGCGGGCCATGGCCTTAAACTGAATGCTTCTAAAATTATCAAGATTTGTAAAAAAAAAAGAAAAATTTTAAAAAACGTGTTCGAGTCAGGAATGAAACTCGAACGCACGTTAGCCATATTTTTGGTCATAATAAAAGGATTGGGAAAAGCCCTCTCTGACCCTGTTCTAAGAGGAATTGTACAACCTAAAACAAAACTAAGGATTGGTCTGTGTCAGGATGTCAAAATCAAACTGTCCTTGTTCTATTCTGACCCTCAAACTAAAACTAAATTATAAAAGTGAAAAGGGAAATGTCTTTAACCTTCAAGTTTTTGCAAAAGTGTTAAAATAAGAAGTATTTCCAACACAAAAAGTTCTTTATATTGGGAAAGCTCTTGTTCCACAATGGGGATCCGTTCCCCAGGGTTTCTCTTCATCAAACAGAACAGTTTCTTGTGTGTTATCTGTCCCACAATTGTACTGTCACAGATAAGCTTCCTAGCTTTATAATCCTTTTGTCAGGACAAGGCTTTTCTTTATATGCTTGCCACGGTTCTTATATTTCTGTACATGGAAGTTCTTAACACAGTTGTTATTGCCTGGCACTTTCCTGAAAGGACTTCGTCATGGTGCTCCCATGAATTTACATTTCATACATACACGCAGTGATAAGGGTTTTACTACTTTTCCCCTTTTTACAGTTAGTCTCATCATTTTCTCACTGTGGTTCAGGTTACTGTTATAGGTATCTGGCACGGTTGCTGATACGCCCCAGGGACCCCAATGCCTTTGGGCTGACTTACCCGCTCCTGCTGGTATTCTCGGGCTCATTTACCATTGTTCGGTGAAGGTGCGCCGCTTGGTCTCCCTTCATTGCGGTTTCCCATTGGGCTTCTCATCTCTCGTGGCGATTCCTTCACAAGCCCACCTTCCTTCTGGCTCCTGTAAGCTAGGATTTGCTTGTGGCGGTCACTAAATGCCCAGGAGTCCTCCTCTGTCTCCTGGCGTCTCGGGAGCATGACCTGCTCAGTCAGTGTCTCCCCTCTTCTCTGCTGTTGAGTAGCCCGGCTCCACCATGCTTGCTTCTGTCTTTCCGTTCTCCGAGCCTCGTGGACAGGTGAAACGTCTTCTCGCCAACAATAGCCACTTGCATCTTGTTGCCAGCCTTTACATTTTCAGGGGACAGAGGCATTTGCGGGAGAAGACTAGAACACTCAGTGGGCTTCAAGTTTCTCCTGTTCTGCATTATTCTTTCCCCCTCTTCTTCATCCCAGTATTGAGGAATAATGGGACAAGAAGTCCATAGTTGGTAATTGATTTCTAGAACTTGAATAATCATTTGTAAATATGGGATACCATATCTCATCTAATGAAGCCATGTCATCTCCCTGGAGGTTGTCTCCTCCCATGTGATCCTCCCTTATAAAGCTGCCGCCAGGGTTAGGATCAGGTAGTGGTTGACGTCCTCTGACTACATGGGAGGAGGTCGCCACCAGGCAATCGGTGATGACTCCATCTGATTCATCACACATGGCTTTAGATGTAGTGCAGGAAGCAAGGTTTTGAAAACTACTAACAAGCTGGTCTATTTGGGTCTTAATTTGCTGTCCCAGCTGACTTCAGAAGCATTAGTAAAGGGTTTCATTTCACAGCCGTTTCTTGGTACAGCCTTTATTAAATTTCTTATGGGGAAAGTGGTGCCATCCCTCCTGTATGGATTTGAAATTGGTCAACTGGCTGACAAAATTATTCTGGGAGTAATAGAGGGGAAAGTTTGGAAGGGGACCATTTGCCAAATTCGGTTATACACCAGGAACTAGGGCTGACATCCTTGAACGGAGGGTTTTATTGGTGCATGCTGCAATTGTATAGGAAAATACTTCTCCCTGTTGAGATTTTTTTTGTATGAGGAATTAGCTGCACATAATCGTGGGGGGAAACAAGAAACAGTGTTTCCCTTTGACAGTTCAGACAGCCCAGGGGCACTCTTATCAGCTGGAAAAAGCAGCTGGGGGACTGCTCACTGTTTCACTGGGCTGGCTCCTTAGCGCCTCCATAATGGGTGGGCGCCCCCTCGCCATTATGGATGAGCCGCCAGGCTCGGACTGGCCTATAGGGCAATGCCTGTACCAAAAATGTAAAATGCTAGTGTGGGCCAGTCAAAATGGGCCACCATTTTGGCCAATGTGGACCAGTTTGATAAGTTACTTAACTATGCAGTTAGTAATTTTGACCATTGTTTCTGAATGTATCACAATTTACTTATATTTTAACACAAAGCACCCCCTTGGGTACTATTGATACAGTGGGCCTCATTACAACCCTGGCGGTAGCTGTGCCGGGAAAACCGACACGGCTGCCACTAGAGTTGCATCCGGGTCCGGCACCCGCAAATGGGCAATTACCGGGTCATGCCGAGTTAGGCGGACCTGATAATTGCCCATTCGCGGGTGCCGGTACCGGTAGATCCCCATTCCCATTTGAGCCCCATAGGGCTCAATGGGAATGGGGAGTTTGGATGCACCGGCACAGTAAATAACGGTTCTGGTGCATCCGACGAGCTGAACTCGCGGGTGCGGCACGGCCTGCCAGGTCAGACCTGGCGGGCTGTCAGGCACCCGCGAGCACAACTCTTACTATGGCGGTACGGTAGCAACGGTGTTGGTAGCTTACCGGCACCGTTGTTACCGCCATAGTTGTAATGAGGCCCAGTCTGTGACTAAAGGAATGAATATCCATTGACAACTGCAGGCAACTTTTCCATTGTTGCCTGAGACAGTTTCATGCTTCAGCCCGAACGTGTGAGCCACGCCTGCCCATTTCATCCAATCTTAAAAAAAAAAAAAGAAAATGTAAAAAAATCTTTAAAAAAAATATATATTTCATGCTGAGGTCTAGGTGTGGGGCGGGGCAGGGATGCACCTGTGGACCCCTG
This sequence comes from Ambystoma mexicanum, assembly GCF_040938575.1. NCBI lineage: Eukaryota > Metazoa > Chordata > Amphibia > Caudata > Ambystomatidae > Ambystoma > Ambystoma mexicanum. Next base: position 383,087,871 of record NC_090929.1, on the reverse strand, counting down.
GGCGGTTGCGCCTCACAGTTTGAATGCTGCTGTCATAGACAAACTGCAAAGACTCCAAAACAATGCCCTAAGAGCAGTTCTAAATATTCCCAACAGAGATCATATCTCTGTCTTCAGAAGAAATGCTCACTGGCTCCATATAAAAGACAGGGTCCTCCTCAAAACACTATCCCTTACATCCAAATGCCTAAATAACATAGCACCTCCGTACCTTACAGAGAGAATAAACAGGAAAACCTCAAACCGGCCCATGAGATCAGCTAACGCCTTCACCCTAAAGCAGTGGTCTTCAAACTTTTTTAGCCTGGGCCCCCCCCTGAGCAAAGTTTGGTCAGGCCGGGCCCCCACAAAATTGCAAGATGGACAGTATGTAGAAATCGCTATGAACCTTTGCGTGCTGTCACCGCACCCTACTCCCAGTCAGACCCTGGGCTCTCCCCACCCTACTCCCACCACTATCCCAGTGCTGCCGCCCATCCTGCTCCCACCACAGTCCCATAACACAAGCATACACACATCCATACACATTTAAATAAAAATCGCCATAAACTTACCTCGCGTGGTTGCTAAAATGCCCCGCTCCAGATTGCTCTGCCCGTATGTGCGAGGAGGCGCAGGGGCACCCCCTCGCACATACATACATGCAGTGCCCCAGCCAGCATTTCCAATGAGCTATGCAAGGCTGGCAAAGCAAAACACCCCCAGCGTTGCATGGCTGTGATCATGTGCGGCTGGGGAAATTAACTGTCAAAGGCAAACAGTTTCCCTTTGACAGTTCAGCCAGCCCGGGAGCACTCCCTCATCTGGAAAAAACAGCTGAGGGAGTGCTCAGTGTTTCACTGGGCTGGCTCCTCCATAATGGGTGAGGTGGCCAGTGGGTGGATGCCCCCTCACCCATTATGGATGAGCCGGCAGGCTTGGACGGGCCTATAGGGTGATGACCGAACCAAAAATGCAAAATGCTAGTGTAGGCCAGTAAAAATGGGCCACTTTTTTGGCCAATGTGGGCCAGTTTGAGGAGTTACTTCACTATGCAGCTAGTAGTTTTGACCATTGTTGCTGAATAAATATTCTTTAAATATCACCGTTTGTTTACATTTGAACAAAAAACAACCCCTTGGGTACTATTCAAACAGTCTGTGACTAAATACTGGAACCAAGAAGGTGTGCATGAAGCTGGGGAAGGGAGCTAGGTGATTGTAAGAAGATTGTGCAAATAATCTGTAATGCTGAGACTGCTGAAGTTGAGAGAAGGTCCGTCTTGAAACGGAAGCAGGCTACCCATGAGGCAGTAAAGCAGACGGAAGAGGCAAAGAGGTTGCCCTTCTCTCGCAGTATAGAAAAAATAGTGCCTTGCCTACCTGTAGAGGTCGAAGAGTCTTGTCTTTATATGCCTAACAATCCTGACGTACAAAGTTGAAGTAGAAATACCAGAACTGTGGTTGTGTATACTGTCAGTGGATGTTGCATTTAAGTTAGTTGAAGAAGTGGAATACTCTGGAACAAAAGATGGTAATAGTAGTAGAAGGGTGGTTGTCAAGAGGAAATCAACAACCCTTGTAGAAACATCCTGACAATTGTACCAAATTGTCATGCACTCCCAAGAAGCCCAAGCCCTTGCCTCCTTACCTGTCCAGCGGTCCGGGTCTGGGTCTTCGCGGCTCCTCTCCGCCCGGCCCTCTCGGCCCGTGACAAAGCCCCGCCCATGCTGGCGTTCCTGGCGCTTCCGTCCTCACGGGTCTTGGGGCATGCCATGGCGCCTGCTGGAGCGCGGGTGCACCCTCAGGCTCCGCGGGCACTCCGGGACGCCGACACACGCAACCATGGGTCACGTGAACCAGAATAAAATGAAAAGACGGTCACGTGACCAGGTGGACAGTCACGTGACCTGGAAACACACACAAAAACAGCGTCAGTCCGTCCATCCAGCGCTTCTCAGCTGTTTTTGTGGCAGCTAGTGGCATTTCTTGGAACCTCGTTTGACTTCACGGATTTCTGGACTTTGCTTGGTTTACCTGGACTGCAATTGAATCATCCCTTGCTTATAACCTTCTGGAACTGGTTTTGACCCTTTGGAACTCTGCTGGACTTCTACCTGGATTGCCCTTTGGATTTGTTCGCCCGTTGGATTTGTTTATCTAGGATTCAGACCTTGTGCTTCTGTCTACCAAGTATTGTGACTTTTGAATTCATCTTGGCATTCTGCTGACTACCTACTTGCACCGCTGCCCTCTCCCCGAGGTTGGAACTATTAGGTCCCACGTCAGCACCAGTCATCTCTGGGGTAGGAGTCATTTACGGTCCATTTCCTTTTTGTTCATTGTGATAATACCGTATTTGTATCTAACCCCTGCCTTTTCTTTCAGTCATCCGGGACCCGGTGCATCCTGTTCCTACCTCCCCCTGTGGCCCCAATAACCGATCAGCGAGTGATATTACTCATCTCTGATTGGTGCTTGGGGACGGAGGCACTATAATGTTCGTGGACTCCAAGGCGTAACACAAATACACTGCAGAGGCCATAAACCTTGGTGAAGTTGTAGAAGGAGAGGTTGTTAATCTATTCTTTGAACTGTGGCAAAACCTGGAAAGAGGATATCCAGGATTACCATGCTATTTTCTTGGCTGGATTGGGAAGGGAATCATTTCAACTGAAAGCTGAAGAACTGTTACCAGTGGTTTTTTGTTTGATTAACTTTGCTTTAGTTGTATCTTACAAGAACTGGTTCAAGATTTTACTTTTTATTTTGAACACAAGTTGACTTTGGACAATCCTGTGGAAGGGATTAACAGGACAGGCGAAGGTCATCCAAGTACTGGTTAATTGTTCTTTCATGTTGGTTTTGAATTACTTTGAATATTTTGTTTAGTGTGAGGGCCAGTTTTCCAGCAAATGTTAGGAGATATTCCCTTAGTTTTTAGATTAGGTATGGAATTCCCTGACAGTGTAGAATTGGCGAAAAATGTTTTTGAATCTTTTTTTTAGTTTTTTTTTTTTTTAATTTTAAATAAAATCTTGAATTGTGAAGAAAAAAAAACACAAGGAGTTGTCCGCCTCGCCTTACTGACCCTTCACAATACTAAGTCAATAACGCACAATAAAAGAGGTACAAAAATAATATGAATAAGGTCTGAGCACACCTGTGATGAAAAAAAAGTACAATTTGCAAGTTTCAATACCAATGTGAACATTTAAAATGCTTGTGCCCGTGTATAGGTACAATAGAATATTACATTCAACAATTCATTGTCTGCCTGTACAAATGAAAAGCCTAGATGATTGCACAGAAGACTAAAAGAGGACCAGCTAGTTTTGGCGTCTGCCCAAAATGTGTCCACCTTCATCAGGGTGACTGGAAATGTCTGAAGGATAGCATACAAATAATATAAACACAAGGGGAGTAAAAAATAATCACCACAAACACACATAAAATTATCGAAAAAGAGACATACCCAGTAAATCTGAAGCATAAATCTAACCAAAAATGTCACAAATGTGGACTCTTGAAGTATAAGACCTAGACAACTAAGGCAGAGAAAACACTTTTTTTGTTGTTGCAGACTTTGGCGAGAGAACCATCATCTGCATGGTAAGGCTCTCATTTTACCTCATATCCATGCCTGGAATCCATTTTGCACTCCCGACTCCTCTTTACAGCCCCTCGTAATCCACCAATCCTCCCTTCCTGCCCACACTCTGTTCCGATTGGCCAGTGCTCCGTGCACGTGACTGGAACTGTTTCTCATTCGTGATTCTCCCATGGCAGCCTTGCGCAGGCAGCCAGCAAAGGGCAGCTCCATTACCTGTTTGCCCTGTTCACCCATGGAGACCAAGCTGGGTCTTAAAAGCTGTCTGGTGCAACAATTATTAGTGTTAACCATTTTTATTTGCATAGCCACCTCTGTAGTTTGTGACTTCTGCATTAAGTTTGCATTTATCTGAATACTTAGTTTTGCTATGAACTGAATAGCTGAGCAGACAGATACTGCATTGAGCTGAATACTATGAATATAGTTTGTAATGCATTTAGCTGAATACCTGAGTTTAACTAGGTATTACATTAACCCAGTATTACATATAGCTGAATATTTTGAGTACAGACCTGTACTGCATTTAATTGACTATCCGAGCACAGAGAGGGACTGCATTTAGCTGAATATTACCCTGTATTACATTTGAAGAACACTTGATTGTAGCTAGTATTTCATCTAGCTGAATATTTCAGTAGCCGTGTGTTGCATTCAGTTGAGTATTAGACTATAGCCCTGTGTTGCATTAAGTGAAATACTTTGAGCACAGCCCTGTTCTGCATCTAGCCGAATATATCCACGATATTGCATCTAGCTGAACTTTTTAGTTGAAAGACGCAATAGTTCCTTATATCATGCCGACTAACTCCCAGACTAGAGGTGCACTCTGGTGCACCAAAAGACCATCCAACCTCTCTACCCACCACCTCCTCCTCATGCCCTCAAGGGGAACTCTTTCCCGCCCCCCTTCTACCTCAGCCTTCCTATCATTAAGTGTCGCCCAAGCATCCCTTGCCAACAACCCCTCCTCAGCAGACCCACCGACCCTCTCACACACACACCCAAGAATCCCTTCAAACACAGAATCTGCAACAGCCATACCATCACATCTCTGCACACCCATCACCCACACGACCAAATTGTCCCCCATCTCCACTATCCAGTGAAGTCCCTCTTCAAACAGTCCGTATACAACCCCGACACAAACACCCTCCACCCACCTCAACACTCCCAGGGAAATCGGCAACTAACCCTCATCCCAAACCTTGCACCCCACCTATCGGTCCAACTCCACTCTCCGACTCCCTCTCTCAATTACCCCTTTCACCACCAGCACACCCTCTCTGAGCACACACTTGTAACTCTGCCACCTCTCCCCCACCAAACCGACATCCCCCGCAAATCCCACACATCACAAACCGTTTTTGCCTCCACCCCCAACAGAAGAAACAATTGGCCTCCCACAAACAAATTATCTCCCTCTACCTCCCTTTCCTTACAGCATTCTAGTCTGTGAAATATGTGAGAGAAACCACTGAGGAGTTAAAAGCCCAAAGAAAGTTCTGGACTCCCATAACCACTCCGGTACTGAGCCGAGCATTAGGAGAAGGGAGTTTGTGCAAAGTGACAGGAGCATGAAGTACAACATGCGGACTCATTGTTTTTTCAAACCTTCAACGAGTGGGACATTTAATGATGGCAACGCTTTATGGAGACGATCAGGGCAGGGGGAGACATTGCCATCCACGATAGGGCTCCTGAACGTGAGGCACACAGAAGGAGAAGGCCACCCGGACAGGTAGCAACACATTGCGTGTGAGAAAGGAGGGCCGTGGAGACGCCGGGAGCAGTGCAAGAACTCAGGGAGGTCAGGCTGATCGAGACCACAGTCTTCAACCCAGGCCGTGAAGAAAAGCTGGCGTGTGACTGCAGATCCACGCTGGATGATGGAGGAGCGTCCGCACACTCCAAACTGGAAAGCGGGTGAAGACGCCACACCGCAGAAGTGCGAGCAGCATCAGAGTTGCTAAAAGGAACATGTGAGTCTGCCCAAAGCAGCTGGGGACCCCAGGACGTTCAGCGCACCAAGTGATTGAATAGTACAAGAGTGCTAATGCAGAAAATATACAGAAGACAAGTTTGTTTGAATGCAATCAAGGCATAGTACACCCAATAAGAAGAAAGTTTGAATGCAGCCAAGGCAAAGTAAAAAGGCAAACCCAATCAAGTATCCATCTTTCTCAATGGTACAGTGGAAGGGCCCAATGTTCGCTCTTCCCCTTCCCACACACCCCATCAAGATTGCCCTGGAGGTAGAGTTGTAGCAATAGGTTTTCAAAAAGTTCTAGTCTTTCCTTCTAGCCAGGGGAAGCATGCACATTGACCAGTCTTAGTGGTTCACCTACACATGAGTTGTCAAAACTCTACCATTCACTTGACTGATTCAACCATGAGACGTCTCTCCCTGAAAAGAGTGACGACACTTGAGGACTAGCAGTCGTTCCCTCTTGATGGAAAAGATGGGCTGGGCCCCCACTCGCCCTCAAGTTGTTTGTATGACTGAGCATACAGTTCACTACATTCAAGAACAATGCACATAATCAAATGTTTGGGTTACCAAAAAGGCCAATGTGCTAACCCTTCTTTTCCTGTCCTTCATACTACTGACATTTCAGATGGACATTAGCACCATCCTGGCGGTTTGTTAAACTAGAGTCTGTCTGTGCTCTACTGGGTCAAGAGTTGATGCGTCACTGGGAGCTTGCTCCATTTCCTCCCTGTTCTTCATGTCAATGAGTTCTTCTGCTGTATCCATGATCTCATCTAGCCATTCTGTGAAGCGCTCTTCCACATAGTCTACACTTCCTACTGTCATCACTACACTTTCTACTGTCATCACTTGGCCCGAGGCGTCCAGGTCCTCTTGGATTTCCGTGGTGTCCTCCTTGTTTGGTTCACCTGTCGCCACAAGGCCTTTGCATGCCGCCTTCTAACTGGTGCAGTATTATGTCGGGTGAAATGGGTCATTTCTTTGCCAATCTCGTCGTACGCTTAGTTCCTTTGGGTTCTCCACTTGTAGTTACAGCTGTGGCGGAGTCTTCTGTCTCGGCCTCTGAGGTTGTGCTCTTCTTCTCTTCTTTTGTGTTCTCTTTCATCTTGGATTTAGTCTTTTTCTTGCCATTTCCTCTGGTTCCTGGGTCGAAGTGCTCCTCCTTGGCCACAGTTCCATGCTGCTTCCTTTGTCGCTCTGTTAGGGGTGTCCCGGTCGGTTGTGGATTCAGTCAGTGTGCTGCAGCCTTCTGTCATTTACATAGCTTGTCTCTCTTCCTGAATATTCGCCACTGGCCCTGAGTGCTCTTGGTCCGGTGCTGACCTCTTACATCTGTGTGCTGCAACCCTGCTTTCTCTCAGGGTCTGCATCTTGTCTTGGGTTTCTGGGCTGAGGGTCATGCGGGGTGGCAGTGGACCCTTTGCACTTGCTGCTCGAGCATAGGTCCTGGCTGAAACCAGGGATTAGTAGTGCTTTTGCCCTTTCACCCAACAAATGTGCCTCTTCCTCCCACTGCTGTAGTGTACCTCACGTCCTGATCTACTGCAGGTCCTCCAGAACTTCTAGGGCAAGGCCTTCGCTCTATGTCTTTCTCCATCACATTTTCAGCAGGTAACTTTCTCAGGTAGCTAATACTTTATGTGCACCCAGATAAAAGACAGACAATGGGTGTCACAAGCCATCCTTGGCGTTTGTGCTTGGCTCCAATACCAGGATGTTTTCCAGACTCTATTCCTGTGTTGGATTTTAATAGGTCCAGCTGTTTATGGCTCTGTATCACCTCAGGAGGGTGCTGATGGCTGTATCCGAGATGTGTAGGGTGGTGGTCTCCACCGTGATCCTTCATTCCTCATGTCTCCATTATGGTCTCCACCCTGAAGGTACTGTTTGGGGCCTCTTCTGTCTTGGCTTGGAGGATGCTCCAGTACCTTTTGTAGAGTGTCTATGTGGCAAAAGGTCTGAAGGGAGGCTCCTGAAGGAAGGCTCCACAGGACAGTTGGTAGCCCTGGAGTCTGAGGATCTCACTGGTTTGGTTTCTAGATGCTGTAACCACCTTGCTCAAGAACGTGTCCCTGGCCAACATGGCGCACCTCCTTCCAACTCCTTCATCTGCATCCTGATTGCATTCTGCATTTGGTGGATCAGGATGGGGGGGGTAATGTTTCTGTGACATAGGGTTGCTCCCAGCCAGGTCATCGCCTGACTGGTGTCTTTACTGGATGGGTTGGTTATTGATATTTTTTTTATAATGCGCCTATACACAATCTGTTTCAAGGTGCAAAGGTTACCTTTGGGAGGTTCCTCTCTTTAGCACTGGAGCTGTTCTGCATGTGGCTGATACTTCTCCTGGGTTCATGGTTCTCTTTTCCTGGCTCTTCCAGCTTCTTTCGCAGGGCCCTCTGCAGGCACTCCTCCTGCAGATTACTTCTGCATTCCCATAGGCCAGGGCTCTGTGATCGCTGCTGCTTGCCACCTTCTCTGTTTCCGCCCCTCTTACTGTACCTGGATCTCTTTCCTCCTAGGCCTTAAGTGGGTTAGGTTGCACACAACCAAGTGTGGATCCTAACCTTAGAAAGCTGTACCAGTGTGTATTCTAGGTGAAGTGTTAGAAAAGCTTGTTAATACGATTATTATTAGAGGCTGTCAGAAGCAGCTACACACTGCCCCTGAGCCCTGAGAATGTCCGTAGAGCGGCTTGATGGAAAAGTGTGAAAATGCTAGGTCCTTTCCTCTAGTGCACAGTGAGCTTGGCAGAGACGAACAGAGCGAAGCAGCAGGACTGTGCTTCGGGGGTTGGGGCTGTCCTGTCTGCTTATCCACCTTGCCTGCCTACACAAGGTGGTTTTGGAACTGGGGGGGACAGGTGCCAGGCTCTTCTGGAGCATGAGGTGTGATGAGGAACAATTTCTGCCCCCCAGCAAGGCTGTTATGGTTTAGCAGCCCTGCAGTGAGTACAATTTGTACCCCGCAGGTGGGCTGCTGTGCGGTGGTGTGGTGTGGCGTTTTGTGGTGAGGTGGGCGGGATCTAACCAGAGATAAGCCCTGTGGTAGGCTCTTTGGACCGTATGAGGCCATACTGCGGGGAGTGAAGTCTGAACCCTAGGGTGGGGTGTTGAGATCTGTGAGGCTTCCCTGCCCCGCTATTGCTGCTGCACAAGGGGTGAGTAGCTCCTATAAGGGTCTGCCTCATTGTTTATAGGGGCCAATTACTGAGGCCCAAAGTAACAGTGTTGCTTTGTTAGCTGCCACTGAACGAAGGGAGTGGCCGCTTGTCCAGGGGCGTGCGAAATGGCCTGAAAGTGGGTACTTGTAGTTTGCTAAGGGTACGAAGGGAAGGGCATTGACCGACCTCACGGTTAGCCCTGTCTCACATTAACTTAGGAACAGCAAACCAAAAAAGCATCTTAACTCTTGGTTTACACCCCACCTAAAAAACCTAAGATTACAGAAAAGAAAATGCGAAACGGTATGGAATCTACATCCAACCATAGAAAATAAAACTAAGCTAAGAAATATCTCAACGCAATACAAAAAGGGTATCATCCTGGCCAAACAAGAAACGTATAACAATAGGATTACCGAAGCCAACTCCAGTATGAAGGAGCTCTTCTGTATCTTAAAAGAATTGGAATCCCCCATTGCAGTACAGGACGACTCCATAAAAGATAAAACTTGGTGCACAGATATACAGTTGGCACTAACCAACAAAGTAGCCAACCTCCAAACAAAAATTGCTCTAAAGAAAGCCTTATTATCATCCCAAACCCAAATTCCCCTGATCAAAACACCAATACCTAAACCCAAAGAATTCACTCAATTCAACTTCTCTAAGGTCTCGGTGATCGAGGTAGAGAAAACCATTCTTGGACTCAAACCATCCAATTGCAAAGGTGACCAATGCCCAGCACAACTGATCAAGGACGCTGCTAGAGATCTAGCTCCCTTCATCACCAAACCTATTAATGCCTCCTTCACCACTGGCACTATCCCACGCAACCTAAAGGAATCCTGGGTACTCCCCCTTCTGAAAAAACAAACATTGGACCCCAACATTCCCACAAACTACAGGCCCATCACCACGGTGCCTTTCTTACTAAAAATACTAGATAAGGTAGCATACACCCAAATTCAGAACTTCCTTGAGGTAAACCACCTCCTTGGCGCCCGCCAATCTGGTTTCCGCCCTCAACATGGCACGGAGACTGCCCTTATCGATTTAAAGGCCCAAATAGACTCACTTAGAGACGAGGGTAAATTAGCACTCCTCCTCCTACTAGACCTCTCAGCCGCCTTTGACCTGGTGGACCATAGAGTCCTGTGTAATTACCTGGACTCTGCAGCCCACTTTTCAGGGGAGGCTATAGTCTGGATACAGTCATTCCTCAGTGACAGGACCATGAGGGTGTTCTCCCCCTTAGCGGCAGCAGACCCGATACCCATTACTTGTGGAGTGCCCCAGGGATCATGTGTCTCGCAAGCCACTCTTTGACGATCTTGACAATCTGGGTATCACCTATACTAATTACGCAGACGATACCCAGATTCTCCTACCTCTTTCCGGGGATTACAGGGAAGATCTGGCTTTGGTGAACAGAGTCTATAGCATCGTTCAGGCATGGATGGCCAACCATGGCCTTTGCCTGAACGATGACAAAACGGAGCTCATCATCTTGGGCACCGCTGCTCGCATTTCTAAACTCAACCCAAATTACTCTGCATTTATCATCGATGGTAACACTATCAAGGTCACCAGACTCGACCCTATCCCTCACCAAACAGGTAAACTCATTGGCTTCATCCACGGCCTATACATGTAAATTAATACGCGCCAGGAAACAATTCCTATCAGATGACAGCTGCCTAATCCTATCTAGAGCCCTTATCTTATCAAAATTAGACTATTGTAATTCCCTCTACATAGGGGCAACTAAACAAACCATCAACAGAATACAAGTGCTCCAAAATAATGCACTTCGAGCGGCCCTAAGTATTCCTAGAAGAGTACATATTTCAGAAATAAGACGGAAACACAAATGGCTCTCTACCCAGGAAAAAATCAACCTCAAAGCTGCCTCCCTCATCCACAAATGCTTAAATAACAAAGCCCCTTGTTACCTAACAGAACGTTTTACTAGAACAATCTCCACTAGACCAACAAGAACAGCCAGTCCCAAATGCCTGCTAGTGCCCAGATCTAAACTGACCACTATTGGAGGGTCCAGCTTCCCAGTCAGGGCAGCTCAACTTTGGAACTCCCTACCTCATGATCTTAGATCCGACCAAACGTTCAACAAATTCAGAAAGAACACAATAAAATGGCTCACCGAGAATGCTATGTAACCCGCATTCGCTCCACGTATCCTCTGCATGTACTGTACTTATATAGATTTGCTATCATGTAAAACGTCAGCTATATGATGACTTGCTTTCTGCACACCGTATGAAAACTGTTTTTACCATGCTCTGTATATTTGTAACTTCTGTAACCAAGCTGTAAGTCCTCTTGTCTTACGTGCCCTGCTACCTCAGGGTCCGGTGCGCACAATAAATAAATAAACAAACAAACAAACAAGGCAGCCAAATAATATTGTTACTAAGGCCAAAAATCTGCACACTTTGAAGGCGCAGAATGTGTGCTGTTCAGTTTCCTGCTGCTACTTTGCCTAAAAATATTTTTTAAGGCCACCAACAACCCGTAAATATGCCCTTCATAGTAAGGAGCGCTCTGCCTGTGTACATGCGATTTCAGTGAGTCGCAATCTGAAAAGAAAAGCTCCAACAAATCAAAGTTTTAGGCCAAGCCATTAACTGCTGGCATTATGGATACCATCTGTGATGAAAAAGGCCTGGATGCTAATGACAAAGGGAAAATTACAGCATTTCTTAAATGCTCTTCTAAGGAAATGCAGGAAGGCGTTCAACTGGAGATTGTCTTTGAGACTGATGACATTTTATCTAAAGAGGCACCATCGCTCTGGACTCGTCGCTTGAGAACCCCACTGATAACCACTCATTATTAAATATGGTCTTAAGCTTACAAAAGGAATCTACAAGAATTAACAATTGAGTGGACATTACTGGTTCTGAGATTACTAATATTGACCAGCTCCCTGCAGTTGACACACATTGCTGCAAACGCTTTCACATCTACGAGACTTCAATCAAGCTTTTCTGCTAATGACTCTATAAACACAGTCTTCCAACGAGAATCTGAATTTATGATTATTTTGAAGGCATTATTCACTTTATGTAATAACATGTATAATGATCAAAAAGTTATAAAACAGGGATTAGCTAGCATGGTTGAGTGGTTCTTTCATCGCAACCCTCCATTACGGTGGGGATAGAGAGGGCTGAGAAATCCCAGATTGATAAGATTATTTCTTCTTTTCTCACCAGCCCTGATATTGAGTTGGTTGATGGGGAAGGGCAAGTATGTGAGCCCAAAAATAACGGCAATGGAACTGGGCTTTTAAAATCTATGGCCACCAATGCTGTTAACATGGACAGTCAAGTAGCCTCCACATCAGGCTGCAGAGTAAAAAAGTTTGGGGCAGGGAAAAGCAGTCACAAAAAAAGAAATACTTGAAAACCGAAGTAGGTAGGTCAGTCATGAGGTCCCACTCGGTAGCGAATGTAGCTACTGAACTAGGCTTTCCCAATGAACTCAATTTTTGTTGAAACTGATGGGGGCTTTGAGATGGTTTCGAATGAGGTAATCAAACTGACAAAAGAGAAAACACAGAGCATCATCCCGTGGTTTAAGGGTAATATTGGGGTGCAGGTACCAATTATAACAGCGGACCACTCCCATAGGTCTGATTCTTTTGACATAGATAATGTAGTGGGCGAGGAAAAAGAAATTAGTAACTGGGATAACCAAATAGGGTCTTATGAAGAGGCTGGCTGCCAGTTAAATGAGCAAAAAAATTGTTCTAAGTGTTTAAAGGTAAATCAGCAAGGTTTCTAATGCCCCAAACAAGGATGGGGAACACAGTAAGCTTATCAGTCGGGACAAACATAAGCATGACCAAAAAGATTAAAATATTAGAATTGTATGCCACGGCTCCCAGCACCTTCTTGAACAGATCAAACGTTATTGAGGTTATGCATCAAGTTCTTGCATTAAAAATGGTTACTTCCGAGGATTTCACACTTGTTGAAATACCAAACGTCTCATAGGTGGTTAATTGGTCAGTAATTCATCTTGTTTCCCCCATTGTAAGAGAGCTTATTATGTCTCGAGCTTCTAACTTACTAAAGATGGGCTATGAACTTGTTAAATGTATATAACCGAAACAAAGGGGTGACCGCATTAGTAAACCAGGAAAAGAAGCCTCCATAGACAGGAAATCGTCACAAAAATCTCTGCAGCATTACATCATAATTCTAATATTGTTGTTAGTAATAAATGCACAGGAGTCTCTGTTTCTGAATTTTGATGATGTGGAATGACCAATAGTATTGACTTCAACAAAGTAATTATTAGATCTTGGAATACAAGAGGATGTAATTCTTTCTTGGGGAAATGCACAAGGTCTAAACATCTAGTGTCTTTATATTACAAGAAACGTGGCTATTGCAATCACTGTATCTAGATTGGCTCAGCATTTTCAAATAATTGGCACAATGTAATCAAAAAGGACAACCTTTTGGGGGCTTAATGATTGGTGTGATCTCTGATATGGACGCAGCTGAATTCCTAACATCAGTGTCCAAATATAATTGCAGTAAACTTTGTTTAAATGAGAAAATGGGGAAAACGACTATTCTACTTATAAATATCTGTAATTTGTTGAAAGCGACAAACACAATTAGCCAAAAAGAGGAATATCAGAAGTATCAATACTTTGTTTTGGGTGATTTTAAATTACCACCGCCTAATAACAAATAAGGAGGGAAACATTTTTGATTTACACATTCTGAAAAATCATTATGGTATATAAGCAATTGGCTTTGATGAGGATAAGGTGATTGATGGGAAGGATGTTTGGTTATCTTTTATTTACCCATGGCAATTAATCCAACTGATAAAAATTGATAAGTATGGTATATTTTACTTGGACTAATGGCACTCAGGTCTCATGCATTGATTGTGTTAACGAATGCAATAGGTTATGATCTGGTTACTCACTTTGATCTATAATAATTTGAGTGACAATGCGATTATTTATGTTCTTGCCCACAAGAATAAAGAATTACAGCTAACTGTAAGACAAACTAAATAAAAGGTCAAAGACCAATTGACCCAGCAACAGATTATTGGTAAATTAAGGTTGACATTTAGGAATTGGATAAGGATTCACAAGGGATCCATGGCATCAGCACAGTGGCAAACCATTAACAGAGCCCTTAGCAACCCTAACTCGTGTAAATTCTGGCATATCAATCATGAACATAACAATCTCACATCAGTCAAATGAGAAATGTATCCTATTTCTAATTAAATATAGAAAGGATATATTTTGAATATGCATTATCATTATAATGTGCCTGATTATCAATATACACAGGACGAAGTGTTCTTTATCTTTACAATGGTCGATTTTGAAAAGAATCATATTGAGATTAACACCATCTAGGGCTTATTGACCACAAGTAAAATCCCAAGATTTGGTCACAAATGTTATGTTATTTTTAAGGAAATTGTTGAAACTGGATTGATACCCAAGACCTCGATGCCAATTCCCATTTATAAGAAGGGTGTACGTGAATCCCCTGCAAATTACCAGCTTTTAGCCATGATTGACTCTAGTTTAAAAATATTTGCACAGTTGTTATTAAGGTATGTTAATGAATGGTTGGAGAGAGAAAACATACTTCAATGTCAACTATCAGGTTTTAGGAAGGGTTTTAGTACATTATCAAATCTCTGCACTTTGTATTTTTTACGAATGACTTTGGCATCAGAAGGCAAATAATTATATATATATATATATATATTAAAGCTTTTCATACTGTTTTATATGACGTGTTAAGGGAAAAAATGAAAGATTGGGGACTACACTCGCAAATAATGTACTTTGTCAAAACACTTTGCTTCCGATTTCAGCCATAGAATCAAAATAATCGGGATGGTTTGGCTAGTGAGTTTTATCAAATGAATCATGGGCTAAAACAAGGCTGCACTTTAGCTCCTATATTATTTAATATATACACGGTTGTTTTAGACAGCATTTCCGAGATCTGTAAGAATTTTCCACTGCATGTAGGACATTGCCCATTAGCTTGGCTGGTTTTTGCAGACGATATGTACCAAACAGCCCCAGGTCTTCAACACAGCCTGTCAGCCCTCGAGCAATTCTCAGCGGACCATGGATTGTTAAATCCTAGCAAAACCAAGGTTATGACTTTTAAGGTAAAGTGAAAAGCAATTAAAAGGTATAAATAAGTGATTAAAAAACTATATTGTTTATTTAAAGGTCTGGTGGATACTCTATTGAAGGTTTATCGGAGTTGTATGAATCCTGAATTGTTCCTAGCATTTTATATGGTCTAGAAATCTTTGTATCAAAAGAAGTAGCCTGGTTACGTGTCTTGGAAGGTAAACTGTGACAGAGAGCTTTGGGCCTTCCAAATTCGGTTCCGGTTGAATCGATCTGTAATGAGCTGAGCTTGATAGCTCTGGCCAAACGTAGAAACATTGCCACTAGCACCTTGTATTTAAAAACTTTAGGTAACTGTAATAATTGTGGTCTATTCACTTTTTATGAACCAAATGGATTTTAACAACACTTCACCTGTTTGAACGGTCTGCGTTGAGGAGATGCAGACTTTTTAAAGATGAAATTGCTGTAGATGATAATCCTGCCTTTAAAATAGCATGAGATCAAAAAGAAATGTTGTTTGGGATAGAAACAATAGAATGTCTAAACTGAAAAGTCTTCATACAAACATTATAAGTTAGACATTTTATTTTTGTTGCCTACTTTTTTACTGGATACCTTTTTTTTTTTTTTTTGGTGTAGCATTTCTAAAAATCTTTTATATACCAAAAAAAGATGAATCCATTGTTGTCAGTACATGAAAAGTCATAACAATATAACATTTCACTAAGCATTTAAAAATATTTCCATACTAATACATATTTAATTTATATTGGCTTTCTATTTAATAAAGCCATTAAATCTTCAACATAATTATCAACATCTCCATAGTTTTTCACAAGCGCCAATTCCAGATCCCGGCGGTATTCAGGGTTCGAAATTGAGATTCAATGAGCAGGAGCTAAAACCATCTCCTGGGTGTCAGCCATCTCCAAGGAGGCAGGACCTATCGCTGGCGAGCCAGGAACGAGAATGCAGCTCACCAAGAATCTAACTTCCACATGAGATGCACACGTTTAACTTTTTACACGTTTGATTCATTGTGTTTAAATGTGTACTAATTCTTCTATAGTAACTTTCTCAAATACTCTGTTACTGTCACATATGCATGTTTTAAGGCACAAATTGCTTGGGAAGCTAAAAGTAGCTCCTGGTAGCTGTTGCTTTCAAGCTAACCAGGCTCTCCTAGGCCAGAAACAGGAGCGAAATAGCTCCCAGCGCCCCTCAATTTCAAAACCTGTGTTGTAGCCCTATATTAACATGTCCTTAGTATGTGGCAAACAGTTACTTCCCCTTGGGTACACAATCTGCAACATGCTTAATCTAAAATACATGAAGAAAATATGTTGTAAATAATCTGGAAAGATCAGTGAGTGATATAGAGCCTGGTACATGGGTCAAAACGGCTCCCCTTTTGTGCCATGCCTTACCACAAATCACAGTGTATTTGTAACCATTATCGCTTTTATTTACTTCTTTAATTTCATTTTAACCTCATGTTTTGTGAAGCTGGTAAACCCGTCCGATGTTCCATTTAACAACCAAAGACATTCTTGCACATATTTGTGAAAGGGGACAAAGAGTTGTCATTAAAATCATTCATGAAGCTCATTGTAAGTTTATCAATATGAACGTGATTCACCTTAAACCAACATCCTAAAACCTCTGCCATTACTTTACATTCTCTTGCATCAATTCCCAGTTCTAATTACAAGACCATGTTGCTAGCCTTTCAAACACCCACAAATATTTCCATCTATAGCCTTCTAATTAATTTCATTCTGAAATTGTATTCGCAAATGATCTCTAATCCATATGCTAATAAGGATTGTTTTATTGCTTTATACAGGGCTATTAAATCAGTCTATTATTTAGGCCAGAATGTGTTGATCTTCAAGGTTGGCCACCAAGGCTATACTTTTCTCCTCCTTTATACTAAGATGTGATCACGAACACAATCTACAGATAGTATACCTAGGAGTGTGTATCAGTTCACTGTAACTTTCTCAATGCTCATTTTTCAGACAAACCTAGATGTCCCCCCTCTTTATAAAAAAAAATAATAAAATAATCCTAATTCTTGATATATTAAAATTATGGCCCTTATAACAGTTGCCAAAAAACGAAATTAGCAACAGTTGTAAGAGCAGTGAAGGTACATCATAGATACGTTATCTCGTAGTCAGTAAGTTTATTACGTTCATGAACTACCATGAAGTACTCATTTTCGCTTAAACACTCATGATTGTTAGTAGTTGACATCCTATATATCAATTGTGATGTGGCATTTGCTACTTATGACAGGGTATGTACATTTGGCAAATTTTTTCATATCTGTAACCACATTAATCTCGAAAAGATTTTTCTTATTTTTCTTAGTTTGACCTCCTAATGTCGGCGTAAAATCTCGTTAGTTGATTTTTTAGTTTTGGTTGCCTCAGATGCTGGCATGTTAATTATATCTATTTGTGCTTATATTCTCTTATGCTCTCTGTCAACATGTTCGATTAGGAGTTCTATCATGTTTCTTGAGCTAATGTTAAGATTCTCCTCCCATTTTTCAGCCAGGTCTAAATCCTCAGTATTACTTTAGTCCAGTAAAATACAAATTCAAAGACCTCTTTGTGTCTGATTTTGTTGTCAATATTTCTTTATAGTGCTCCGCTGCCAGTATCTCCTTAATTGATAGTCTCCCTAGTCTAAAAAATGTATCTCTTATTAGTTACCGGCGAGGGTGGGGTGGCAGCCTCCCAGCCAATGGGGAGGCCTGGAAAGGGGCCGTTGCCAGACAGGAATCCCACCGCCCTGGGCCTCCCGGGGGCTGCAGGCTGCCATCTCCCCACACCGGGAAATGAGTTAAGTGGCAATACGTTTTCATGGAATACCTTTATGCTGATTCTTTTCAGTGAAACAATAGTGATCATAAAAGGTCATTTGTAAAATGTTGCATCTAACACATGAGTTATATTTGCTGAGCACTATATACTAGCTCCTGGTTCCCCAGAGATAGCTCCTGCCCAATGGGTGAGTCCTGATACCCAGGAGCTTCTTTTTGCTCCTGGTCAACAAATCCTAATTTTCGATCCCAGAACAGTATCTGCAGCCGATTATGAGTTCCAACAGGAATTAAATAGCCTGTACTGGCAGAGAAATAAAAGGTTGGGAAAGGCACATGATGTATAGGTGTTTTAAAAAAATGTTGAAATTGGAAGTAATTGGACGTCATCAACTGTTACATTGATTTCTGAGAAGTTTTTAATTACTTAAACTGGTTGACAAGCAACATTTCATCTTTGGGAGGGTTTCCAAGTGTTTCCCTTTGCTCAATATGCCTAGATTTGGATTCTCAGAAACCCAGTTGCTTGTTTGACCTTCAGTTTTGTTATTTGACTTACAATGATCAAATGAAGGTTTACTGAGTTTGACGGAGGTCCCTTTGGAAGAATTGTTTCGGGGATTATTACATTTGGTGAAATATGAGAATGTGATGTGTTCTGGGGTAAAAGAAAACATGATTTTTACTTTTCTTTAGTGAACTTTACTAAAAGGTACATTGATGTATATTTTGGTGTCATCCATTGGCTTTTCTTTTTTTTTTGGTCTGGTTCAATTAAAAAAAATATTTGTTTTTCGCATGTTTGATGTGCTTTTACTTAGTTTTAAAATTGTACCCGATTGGTTGGGACGTTCAACATTTTTGGGGTATTTTTGCTTATGGGTTTGCTTTCAATTATTAAAATTAATCAGTGAGCTATTAATGTAAAGCAGTGAAACTCCACCTGGCAACTGTCGCTATACCCCGTTCCGCCCTCTCTGCCCTTCGGTCTCTCTATACCCCCTCTCCGCTCCCCGTCTAGTGCCGCTCTGTCTCTTTCCCCTGTCCTTTTGTCTCCCCTTGGTGCCTCAGTTTTCCCCCTCGCTCGCTCTCTCTTCTCCTGCCCTCCGCTCACCCCCCATCGCCTGGTGCCTCTGTCTGCCCTTTTTCCTTTGGTCCTTTTGTCCCCCTTCTTCCTTTGGTCACTTTCTCTCCTCCCTCTCTGTTTGGGCCTTTTGTCTCCACCCACCACTTCCCTTCTCTTTAGTCCAGTCTCCCCCACACCCTGCTTTTGATCCATCCTTTAGCTCTCTTTCTCTGTCTGTAGCTTTCTCCCTCTTGTCCCTATTCCAATTTTCAGAAGGCCACCAGGAAAGCTGGCCTTCCAGAGCCATGTTTCTTCTGGAGGCAATCATTGCCCCTTCTCTGAGCATGATATAGCTGCTGAAGAACGGAGCAATAGAAATATTTATCTTCGCTTTTCCATATGACCCATCAGTGGCAGGGACCCCTTTTTATAATGGATGGACTCCAATTATAGGTAAGTAGGACACACAGGCAACCAAAACCTGCCATGTAACGCATTACCTTGCTCCATAGTATCCCTTGTGGCATTTGAGAGCCACAACAAAACCAACAAAGCATCCAGAATGTTGCAGAGGGAAGAGTCTGCTCTCCATTTATTGTCATGGCATCCCGTATGTCGCTGGGTCTCTCAAAGAGATGCGCTAAGAAAGAACCAGGGGTTCTGCAAAGACCCATCCTCTTTATTTTATGTGTTTTTTTTGTTTTGTTTAAACACGTTTTTTATTTCTGTAAAACACATATATAATATCTAAGGCTTTTGGATCTGCTTAGATCACATGCTATGCATGGGTCAACATCTAGTGGTAGCCGCGGAGTATTACACTATTTGTTCTCGAAACTCGAAAAGGGACATCGACAGGGCATGCTAGCAATACTATCCCTAGTGTGATGTCTCCTGTGCCCATGGTCCTTCACGTGTCGAGGTCCCTCCGATTGTTTCTTTTTTCCCCACCATCATAGTCTGGCGCACGTTGCAGAGTGCCTTCTTCTGGCTAACGCCTTTTATTTATACAAAGTTTAAATTTAGACTTTCTTTCTATCCTTTTCGACAGCTGTACAGTGCAATGTCTCTGGCGTCGGCTTTCGAGGACAAGATCATTCGTCGAAGACAACCACTCAACTGTCTCGACGAACTTTGACTGCAGCCTACCTAGGCCCCAATGGGCCTCGGCCATTCACAGTAGGGCGAGTGGGGGGAGGTCCTAATTCCTTTCATAGAGAGAATGCCTATTCTTCCTTTTCCATCGCCGAGCCGCCATCTATACATACTATGAAAAACACACCATTTTAAATGTTGCCCTTCCTGTAATGGGAAGTTCCCCTGGAGGGACTCCCACAGGGGGTGTTGCCTCTGCCTTCCCAGGGACCTCTCTGAGAAACAGTGCAAGTTCTGCAAACTGTTCGGGCCAAAGCATTAATGGACCATAAAAGAAACGCTGGGCCCATCACGTCATGCAAGCTGAAACCGCCATGGAAGTGGAGGGAGCCTCCAGTGATGGCAGCATCAGCGTCCTAAGTGACGCCGAAGGCGATAGGGGCCTGACGGTTTCTCGTGTACGAGCCCTGACTCCAACAGGCAGGCCAGCGGTTCTGCTACGGAGACGATACCCGGCGGCTCAAGCACCTACACTGAACACCACACTAAGCACACCCCCCATGACTGATAGTTGACCGCGTCATCGACCGATAAGCCTCACGTGGTGTTAAAGGAAAGGTCCAAAAAGTCCCTGTCCTCTGGGCCATTGCGATCGCCACATGACTGGCCCCCAAAATGGATGCTTTTCAGGACACTGCAAGCAAAACAGATAAGCACTCTGGTACCGGCGATAGTGCGTTGAGACGCATCAACGCCCCCTTTCTAACAATGCCAAGATGAGAGAACTCAGAAAAAAACATAATCGCGATACTCTCCTCAAAGCCAAAAGGTCAAAGAACTTAATCTTCGATGCCCCTATCCTTAAAAGCCCTATTGCCATGGGTAAAGAACACTTGCCCCATAGTGACAGCCTTTCTGGGGCAATGTCCCATAAACATTCTATGAATGTATTGTGTTCTCCCACGTATGCCTCATTTTATGATATCTCCATATCCAGTTTGGCTGCTCTGGAATTCTTTTTCCAGTAGGGGGCGCTGCGTGTCAATGGCTGTCGACTCGATGTCCCTCGAGGGCCTTCGTCTTGGTGTCATCGATGGTATATAGCGTATGCAGCGACCGTTGGGTTCAGTTCCGTTTTGAAGCATGAGCTATTACATCGGAATATCGGCACGCTTCGGTCCCTTGTCAAGAAACCTTTTGTATTTAGTGAAAAAGAGGACCTTGTCAGCATCTTTGACTCCGAGATCGGGGTGCAAAAAATGTAAGGCCTGTGGGGGGAGGGAGGGAGAGGTCTATTACGAACCCTCATCGGTGTGTCTGTGGTGCTCAAAGTATTTGAGAATGCGGCTTGGTCTCCCTCCCCACTCTCCTCCCCCCTCAAAGAAAGAAACGAGCCGTGCCTATGTTGACAACAAGGCAAAACCTGTGCACCTTCAAGCCCGAGTGTACAGGAGAAAACTCCTCGGGATCCCTCGAAGGTTCCCTCCAGTAGAGAGAAGAGAAATCATCGACACCATCGGCGCAAAAGACTCCAGTCGATGCCTAAAATAGCCTTGACACCACAGCCGTCGAAGGAAGTCGAGAAACTGTTGTTAGGCAGAATCCTGTGCAGTTCCATTAGGGAGCACTACAGAAGATTAGGACTACAGGTATATGCAATAAATCCCCTTTGGTATCAGTCTGTACCACAAAGATTTAGTTGGTGGCTGTGGCTGAGCAGTCAGACTTATCTCAAGAGGGAGATGAGCAGTATTCAGGGTTTACACAATAGGGCTACAGTGCTATGGAACAAGGAAAACTGACCAAAGCTTTGTATCAAAAATAATATATATATTTATTTTACACACTCTTAAATCAGCAAACAAATCACTATCATTAAAGCAAGTTAAAACAGTGAAAAGTATACACAACTCCCTATTTAAATTGTACACAAGTTTGAGCAAGAGTGAAAACTGAGCAAAATGGCACAGTGTAAACCAAGCAAAAATGGCACTCTAACAATTTCTTCAGAGGGACGGAAAGGACAAGTTATTGGATTGTGAACAAGCTAGGCAAGGCAGTACTTTAGCATAATCAATACTTAGATGAAAACCGAGCAAAATGGCACTTCAAAAATATTTAAAAGGGAAGGAAAGGTGGTTATAAGAGTTTTAGGTGCACCAACACACTTCATAGTGAGAAGCAATCTAGATAAGGCAGTTGTAACAGATTTAGCCAAAGTCAATAGGCCTGTGCCAGACTTAGCGGTACAAGACAAAAGTGCCCAGGATCAAACTGCTCTAGTAGCTGCAGTCAAGTCTTTGTTTAACGTTGAAAAAGGAGGATGCAGAAGGTAACAAGACAATGTTAGACGATAAGGATGGCCAGCCCAAGAGGTAAGTAAAGGATTTAAAACACCTTTAGCAGTACCCCGCGAAACGGGAGGCCTGGCGGAACAAAGTACCTTGGAAGCGGCTCCTGCGGTGGCGGTGGTTCCTGGCAGTTCCTGCAGTTCGGGAGATCCAGCCGAGGAAGAGAGGCTCTCGTCGTGGAGGAAGGTTCGAGTCACTGCACTGCTCAGGGAAGAAGCCAGCCGCAGTGATGCCGAAACGGAATAAAAGGTATGCTCCTTTAAATCGCGGTCGTGGTGGACGGGCGCCTGGCTATCTGGTCTCCGAGTGTCTGGCACTGGCGATTCGACCAAGGCGGGTCCCGGAAGGCGATTGGCGAACTGGTTGGCTCCACCAGCTCAAGGGAAGAAGGCTCTTGCAGGTGAAGATCTTCTCTTGTCATGTGGAGAAAAGTGGTGAGGATCTGCAGCAGGGCTTCACCAGTGGTTGTTGCAGATGTCTTCAGCTTCTCTCCTCTTCGGTTTCATAGTCCCAGTGGCGATGTCTTGCTCTTCCAGTCCTCAGGACCCTGCTTTTGTGCAGAAAACCCCCCATTCATACAGCATAGCTGTCACTCAAACAGTGGGGTGGTGGTTCTGGCTGGAGAACCCCCCCCCCAGCCTATCAGGGCAGAGTGTGACTTGGGTTGCTTAGGCAACCCTGTCCAGGGTGCCTATTCCCCCTCCCACACCTCCTGTCTACACCAGACTCACTGGCGCCGAGAGGAGGGCTTCTGTGCATAAGCCTGCCAAAAGGACGAACAAAGGATCCCCGGGTTAGGATTTCAGAAAAAGACACGAGAAAGAAATATTATCAAAGATCTGGCAATAAAAATAAAAACCTACCAAGTAAAGTTAGTAATAAAATAAACCGGCGGTATGTTAGAGGCTGTCAGTAAAATTGGTAGCCTCGAACAATGGAAAATCCCATAGGGAAATATTTGCGGTCGAATAATTACTGTAGTAACCACTGCCACCAGCCAGAAAGTTTGGAGAGAGGGACTGAACGGTAGCCTCTTGAAAATGAACACCAGGAAAAAACTATTCACCCTTTCCAGTACTTCCATAGTAAGATGGGTTGTACTGGTTTTGTTCATAACTATTGACTAGTAAAGTCAATGGGGACTTTACATACCCTGGGAGGGAGTAGTCAGTCCTAGGGTATGGAGTCTGTTTGGGGGTCACTATGACACCCCTGTGTTACTGCACTGAGGGTGCTGTGTAACATGCATGTAAAAAGATGATACCTATGAGGGTGAGAAAAACCCCATAGACCGTGAGCACAAAAATAGCCTAAAACACACTTAACAATATGCCTAAGAGTGGGAAAAAGAGTCACTCTTAGCAGGAGTAAAAAAATAAACCCCTCAAATCCAGCAAAGCTGCTGGGGGACTTTATAGGTAAGGGAAATTAGCCTTAGAAGAGAATTCTCCCTAACAAACGTTCACCCCAATGACTTTTTTTTAAGTCTCTTTCCTCAATTTATGAGGATGATCCATCTTCGGATGAATTGCGCCCCTTTCGGTTAGAGTATGGGACACAAAATGTTCCAGATGCTTTAATCTTAGAGGACTCAAGAATAAAAGACCTTCATGAAACCAAAAATCTGCAAATATCGCGCCCTGAAACGCTTGTGTATGGGCACAATATAAAGAAACTATCATATCAAGTGGGTTGGACACTTCCCCAGAGAGAGTTTGTTAGACCAGATCCCTCAGACCATGCTGATGGATATTTCAGGCATCTGATGTCTAGTGTCATTGATTATCATGGATGGAAAAGGCGTGCACCACTTTTTGAGCAAGACCTCACTGATGTTTTAGATAAGGGACCCCAGGAGGACCCGATTCTTCCTTTGCATGTAGCTTTACAAAGGAGAGTTGATGTCAATTGGGAGATGCCAGAACTAATTCAAGCAGTGACCCTTGCTATCTAACAAACCATCCAACTCCCGATTGTTTGGTAGTTCAGGCTGCCACTTCTACATCCAAACCAAAATGCATACCCATCTAACCCCCCCTCCCCCTGACCCCCTGGCCCTCCCCGGACAGAAATGACCAGCGTTATGATGCTTCGGCTAGAAAGGTTTCCTCTGCGTGGTGTATGGCCCTTAAATCGGCATATGACATGTGTGCACTGGCCAAGTTCACTTTCACCTTATGTAATTGCAGAATAATTGCGACTGAACATATTCCCGAAGCGGAAGAACAAGGCGGCTTCTTAAACATTGTCAAGGATGGGAAAGATGCAATGTGCGAATCCCTCCAGACTGGTCTTGACTTTGCTGACAGTATCAGTAGGGCTATAGCGGCTAGCACTGTAATGTGCAGATTTGCCTGGTTGAGAGAGTCTGGGTTTGCTCCAGATGTGCAGTCTAGACTTCTTTAAATGCCCTCTGACGGCACACATTTATTTGGCAGCAAGGCTGATGAGAGCCTGGAGAACCTGCAGACCTCCAAAGCAGCAACCAAATCCCTTGACAGCCAAATCAGACAGCCACAACCATGTCGCCCCACTGGTACAGCTTGGAGGGGCAGGTCCTTTAGCTATTACTTCCTCAGTTGGAAGAGGGAGAGGACTGTCGAATCGGAGAGGTCCGAGAAGATTCACCCGTAGTGGACGGGGAAGAGGTGCTAAAACCGCCCAGGCATCGGCTGATTCACCGTCATCTGCTGCATCAGCTGCCTCAACATCCCGGTGAGAGGCAGACTCTCTCAGCATCTGAAAGAACGGCGGCATATTACCTCTTATTTATTTTTGACATTTATAAAGCACACCAAACCCTTAGGCATCAGGGCGGTGTTACATAAATGTTACTCTTAGTGCTTAGTTACAGTTTTAGCAGAGCTACACCTCATGGTACGGGGACTGCTGCTGAGATAGAGGTAAAGGTTATAGTCAAATCCCGTAGTTACAAAAATGTTAGGCGCATGAACAGCGTGGGCTGCAGGAAGTCGAATTAAATAGTCGCAGGTAGGTTAAATAGTTACAGGTAGGTTAATTGCATATGCAGCGCAGGCTGCCGAAAGTCAAATCCGAAAGTTATAGGTAGTTTAAATGCAAATCTAGCGCACACTACAGTGTAATAAATGCAATGGTTACAGAAGTTAAAAAGCATGAGCAGTAAAAGCTACATAAGTGCATCCCTGCAAGGAGAGAGGTACAAGATGAAGCTTGCCATTTATTGCGAGGGAAGCGGGATGGGTATTGCGAGGGTACTGGACCCAAACAGGTGGGACACATTACAGTAGGCGCTTGCATGGTAGCAATGCCATAGCAAGTGAGGAGCATCGCCCAACAGTCGCTAGAGTACTGAACTGTAGGTAAGGGACCAGTTGTAGGTAGGTGAGAAGAGGAAGGGTGATGAACGTAGAGAGTCAACAAAATGGGTATGATGTATATTAGGCAACTGGTTTATCTTATGCTGCATTCTGTCGTAGGATTCAGAAGTCGTGGTAGAGGATCTTCAGGAAGTTGATCCGGGTCGGTGGCAACGATGAGGGGGGCTGCATTGCAGGGAATCATAGCTGGAAGCGCTGTGTGCGCCCAGACAGGGGATGAGGCCTTATCAGTCGGCCTTCGACGTCGGGTCCCTCAGTCGTCGGGTCCCTCAGTCGTCGCCATCCGTCTAGTTTTCATGATCGCAAATGAAGCGCTTCCCAGCCAATGGTAACGCTCGATAGGAGCAGACTTGGGAAGCAAAGTTTCCTGGTCAGAGGGGTGCGGATGAGGCGTCCATGATGGTATGGAGCTCCTGCTACCACACACCAGTTGGAGCACTAGCAGGCAGAGTGGCATAGGTGAAAAGAGCCAGCCTGCCCTAGTAACTCCGAAGTTCTAATTGGAGACTTTAAATTCTCACTCCCTCCTCCAAAGATGCAAATACTGCTTTGGGAGTCAATCCTAAAATGAGGAATAAGTGGGAGCACACAATCCATTGGGAGAACTAGTTACTTCCTCTAACGATTCACATCTACCCCTTCCTGGACGATTGGCTGATTAGGGCACTTTCCCTCAAACAGGCCGTGAAACACTTCAGGCCTCTCCCTCAACTTCAAGAAGTCCAACATGATACCATCTCAAAGGCTCCAATTCATCAGAGCTGTCCTAGACGTTTCCTTAGGAACAGCCTTGCTACCAGAGGTGAGGGCTCAAGACATTCTGCAAATGGTCAGCAAATTCCAGAGTTCCCAGCGTCTTCTGGCCTTTTATTATTTTCTTTTAAAGTTCTTTATTTTTTCTTCTTTTTTTTTAGGTTGCTCAGCCTCATGGCATCCTGCATTTTCTTGGTGCCATAGGCCCGCCTGAGAATGAGATCCCTTCAATGGGCACTCAGGACTCGATGGTCCCAATTCTCAGGCAGGATGTCAGACCTCCTTCAGGTTCCAAGCAGAGTCGCACAGGACCTTCTGTGGTGGGCCTGCGAGAACAACATTTTGAAAGGAGAACCTTTTTGGCAACCATGGCCGGAGATAACAATAGTGACGGACGCCTCACTCGTGAGGTGGGGAGCCCAGGCCAACGATCTGAATATCAGCGGTCGTTGGTCTACATCGAGGGTCCAAACTACACATCAACCTGTTGGAGCTGAGGGCAATCGGACTAGCGCTGAAGCCCTTTCTGCCCTCTGTCTTCGGAAAGAATGTCCTGATAATGACGGACAACACAGTGGCCATGTACTACCTCCACAAGAGAGGAGGTGTAGGGGTCACTATCAACCTGCAGAGAAGCAATGCAGCGCTGGTTCTAGGCAATTCATGAAGGAATTTCTCTATCGGCAGTTCACTTAGCTGGAGAGGAGAATGCAGCGGCGAATGCTCTGAGCAGGCAGAGCACAGTCTCCCATGAGTGGGAACTAGCTCGGGAAGTCCTTCAAGAGATCTTCACCCTTTGGGGAACCCCTCAAATGGATCTGTTTATAACCATTGTCAACCAGAAGTGCGAACTGTACTGCTCCTGGGAATTTCCCAGAAGAGGAGCTCTAGGGGACACGTTGTAGTGGACTGGGAGTTTCCCTTCCTGTACATGGTTCATCCGGTCCTTGTCATTCCTCACATGATCAGGAGGTTGAGAAAGTTCAGGAAATCCATGATCCTAATTGCTCCGTATGGGGTCTGGAGGACATGGTACCCAGATCTTCTGGACATGTCCATCTGTCCTCCAATACGTCTTCCTTAAAGAGAGGACCTTCTCTCGCGAGAGGAGGATCGGGTTCTCCATTCAGAGGTCAAGACACTCAACCTTCATGAATGGTGTCTGAGCAGTTGAGACATAAGGATTGGGACCTCCCGGATGACGTAAGAGAGATTCTGCAGCTGGTGCAGGGATAAACATGTGGACCCTTTTACATGCAGTACACCTATGGTGTGATCTTTTTTATTACACCTGGCCAATCTGGGGCTCCGGGTTGGTACAATTAAAGGGAATCTAGCAATGCGATCTATTCTCAAGCGCTCCTCTGACGAGGTATCTTTCTTCAAGATTCCACTGTTTGTACAGTTTTTTTTTTTCCTCCAGTCCCTTTTCAAGTTCCAGTTACTAATGTGTGCTCCATTCGAGCCTATCCACTCCTGTCCTTTAAGATTGTTAACCTTAATGACCATCCTTTTAGTGGCTCTTACATCAGCCCGTAGGGTGAGTGAACTTCACGCCTTGTCCTGCAAGCCTCCTTACAGTATTCTTTAGGGATACAGTGGCCCTTAAGGTTGAACCTACCTTTCTACCAAAAATTGTGTCTTTTCAGTTAACTCAAAAAATCATTCTACCTTCTTTCTATCCCCCCACCTCATCCTGGAAAGGAAGAGGAGAGGCTACACAGACTTGATCCAAAACATGCACTTAGTTTCTACATTTCCAGAATGTCTAAATTATGACAAGATGATCATGTTTTTGTTGGGTATGGCAGTCTCAAAACAAACTTTATCTAGGTGGCCCGGATTGCTACAGATTAGATGGAAAAGATCCTCCAGAGGGTCTCAGAGCACAATCGACCAGAGGCATGGCTACTTCCTCTGCTTTACAGAGGGATGTCCCAATTAAGTATATTTGTGCGACTGCAACATGGTCCTCAGTCCACATTTTCACCAAGCATTATAGTCTGGACTCTTCCTCGGGCCGGGAAGGTTTTTTTGCGAAGGTAGTGTTACATTCTGTACATATAGACCAATAAGTAACTCCTACATTCTAATTGGAAACTGTACATGACTCCCACCTCCAAAGATGCAAATATTGCTATGGGAATCTATCATAAAATGAGGAATAAGTGGGAGCACACAATCCATTGGAAGAACAAGTTACTTACCCATTGTAACGTTCTTTCGGCTGGATGTTACTCCCATGTATTTCCCATCACCCCTCCCAGCCAGCCCTGCAGTAGAATTTCCATGTTCTTGCAGTTTAGGCTCTTTCAGGGTGAGTAGCTGTTGGACGTAGGATAAACCGATGTACGTAAAAAAGTAACTGAAGCCAACGGTCGCTGCTTGCGCTATATACCATCGATGACGTCGACACAGAGACGGAGGCCCTTAAGGGACGTATAGTCGACGGGCATCGACGCACAGCACCCCACAGCTGAAGCTGGATATGGAGATATCATATGATAAACAATATGTGAGAGGAACATCCAGTCGAAAGAACGTTACCATGGGTAAGTAACCTGTTCATCTACATCAGAGGCTTACTCTACCCCAGTTCCCTCGGGTCTCCCAAGCTCAACTCACTGGACCCTTGAACAATTTGACAGAGTAATGAGGAGAATGTCTAGCTTTGTTGATATTCTTGAAGGCCTTCTCAGGGGGAGGCAGTCAAAAACCAGCCCATCGCCAAAAGACCTCGTCTAGACACTGCCCAACCGAGTACCTCTTTATTCATTTATAGCGCATAGTGCGCGCCAGACCCAAAGGTATTAGGGCGCAGAAAAGACATACCTGACGACCTATACTATTTTAAGACTTCAGGATTGCAGGACCCTGGTTCAATAACAGACCAAGGGGACCTAGAAGAAGCAGACCAATGTGGTGGTAGTGGCGATGATGATGATGTATACATCAAATCTCATTCCCCTGTGGATAAACGGCTGCAGTATAATGATCTCCTTTTTAATACCTGCTGAACATTTTAAAATCGATACCCTGGAGGCACAAGTCGACAAGGACTTTGTAGAGGACATCCTCTGGTATAAAAGATCTGCAGCACAGTTCATACTACTGCTGCAGTATATCCAAAGGCACATTCAGCCTTCTTTATAGATGGTCAGTTAATCCTTGTATTGAGAAAATGTTAAGGCTAGCCCCGTCAGACCCATTGTACATTAGGGGCAATTAAAGCCTGACTATCATTGTGACAACCACAAGAAGGAGATTGGGCACACCGTTAGCCTCTGCCGAAGCCCCTCCTTGAAAAGGAGAGAAAAATAATGTACACGCTAGGCAGGAAAGTAGCTGCCTCGGCTGCATAATAAGGATAGCTAATAACAGTACACTCTTGGCGAGTTATAATGTATTTATTTGTTTATTTATACAGCGCTTATGCACAGGCGAAGTGCTTCAAAGCGGGAAGGGATCAAGGGAATACAGTAATCCTTCTTAGGCCTTGAAGATTCGAGAGAAAGCAAACTAGAATACTAGGCCTGACGACATTTCTCCTAGTGTAAGTGCATGAAGTGTTATAGTTGCGACCAAGCTTGGAGGTGGAGATGAGAAACAGTGGAGGGCGGGGAGGCTGGACAGGCAATTAACTGGTCCTAGAACATTTATGTAATGCACACGTTCATGCAGGGAAGGGGATGAGGGGGTACAAAAACAAGTCCGGTCCAGCAGGGCCCTGGGTTAGGTGCAGAGAGGTTGCCCTGCTCATGGAGCGTAAGCTGAAAGTGCAGTAATGCTGAAAAAAAGTGCAGCGGCCCGGAGGCAAGTGCAAAAGACTGGCAGGGGCGCCTGGGACCTTTTTGGCTCTGCAGGTGAACCAGGCAACCAGCCAGCAAAAACTGAACGGAGTTAGGAGTTTGGGGGGGGGAGAGAAAGGAAAGGAGGTTAGCAAGGGCGAGGGAGGGAGGAGGAAGAGAAAAGGAAGGTCTTGAGGAGTATCCGGAACTTGGTGTTTCGGCTCAAGACTGAGAGAGGGAGGGAGGCTGTTCCAGAGGGAGGCACCTGCAGAGGTTAAAGATCTACCCCCAAATCTGTAAGCGGCTCACCCGCAGAGAGTTGGAGGATGAACAGGGGGTTCTAGAGGGAGAGTATTTGGGAAGAGAGCGTTGTAGATAGTGCGGGCCCCGGCCCCACAAAGCCTTGTGGATTATGCAGAGGATTTTGACCTTGATCCTTGCAGCCCTGGGGATCCAGTGGAGGGATTTCGGTGCCAGAGAGATGCAGTACCAGGGCTTGAGGCTAAGGATAAGTCTTGCGGTTCTGTTCTGGATGAGTTGTAGAGGACAGAGAGTAGAAGTAGGAAGATTCTTCTCCTGCTTTGTCAGAATTTTTGCTCCAACTGCGCTGCTATACGGTTTAGTCCATCACGTGCGCGATTGTAGTGCGTGTGCGAAAATGAGTTAAAACATGGCGCCAGTGCGAAGCCATTTTGGACTTTTAACTCCCAAACCGCAATGAAAGTCTGTTTTTGTAAGCTCAGTTAAAAGGCAGACATGAGTGCTGCAGCGGTTGCAATATTTTTGTGTGAAGCAGATGAGTTTATTATGGAGGACAGTTTTTGCATTGTTAACTCAAGGACGAGCCGATAAAGGAGTCTGATGTGCAGGTGCATTGATGAGGGATGCTGGGAACGAGCGTGCGAGACAAGCTGGATTGTTCCACTACTGTCTGGATTGTTCCACTACTGTCTGGATTGTTCCACTACTGTCTGGATTGTTCCACTACTGTCTGGGTTTTTGAGCTCTTGCCTCCCATGTTTGCTGTCTGTCTTTCGGCCGGATACAGTCAGCAACTTATGATGGGCAGGGATTTGTCCCCCTTAAGAAGAGAGGTATCCCAAGAGGAGAGACTGAGAATTGGAACTCCGGGTGATGAAGTTGCGCTGAGAGGGAGGACGCTCTGCTCCAGGCCCCTGTAAAGCTCACCTGGTCTCTACGGGGGCGTCGCATGAAGCTGCACGAATGGCGTCTGCACTCACGTTGCACGTGGCTGAGTGATGGTGCTTGCACGCATCTTCTCCCTTACTAACACCTCCCAGGAAGCTTTTGCCTAAAATGACGAAACAAGATATCAGCCAGCCGCGAGGAGCGGGTTTGGCCCCCCACCTCCCATATCGTCCTATTGCCCCTCTTCGGATTATGCCTCACCTTGGGTTTTTTAATGGTGGGCTCTCCGTCCTGCACTCTTGCAGGGGCGCAGTATGTTCAGCCTCTTCCCGGTATCAAGTTGCTTCACTGATCCTGCGGGGCTGTAGCGGAGTCTTGAACAGCTTGACTCAGTAGGTGAGTCTCTATGCCAATAGATGCTTGGTATAGTTGCTTAATGTCCTTATTACCCAAGTTCTCAATTTTGTTCATAATTTCTTTCAGGTGCAGCCTTGGGCGATTCTCTGAAGATTTGCCTCTTTCTATGACGCTGAGCACTGTGTGGCACTGAATGTCTTTTAAATGGTTTCTTTACCATGCGCGACTAACCTGCTGTTTGTTTCTTTTTCTTCTATGCAGGAGCGGCGCGACTCTGGAGCGGCGATTGGATGACCCGCTTCGATGGAATCCAAGAAGAAAGCAGCCTCAGTGTAAGTATTGGCTCTCCAAGCAAACGCCTCCCTTTCTGCAGGTGGGGCGATCCGGAGACTAGCTGAAGAAGCGGCCTTTCGGACAGCCTGCTTCAGGTAAGGCCTTAGTCACTGTTCTAATTCTGTTCCTTTCCTTCTTCACAGGTGCCGATGGATCGTGATTCCAGGACAGGTGTGGCTGTTGAAGATCAGGTACAGGAGCTGAGCAGACACGGTGAGCGTTACGCTGCAGGAGTGCAGAATAACGCAAAGCGTGTTCTGTCTGTAGGGTGTGGTTTAAATAGCTTTGCAAGTAGTTCCAGGTAAAGTAGTCCCTCCAGCCTCACCCTGCACTAGTAATCCCAGGTAAAGTAGTCCCTCAGCCACACCCAGGTTTAGGCTGGGTGGCTCAGCCCCATTAGGCTGGGCTGTATGTAGTCCCAGGCAGTTTTCCACCAGATAGAATACCATGAGTCCAGGAAGTTCTAAGGCAACCCTTTGGGGCTTTATAAGCCCTTATGGGGGCCAGTAACTGGGGTAGGCCAGTCTGCTCCTGATATTTGGGAGTATGCGCCATGACAGCCCTGTTAGTTGTGGATTGATCTCTCTGCCTACCTACCTTGGGACTGGGTAGTGTTGTCGTGGCTGATATGAAGTTTTCTCCTCCAACTGCACTAACTGTGATGTATATCTATCATACCTGTCCTTGTTTATGTATCTATGTATAACCAGTGGCAATTATTTTACAGTTATATGTATGTTTGTGAAGTGTGAATAAAGGGCCTGTAAACAGCCAAATATTTTCTAACTAATGGTCCGAGTGTGCATTATTGCCTTCCTGTGTCCAAGAACTTTTAGTCTGTGTAATAGGGCGAGTAATTCTAAGTTCATTGCACATGTCTGAAAAGCAGAACAGTGATATAAATATTCAAATACAAGATTGAGGAAGAGGCTGTTGAAATAGTACAGCCTAGCTAGAACGAGGGCTCTCGAGGTGTTGAGCTTCTGGGGGAAAGTGAGAAAAGGTAGAATACCTCGGAGGAGGTGCAGTTGGTAATTAGATTTTTTGGAGATGTCTTGATGTGAGAAGAGAAGTAGAGAATGAGTCCAGGATGACCCCAAGATTTGTTACCTCATTGGTAGGCGAGGGTGCAGGGCCTAGGGTGGCAGGCCAGTCAGAGAGTGGGAAAGTGGGAGCAGGGGTCCCAAGGAGTATGATCTGTGTCTTACTGGCATTCAGGCAGAGATCGTTAGCAGCACACTAAGCCTGAATTACGGATAGTCCATCTGGTATAAGCGAGGAGGAGGAGGATGAGGAGGATGAGGAGGAGGAGGAGGAGGCCGAGGGTAGCCTGAAATAGAGCTACGTAACACAAAGTTAAAGGTAGAGCTCCTGTGGGCCAAGGGGGCCATGTAGGTGTTGAACAACCAGGGGGGAAAGGTTAGAGCCCTGGGGGACACCACAAGTAGAGACTGTGGTAGAGGAGAGAAAATGCCCAAGTTCCACCTGGGAGGACTGGTCAGAGAGAAAGGCGGCGAACCACGCCAGGGCCTGATCTGTGATGCCCAGTTTATCACAGAGATGGGTGATCAGGATGTTGTGGTTTACCGTATCGAAGGCAGAAGAAGGATCTGAGAAGTGCTTAAGAGGAGTACGACACCCTCCAATCCCTGAGAAGCTCACAAATGAACCCTTTATGCAGAGAGATACATTTAATACACACTATTTTCGTGGAAAAACCTCCCAGCGGCCCTCTAACTATAACCGGGGCGGGCAGGCTTCATCTTGGGGTCCTCGCAAGGGCAATCCTCCCAATACATTTTTCAAAGGGGGCACAAAAGGTCGAAGTAGAGGCAGATCCTCCTCGACCAGAGGCTCCACCCCACCAAAGCATTGACCACACGCTCCAGGTCCCCTCCCATGCTTCTCCAGTAGGTCGCATTTCTCATTTTACCCACGTATGGGAGGGGACCACATCAGACAAGTGGGTACTTTCCACGGTAGCTGGATGTAATTGCATAGAACTTGTACAGACACCACCCAACCAACCACCCGCCAAGACAAAGACAAACAATGCAGGAGGAACAGCGCTTTCTGCTGGAAGAGGTCAAAACACTGCTACTAAAGGACACCATATAAATCATCCCGGCAAACCAGGTAAACAAGGGTATCTATTCAATGTGCTTCCTTTTGCCAAAGAAAGACCTTATAATGCGCCCTGTCCTAGACCTGCGCCCTGCTAACACATATGTCAAGCCACAAACATTTTGCATGACACTACCAATTCAAGGTGCTACCCTTCGGCACAGCCTCCACTCAAAGGGTATTCAACAAAGTATTAGCGGTAGTGGTGGTGCACTTACGCATACAATCAATCCCAGTGTATCCTTATCTGGACGACTGGCTGATAACGGAAGCATCAGAAATACAATTACGGTGAGTAATGTATCCCATATATTACAGCGCCTGCAGTAGCAGCCGTGTAGTTAAGTTGCTCAAACCATAGGAAGAGCACTTTTTGGGCAGGTTATAACTTTGCCCCCACCACCCCCCCAACCCCTTTACGAATCCTGACCAAACTTTGTAAAATAAAATAAGTATATGGCCACCTTGGATTGATTCTGTGAAGTTTGATGAGGTTTCATCCAGGGGGCCAAAGTTATAGGGGCGGGGGGGTCTCAAAATGTGTGGTATTCCTCGTAGATGCAATGGAATAATTTGCTCACACCTACAGCCAAACTGCTGCATGGATTTTCACCAAATTAGCAGCAGGAGTGGTGGCTTGGTCCCAAAAGCATGCTTTTGTAAATTTGGTGTGAACCTGTGCAGTAGTTTTTAACGGCTAAAAGTAGGTAAAAAAAATTAGTGATATCTGGGTTGGGTCCACAGACTTGCTTCCCTGTTCGGTCCGTAGACAGATCTCTGATTGGTCCAGTGGCCATAGTCATGTCTGCGGACATCAGACACGCCCGCTGATTGGATGGTGAAAAACGTGAGGTGCGTCACTACCTTTTGGAAACGGCCACCATGTTGGATTTGTGAACATCGCTGGTAGTCCGCAGACATAACGGTGAAAACATATTAAAAAAACACATTGCACTTGCCGAACTAATGAAACAATCTCTTGGGAGGTGAGGGGCGATGAGGATGGGATATGGCCATAAAAAGCAAAAAAGGGGAGTTTTTCGGGGGGCATCGACACACATTTTTGCATTACAGGGTTCGATGGTGTATAACTTTGGCACCACTCAATGAAACTGCGGACGTGAACTTGAATGGTTCTACAAAGATTGGTGCTGTTTTGCCATGAGGGGGTGGGGGTGGTATTAAAATATTTGAAAGGCTTATACATTTGGTGGCGTTTCATGAATCCGCACAACAGTTTGCAAAAAGGTTTTAATGTTATGTTATTTGGCATTTATATAGTGCTCTGTATATCATTGGTATGACCTCAAAGCACTGGTAGCTTCAACTCCCTAGGGACCGTAGTCCAAGTCAGTTGAGAGATTAAGGTGTCGTAGGGTGCTTAGGTGCACCAGCTGATGCAGTTTACTGATGGTAGCTGCATCCTAGCATTAGGTGTGGTGATATTGTTATCAGCTGAATGTGTGCAGTCTGACGGGTGGACACCAAGACTGGGTTCTGGCTGCGTTGGGCCTGTGTAGGATGCTTATGTGTGCAGCTAGGCCAGTTTGTCATGGGAAGTAGCTGCGTTTTACTAGAATGATGAAGTGATCGTGGGGTAATGTCCGTATGTGAGCAGCTAGGCCGAAATTGATCGAGGAGTGTAGCTGCACTCTAATTGTGTGTTGGTGTAGAGTAGAGAGAAAGCATAGTGATATGGGGAGTGTTTGGGTAGAGTTATGATCTAAGGAGTTCGCTCTTCCCGAAATTAAAGCGTGCATTTGCTTAATCGTGACTTAATAAGCGTATTCAGTGGCGCCATTGCTCGATATCTCATTGAGCATTTGCCATCGGGTTGCAAGGGCTCATTCGCCTCAGATGGTCGTGGTCGGTATTACAGAAAGAGCTACGTTTGTAGAGTTTTGCAGAAGGGCATATAGTCTTGGGTGTGTCGAATAAGTAGGGGGAGTGAGTTCCACAGAGTTGGGGCCAAGGTTGAGAAGGCGAATCCTCTGATCCTGACAGTTGGAGGCTGGAATCGCTAGAAGATGTGAGATGGGAGGTAGGGTTTAATCTTTTCCTGTAGGTACAATGGGCCGATCTTGTGCACTGCTCAGTGAGTAATGCATAGGGTCTTGAAGGTGGCCCTTCGTCCGACTGGGAGCCTGTGGAGGGTTCAGAGGGCTGGTGAGATGTGGTCTCTTTGACAGGGCGAGAAGCAGTTTTGCAGCAGCATT
Organism: Ambystoma mexicanum; assembly: GCF_040938575.1. Classification (NCBI taxonomy): domain Eukaryota; kingdom Metazoa; phylum Chordata; class Amphibia; order Caudata; family Ambystomatidae; genus Ambystoma; species Ambystoma mexicanum. The sequence continues at coordinate 383,051,537 of NC_090929.1, read as the reverse complement.
TTGGGCTCTTTGGAGTTTGAGTTTGTTTGCAGTTGCTCCTAGGTATAAGGAGTTGGCATAGTCTAGTCTCGACATCACAATAGACATAACTGCATCAAGTCTATTCGGGTAGGCGAGGTAGGGATGAATGCATCTGAGCAGTTTGAGGTGGTAGTGAAAGCATTTTGACATGTTGTTGATCTGACGGGAGAGGGTTAGGTCTGAGTCCATAGTGCAGCCTAGGTTTTTCACTCTATGGGAGGGTGGCTGAGGGACTGGGGCCATGGGGAGTGGATGTGGCAGAATGACAGTATTGCTGCACCATGATTTCAGTTTTATCAGGGTTCAGAAGGAGGTGGTTAATTGTTATGTAACGGTCAGTATCACAGAGCCGAGCTTCAAGGTCGGGATGGGGGGATGGTGCCTGACTTGGGAAGTCCTAGGATAATTTGGGTATCGTCAATGTAGTTGTAACCGGAGATGATGTGCGAGCGGATGATTCCTGGTAGAGTGGCCATATAGAGGTTGAACAGGAGGGCAGATAGGCATGCGCCTTGGGGGTACTCCAGTGTTCACTGAGAGAGCAGTTGAGACAAAAGGGAAGAGGAGGGTTATTTGTTTCCTGTCTCTGAGGAAAGAGGCAATCCATTTGAGAGCAGTGCCACGGATTCCTAGGAAGTGAAGGCGGTCAAGGAGGATTGAGTGGTTAACCGTGTCAAAGGCTGCGGAGAGATCGAGGAGAATCAGTTATGCGCAGCCTTCAGTCAGCAGTGACCTTGAGATCATCCCAGATTGAGATTAGGGTGGTTTCTGTACCATGTCGCGGACTGAAGCCTGATTGTGGGGGGTCGAGGAGACAGTTGGATTCTACAAAGGAGTTGAGCTGGGAGTATGCTGTCCGGTCGATGAGTTTTGCGAGAAATTTGGTGTTGGAGATCTGTCTGTAATTCTTGGGGTCAAGGGATGCCTTTCTTTAGAAGTGGGCTATTTTGAAGGCATCATGGAAGATTCCAGACGTGAGAAAGTCATTTAGTATGGCTCTCGCAATTCCCTAAAGTGTGGGAATTAACCGAGTCACTGTACAAAAACAACATGCATTAGCATCAAGATTTGTTAAAGCAACACTTCAACAAAGACCACGATGAGAACAACGTCAAAGAATTTAAAATGGCAAAGTTAAATAGTTAAATTACATTATTTTTTAATTTTTTTATTTACTAGAAACAAAAAATGTAAAAAAGAAATAGTACAACAGGACAACGTGACCAGGATAAAGAAGTTGGCTCACTCATGAAGTGGGCAGAGTTATGGACCAAAGTAAACATCCGTCAACATGCCAAGCTACTTGCCACAAGTCCTGAATCTGGAACAAATAAGAACGCACAGAGAACAGAGGACTTTCACACAGCATCACCCTAAGCTAATACTGCATCTAAACTACTAATGTTAAGCTAATAACACCTGCAAGAAAAAGTAAAATTGCATCTAAGCTTTGTTGGTTCCTGCTGCAAAGAAACTGGTTCGGTGCAAGGTGGGGAAGGAGACTTTGCTGCCATGTCTTCCAAATACTTTTCTTCAATTTCATACTTCATCTCTTCATTTTTAGGCACCAATTCTGGTTCCAGCTCAGGCTTAGGATGTGTTCTTACAAAGGCCCCTCCACTCCATTAGACACAGATTTTAATGGAAGTTATATGACTTATTTTATGTATGTACATTTTGGCACTTTAAAAAAAATAAAGCATGGATGGATTTGCAGAAAAGTTGTGCAAGGAGCACTGGCAAGGACCTGAAAGCATGGTTTTGCGATTGAATCCATGTTTTTGAATCCATGTTTTATTTTTTGAAGTGTGTCATAATGTAGGTACAATAAATAGTATTATACTTTTGGTGACTGAGTTATAGCCGGTGGCCTTGGGCAGTAGCCGTGACTCAGATAATCTGGCTACTGGCAATGGGGTTAAAGTGGGCATGGCCACCAGGGACTGGCTATGTGGTGCCGTTTTTCAAAATCTGGGTAGGTTTGAATGGGACAATAAATTCTGCCCGTGGCTACAGGCCAAAGTGCATCGACCGATCGCTGTGACTATCACTGCATGTGCTCTGAGACAATGCTAATCAGCAGATAATTGCCAAGCACGCCAAACCAGGTGCCCATGTGGTCCCCATGCCTTCCCTTGAAATAATGACCCTCCCCTATTTGCGACCATAGTGGGGCAAGATAATGAGATTGGATGCTGGACTAATTTCCACAACCTTGCAGCAATGGCTGGCCCACAATCCACATGCCTTGACAAAGATTATAGAGAGTCGAATTACGTGTCAGCAGTGTTGTAACAATAAATATAGCATCAAGAAAGGTTTTGAAGACTGCTTCATTACGACAACAGTTACTTATTGAATAACCGAGTGCTCAGATGAACAGGGCTTACTCTCCTATTTGAAACCTAACACTTGAAGAAGGAAGGGCACCTTTACAAAAGAGCCCCATCACGCCCTGTGTGAGAAACCTGTAGGTTTCTCACCCGCTGGTCCCTGGAGATCTGTCATCCAGGTGGCCAGGACACGCTATCGCTACTGAATCCAGTTCCTGGGGGTGGACCAGTGGGGGAGGAACACCTGGATGGGGGGGGTCTTCGGGGAGTGGGACACCGATGGGCGACATGCAGTATCCCATTCCCTGTAACACCTTTTCCCCATCCTACCCCGTAGGGCATCGAGAAGCTCTAACCCCCCCCCACCCCTTTCCATCACAAACACATTTTTACATAGACAAAGAAAACAGACTAAACCAGAGCAGTTTACCTGACATGTTCCCTCCCGACCTCCCCAACACAAGCATCAGGCAGAGTCAGGCAATTGACCAGAACCACACACACCTGACGGCCCTTTACCTTCCCTACAGGGATAAAAGGCTGAGAATGATGGCACACAACGAGCAAGGCCGAACACACAAGGGTACAGCTATTCCAGACCGGCAGTTCAAGAACCGGCAGTTCAAGAGGGAAACAGCAAAACTTGACAGGACAACGAGGAGGGAGTTGCCATTGCCCTTTTCAACTCAGAACCGCGAAGCCTCCGATAAAGGAATTACAAGACCGGGGGAATACAGCTGGCATGTGGTGGTAGAGGTGTCAAAGGTGCACAGAGGCCTCCCACACGGATAACACAGGCAGGGAGACGTGCTGGCTACCGTGGTACCGTCCTTGACTACAACAGCGAAACAGACCAGCGTGTCCAACACATCCTGTAAGTCGGAGAAAGCTAATAGCAAACTGAACTATGTTGAGTCCAAGGTTGCAAGTCAGAACACTTGAACACAGAACTTGTGCTTTGAACTTGGGCCAGCTGCAGAGTGGTCAGGCGCAGCAGAAGTGCTCATTTGATGGAATCTGGCTGGCCGCTTTGTTTTGTGGTGACTACAAGTCCCAGAAGGCCCTAGGAGAGGGTGGCGTGAGGGTCACAGTGGTCCTACAGAGGTCACACAACATCCTCTGTACAGTCTCTGACCCATTGCTGAAAGAAAGCTACGGAAAAGGAATCGTGCTTTCTGAAAATATGAAGTACAATATGAACTGTGTTTTGAAACTCATGAACTGTATTACAATGGTTAAAGTGAACCCGACGGAGGGAAGCCTAGGGAAAAGCTAAGAAAGTAAATCCTGAATGTGATAAAACAAAGTGAACTGTGAAATTGGCAAATCAAATATGAACCTGGTTGAGGGATGTCTGCAAATCTGGGTGAGATCTTATACACCAGAGAGGATTGTGTTAAGAGTGAAAGGCTGTAGCGAACCTGACGGAGGGAGGCCCAAGTTGCAAAGGATCCGAGCCCGTTGGAGGGAGATCCAAGGGGCAAAGAGCAATTGCCCACGGTGCAAGATCACTGAAGGAACCTTTGTTTATTTTGGTCCAGCAGGCCTTCTAAGGCAAGAAGCTTTGTAGACAAGAGATTGGGCCTCTGAAGGTTCTGATATCGTTGAATGGAATACTGAACCTTGTGCTGGAGAGGCCCAGGAGTGTACTGTGCTCAGAAGTCGTGCTTTGTCCCGTGCTTAAAACATGGGCAAGGGAGACCCCAGCCACACCTTCCTGACTGATCATTTTGTGAACACTTCTTTCTTTTCTGGTGAACATTATCCCACACTCTTTTTGTAACTTAGTGGTAAGGATTGGCAATCGTTTTTAAAAAATTTTTTTTTAGTCTAGGCCCTTTGTATTGCAAGATGCCACTAGGACAGCCTCATTATTATTTGATGGTGGAAGCTTGCTCCCATCATAGCCTTAGATTAGGCATTTTTCTCACCCATTCATACAGGTTAATAAACACCCTTGAACTGTTATCGTTCGTGTCTGTCTTTACTGTTACCACTATTAGTTCCTTACACCTGCAATTACTTGATAATCGTGTGCTCTGATTTGATTATTGGGGCATGTAGCATGGCCAAACCCTGGCTTTGAATGGGAAGAAATATTGTGCTTGTGGCTACTGCCTAAAGTGCTATACTGAATGACAATAAACTTGCACGAGGAGCATCAGCAAGGATCTGAAAGCATGGCTTTGCAAATCTGTTTTGTGTTTTATTTTCCCAAGTGGCCAAATGTTAGCGCAAAATATAGTGATAAGTTTGGTGCATGGACAATGGGCCTGGCCCTCCGCAAGGACGAATGCCTACTCTGATTTACTTATTGGGGCATGCGGCATGGCCGAAACTGTAGGTTTAAATGGGAAAATAAAATTTGCTTGCGGCTGCAGCCCAGCGTGCTGGACGGGATTGCAGCAAAGTTGTGCAAGGGGCATCAGCAAGAACCTGAAAGGATGCTTTTTGAAAATCTGTCCTGTGTTTTAATTTTTTGAAATCGTCAAGTACAAAAAATAGTGATATAACTATTTGCCTATTGGGGTATGTGCTGCTGATAACGATTCACATGCGTATGCGTTGCAAAAAATGTTTGTTAAATCAGGTTTATAGTTGTATATATGTTAAAAGAGGAATTATTAAAAACTTATACAGTGATGTAACATTATGAAACATTTTCACTTATGAGAACGCATTGAATTGACAGAAAAAACGTTGTTAAAGGGGTGTTACAGCTAAAATGTACCCCACCCTTGGGACTCCTCTGCCCCAGCAGTTAGGCTCCCATGAACACTTGTCCATCCGTACGGCCCCTTTTATTTATGCACTTCTGTCACTGCACAATGCATATGTGCATTTATATGAGCACTATGTACAATTTTGTGGTATAAGTATGGGAAATGGAGATGCAAAAGATTTGTAGAACATTAAGTGGCAGATGGTGTGTGGAAGTTTAATATGTTGATAGGCTATATGTAGACAAGTGATTGTTGGATATATGTGTGAATGGTTTAAAGCAGGCAATGATGGAGTGTTAACAAACTTAACAGAAAAAGAGTAGAAGGGCTGTTTTGTGTGATGGTGTGCATGTGCAATATGGGTTTTCTTATAAGACATGGGCTAGACTGGGGGGGAATGCGTAGACTGTGGATAGTTATAAAAGGCAATGGATTATGGTGTTTATTGTATACTAGAGAAAAGAATATTGGACAGAAATGTTTCTTTGCTTTTTGTTTTTCTTCTCTAGTATGCAATTGTCCATTATTACCATAAGCATAGTAGAAAATGCTAATGGTGGAGAATCTTACTGAATCTAACTACTTTACTGAAAAAAGGTAGACGGGAGTCTATAAGCTTATTTTTTTTTTTTTTTTTTAACTGTGAAAGGTGGTTCCTAAAGGAACCTTTTTAATGTTTTTGTATTTACTTTCTGGCCTCTCCTGCAAAATATAAATAAAGTGGGAGGGAAATGAGGGAAGGGGCACCAACCACACACATGGTGGGGCAGGTGGACAGGGGAAGATGTTGTGCGTGCGTTAAATCTAAGGTAGAGGGCAATGTTTCTCATGCTCCTTGATTACAGCTTCAAAAACACTTCGAAATTGCTTCCCCCCTGCAGAGTGGTGTGTTGCAGTATATACTGAGTACTGTTGTTTTCAAAAGATATGGATAAACAGCCTTTCTCCAGCATGGGGTCTGGCATGGATTCACATGCTCATGAATATTCCCCGTCGTCAGGCTGGGAATCCTCGGTAAAGAAAAAACCAGTATCAGTTTCGTTTCTGATCTGTCTTTCGTAGTAATAACCAATCACTGGTCTCTGCGTCATACTGACCACAGCCAATGACTGCCCTCTACCTAAGCACCGCCTCTGGCAGCCATCTTCAGATTTTTACAGCACGTTCATGTGTTGGGATCCTCGTGCTATTGCTCTCGAGCGTTAGTGCTATTTTTTTCACGTTTTTTCTCATAAACTTCGTTTTTTCAGTCAAAAGAGCCTCAAGCTCCACCGACTCTCCATCTGATCAACGGGGACCCGTGTCGGATTCGTCTGCGCCCCTCAAGGGTGAAGATTTCGTCGAGCTACGCTTTTGGAGGACTCCAGAAGCTTCTCAGGCCCGGACATGGCCCAGGAGAAGGGAAGCTCGACGCCCGGAAAGCTGTTCAGGATCTGCCCTGGATGCCAGCTGCAGAACGTCTTTAAGGAGGACGAACACTCCTTTTGTCTCTACTGCTTACATGAGGACAAGACGCACGTGGAGAAGGACTGTGCGTTTTGCGGCAATATGTCGGAGCGGACCATGAAGGACCGCCATCAACGTCTCGCCAACTGGCTGGAAGGGAAGAGCCCGTCAGGCGAGAAGAAGAGGAAGAAATCCGAGCGGTCTTCTAAGACCTTTGAGGACGCCCCTGCGACGGGGGTCCAACACAAGGCCAAGCACCGCGAGTCCGCTGGCACCGGGAGCGCCGAACGGTCGGGCTCTACGGGCGCCAGGCAGGGCGCACCCTCCCCGGCACCTTCAGCCACGAGCCAACGTTCTGGGTCGGGTAAGAGGAAGGGCGAGCACCCGGCGAAGCTCCTGGAGAGGCCCCGGTCGAGCTCGAAGGCCCCATCGGAGGGGGAGCGAGGCAGTGTCCCCCCCCCTCAAGGATAAGGCGGTGAGCGCACCTAAGGTGGTGAAGGCCTTAATCCATCCGGCCAAGCCCTCTATCGATACTGTCGCGGCGGCCCTGGCTCAGCCTGTGGAGGCTACACCAGTGGTGGCGACCTCGGGGCTCAGAGTCTCCCTGCCACCTCGGAGGGAGTCCTCTTTTGTGCCCATCGATAGGACCCCCGTGAAATCCCCGGCGGGGAAGAAAAAGGGGTGGCAGGGCGTCGTCGTAGATTCGGCCTCAACCTCGGAGGAAGAGCTGATTGAGGTCTTAAGCCACAGCCTTGGCGTGGAAGAAGACCGGCCCGTCGGGATGGATCCCGACGCAGGTGACGACGACATCCTCGAGGGTGCCGACGGGGCCCCTGATCGCCCGTCTGATTCCCCTCTGCCAGCGCCGCAAGACAACTCGGAGGCCATTTTGTTGGCTATACAGTCCTTATGTTCAGAGATAAGGACGAGACTACCGTTGCCGACGGAGGAACCTCTCCCGTCGGGGGATCCTGAACCGGGACCTTTCACCCTCCACCTCCTTTTCAGCCGTCGCGCCACGTCCAGCCCTCCTCCCCGTCCACCCGAGGGGATGATACGGGGACTGACACGGCAGCGACAAGTACGGACGACGAGGTATACGACGAGGATCTACCGTCGTCACCTCCCACCAGGGCTTCTCCCCCCAACGAGATTGGATCGTTCCACTCCATGATCGCCAGGGCATCCGAGCTTTTCCAACTCTGCCCTGAGGAGAAGAAAAAGGAAGGATTCCTTTATCAACGGCGCGAGGCCAAGAGGAAGACGGTCCTCGCGGTGCCTCTACTGGACGACATTTGGGATGAGGGCCTCGCCCTCCTCAAGAACCCTTCCACGACGCCAGCTAGAAGAGACCGGTACGAGAAGAAGTACCGGGTCCCGGACGCGGCCCCCCTGTGCCTCCAGGCGCAGCCTACCCCAGACTCCGTCGTCTCCGCGGCGGCCAGGAAGAAAGCGGGGGGGGGGGTGCGGCCTCCACATCGACTTCCCCACCGGACGGCGAGGGAAAGAAATTGGACGCAGGGTCATCTCGTCTGCAGCGACGACGATTAAAGCGGCCAACGCCTTGGCTATCGTGGCCCGCTATGACAGGGAGCTATGGTACAAACTGGCTCCCCTGCTGGACTTCCTACCGGACGACAAGAGGGCGGATGCCCTGGAGATCCTACAGGAAGGTGAGGTGGCGTCGGACCACGCCATCACTATTGCGACGGACATCGCTGACACTGGGTTTCGCCAGTTGGGCAACGGCGTGTGCCTTAGGCGGCGTGGATGGCTCAAGGCTACGGACTTCCGTCAAGACGTACAGACCAGAGTCCTGGACATGCCGTTCGATGGGAACAACCTGTTTGGGAAAACAGTGGACGATTCCCTTCAGGCCATTAAAGCGGACACTGAGACGGCCCGGGCCCTTGGGGTTCTGCAGCAACAACGGACGCCCTTTCGGAGCAGCGGAGGCAAGGGCGCCTCCAAAGGTTCGGACGGCGGTTTCTCCACCTACCGTCAAGCGGCCCGCTCGTCGTCTCAGGAGGCCTACAGAGGACGAGGCAAGTCTGGCGGACCCCACCGTCGTCGCCAAGGAGGTCAAGGCGGCAAAGCCTCGTTGAAACAGGATTGAACCGGCCGTGGGGTCGGGCCCCCACCGAAGCACCCCGGTGGGAGGCCGGCTGGCGAGCTTCGTCAGTGTGTGGGAGTCCATCTCCACCGACCGTTGGGTGCTGGACGCCTTAGCCCGGGGCCACGCGCTCGAGTTTCAAAGAAGGTGCCCGCGCGTCCCCCCCGTGGCCAGGAAAGAGCTTCACGTCCCTCAGCTTCTACTGGAGGTAAAGGCGATGCTCAGGAAGGGCGCCATCGAACTCGTCCCAAAGAGGCTTCGGGGCTCCGGAGTTTACTCGAGATACTTCCTCGTGAAGAAGAAGACGGGAGGATGGCGCCCCATCCTAGACCTGCGACGTCTGAACAAGTTCATCAAGGCGCAGAAGTTCCGGATGGTCACCCTCCAGCACGTCCTGGGTCAGCTGGAGGAAGGAGACTTCCTGTCGTCGTTGGATTTGGAGGATGCCTACTTCCATATTCCCATCCTAAAGGGGCATCGAAAATTCCTCAGGTTTGTGGTCCAAGGGCGTCACTACCAGTTCAAAGCCCTCCCCTTCGGACTACGGTCGGCACCCAGGGTATTCACCAAGTGCCTTGCACCGGTGGCGGCGCAGCTGCGCCGCGAGGGGATCCACGTCTACCCCTACCTGGACGACTGGCTCATCCGAGCCAAGACGAGGGAGCTCGCCGTGGAGCACACGGCAAGGACCGTCCAACTTCTCACGGACCTGGGATTCTCCGTGAACTACGCCAAGTCCCACCTGGTACCCGCGCAAAACGCACTGTTTCTGGGAGCGAAGCTCAACAGTGTCCCTTCTGGCCTCCCCGTCGGAGGAAAGGACCAGGTCTATCCTGGGCAAGGTACAGCGGATGTTGGTTTCCGACGCGGCCAAGGTGAGGTCCATCAAGTCCCTCCTCGGAATGATGTCTTCTTGCATCTACCTCATTCCCATGTGCAGGCTCCGGATGCGCCCGTTGCAGGAGTTCCTGGACGCGCGCTGGATCCAAACGACGGGCGGCTTCGAGGAGAGGATCACACTCGACGAGAGTTTCCGCCGAGCGGTCCGGTGGTGGGGCAACCGCGCGCATCTGACGGCGGGCATGGACTTCCAGACCCCAGACCACCAGGAGACAGTGACCACGGATGCCTCCCTGGAAGGGTGGGGAGCGCACACCGAAAATCTGCACGCGAGAGGCCTTTGGCTCCCGACGGAGAAGTCCCTCCATATCAACGTCCTTGAGCTCCGTGCAGTGTTCTGGGCCCTCAGGTCCTTCCTTCCGTCCCTCAAGGGCAAGGTGGTGAGGATCTTCACCGACAACACCACCACCATGTTTTACATCAGGAAACAGGGCGGAACCAGGTCCCCAGCACTGTCCAAGGAGGCGCAGGACCTGTGGCATTGGGCCGTCGCCCAAAGGATGTTTCTGGTTCCGTTTCATCTGGCAGGGATAAAAAACACCATCGCCGACTCACTCAGCAGGGAGCTGCGCTTGTGCCACGAGTGGGAACTACAGCAGGATCTAGTGGATCGCCTCTTCCGACGGTGGGGCACACCCCAGATCGACCTGTTCGCGACGGCGACGAACTCCAAGTGCCGGAGGTTCGCCAGCAGGTTTCCCCAGGCGAGGAGCATGGGCGATGCTGTCTCGTTCCCCTGGGAGGGCCTGTTCCTCTACGCGTTCCCTCCTTTGCCACTGCTAATCCGGCTCGTCAACCAGCTCAAGAGGTCACGGTGCAGGATGATCCTCGTCGCACCTGCGTGGCCGAGGCAGATATGGTTCCCGGACCTTCTGGACTTGTCAGCGTCCCCGCCAATCAAGCTGCCGGTGGACGCGGATTTACTCTCCAGGGAAGGAGGCGCCATCCTCCACCACGACCCGAAATCGCTGAACTTGCAGGCCTGGCTCCTGCAGCGCTAGAGTTTGGAGGATACGACATACCGGCCGACTGCAGAGAGGTTCTTGCAAAGGCCAGGGCGTCCTCGACTCTTAAATGCTACGGACACAAATGGAAGAGGTTCTCTGTCTGGTGCCACGCACAGAAGATTAACCCTCTACGGATTACGGCTCCCCCGGTACTGCCGTACCTGCTGACGCTGGCCAAAGCTGGACTGGCACACGTGTCCATCAAGATTCATCTTGCTGCGATCTCCCGATACACCAGAACCACGGGCCGGACGTCCTTGTGGTCTCATCGTCTGGTGAAAGAGTTCATGAAGGGACTGTTCAAATCGTTCCCGCCGGTGAAGGCTCCGGCCCCAGCGTGGGAGCTCAACGTGGTGCTGACCAAGCTCATGGGACCTCCGTTCGAGCCTCTGCACTCGGCCCCGTTGAAGTTTCTGTGATGGAAAACAGCGTTTCTTGTGGCCATCACCTCCGCACGACGGGTGGGAGAGATCCAGGCCCTTTCCTGCAAGGCCCGTACTTGACTTTTCACGACACGAGGGTAGTGCTCAGGACGCACCCCTCCTTCATGCCCAAGGTACCGTCGGACTTCCATCTCAACGAACCCTTGGTGTTCTTTGAGTGGTTTTTTCTTTACCGAGGATTCCCAGCCTGACGACGGGGAATATTCATGAGCATGTGAATCCATGCCAGACCCATGCTGGAGAACAACAGTTACAGGTAAGTAACTTGTTCCTTCTGAGAGCATTGAGGTGTTTGTATTTGCTGTGGTGGTGCATTGAGGTTGTGCCATAGGAGTACTGCCCAGGTTGTCCCAGACCGAGTCCTCTGCATTTCACTCGGGTAGCTTTAGCCTTTGGTACATTTACAAGTGGTAAAGAACTGCCACACCCATGATTCTCTCTGGGTGCTAGAGGTAGGCACTTCTACCTCATCTACCTGGTCTTCTTGATTTTTCTTTTAAAGTGTTGCACTTCTTTCTTTGTGTGGGTCCTCCATCTGGTGCTGGTGGTGGTGGCTCTTGGGGAGGAGGAATGGCAATAGCTGATGCAATTTTTAAGATAAACAGCAGTTTTCCTAATATTCGTCCACGTATGTGCTGTGTGCTAGATAGTTAATGGCCAAGTAAGAATAGGTGTAGGTGCTGTGCAAGGGTATATTTTCAGCTTCAAAGTTCCTAGATGAGCTGAAAAATGCAGTTCCAAACTTTTCGCGAAGCACAGACCCCTTCGTGGACACGTCATCATGCCACGTGACATTATCCGAAAAGTCTGCGATGGAGTCAGCCGTTCGCAAACACAAAAACAGTGGGAAAAATGCAAAAAGTGTATAGTAGTGTTACAAATTATGCTAGAAGGTGGGAAATGGTTGAGTTTGAGGTGAAAATGTCTATATTGGGGAACATTTTTGATCTAGTGGGGTATATTCGTAAGTTGTAGCAAATTAGGGTGCACTGGTAAAAACTCATGAAATTCAATGGAAACACTTTGTTAAAGGGACGTTATGGTTGGAAGTAAAACCAAAAACCCCCAGAAATTCGCTTGTCATGGACAGGGTTGCAACGGTATACCGGTATAAATACAGTGCACACTTTAATTTAGTCATAAAAACCGTAATTTGCTTCATACGGTTTTACCGTATTAGCGCTGCTGGCTAGCTTTTAAAAAAAAATAAAAAATAAATTCTGTCTCACATATACACAAAGGCCGCAATGAGCACAGTGAGAGAAGCCACTGTCTTTTATCACACCCAAGCTCAAACGCAGAGTATTGCACAGCCTTATCTGTATGGTACTGCCTGAAGCCTTGCAGGTTTGTTTATTTTTAAAGAAAAACCAGGCTGCCTCGGACAGTGCTTCCAATAGGCAGCATTCGAACTTCCCAGGGCCTCCAGACCTGCTGCAATACTGAGCCCTTTATGTAATTTGCACTTGTTTGCAAGGCCTTTTTTTCTTTAGTTTTACTCTGTCAGTAACGCATTCACTATTGTTGAGCAAGACAGCAGAGCCTGCTGCTTAGCAACCTCTCCTAACTATTTTGCCCCCCATCAGAACACTTTATAGCTTTCTCAGTGGCACCGTTTGGGGCTTTGCTGCTTGGGGTGCGCTGGCTGCAGTCTCATTGATGTGGACACTGTGACTGGACTCTATCCTAGGTGGCTGCCCATGCCTGGTGATTATAGCATGCATCCATATTTGTAAAGAGCAGCAGTCTATTAGGCTATGGTCAGGTGACCGCAGACCTAAGAGGAGGAGTTCCTGTCGGAAAAAGCACTGGATTCAGATAGGGGATACTTACTCGAGCAGCCGCATTAAAGGTAAGTGGAGCTTCAGGGTGGGTTTCGGGCTTTAAGCTGTGTTGACACGTACACATGAATTGCCATGTCTATCTGTGTGAGCCTTTTACCTGGCATGTGTCTGCAGTTTTTATTTTTTTTCATTTCTAGCGCAGCAAAGGCAATTTATGTGCCATAGGCAACAAATACATGGGTGCAAAGGGGAAATTTGCCCCCCTTTCACCTTAAGCAGCGGGGGCAACAGTATAATTGTGCCCCGCACAGAGATTCTGCAACCCACACTCTCGTAAATCACTGGGCACAGCCAGTCTTTTGGTTCCTCTCATGCTGGGTTCAGGCTTGGTGAAATGTGAACATGCATCATGCAAAATTAGCAAGTGCTGCCCACTTCAAAGTCGAAAGCCCGCCTCATCACCTCAGCTTTGATTGGTGGTAGGAGGAGACAGGCCACGAGAAGTAGGGATTCAAAGGCAAATGCTACAAAGACAGCTCAGCAGGTTACGTGACTGTTGCCGAGATATGAAATCTTGTCTCCCCCCCCCAGTTCCTGCTGTTAATGCGCTTCAAAATGTGTGGTTTTGACCTGGAGAACGGTACAGCTTCTACGCTTTGTTCAGTTTGGGAATTTCTGCCCCTTAGCAGAAATTAAAGCATGGTTCTGCCCCACTAGCGAAAATCAAAAGTTGGCACCCATGTTTGTAGCTTGCAGCAGACTGTTCAAATAGCTTGCATTACTGGCCAATTTTGCCAATGACTCAAGTGCCTCGGGAATGGAGAGCGTTGATTCCAGCGGTTAGGGTGTTAATTACATGCAGTTTAGAGGTTCACATTCGGACGACCGAGGATCAAGCCCCTAATAAGTCATTACAGTCCGACAGCATGGGGCATAACATGTGTCATTAGAGTTGCGCGACTACCTGATCCGCAAAACACACCCGACAGAAATAAACTGCTGGGTAAGACTTTTACCTTCTGACAACATTGTGAATAATACCAGTAGAAAAACACAGGCACGTGCCCCCTTAAGACTGACATTATTACATTATTTTCTGGAAGATTGCACGACCCAAGGGGTGCAACGAGGGTGTATGGTTCACTACGAATCTCGGAGCTTCACAAACAATTTTACAAATTAAAGGTCCTGGTTTTGAAAGGAGGGTATGTGCATGAACAAAACATTTAAAATGTTGTGCATGTTCATTTCAGCTAGGAAAGCTTCATTTCGGACTAGTTTTAGAAGGGGCATGGCTGCCTGACTGGCATGCCTAATGCCAGTACTTGCACTGAGCTTTCGTTCAGAGTGCTTTTGTTGCAGCGGTGAGGCTGTCAGTCAGGAGCAGATGCTTCTTACAGTAACACATGCAGCACAGCACACTCATATTTACTGAGAATATAACACTACGAGTGTTGCAAGTAAGCCAAATGCCTAAATTGCTTAAAGACAGCATAGGCTAATGGTGTAATATAAAAGCACAACATCGATTCTGAGTCAGTAATTAATGCACACATTGACCGCATATTAAAACAATCGCTCCCAGAAAGAACATTTCAAAGAAAGATAGGTGCTGTCAATATAAATTATCTAACAATAACATCAAGGCAGCAGGCCTTGCAAGCCCATACAGCCAGCACACATAATGGAATACATTAATCTACAAAATCTGCCATTTATTTCATATGCACATACTTTAAATAGAAAACCTTTGGTGAAAACACCACAGCGAAACACAGAGCAAGAAATTGGTACTATAAGAAACGCAGCAAAAGTGTAGTAGTAATCCCTTCAAATTATCAGTGGTTGCTGATTAAGTATGTGTGCTATACCGCAATAACCGCGATATACCATCACTTGACAAGGTGGTTATGATACCACCAAGAAATAGATACCGTAACATCCCTAGTCATGGTAAGCTACGCTACTATAACTCGTGCCACCACCGTGCACTGCTAACACAAACAGTACATGGAAGATGACATCACAAATGTCATTGATGACATCACTGATAACATCATGAACATTTATTTTAATAATGTGAACAGTCCCTACAAGGGTTAGTGTTTATAATGTTGGTAACGAGCTGTCAGGGGAGATCTATCATAAACTACTTAATCTATTAAAGAATGTTCTCATCTAAAGAAACCATTATATTCAAGGGTTGTTGTTAATACAGGCATCTAATCTGGTAATTTCCGATAGTAAAAATAATAAATGCAACCTTATCAAAGTTTTGCATAATGTTAAAAATGGAATAAATAGCCAACAATTTCAAACTTACGACATACTTGTGTTAGTACAAAATATACATTAAAAAACCCAGAATGTGTTCAAATTAGAGCCACATACAGGGAAACTAAAGTAAGGAAGAAGGAAACAGTACCATAAAATGACAACATTCGAGTTGATTGTCATGTGCACAAATGAATTCTGTGTTTGAGGCCTGCTTATTGCCCCATTTATGTGCACTATGATGT
Source organism: Ambystoma mexicanum (assembly GCF_040938575.1). Classification (NCBI taxonomy): domain Eukaryota; kingdom Metazoa; phylum Chordata; class Amphibia; order Caudata; family Ambystomatidae; genus Ambystoma; species Ambystoma mexicanum. The sequence continues at coordinate 383,036,248 of NC_090929.1, read as the reverse complement.
CAAATCAAACTCTGGAAAGGATATAAGAAGGTTAATGTGTGTTATATATTTGCAAAAAGAAGTATATGGCCCTGTCAGATTGATCCTGCGAAGTTCGTCGATTTCGTGCAGGGGGTGCAAAGTTATAGAGGGGGTCCCAAAATGTGTGGTTTTTCCCACAGACGCAATAGAAAATGAAATGTGCCCACGACTACAGGCTAATCTGCTGACCGGATGCTTTCCAAATTTGCGGCAGGAGCGGCAGCTTGGTCCTGAAAGCATTTTTTGTTTTTGATTTTTTTTCTTCAAAACTACAAAAAAGTAGGTGAAACCACAAATTGTTTATCTAGGCTCGGTCCATGGACTCGCTTCCTTGTCCGGTCCATGTATGGGCATCCGATTGGCCCTACGACCGACACGATGTACGCACACATCGGAAACGCCCCCTGATTTGGATGGTTTAAAGTGTGAGGTGCGTCAGATTTTTGGAAACTTCTGCCATGTTGAATTCGCAAACGGCGGCCGGTATCCGCGGACATCGCGGAACAAACATATTAAGAAACACAAGACTGCAATTGTCAAACTAATGAAGTAATCTCTGGGGAGTGGAAGGGTGATGAGGATTGGATGGGATCTGGTCTTAAAAAGTCCAAAAACAGCATGTTTTTTTCTCTGTCTGCGAACATTTCGTGGTTCTCATTTGGATTGCAGGGAGTGGTGGGGTGAGTTTCATTAGTTTACCGTGTATGATGCGGACTTGGTATGCAGTTGTGTTGTGGTCAGTGGTTAGATTCTCGGGGGCATGGCCACAGAATATGTGCACTAGGCGCAATGACTACTGCAGTAGTATGTGTATTGTAATTCTAGGTAATGTAGTAGGAGTAAGGCTAGAATGATCATAATAGCAATATGTGTAAAGCAATTGTTCATAATGTAGTGGAAGTATAAAGTGTCTGTAATATGAGGTATTATGAAATTGAGTTATGGGGAAAAAACGGTACTGGATAAAAAATTAAAAACATAAATACTAATATTACAAATACTTGCAGGTAAACGGTTGTGGGACAGTTTGTAAGTGCACTACACATTCAAACATATAAGCGTATTTTTACATAGTGGTGCGCAGTAACACATGCATTGGTGTATGGCAGTCGCGTTACCTTTACATACCCCCCCATCCTTATCTAGTATAAATGACAGGTGGCAGCTGTGATGGTGTGCTGTAAAGGGGGCAGAGTGGATGGAGACGGCTGAATGTGTGGTACACCATGTGCACCAGAATGGTATTTTATGCACTGAGACTATTTTGGAAATGGACACCGCAGTGCTGGCGTGTGCAGACTCTTTTGAAGACCTTGTTTCAGCAATGAACATATGTACGAGTTCATTGCATTTTGTCCCAGGCCTATTGCGCTTACCCTATAAAATGAGGAGCAGCAATGGGCCCCTGGGCCTTGTGTTTTTACCCCCTACTTCCAAGCATGTTGGGTTCTATGTCCAATGACTACTGACACATTGTAGGTAGTGTTGGCAATAAAAGGCTGTGGATTTTACTCACAATTACATATATGCTAATACAATTTCATTGATAACATTTTGCATTAAAAACATGAAAAAGTCCTATTGAGCGTGAGGGCAGTGGGTGTAACCCTTGGCCCGTGCCGTTTTTTCCCTCCACGACTGTGTGACGTTTGTTGTACTGTCATTGTTTTTTGTGTCTGTGTTTCATTTGATTTTATTATTTTTCTGGGTGGGTTGGGTGAAAAAGTACAAGTCTTCTGTGGTCGCAGCGCGGCTCCTTTGCGATCCGTTAGGAGTGATGTGCGAATTTGAGTCCGTTGCTGGCAGGGCTCCTTTAATTTGCTTTTTGTTGCCTTAGGCCATTGCTTTGGTGGGGACGTTGCTGCCTTTGTCGTCTGGCTGGCGCCGAAAATGTGCATATGCTTGTTTAACCCCCCCACCCTCTGTCCTCCTTATATGTGTAGCTGTACTCGGCCTATGGGTCCCTGCAGCCCCTGCTTATGTTTCTGCGTCTTCTAGCTACATATGGGGGCCTCATTTTGCGGCGCTGGTCCTTGTTAGTTCTTTCATCTAGAAGCTGGACGTGTGCAGAGCCTGGTACTGTGGAGGCGGCCTTGGTGGTTGAGTTAAGTACATGAAGAGTGGCATCGTCATGTGGCCTTCAAAACAGTGCACTAAGAATTTGTGTGAGTAAATGTGACGACCGTCCGCAAATAAATTATGAGATTCACTGTATCAAAAGCGGGCATTGGAAAGTAAAGTTTGCATTTCAGAAAACTTTGAAGCGGTTCGTAGTGTACAACATTGGAAAAATGGATTCACAAAACGCGACGTAAGCAACATTTTATATGAAAGCTATTGAAGTGTGGAAACTGTCTGCCATATGATTGACGCTGTGATGCATGAATGATGAATTTGCTGCAAAGAGTAGACGTACATGTTACAAGAAACTTTCAATTATAGCCAAAATATGAATGTACTTGTATATTGAATTGTAAAGTCTTTACTTAAATATGTTTTTTGTCCTCTATTTCACATAGTTATATACTGCGGCTGTACGCGTCTGCCGCTGTTTGTGTCATGGGTTTAGTCTGCTGGCCGCCTCTTTGTGTTTGGACAATAATTATCAACAACGGATGTGTTGTGAACATTGTGTGGGATGATCGCCAGACAACAATTTGTCCTTTTGCAGTTAGTAGAAGCAACATGGTCGAATATAGGTTGTAGAAAAGTGTGGATGTGAAAGTATTGCATTTACTTGAATTGGAAAGCAGTACTTTGTCCTGCGTAATGGAGCGGCGTGTGCACAGATTATTCGCTTATGGAAAATCATTTTTGTTAGAGAACGCAAAGACATGCATGGATACCTCGATGAATGGATTTGGCAGTAGAAGATCAGTTGTCAGTTTCAGTGAAAATCTGAATCCTGCGACGTTTGGTAGCTATGAACTGTGTTCGAAAGTGAACAAACTTTTCGTGGACTCAAGTGAATGTTTTCATCGTTGTCATATTGCTGTGTTTTTTTAATTTTAATGTTTCTATCCAAAGTTGTGCATTTGTTGTGGATGTTTGTGTTCTTTGTTCTGCGAAACAGAACTTTGACGTTGCTGATGACCGTGTACGTTTGGCTTTGCTGACCACTAACGTCATTGAAATAGGTAGAGCTCATTGCGAGCGTATAGGGATGTTGAGGGCGGGCGAATGTCATCAGTGTCGCGCGGCTCTTTGAACTTCTGCCGATAAAATCATATTGAATTTACCTACTTTATTGAACATGCAAAGTAGATGAATTCTATAAGCTTACTTTTTTAGTTATATTTTTTTACTGTGAAAGGTGGTTCCTACCGGCTGTTTTTTTTCTATTTTTTTTTTTCTTTCAGGAAAGTTCACAATGTGGTGGGGCAGGAATTGAGGGAATAGGCACCAAGTAGTAATATGGGGCAGATGGACAGGGAAAGATGTTGCACATGTGTTATATCTAAGGTAGGGGACAGTGTTATTCATGCTCTTTGATTACAGCGTCAAAAGCACTAAGACATTGCTCTCTCCTGCAGAGTGGTGTGTTGCAGTCTATACAGAGGACTGTTGTTTTCGAAAAGATATGGATCAACAGCCTCTTTTATTGCTTGTAAGGTAGCTAGTGGAATTTTGTGTCCCAAAGAACTAGGCTGTGTGGTTGTAGTACTGGTTGATGAAGATGATGTGGAGGAAGACAGGCTACTACTTGCTAAGAAAGGAACAGCTTTTTTGAGAGCATGGCAGTGGTTGGATTGGGTGTGGCGGCGCATGGATGTGGTCCCGTACGAGTGCTGTCCAGGTAGTCCATGACTAAATATAGTGCATTTCACTTTTCACTTTTGTAGCTTTAGCCTTTGGTACATTCCCAACAGTCGTTAATAGAAATGCCACACCCATGATTGTCTCTTGGGTGGTAGAGGTAGGCACTTTCTCTACCTCCTTTTCTTGGTCCTTTTTATTTATCTTTGTAAGTGCTGTGCTTTTTTTGTTGTGCTCAGCCTGCAGCTGGTAGTGGTGATGGTGGCTCTTGGGGAGGAGGGATGGCAGTACATGATGCAATTTTTAAGATAAATGGCAGTTTTGCTAATATTCTTCCAAGTATGTGCTGTGTGCTAGATTGTTAGTGGATGATGAGTAACAATAGGTGTAGAAGCTGTGCAAGGGTACATTTTGAGCTTTAAAGTTGCTGTATCAGTAGAAAAGTAGAAAGTACAGTTCCAAATTGTCCCCGAAGCATGCACCCGATCACGAAGTTTGGGCACGGACACATCATGCCACGCGTGACACTGTCCGCAATGACGTTAGACGTTCGCGAACGTTGACAGACGCAAAGATAGTGGAAAAAGTTACAAGAAGTGTATAAACGTATTAAAAATGATGCTAGAAGGTGGGAAATTGCAGAGTTTTAAGGTGAAACTTTTACTATATTGGGTTAAGTATGATATTAGTAAGTTATGGGAAATTAGCATGCACTGGAACAAACCCATGAAATTCACTGAAAAAACTTTGTTAAAGGGACGTTATGTTTACAGGTAAAACCTCAAATTCGCTAGTTATGGTACACTAAGCAACCATAACTCGTGCCACCTCCATGCACTGCTAAGACTAAAACCCAGGATATCAAAGATGACATCACAAATGTGATCGGTGAAATGTCATTGATGACATCACTGATGACATCACATATCTGTCCCGTTTCTTTTTGTTCAGTGACCTATGTGGGCCACGTAATTTTGTTGACTGATAGAGACAATTTTACTAATTAAAAAGTGTTACATATGTACACAATAACCTTTGTGTATGTTGTTAAGGCACTTTTCTTAGGATTTGGCCTCAGTTGATGGTACACATACATGGCAAAATAAGTAAGCCTCAAACGCACACATAATTTGTGTACTTCATGATAAAGTCTAATGTTACTGTCATTTTTTTTGTGGTGTTTCCTTACTCCTTGCTTAGGTTGTGTATGTGCCTCAGATTTGTGCGCATTGTAGGTTTTGATGTGCATTGTTTGTACTAACACAAGTATGTAGTAAGCCTTCCATTATTAGCTATTTAGTCCATGTTTAGCATTACTGAAAACTCTGATAAGGGTCCATTCATTATTTTACCATCCAAAATTACCAGATTGGAAATATTGTACTTGTATAGTGTATGCAGCAGCAATTGCCTATGTGTACATATCATTAGGTTCCTGTATTAACAACACTCCAATATTATGTTTTCTTGAGATGAGTACATTCTTGAATGCATTAAGAAGTTCATGATGGAGCTCCAGATCACCCCTCCCATCTTGTTACTAACATTATAAACACAACCACTTTTAGGGACTTTTTACCACAATTAATTCCATATGTGATGTCAGTCGGTGATTGTCATCAATGACATTTGTGATGTCATCTTTGATATCCTAGGTGTTAGTATTAGCAGTGCACGGAGGTGGCGTGAGTTATGGTTGCTTAGCTTAGCATAACTGGTGAATTTCTGTGGGATTTTGGTTTTACTTGTAACCATAACGTCCCTCTAAAATGTTTTTTTTTCTGTAATTACATAGATTAGTGCAATGTAACCATAATGTCCCTGTTTTTTCAGAGAAAATAAAATATTTATAGCACCTTTTTCAATTTTGAAAATTCTCCTCGTCAGTAAAAAAAAAAACTAGCCTAGACATGTCGGTGAACAAAAACAAGTGGTCCAGATATGTGATGTCATCAATTTGTGATGTCATCTTTCATGTCCTGCGTGTTTGCCTTAACAGTGCACTGTGGTGGCGCGAGTTATGGTTACTTAGCTTACCATAACTGGTGAATTTATGGGGGGGGGGTTTCAGTTTTACTTGTAACCGTAATGTCCCTTTTAACAAAGTTTTTTTTTTTTTCATTGAAATATATATATTTCCATTCTGAATTGTTTTACATTCTTTGTGTAGCATAATATTCATTTCACAACTAAATTAATACCACACGATTATACTTAAAATTAATTACATAGTAAAGATGGACCGTGACAAAAATAAAACAAATGTGTTCCATTTTAGTTCATGCTTTAAGAATAGTGGCAGAGATTTTGCCAAACATGTTTCAAATCTATGAATCTTGTATACAGAATTCAACCACATTTTGTATGTAATCTTATTAAAGTGCTTCTAATTGGATGTTATCATTTTGGATAGAACTTAGTATGAAAAGGTCAAAGAGCAAGCATTTTGTCACTCAGAATTCTAGTGAAGTACTACCTAACAAAAGATATTTCAAATTAAAGCTTAAGTTAAGATGAAAGATTATCATAAAAGCATTCCACACATTATCCCAAGATTTATATTGGAACATGTGTTTATATGAATCTTAACATTCGGAGCAATTCTAGCATTTGTTATTTAAGATTGCATTTTATGTAATCTAGACGGAGTAAGAAAAACTAGATTGCGTTGAAATAGCTGATGTGCTACCATGCAAGACTGTATTCCAGATTTGAGACAGTATTTTTTCCACATCAGCCAAACCACATTCCTGTTCCCAAATTGTTAACGTCATACATTTTTGTTCTTCCCCATTGGAAGTATTTAATACTTTATAAAACATTTATGCTTTATATGTGCAATCATTCATTCGTTTTTTCCCTATCTTGGTTTGGTAAAGCAATCTCTCCTGACCACCTTGCCAGATTTTCCATTAGAGCATCCATAATTTTAGCAACTTGGTGCCAATATGAGATGGGGAGGGAGAATGTAGATCTAAATTCATTAGAGTCCCCTCTTCCAGGACTTATCTAACAAATTGTATGCCTTTGCCTAACCAATTTATCAAAAAAATAGATTTCCTAATAATGAAAATGTCTGTTTAACCATACAAAATGTGACAACAATTGACATGGCTTTCTGATATGTGGAAATAAAAAATGTCTAAGATGATTTGCTGACACCTCAGTCATCAAATTGTTGAATAATCGATGTCTTCCTTTTATGAAGCGGCAATCTTCCAGGAAAAGGGGAGATGGCAGCAATTTCTCCAGTGAGCACCAGGTGGGCAAGTTAAGGTTATCATTGGGACTGAACCATGTTTGAATCTGTCTTCGTGTAAAAGCCGAGTATTACAGCTTAAAGTTAGGAAATCTTGCTCCCCCATCACTTGTCTGTTTCTTGAGCTTGTTTGGGGATATTCTGTGCCACTTACTACACCATTACAGTTTTACTAAACAATCAATTGCTTTAATGAAAGACTAGAAAAGGATAATGGAAGCATATATAATCTAGTATAATTGGGTAGATTATCGTTTTAATAGGCAGCCTCACCAAGTTAAATGCAGCCGAGACCATGAGTTGATTAGATCATTAAGTCTCTACATTAATAATGTAGAATCTTGTTTCAAAATATCTTTGTATTACGATGAGATATGAATCACTAGATATTGAATGCCTTTGGGGAACCATTTCATGCCATATTGTTGGAGTTCATGTTTCGTTCAATGAATATTTAAGGGTCACATTTTTGATTTATCCTTATTCAGTTTATACCCAGACACCTCAGAGAATGGAGAGGTTTTAGGCATTACATGATCAATGGAGATAACTGGGTTCTTCAGAAATAACAAAATATCCGCATATGCTGCCAATGTAATACTAGGATCAGACACCTTTACACCTTCAATATTCTCATCTAGCCTAATGGATTCTAAGAAAGGCTCTAAATCAAGAATAAATAAAATGGGAGCTGGGGGCAACCTTGGCGAGTACTTATAAACAACGGATTGAAAGAATACATATGTCAGTTAAGGAAAATTTAAGTTTTAGGACTCTAATATAATTTAATTATGGAAATAAATGTAGTTCCTAAACCATGTCATTTCAAAGCTTCAAACAAGTAATCCTGTTCCACTCTATCAAATGTTTTTTCTGCATCAAGTGCTAAAGCCGCATAACTATCATTTGATTCTTCACAATATCTAGAATATCTAAGAGTAATCTTGAATTGGAAGATGACACCCTACCTTTTGGTGAAACCAACTTGATCTATTTTGACTAGTCTGGAAAGAAAAGGGGCTAAATGGTTGGCTACAATTTTTACATATATTTTACAGTCTAAATGTATCAGTGAGATGGGCCTTTTGTGGACATTCAGATCTTTGTTAGATTTTGGGAAGGTATGAGCATGGCTTCAGTAAAAGATCCAAAAGATTGATCTTTAGACATACAATGGGAGAACATTTCATTAAGCTTGGGAGTTTATAGGTTATGAAAGTGTGCATACAAATCTATGGCAAAGCCTTCTGTGCCTGGGGCCTTAGCTTTCTTAAGGTCTGTGGGATGTATTTACCCATGCATCCTAGCCCTACCTCAAAACTGTGCAGTACTGACATGGAAAACATCATGATGGCCAGAACTTCCCAGAAAATGCACAGGGAAATGCATGAAGAATAGGCTGCCACCCACCAGTGCGAGAACGAAAGGCCGGGTTGCCATGAGGGAAATGGGTTGCCAAAGGAAAAACAATAGCGCCGGTTAGCTTCAACCAGCAGACATTTGGTAGAATGGAGTTTTGTGTGCCTACAAAATCTGGGAAATGAAGAGCCCAGAAAAATGCTTATAACAAGACTGGCTGCGCTGTGGATTTCAGCAGTTTAAGTTGCACTGGATTTAAAGACACTAAAATCTAAATGTTCAAATTGACTGAGTGACCTACTTTTGAGTGTCACATAGGTTGCAATTGTTTAAATGTCATAGTTTTAAACTTAGAATCAGCCTTCTAGCTGCATATGTGAAAATGTTTAGTTTTATTTGAATGCAGGAACTGGGGAACAAAAAGTGACATTTTATCTGAAACCTGGCTTAAGGAACTGAATTCTGCCTGGCAACTACCCCCATCAGAAGGGAAACTTGAGTCACAGCTGTGTTCCCAGGCCAACCTTCCTTTTGCTGCCCACACTAAGGATATGCCATCTATCTGATAATTGAATTATCTGTGCTCTGTAGGAGAGTGAACAAAGCCCTCTTCACTCAGGCAAAGGTTTTTATTACGCAGTCGTAAAATGTAGCTTCCTCTTGGCAGGAGCTGGGAGGAGCACTGCCTGTGAGAGCAAGCTGGCTTGGCAGAAACTGGAAAGACTGGTTTCTATACCATGTGACCTGGGAAACCACACCCCTTTGGAGCCAGAACATAACTTTAAAAAGATGAATAACTCATAGAGCGGACATGTGAAAATTTTATAAAGGACACCATAATTCTTGTGATTTTTCTGCCCACATTTTAAGAGGTTTTTCGACCCGGTGGCATGTTCAGGGGGGTGTCAGCGGAAAAGTGGATATAACTCTAAATGTATGCATGTTAAAAATCTGAAACTTCATCAGTTAATGTCCCTACTCCCTGCACACATGTATGTAAAGTTGGGTCAATGTCAGAAATTGAAAAATCAGTTAAAAAGTGAAATATGTGCCATTTCTGAATGCAAGCTCCCAGGAAGAGCAGAGTTTGAACAGGGGATACCTCCTGTAATGCATGATGGGTGCATATGATTTTAAAACAATATGTACCTCTGCAAATATGTATTTGTTTCAAATCTAGATTTGTGTGTAAGTTGACAGGAGGAGTGGACTTTCTGCAGGCTGTAAAATCACATCACGCTGACTCACAGTTCATTCCCCAATCAAATGATAAATGGAAGTTTGACCAATTAGAAGCTGAGAGAGAGGTAGGGTCAGTGATGCTAGAACACACCCACATTCTAAACACATAAAAGCAGACAGACAGGACAGATAGAGACCTTCAAAAATCCATCTGCTGCTGGAAGCTCTGCCGGAAAAATCCATACTTTACCTCCATCAACCTCCAGAGAGCCAAACTAGAGACTTCAATCTATCCAGAACTAAGAGACCAGACCAGAGAGAAAGCAGTGCTGTACCCAGAGAGACCCAGACCAGCAGAGAGAGCTGACCCAGATCACTGTGAAGTGCAGAGGCCAGGCCAGACCAGACCAGAGTCCAGTTTAAAACCCTGACCAGATCCATGGCGAGGCCCATTTCACTCAAGAATATAGTGTGAGTACCCAGCTGAACTGTGTAGAACCAATCTCTTAGTTTAAATTCATATAATTCAATCTATTTAATCTAAGTAGAACTGCCTCCTAACTGTCACCTGTCATTTGCAAAGCTGTCACTTGTCATTTCGTAGTTGCAAGCTGCACGTGTCTTTTTGAACTTTAAAATTTCAAATCTGAAAAACGACCGTTATTTAATCGCTCATATCTCCGCAACCGTTTGTGCTAGAGACTTGCAGTAACTTTCATTTGGAAGATGAGATCCTAGGCTTTCCTAGGACCCCAAAACGATAGCGATAGTCCTTGTGGTTCTCCTGTAATAGCGCTCGGCGCATCCGCGAATTTTACCACGATTTGCACATTTCTTCACATGTAAAAACTGCTGATGCCTGCTTTCCATTTGCCAGAAATTCGTTTAACCTGTTAACTATCCCTGCATCATTGCTAGTGTGAGCCTGGACTAATATTAACTAGATACCACTCACCCTGAACCTCTGAAAGGGAATTAAAAGCGTTTCCAGCATATTTCTCATTCATTGCCAGCACATATCAAAGCAATTTGGGCCTGTGATTTCAAAACTCCTACCTGTTTTCTGTTGTCTAATCTTGCTGGATTGAACTGATTACATTGATTGCATTTCTGAGAACTGTGTGCTTTCCTCCCATTCCCTTGCATTGCATAAAGAGGGGGGGAGTGAATAGCCAGAGAAAAGTGATTACATTGTTTTGTTGAAATCAGATTGAGTATTTCTATACTGCATTTCATTCATTCAACCTTGCATCCATTTGAACTCTATCAAGCATTTTGTACCACCTTCTTCTTTTGTTCCTATTTACCAGTGTGCTACCTTATCCATTTCATGTCAACTCATTAGTGATTATAAGAAGCGTGCTAGTGCCAGATTCTCCGTTGTTGATCTTTATCATATCAGATTAAGTGTGCTATTCAATTATTAATTTATTATAAAGCGTGATATATATATATTGTTTAAATTATCAATTAAACCTTTAAACTTGCAAAACAGAACTACTTCTTGGCTCAGTGGGGTCAGGGGGATTCCAAGAGAGGGGTGTTATATAGGGGTAGTCATCCAGAACGCATGAACTGGACCTAAAGATATATCAATAAGGGTTTTCATTCAGTATTATAGACTAGGCGTTGACTTAGCTGTAGTGTTGAATTGAATCCTCTTACAGGTCACATGTGGCTTGAAATATTTTATCAACTGACAGGATTTTCCAGGGATGCAAAATCACAATCTTGATATGAGGCATGCAGAATATCATTAAATGATCCTCTAAAATTAGCTCTATTGTGGGACTCCTTCGAGGAATATAGCTTTTGACAAAATTCAGAAAAGACATTGATAATATCTTTTATCCAAACATTTCCTATCCACTAGTCTGTTTTTTAATAACAGGAATCCTACTTCTTTCTTAGATTTCAAGTAGGAGGCTAAAGATGTGCTTGTTTTATTTGAACATTGGTCGATCTTTGCTTTATATTTGAACACTAGCACAGGAACATTTAGAGGCAATTTGATTATATTAAATCCTCATTTCTAAAATATTTGTGAAGGTTACTGAGTTTGGATTAGTGTCGTAAAGTTTCTCTGATTTTTTTAGAGTTTAAAAATAAGTTCTGACTCTTCATTCCTTTCTTTTTCTATCCCTTAGCAACATACATGATTTGTCCTCTAAGAACAGCTTTATAACAGTCCCAATTATTAGTAATTGATGTATCTTCACTCTTATTTTCAATAAACAAATTGATGGTGACTCTTATTAAAAAATGAACATTTCAATACATTTCTAGTATTGAATCACCATATAATCTTCGGTGGGTGCCTGCAAAATTAATGCAAGTTGACGCATGATACAACAACGTACTGCTATCAATCTTTGCTTCCAACAACGATTCAGATAGACTTTGAAACGAAAAATGTAATCGATTTCTTGAAAAGGAGTTCAGTGGAATAGAATGAAATGACACGTCAAAGTTGGCTGTGTGTAGAATGTGCCTCATGTCTGTAATGCCTAACTCAGAAAAATTCATTATGAGATTTAGTATTTTTATACATCACATCAGATTTCCTATTTTAGAAGGGATCAATGATTTCATTGCAGTCGCCACATACGATCAAGTTTTGAATATCAGAATGAACAAGATAATCTTTAAGACTGGACCAAAAGGATGAATTGGGTACAGAGGTGCCATATATTATGTTCATAATGGTATAAACAGAGGAAACCATCATTTTAATCGACACCCGTCTCCCATGAACATCTGAATCTGTGTGTAGGACTTAGTATTTTAAGGATTTGTTTAACAAAATTGACACACCATTCTTTTTCCGATCTCCTGCACTGGAACACCCTTTGCTACCCAAAATCTCTTTATTTTTGCAGCGCCTTGTAAAGAGAGATGTCTCTTAAATGCAGGCAATAGATGGCTTTGATCTATTTAAATAGGAGAGCACTTTCTGTCGCTTTATCTGGTCATTCAATCCTATAACATTCCAAGAGACAACCGTCAATGCCATATATCGCTCATCGAACACCAATAAGGACTTATGGAATGAGCCATAGACATGTGAACTTGCAAGTATTTTTTTTACTTCAGCCCAAACCTGAGAAATAATGTTCCAAATTCCACCACTAAAATAGTGTACAGGCAATAGATGACAAAAACAATCGCACAAGGCGGGGGAGACTACGCAATCTTCAACATAAAACGAGTTTCTCCATAACGTTCTATCAGTAGCTATAACCGTGGTTAACAGGAAGCGGCCACACCAGTTCATGTTGCTGCAAATCACTTGGGTGGTGGAGAACCAAATAGATGAGGCTAAATCCACACTCCACTATCGAACCTTATTTCAAAATTTGGTGTCCTGGATACATACTTATTTAATTTATCATATGAAAAGTTATTTCGGTGACTATGTTGGAGTAATAACTTGTGCTGGTAATTAAGTGTTCTTATCAGTTTTTTGTGCTCAAAATGCATTTTTTAACTGTCTAGGATCTTCAAACGTTGCGGTTTGTCCCCTTTTAAAGGTGACTTTGAACTGACCAGGATGAACAATACCAAATCTTGCATTTAATTGTCTCAGGGCTGGCCTAAATGACAGAAATTCTTTCCTTCTTGAGGCAGTCGCGTTGCATACATCTTGTGATAATATACATTTTTTGCCCGTTCCAAATTCGCTGTTTTAGCTCTTAGACTTTATTTAGGATGATTTTGTATATGTGTGCAAATATATTCTGTTATGTAAATCTTCAGACTGTGTCTCAAGGGTTCTAAATGCAGGCTCCAGTTGAGACACTATGCAAGACACATCCTCAGCACCACTTATCCACCTTTCCACAAGGACCCAAATGACTCAAAAGCAGCCTGTCTATCATGAAACTGCTGTAGTTTAATGTTTGTAGTTTCCATAAATGGTCTCGGGGCTTTTAATTCAGATTATTATGATTGGGGTATTTATTAAGCGCAGACCTAGCTTCGGGAAGCAACGGAGCACTTTGCAATCATATGGGGAAGAATAGGTTAGGGAGCAGAGAAACAAGGGAGTGGGTATCTAACAGGAGAGGGAGTGCAATGGTCTGCAATGGATCTACAAGTAACCAAGGGAGGAAACAATGGGGATCAGATTGTCCAGTGTCAGGTTAGGTGGGGAGTGGATGCTGTATGAACCTAAGTGTTGGGAAGGACCCATTCCTTGAAGAGAAGGGTCTTGAGCCCCTTCATGAGCTGTAGAAGCGATGGGGAGAGCTAGACATTGATGGGGAGGAGGCTCCAAAGTATTGGTGTATAGACAGAAAAGGCCTGTTTTCTTCTTCTCCTTCCTGCAACGGCGAAGTTCGTCTGCACTTGTCCTTCTGGTGGATCATAGGCCTTCGGAAATGCTGAGTTTCTCAGTGAGGTAGATTGGGGACTTCAGGGTGACAGTGTTGTAGATGATGCAGCAGGGTTTAAAGATGATACAGGCTTGCAGTGGGAGCCTGTGCAGATCGATGAGGGTCAGGGTGATGTGGTCACATTTGCAGAGTCTTGCTTCAGCATGCAGGACACATTTCACGGGAGCCAGGGTAGTTGCTGGAAGACCTTCGAAAAGGACATTGCCACCATCCAGGTAGGAAAGGACCAAGACTTGGACAGCAGGACAGAAAGCTGGTACAGAGCCATTTTTTTTCTTCGGTGCTATATTTTATTTGAAGGAGAGGTGTCTGTTAATGTTGAACCCAAAGGACTTAGCACAGGTGGCCAAGTGAGGTGTGAAGCCCTTGAGGTGCATAGCAGAGATCCAGCGCTGGATGTCCAGGTGTTTGGTGTTGTTGATCAGCAGTAGGAATTCAGTCTTGGTGGGGTTGAGCTTCAGCTAAGCACTGGACATCCACAACTGGATCACCGAGAGACAGGCCTCGAGCCTGTGGCTGTCTTTGATGGAGGATGTCATGAGGTATAGCTGCATGTCATCTGCGTATTGGTGGATGTGGATGTTATATGGAGCAAGGAGGGTTCCAAGCGTTTCCATTTAAAGATTGAAGATCACACACAGGAGATGAGTAGAGTTGGTGATATGGAGGAATCCATTTGTACAAAATGGTGGCGATTAGCAAGGTATGATTTGAACCAGCTGAGGACGATCTTGCTGATCTCAATGTGGCGATGTAGATTGACAGTAAGTGTCTGGTGGTTTACTGTGTCGAATGCTGCTGAGGTCAAGGAGAACCAGGAGACCAGGATAGCTATCGTCGATGATTTTTAGGTCATTGTTAGTCACCTGGATGGTAGCTGTTTCTGTGCTGCATCTGGGTCTAAAGCCAGATTGTTGGCACTGAAGGAGGTTATTGGCTTTGATGTGTTGGGGGAGTTGCATGGCTACTGCTTTCACAAGGATCTTACTTGGAAGGAAAAATAGGTAATGGGGCGGTAGTTGCTGAGGTAGTCATGGTTCAATGTTGGGTTTTTGAGAAGCGGGAGGATTTGTCCGGTCTTGAGGGTATAAGGGATGGTGGCTTGATTTAGGGAGCTGCTGCTGATTCTCGGGTAAGGGTGGAAGTGCTTCAGTCGGAAGTGTCTTAAATACGGAAGCAGGGAGGATGTCCTCTACATATGATGTGGCCTTGAGTGATGCTAGAATGAAAGTAAGGTCTTCCATAGTGGTTCGGGTTTTGCAAGATGGGATGTGTAGTGTGCCGTCAGTTGTAGCGTTGGGGTCTGTGTTGGCGGATCATGCTGATCTTATTGAAGAAGAAAGATTTGATGGGTGGGTCGAGCAGAGGGCTCTCTGGCCACCTCCTATGGGCTCTCTTCCTTCTCCTTCCACTGAAGCTAAAAACCTTGGGGTCATCTTCGATTTCCTCTCTCTCCTTCACCCCGCACATCTTGCACCTTACCAAGCAGGCCCACTTTCAACTTCGCTTCCTTAGAGGCATCCTCCCTTTCCTCACCGTCCCCCAGAAGCTCAATGTCTCTAGAGCTCTGGTCCTCCTCAGGCTGGATTACTGCAACAGCCTCTACCTTCCCGCCGCCGTCTTCAACTAATCCAGAACAGAGCTGCAAGACTTATCCTTGACCTCAAGCCTAGGGACCGTATCTCTGCAGCCCTAAATCTCTTAACTGGCTCCCAGTTGCTGCAAAGATCAAATTCAAGACCCTTTGAATCATCCATAAGACTGTCTGGGGCCCGAGGCCATGCTATATGCAGCTCTCTTACCAAATACTCTCCTTCCAGGTCCCTTCGATCTTCTTGTGCCAACCTTCTGCTTGTTAACCGATTCTCCAAACAGAGAGCTGGGGGCAGATCTCTCTCCTCGGCTGCGTCCCTCCTCTGGAACAGTCACCTTCTCCACCTTGAACCAGATCTCCTCTGGTTCTGCAAGCAACTCAAGACTTTTCTCTTCTTCTTCTCCTTCCCTCTCTCCCTCCCATGCTAACCATCCCCCCAGTCGCAGAGATTGGCTGCCTGGACCCTCAATAGTCCTATAGGGTCCTGGCAATCTGCCCAATCGCCAACAGCATCCGCCCCGCGCATTTGTATTTTATTTGTAAAGCGCGGCCGTGCCCTGGGGCAGCTGGGCACTGAATCTTACAGCTTACACAGGCATACAAGCAATCTTACAAGTTGTACGTACATGGAATATACAAACAATCAAGCGGTTATATTACAATTTGAATAGAAATACATATATACATAGGCAATGGTAATTGTCTATTTGAGCAAAGGCAGCTATAATACAGCTTGTACGTATATACATATTCATCTTTATACAGTTCTACAGGGTTTATAGTTAATGACTACCATGGCAGTTAGTACACGGGCAGGTCAAGTCTGGTCAGCCAGGCTTTGGCCTTGGTCTTGAAAGCTAGGAACGAGGGTTCAGCTCTGAGAGTGTTGAGAAGTGAGTTCGATAGTTTTGCAGCCAGAACTGGGAAGCTGTTCCCTCCAGATCTTTGTAGCTTGAAGCGGGGGATAGAGAGACAGTTGGCCTGTGCAGTTATGAGTGGTCTATTGGTGGTGTGATAGGCAAATCTGCAGGCCAGATAGTTGGGAGCCTGATTGGCAAGGCATTTATGTGTCGGAGCAAGTGCTTTAAGTGACAGTCTTTGTGATACTGGGAGCCAATGGAGACTTTGCCTAGTATCGGATAAGTGGTGGTTTTTAGGGATATGTAACGCTGCTCTAATGGCATTATTTTGGATAATCTGTAGCTTGTTGAGATTGCAATGGTTGGTGCCAAGATAGAGGGCATTGCAATAATCAATTTTAGACATCACAAGGGTCCTGGCCACTGTGGTGCAATTGGCTGGTGTGAGGAAAGGCCGGCATGCTGTGATGAGCTTGCAGGTGTACGCAGCGGCTGAGGATACTGCGTTGGTTTGTCAAGAGAGGGAGAGGGTGGAATCTAGGTAGATGCTTAGAGTTTTGGTGTCTTTTGAAACTTTAATGATGTTGCCATTGATGATAAAGGATTTGAAGGATGGGTCTAGTTTATTAAGTCTCTGATGAGAACCCAGAATGAGAAGCTTGGTCTTTTCGTCATTGAGAGTTCATGTTGGGTAATCCAAGCTTAAATGACTTGGTATATAGTGTTTACAGCTTGTGTGTCAACTGTGTGATCACCTGTGATGGGGATGAGTATCTGGGTGTCGTCTGCGTAATTCGTGTAGGTGACACCCAGATAGTCCAAAATATCGAACAGTGGTTTCGTAAACACATTGTATAGTGTGGGTGAAACACATGATCCTAGTGGTACCCCATAGGGCACTGGTGAGGGTTCTGCAGCCGCTGTGGCTGAGAAGACCCTCATGGATCTGTTTTCCAGGAAGGAGCTGATCCATGCAGTGGCTTTCAGAAAAGTGGGCAGCTAGTTCGAGGTGACGACAGAGGATTTGATGGTTTATCAAGTCAAATGCTGATGATAAATCAAGGAGGAGTAGGAGGGCCAGTTTACCCTTGTCTTTTAGATCTTCGATCTGGGTTTTTAAATCGATGCGTGCTGTTTCAGTTCTGTGACGTGGACGGAAGCCAGATTGTCCGAGGTCTAGGAGTTTATTGGTTTCCAAGTAGTCTTGGATCTGCAGGTAGGCAGCACGGTCCAAGATTTTTAACAGGAAAAGCACAGTAGTGATAGGCCTGTAGTTTGTCGGTATGGTAGCACCAAATGTGGGTTTTTTGAGGAGTGGGATGACCCACGCATCCTTCAGATTGTCTGGAACAATACCTGAGTTGAATGATGAATTTGTAAAGGCTGTGATGAATGGGGCTAGGTTATGTGATGCCTCCTTAATTATGGGGGCTGGGCATAGGTCACCCTGGCAATTGGATGGTTTGATGTTGTTGATGATGTTTTTGACTTGAGTGACGGTGAGGGGCGAGAAGCTGAATGGTTTATGCGTGTGTTTGCTGGGTTTAATATTGGCGTGTTTAGATTTATGTTGCGGGTCAATCTGCAGGCAGATTTTTTTTATTGTTGATTTTGGTTTGGAGAGTGGTTATTTTACCAAGGAGAGCCTTCTAGATGTTGGCACACCAGATACTGTCTTTGGCACACGTATCTGGTGGAGCAACAGGGGATTCCAGTTCTTTTAGGATCTTAAATAGCTCTTTGGTGTTAGATTTAGCTTGTAGGATACGCTTGTTGTACGTGTCTTTTTTTGCCTGGATGATGGCCTCTTTGTAGTTCAATGTAGCTAAGGCAAGGCTCTCTTAGTTCGTTTCAATAGGGTTGCTTTTCCAGCGAACTTCAAGGTTACGTTTTTCTTTACGTAGGACCTTTTAGCTGGGGTGTAAACCACGAATGAAGGTGAGCACGTGGTTTAGGTTTCCTAAGTTTAATGGGTGCAGTAAGGTCTATCGCTTTCAGCATGGTCTGATTGAACGTGTCTATCAGAACTGTAGGGTCAGTGCAAGAGGAGGACAATTTAAGCGCTGGGAAGAGAAGGGGAGTAATTTTTCGCAAGTTATATCTCTTTTATTTCTTGTGGAGATAGCAGGTGTGATATCCTGTGTGTTAGCATTTTTTGCAGGGATCCTAAAGGTGATGATCTGTCCACGCACAGGGTTGGTTAGATTCCATAATGCTTTCGCAGTTTAGATCAGCTATCCAATCAAGAGTTCTGCCCTTGATGCGAGTTGGATCCCTGATACGTTGCGTAAAGCCGTAATTGGTTAGAATACTGGATACATCACGTGCTGAGACATCATTAGGGTCTTGGAGACCCAAGTTGAAATCTCCTAGTACGATAATTTGGGGTTTCGTTATGGTGTTATCTGCCAGCATGAAGGATAAATCTTCTGCAAATGTGGATAAGGGTCCGAGAGGTCTATAGATGAGGTGGAGTGTGATTGTTTGATTAGGCGACGCGGCTAATTTCACAGAGTAATTCCATTGATGATGTTTGATGCTGGGAGAGATGCGAAGGCTGATCGAGTTTTGTGTATGAAGGCAATTCCACCTCCTTTAGTTTGGTTGGTATTGTGGTCACTTCTAACGATGTATCCTGTGGGTATGGCCAATGATGGGAGTGGTCCTGAAGCAGCATGGATCCAGGTTTCAGTAATGGCGATGAGGTCGTGGGTTAAGATCAAATCGGCCATATCGAGCGCATGGGCATTGAGGGATCTAGCATTGATCAATGCCCCCTTGATCGGTGCTGTAGGGGTATGGGTACCAAGTTTGGTGTTCTTGGGAGTGATGGGTAGATGTGAGGTGCAAGCCGTATGAAGTGGTGATGTATTGTCAGGTTGCCTGATAGGGAAGGTGAAGTGGTGGGGAAGTGGTGGGAGATATGTCGGAGCCTAGAGCCAAGTCCGAGGTTCCTCATGTATGTAGTACATGGTTGGTTGGGGGTAGGTTTGGTCGCGAAATGTTCAAGCCAGAGGGCAGGTGAGTTAAGGTAGGGGACTGTCCCTTGGGCCCACCCCTGCCGTCGGGTGGTTTTGACACAGGCCTGCACTTACCGGCGGGTGGTTGACCTCCCCTTCGCGTAGGGACGTTTCAGCCCTTGCACTAACCTGTTGCTGTGCAACATGCACTTCTGGCTTTCGACACAACACCCCTTCGCCCATACGGGGGAGCCTCCAGCACTTGCCCCTGCCCCCACCATTTTCTCTTTTCCCTGCATTTGCACGTTCCGAATATCACAAGGCCTAGTAGGACTGCTGTTTGTTTTAATTAATTGTTTTTGTTCCTTGCTCCCTCCCTTTTGCCTTGTGGCGCTTTGAATCACTGTCTTGTTGTATAAGCGCCTTATAAATGACCAATAAAATAAATAAATAAAAGATGCCGTGCTTGATGGCTTTGAAGAGGGCTCTACTTTCATTGCTGGCCTTGGCTATGTTGTTTTTGCTAATAGTTGGCCTTGGCTGTGGCGATCAGTCTCTGTGTAGCACAAAGTTCCTTGCGCAGGACAAGGCCGGATGCACTGCATGATTTTCTCCGAAGTGTTCTCTTGTTTTCTGATGGTTTGTTTGTTGAAGTTGGGTTCTTGAGTGTACCAGTGTGGAAGGTTTAGGCATGAAGGTGCGTTTCAGTGGTGCATGGCGGTTCATTTTGGTTGTGAAGGTGGTGTTGGAGGAGCAGGTCAAAGGTAAAATTGGCCTATGTGAAGTAGTTTGTTGAGGTCTTCTGTGAGATAATCCACAGGAAACTTCTTAAATGATCGGAAGGCTGTTTGTAGGGTTTCCGATGGGTTTGCTTGACTGGTGGTACTTATGTCAAACGGGATTGCCAGATTGTCGGACTAGTCGAGCCGGATTGGAGAGCTGTGATGTACGCTGGGCAGGGTGGTGATGAGGTCGAGGATATTTCCCTTCCTGTAAATTGGGTTTTTTGTGTGCTGTGTGAGGTTCTGAGTGTTGAGTAGGCAGTGGCAATCTTCTTTCATTGACTTGGTTTCTGGGTTGCCAGGGATGTTGAAGTCGCTGAGGAAGATGTTGGCATGTGTGAGAGGCATGTTGGTGACTAAGTCTGTGACGTCTTCGATGAAGGAGGTGTTGGGCTTGGGTGGTCTGCAGACAAGGTGAAAAGTGACACTGTCCGTTGGGGAGAGCGGGAAGTGTTTGGAAATATGTTTTCCGAAAGAGCCAATGGTGGTGGCATCCAGTTGGGCGCAGGGCCATGTTCCGTTGTGAATGATGGTGAGGCCTCCAATGACCTTCTTTGGATGATCACGTAGATTTCTGTAGCCTTTGGGGATGAAGACATCTAGGATATGAGTGTCATCCAGGTCTCAGTAATGAAGATGGTGTCTAAGTCATGTGTGGTGATGTAGTCGCAGATGCCTGCTGCTTGATTTTTATTGCTCAGAGGACATTGGCGAGCATTAGTTTTCTTGTAGTTGTGGATGAAGGAATGCTGAATGGGGTCTCTGATGATGTGAATGAGATTGCTGCAATGTGGTGTCCATGATGATGCTAGTGAGCGGTGTGGTTGCCGATAGAGTGGTGATGGTCAGGGATGGGCTGTTGGGAGAGAGGGTTGAAACACATATTTGAGGGAGCTTACCTGATGTTAGAGGAGCAGAGGTTTTGATTCTGTGTCCTCCCGGTTCGTACAGGTCCAAACAGGAGTTGCCCTTTTCTCCATTTGCCCCTTCGCGAGAGACCCCCTTGATCTGAGAGTTAATAAAGGAAAGTAAGGGGCAGGGCGAGCAGCTGTGTGGGGCTTCGGTCGCGTGACCAGCAGCCTCCTCAGTGCTGTCTGACTGGAACTGGCCTGGAGTCCTTAAGTAGCTTGCTGGAAGGCTTGAAAAGAGATGGTGGGTGAAGCAACTGAGTGGCAGGGACTAGTCATGTGACCAGCCTTTTTAAAAGATAGAATAGTCTGCATAGATAGGTCGCTATTTGCCTCTTTGAGAAGCGGGAGAATCGCTCTTTGGCCTTCTATGCGAACCTGCAGACGCTTGTGATGGTTCCTTACTGTGATTTCCTTTAGAAAATGCCTTGATAATGACTGCAATGCCCTCAATATGATTTCAGAGAGAAGTATGCTTCCTCCCTCATTTGTCTCCGTCCAAAACTCTTCTACAGTACTAAAGAGTAGCCCAAAATGATGCCAACCGTGTTGCACGCGCACTCAAATGTATATTAAACACCCATGAATAATTATAAGAAGAGTTAGTCATTTGCAGCACTCGGGTTGACATTTGATAACTGGATATTGGGAAATGTTACGTTTAAAATTGTTAGGCGAAGAGGAATTCACAAACATATTATGCGTGGAGTTGTTTTATCCAGCTTGTCTGTGCTGGGGAGATTATTCAGATACTCCCTGCCCCTGAAATGCATAAAGAGTAGTCCATATAAATACATTTTGTTAAGCTTTTCGTAAAGGTTCACAACACTGTTAAGTACGTAGGCGAAGTACACAAAACGTATATTAAACAGTAATGGGTTGACAAATGTTCCCTCTACCTCCAAAAACCTAACAGACCAATCCTAACAAGGAAATATTAGGGAGGAAAAGGGTTTAAGAGTTTGGCAAACCATAATAATAATCATAAGAGATCAGTATTAAGATGGTAAAATACTGAGTCACGGAAGGTCCCTGTTCACTCACAAAGAAACCAGTAGAAATAATTGGATATACGTTAAGTATGGTAGACATTGTTGCATTCCTGGGTCAACTGTAACTGAAAACGAGTGGCTCCTGGCCTTTCTGTGTGTGTAGGAGTACAGTAAGTCACTTGTCCCTTATCAATGGAGAAATGATCAACATTCCTAGGTTTTAGGTTCATAACAGATTTCATTGTGGTACTTGAATGTTACATTAATGTGTACAGGAATGCAAGTTTCATGTGCTAAAAGCACACACACTTGCGGAATTTCATTTGAGCACTGCTTCTGCAAATTTGTTTAAAAAAAAAACAATCGTATCAATGAAGTAGCTGTTACTTAAGCAAAATGGACAACTGTCTGTTTGAATTACAGACATTGTAGCCCCTAAAAATGTTCGTATTGAGCAGCAACTTTTCATATGGATTACTGCTATGCATCAGAAGAGGAAATATTTCCTTCTGCCGTTTGGTCGTCCCATGGTGCCAAGTACACACATGTACATCCACAGAGATCTAAATTTTTGTGCAATTAGTACGCATTTATTGGAATTCTGTAAGGGTTTTCTATCTCATCCATATGCAGCTAGTAAAATGAATACCATTTACTTGGGCTTAAGTAAAATGTTATTTACGATGCTGTGAAGGTAGCCGGGGTTGGGGGCAGGGGGGCACAGTTAGGCAACTGTTAACCATTTTTCACTCCCCTTACCTAAACTGCTTACATCTTCATGTTACTCTGACACTACTTGCACAATTGACACTTGTACATGGCAGCAACTGCCTACAACACACCACACTGTTAGCAAGTCCACCGCGCTCACCTCTGTATTCCTGTTTTCCCTCGTCAACCCTCCAAACGCCATCAGCTAGCTCGATTCTCGCAGTGGTGGCTCGACTGATCGATTTTGGGCAATTCATTCCGGTTGACTTGCTCCATAGTTTCTTGTGGCCGCTACCCACCTAGAATCTCATCGGCACTCGGGTAGTCTGCATGCAAGCTTCAACATTTACATCTGCCTCTCCCTTTGCCATTTTAACAGCCCCCACCCCTCTTGTCTCGGGTGGTCATGCGCAGCAAGACTGCCAAAATGGTAGAAGTTCAAGACTGCTTTAAATTACATTACATATGCAACTCACTCAATGTGGCTGGCTGCTATAGAAAATCGGCTGAGGGGCATTCTCTTGGTTTTTGTTGGGCTCTTGTGTTAAACAATTGCGTTGGTGTTGTAAAAGCAAGCAGATACTAAATTACACTTCATGCAATTGTGCCTGTACAAACACTAGGTTCCCATTAAATATCACGTTTGGATATTTTTCACTCCACACCCGGGAGTTGAGAGATGTGTTGTTGGCTTTAAGGAGGGTAGATTGTATATGGGTGGTACGACTGTGTGGAGGAGAAGGGGATTGGTCCTGGATCCCTGCTTGTTTTGGGGGCAGATTTTACAACCACCGGAATACGATTTGGGGCATAGAAATTGGTAGTAAGCTCAGTTTCATGGAATACGCGAAGTATTCCCACCTGTTTAGGGTGGGTGGGAGGTACTGAGACCCTTAGTGGCAAGCACTCACATTATTAACCTGCAAGAAACCTGGTTGGAAGATGCTCCTGTACTCGATCGGAATACCACCTTTATCCAACAAGCTAGGAAGGGTTTAAGGGAGAGGCTCATGGGTGGACTTCTCACCGGTATTAATAATGTTGTGTGTGTGATAGGTCTCATCTGAGTGTTTTGGCAGTGGCTTTATTTAAAAAATCTGACTGTTTCTTTAGGAAGGATGATCATCTGACCATTAACGTATATTGGAATCCAGCTGAGCACCCAAAACGGGACCTTGTTAATCACGTATCCTCTACTGGTAGAATGGACCAGTGATGGTCGTTCTGGTGAGGTGGCTATAGTCGGAGATCTTCAATGTGACTGCCGTTGTTTCCGAGATATTCCTCCTGGGGCATTAAGATCAAGCTCTAAATCTAGGATGGCGATTGGTTGTCGATGGGTTGGCATGATGACAACCTGGGATTTATGCTGTTTGAACCTTTTTCTTTGGGGTAGTATCAGCAACGGGTTTGGTAATGCCTGGAAAAAGGGGCATCTACCTTAATGATTGATTATATTTTTGTTTCCCAATCCATCTGGGAGGATTGCAGTGCCTTTGAGATATTTCAATCAGAAGCCAGTGATCATCCAAACGGCTCTATTGTGTTTTTGAGGACATGAGGTCCGATGAGTGTACGCCATTTTTTTCTCCCCGCCCTATTTTGCAGAGTGTTTTTGGGGTCTCATTCCCTGAACTGCGTGTTCTGCGGCACAAAGACATTTTGCCCAATTCATTTGTTTTGATAAAGAGATTGATGCCAGGAAATGGGAATTAAGAAGGCAGCTGCATGGGCTGAAAAGAAATGTACATGGTAGCTTGCTATGATCAGAGCTAAGGCCCTGAAACGGGGGTGCTGTAATTGGTTGAAACGCTGCAAAATGAAAATTTGGCAAAGTGATGGGGAGTTTATGTTAATGACATTGAGCTCAAAGAATAACCAGGCTTTTTGGGCCCGGATGAATGGTGACGGGTTTACTCGGGTGGTGTGAGAAACCTGAGGGCATCCTCTCATCTACTCCCCTTTGGTCCTCGTCTCGGGTGGCCAGAGAAAGGCCATCGCTATTGGCTCCTGATCCTGGGGGTTGAGAACCGGGGGAGGATCACCTGGGTGCAGGGTCCTTGGGGAGTGGGGACGAGATGGTCTCAGGTGAGACATGGTACGCCGCATTTCCCTTTCAGGGGGAACCCTATATATCCGAGGCAGTTATGGGGTATTGCTATCTCTGTCCCACTGACCAGGGTCATGCGCAGGGATGCTGCTGCTACTACTACTACTACTACTACTACTACTACTACTCCTCTAGAAGCACCAGAAAGAGGGGGAAGAAAAGGGTTAAGGAAGG
Source organism: Ambystoma mexicanum (assembly GCF_040938575.1). Lineage (NCBI taxonomy): Eukaryota > Metazoa > Chordata > Amphibia > Caudata > Ambystomatidae > Ambystoma > Ambystoma mexicanum. The sequence goes on along the minus strand of NC_090929.1, from coordinate 383,011,186 downwards.
GACCTGGTATTCCCTCTTTCACTATTGAAGAGCAACTTAACCCTCCCTCAGCCTTTATAAGATACTGAAAAACCTCTCTCCTCATTTTCCCACATTTTTCATCTGACAATACACTAGTAACCTAGCTCACTCTAGTACTGAGACGAGGAAGAGGCGATTGAGAGTAATGGACATTAAAAACGCATTTTACCATTCTAGTACTGGGACGAGGAAGATGCCTGCAGAGTACTGTGAGGTCAGGCATGTTCCTTTTTAATTATGGTCGGGCAAGCCCATTAAGAATGCAAACCTGCAACCTGTCAAGTGGTTCCAGGTGTATAAATGGAGAACCAGAGAACAGCACTAGGAGAAACGGGGAGGCCTGTGTGAGAGAGACCAGCAAGGGACCCTTACTGAGAGGAGGCAGCCATGCTGGGACCATAGAAAGAGCCAGTACGTTGACCGAGATGCCGCAGGATCTGGGGAGCCCACGGCAGGAGAAGCTGTGAGGCTATCGCAGGTGTGAAGGCCTCCATATGCCAATATTAGTAGCAGGAGCTGCAGGCTTGCAAGACACAAGAGGGGTGTTCGGGAGAATTCTCATTTATGGCTAATTTCCCTCACCTAGTGAGTCCCCCAGCAGCTTTGCTGGACTTCTGGAGTTTTTTTTTTCCACCTGGTAAGAGTCTGAGCTTTTCCCCACACCTACTTATGTTTTGTATTGTGTATTTCTCTGTTTTTGTGATTTTGGACTCTGAAGTACACCACTTCAGTAGCCCCCTTCTTTTGTGTGTCACACAGCACCTTCTGTGCCGTGGCACAGGATTGTCTTTGAGACTCACCACCCCCCTCCCCCGACTCCATTTCTGAGGCTGACTACAGTCCCCCAGAAAAGGGTAAAGTTGCCATTAACTTTACTTAGTCAATCTACCACAGATCCAGTACACCCATCTTCCATGGAGTACCGGAAAGGGTTCATTCATATCCCTTTTTATCTGTACCTCCTAGAGCATTGTTTCGCTCTTTTAACATTTAGACTTGGCTGGTGGCAGTGGTATCTACCCTAACTTTTCTACCGCGATTATACTAGATAAACGTGGTATTGTTCTTGGCTATCATATTAGCCTCGAACATAAACCTGCTTGACCAAATTGTCTTTCTTTAGGCTCCGGTTGGGTTTATTCGCCATTTCTTTTTGTTAAAGTCCTTCTTGTTTTTTACTTTTCGCGGCAAACTAGGTTTGCCTTCTTTGTTCACCGTCTTTTGGCGGGCTTCTGCTCAGAAGCCTTCCACCGGGCGTCTGGGTGTCTAGGTGGGCTGAATGTGAGGGAGGGATGTAGTCACCCCCTGCACAGGGTATCCTAGGAAACCCAAGTCGCACTTTGCCATGATTGGCTGAGTCAACCCCCCCTGCTGGGTGATTGACAGCCAGGCTTTGTGAATGGGGGTTTTGCGCATAAAAGGCAGGTCTCTTGGGCTAGAAGTCAGAGAATCGCCACTGGAACTACAAGGAACCGTAAAGAAGCGGAGAGAACGACGACTGCTGCAACTACCCTGTCCCGATGAAGCCCTGCTGCAGTCCTGAGCTATCTACCCTTCAACGACTAAGAGAAGATCCAGTCCGGAGTCGTCTTCCCTTGAGCCTGGTGGGAATAACCAGCTCATCTTCCACAGCCAGAGGATCCTCTTCCTTGGTCGAAATCGCTGCACACTGCTATAGTGGTCCGGATAGCCATTTGAAGAGCCGCTCCTGTTTTTAAGGAGCGCACCTTTTATTCATTGTCGCTGCTGCCGGCTTCATCCCTGTGTGGTGCAGACCCCCTTCAGATGTCCTCCTTCACACAAAGCTCCAGGAATCGTGGGTCTGCGGGAAACCAACAGGAACAACTGCCAGGGCACCAGCTGCACCATTGGAATAAGGTGCTGTGTTCTGCTTGAGGAAACTGGGTGAACCCCTTTTCTTCATCTCCAAGGCTTGCACTTGTCTTCCCTCTTTCTTATAACTTTTGCTTCCGAACATTGACAATATCGAAGTACTCTTGGCTACGTTGAATCGTGAACTGTCTGACTGTGTGATCTTCAGCAACAGGCCCCCGGTGTCACTTGGCCCTGGCTCCAGCCCTTTGACTCTTGAACTCCTGTCTCTGAGTGTTTCTCGATTCTGTCTGCCTAACCAAAATATTGCCTGTGATTTTTGCCTCCAACTCCCTCTGGGTATCTCGGGTTCTAAGTGTGTTTTTGCCCCGGTAGCATTTCATGTCAAGGATACGCGTTTATTTAGTAGACCGAACTGTCAAACAGTGATCGCATTCGTGGTAACTTGTTCGTAACACCGGTTCATCCAAACACAGGGTACTTACTTTGAGACATACTGTACAAAGTGAATTGATTAGTTGTAATATATTTGACGTGTGGTTTGTGTTTAGGTTTAATAGAAGTGTTGTGTTTATAACAAATGGTTTAAAAATAAATGTACTTGTATTTTTCTACCTGAAACCTTGAGTCAGTGTTTGCTTGAGTCACAGTGATTGTGGTCCCTTTGTGTAATCTCTGCTACTGCTCATAAACTCTTGAGATAAGCCTGGCTGCTCCGCAACTGCTACCACTCTGACATAGTAGTACAGGCTTGTACCAAAGGTAAAACTTGTATTGCCACCTGTAGTCTTAATTGTGTGTAGTGGTCCCTAAGGGTAATGCACAGGATTCTGCTTAACAAGTGGACGCCGTCCGCGTCCCTGCCGAGACAACTGAGTTGCCGGCGTGTGCAGAGCTGTAACTGGCGTGTGAGCCGGGGTCGCAGAAGCCGGTCTGTTGACCGGAGCTGCAGTGGGAGCCGGCAGGGAGGATGCCGAGGACCAGTGAGTTTTGGGCAGAGCCACAAAGACCGGGACGCTCCTGGCGGGCTGCGGATAAGTAATTAAGTATCGAATGAAACAAAAAATTTAAACTCATTTGAATTATGCATCTCAAATACCGAATCGAGTGAAAACCAAGCTGCATCATGCACATTAAATACCAAGCTGAATTAATACTAGAAAAAGTCAAATTATGCATATTAAAATCGAACTGAGGGAAAACTTGAATTTAAGCATATCGAATACTACATTGAAGACAATTTTATGGGCAAAGCAAATGACAGCCCAAGGGAAAGTGCCCGTGTGAAAGCAACATAAGGAAAAGAGCGCAAGTGTGTAAGAGTGCTATACAACGGCATGAATTATACCACCTGAAAGTGAACTTTATGAACAAATGCAGTGCAGCAAGGCCAAAGACTGGCAAGAGGTGTGTGACACGTTGTGGCAAAGCCAAGGGGCTAATTAGGAGAAGCCATTAGGAGTGTAAGCCTGCACATAAAGCCAAGAGCCCAACGAAGAGGAGCTAAGTGTGATCCTTATCACCGGGGCAAGTACAGAAGAACTGGTGTGGGCTGAGCTGCGTAGGGATCCTGGTTGCGCGACCTGTAATGGGTGGACAGTGTGGTCTGATCACTGCGCCTAGACCGGTGAGCCCTAAATTGTGAAAGCTAAAGACATTGTGAAACAAGTGAAGAGTGGTGTTGAGCCTTTTTCAAAAGACTAAAGCGAATACCAGTTACTACGTTGAAGTCTTGAAGAAGGGAACCCTGAGACGTGATGAACTGCAAGTGCTGTCTTGACGACAGAGCCTCAAGACCCTTTTCTTTTGAACTGTGTTGCATTGAACTTGGCGAAGGGAACCCTGAGTTTTTCGTTTGAACTATGTTGCCTTGAACTTGGCAGACTTTTATGGAACTTTCTGTCATGGCCACTGGGCAAGGACCCATGTCTTTATCACCTTACAGGGTCCAAATGGACCCAGTCCTGGCGCCTTTGGCACCAGGCTCATAGAAAAGTGTGCTTTGCACACTTTGTGCCCAACGCACGTGCCTCAGGGCCGGGCGTGGCCATGGAGAATCATTGGGGAGCACATGCAAGAACCTCTGGGAGTGGCAAGGTGGAGCCACAAGACTAGGCCCAAGGGAGGGGCCAGGGCCAGCCTATTATTTGTTTTTAAACCTCCTCTTTTTATTGGTTAACAGTGGTCTCCAAAGTTACAGCAGCTTCATTCCCATAATATACTCAAGTTATCAACCAGCTACATTTCTTACATACACTGTTACATGGAAGTTTCATCATCGGAGAGCATTTCACACAAATACATGCGGAAGAGATCCCATATGTCCTTTGGTCGACTTGCACCGGGTCTGGGTCAGAATGTATTGTTCCTCGCATTCGTTCACATAAGTCATTTCACGGAGGAAAGTAGTCCTGCTTGGTGGTGTAGAACTTTTCCAGGCCTGTAGGATGCACTTCTTAGCCACCACACATGAGACGTTAAATAATCTTCTGGTTTTCTCGGAGCACTTACCAATGTCTCTGAATAAATATTTTTGAGGAGTCAGCTGTGGGGGTATCTGTAATTTCTGTCAGCATCTGGACCCCCTTTCCCCAGAATCCCACCAGTGCCGGACACTCCCAGTACATATGAAAGGAGCCCACCCGTGGGGACATGCATTTGGGGCACCCCCAGTGCAATCCGTTACAAATTTGGCCATTTTAGCCGGTGTGTAATGTAGTCTATTTAGGATTTTGAATTGGATCAGGCGCAACTCAGCATTTAGTGACACTTTTTTCGTAAGTGCACAATATCTATTCCATTTATCCTCCGCGATGGGCATCTGCAGGTCTTTTTCCCCATTTGTCTTTAACCCGGTTCATTTTAGGGGTATGGGTTTGTACTGACATAAACAATTTAGAGATAGCCAGCCCCCCCCCCTTAGTGGTAATGAGTTGTGAACAGGGATGTGGGAGGGGGGTTCGTCGGGGGAAAAGCGGCCACCTTTTCTGGAACGTGGCCCTCGTCCTATAATATTGTAGTGTTTTGAGTGGCCCGCCACCCAATGCTCTTGTGAAGTCCTCCGGGGTTGCAAATTTGACATTTATAAACATATCACCCACCCTCATTTCCATATTGGGATCCCAGGCCTCCTTTATACTCGTATCGAATGTCGGGGGGGGGGGGGGGGGGATACCCGGAACGTTCCACAAGGGGACCTCTGGGTTATAAGGTGTCTCCAGCTTCAGCCTTTTAAATATTGCGCCCCCAGACCTGGACCGTACAGCTAACTGGATCATATTCGCATTTGTCTTTGTGTCATGAGTTGAATATAACTGACTTTATGTCTGTCGGGGATGTGGTGTGTGTTTCTACCCACATGTATGGCACTCCGTCAGCCTCCTCGTACCAGTACTTCGCAAACTGTGCCTGGGCGACCAGATAATAGAGCTCGAAGTCCGGGGCAGCTATACCTCCGGTGCAGTAGGGCTCCGTCATTTTTTCCCACCCTATTCTGGCTGTTTTCCCATTCCAGAGGAGGTCACTATCATCGACCGTAGTTTGGTGAAGAAGTCCCTGCCGGGCCATATAGGTACGTTTACAAAAAAATATAGTAGCCTAGGGAGGGCTATCATTTTAAGGAGTGCTATCCTGCCATGTAGGGATATAGGGAGGTGTCTCCAAATCTGATGCATAGTCTTCAGTGTTTTTAGTGCCTGATCATGATTGTCGGAGTACAGAGTGTCTGTTTCGAGGGGATTGGGTCCTCCGACGTATTCCATATCTATGACCGTAATTACCACAGCTGTGCTGCTTCGGAAAATCTTTCTGCGTCCTGCGTCGATGACATCGATACGCTGTCCTCGAGGACCTCCGTCGAGCCAACGTCACCGGATGTTATAAGTTGGACGCACGACGCCCGTAGCCTCAGTTCCTTTTTTTCCGCGAACGTGTTCGCTTCGGAGATCTCGGCACACCTCAATTCTACTGAATCCTGTTCTTTCGGTTCTTCGAACCTGTTTCTTCCTTGCTAATTGTATGATGTCTTCGACTTTTTCCACCCTGCGGTCCAGGTTTAAGAAGTGTCGGGTGTGCAGGTCCAAGATGTCGCTGACTGACACGCACGACGCTTGCTTCTGGTGCCTCGGGGAGGACCATGATACGGATGACTGTCGACTACCAATCGCTCACATCGAAGGCCTTGCAGGAGCGTAAGAAGAAGCTGTCGTGGGTAAGGTGGCCAAGCCCAGGAAGTCGCGTTCCACTGGTCTTTCGACAGATGATTCGAGGGGCAACTCTCTGCATCGTCGTCGTGAGTCCGGGGGTTCTCGGTCTGGGAGTCGGTCGCGCCATTCCTCTGCCTTGTCGAGGCACTCCAGGAAGCGCCATCACAGGTCGCCTTCCCCGTCCGAAGGACTCCGCCCGTCGGCGGGTTGCTTGTCCCAACAAGCATTCCACTCCTGAGGAATGGGATTCCTTCCGAAAGGAGAAGTTGGCGATTTTCTAATCTCAGGGCTCTGGTCCGTCTGCGCCGTCAAAAGACACCGGCCGTGACCGTTCTAGAGATGCTGCTCGTGCGCCTTCGGGCTCGAGCGGTCGTCGTGACCACCGGGCGCCTTCGAGCTCCCGGTCGGACATGGATGGTCGCTCTAGACATGCCTGTTCCAGGTCCCGGTCCTCGACGCCCTCGAGACCGCTAGAACCTGTGAAGTCTTTGAAGAAGACATCGACGCCTGTGGCGCTGAGGTAGTCGACGGACTCTCTCGAGGATATGTCTCAGAGGAAGTCATCGACGCCTAGGCTGTCGAGAGACCTGTGTCGAAGCCTTCGGTGCCGCGCTCGACCTCAACGCCGATTCTGTCGATGCCTTTCAAGGCGGCATTGTCGGGGGTCCCCCGTGGCACGGTGGAACCCCCCAGAAAGGCTCTGGCCAAGGCTAAACATGTTTTTGTTCCTTTTTCTGTACCCTCCTTCTGGCCTCTGGATTATATTTCTGAGGTGGATGAGGGGTCTGAGGAAGGTGAGGTTCCTGCAGAGGTTCCAGATGACATTGTTTCTGGTCATAGTCAACTTGAGGACCTGCGTCAGTCGCTGCACGATGCCAGTGGTCTAGACACCTCTCCGGAGGTGGAGTTTGGTAGGCAGGAGCCTGGCACGCATGCCTAATCATCATACCGGCGCCTCATGTCGAGGGTCATGGTTTATCTGGGGTTGGCTGCCTTCCCCCCCCCCCCCGGGGATTTTCAGCAGGATGACATGACTGATATCCTGGACCAAGGTCCACCAACTGACCCGATGCTGCCATTCCATATGGCCTTGCAGAGAAGGGTGGCTGCGGCTTGGACTTCTCCGGAGAGTCTCCCGGCAGTGAGCAAGTACTTGCCGAAGAAATATCGGCCAGCCAGTGGTGACGCCTGCTACTTGACCACGCACCCCACTCTGGAAAGTTTGGTGGTGCAGGCGGATACGGCCCGCGCAAAGCAGGCGTCGTATCCTACCATCCCTCCTGATAGGGACGACAAATGTTTTGACAGTTGGGCGAAGAAGGTGTTTTCTTCTGGGGGTATGGCGCTTCAGGCTGCCAACTCAGTTTGTGCCTTGTCTCGTTTCACGCACACTCTGTGGAACTGTATTTCCTTAGCGGCTGATCATATTCTCGAAGGGGAGGAACAGGATGGTTTCCTTGCTATCGTGCAGGGTGGCAAGGATGCCATGTGTGAATCCGTTCAGTCAGGTCTAGACATGGTTGATTGCGTCAGCCGGTCCATGGCGGCGAGCACCGTAATACACAGGTTTGCGTGGTTGCAGAAGTCCGGGTTTGCTCCCGATGTGCAAGCCCGGCTCCTCAACATGCCCTTTGATGGTGAACATCTTTTTGGCAGCAAGGCTGACGAGAGTCTTGAGAGGTTGCAGACCTCCAAAGCTGCAGCAATGTCGTTGGGCGCTGCAGTTCGCCAACCTCCTCCTTTTCGTCCTAGGGGACAGCAATGGAGGGGAAGGTTCCTTTCGATATTACTCATCCTTTAGTAAATCGAGAGGAGCTGCAAGTCAAAGGGGCAACCGTAGGAGTGCCAGAGGTGGAAAACAAGGTACCAAGGCCGCTCGAGCAGGTGCCTCTTTGCCCTCAGGCACTGCCGCAGCCGCTTCAGCTCAGTCAGGAGGCCCATGCTTCTCCGGTTGGGTGAAGGCTGGTGCAGCATCTTGTAGAATGGCGTGCCATTACTTCAGATGTGTGGGTTCTGGAGATCATAGATACTGTCTTCCTTTCCAGCAGAGGCCTCGCGACAATCCACCAGGGAATCTCTCTTTGAAGAGTCCGGATCCGCTCCTTGCGCAGGAAATTCAATCCCTGCTGGAGAAAGGCGCCATAGAACTGGTGCCTGTAGCGGGGAGGAACAAGGAATGGTATTCCCCTTATTTTTTGATTTCGAAGAAAGACTGGGGATTGAGACCCATCATGGACTTGCGTGGTTTGAACAAGCTCCTCAGGAAGGACAAGTTCAAGATGGTTACTCTTTCTCAAATCCTCCAGGCCCTTCAACTTCAGGACTGGTTGGTGTCTCTAGACCTCAAGGACGCTTTTTTTCATGTGCCGATCCATCCCAAGCACAAGAAGTACCTGAGGTTCGCGGTTGGCGACTCGCACTTTCAGTTTCGGGTTCTGCCGTTCGGATTGACCTCCGCCCCGAGGGTCTTCACCAAGCTCATGGTGGCGGTGGCAGCGTATCTCGGGAAAGGTGGGATTCACTTCTACCCCTACCTGGACGATTGGTTGATCAGGGCGCGCTCTCCCGAGCAAGTCCTGGATCATCTGTCCGTCACCTGCCACTCCCTTCACAAGCTGGGCTTCTCCCTCAACTTAAAGAAGTCCCACTTGACGCCTACTCGGAGGCTCCAGTACATCGGAGAAGTGCTCGACATGTCCCTGGGCAGTCTTTTCCTCCCCAGGTGAGGGCTCATCACATTCAGCAGATGGTGCACAAGTTTCAACATGCCCAGAGTCTCCCAGTGTTCGAGTTCTTGAGATTGCTTGGCCTCATGGCATCCTGCATTCTTCTGGTGCCCGAGGCCAGGTTGCGGATGAGATCTCTGCAATGGGCACTCAAGCTCCAGTGGTCGCAGTCCTCTGGCAGGATGTCGGACCCTGTTCAGGTGCCGCCCTCGGTCGCCCAGGACCTTCTGTGGTGGGCCGTGGAAGGCAATCTGATGAGGGGGGCTCCATTTTGGCTTCCCTGGCTGGAGGTGACGATCGTGATGGACGCATCCCTCACGGGATGGGGAGCTCATGCCAACGAGCTGACATTCCGCGATCGTTGGTCTCTGTCATAGTCCAGACTCCATATCAATCTGTTGGAGCTGAGGGCCGTCAGGCTTGCCCTGAAGGCTTTTCTGCCGACTGTGCGAAGAAAGAATGTCCGGATTCTGACGGACAACACAGTGGCCATGCACTACCTCAACAAAGGGGGGGGGGGCAGGGTCAATTCCTCTGTGCAGGGAGGCGATGCAGCTCTGGTTCTGGGCCATCCAGCAGGAAATTTCGTTCTCGGCAGTTCATCTGGCCGGAGATGAAAACGAGACGGTGGACGCTCTGAGCAGGCAGAGCGCGAACTTTCATGAGTGGGAGTTGGCTCAGGAGATTCGCCTGGAGATCTTCGCCCTTTGAGGGACCCCTCAAGTGGATCTCTTCGCCTCCAGTGTCAACCGGAAGTGCGACAGGTTCTGCTCGCGGGAATTTCCTCCTTAGGAGACGCGTTTGTGGTGGAGTGGTCCTTTCCACTGCTGTACGCGTTTCCTCCAGTCCCCGTCATCCCGCTAGTGTTGCGGAGGTTCGGTTCCCGGATGATCCTCATTGCTCTGGCATGGGCCCGGAGGACGTGGTACCCGGACCTTCTCGATTTGTCCACCTGCCCTCCACATCGTCTTCCCTACCGAGACGATCTGCTCTCAAGGGAGGGGGGGGGGGTCAGGTTCTCCATCCAGCGGTCAGATCCCTCAACCTTCACGCTTGGCTTCTGAACGGTTGAGGTATAAGGATTGGGACCTCCCTGAAGACATGATGGAGGTGTTGCTTTCGGCCAGACGGCCGGCAACAGTCCCTGTACCGTTGCCTTTGGAGAAAGTTCTGCGACTGGTGCAGGGTTGAGAATGTGGATCCTTTTTCATGTGACATTCCTGTAGTTCGGTCTTTTTTGCTTTCTTTGGCCCACAGGGGCCTGCAAGTGGGTACCATAAAAGGTTACCTGGCGGCGCTGTCTATATTTAAGCGCTCGTCTGAGGAGTGTTCTTATTTTAAAATCCCTTTTTAATTTCTCAGTTTCCGAAAGGGCTCACTAATGTGTTCCCTCCATCTTTCCAGGTGCCCGGTTGGGATCTGAACCTTGTTCTCAAGTTTCTAATGGGTGCTCCATTTGAGTCTTTACATTCTTGTCCTTTGAGACTGTTAACCCTTAAAACTATATTTTTAGTTGCGGTCACTTCCGCTCGCAGAGTGAGTGAGTTACAGGCACTTTCAGTTAAGCCACCCTTCACTGTGTTTCATAAGGACAGGGTTGTGCTTGGAGTTCGTCCTTTCTTTCTTCCGAAGGTGGTGTTGGAATTTCATTTAAGCCAGAAGGTTATTCTTCCAGCATTCTATCCTCCTCCGCATCCTGCTAAGGACGAGGAGAGGCTCCATAGGTTGGATCCTAGGAGAGCTTTAAGTTTCTACATTTCACGCATGTCCCGGATCAGAGTGGATGATCAGCTCTTTATAGCTTACGCTGGAAGTCGTTTGAGACAAGCTGTTACTAAGCAGACTTTGTCTAGATGGATTATCTTCTCAATTTCTGAATGTTGCCGCTTGGCGGTTAAGGACCCTCCGGTAGGCTTACGGGCCCATTCTACTAGGGGTATGGCTGCCTCTACTGTCCTGCAGAGGGGTGTTCCTATTCGTAACATCTGTGAAGCAGCCATTTGGGCTTCGGTCCATACTTTTGTACGTCACTACTCCCTAGATTCCATCCATGGGCAGGATCTGGCCTTTGGCAAGGCGGTCCTTTACTCTGCAATTTGATTGGGCATTCTAAATTTCTATATTCTAAATTCTTTTCCCACCTCCTTAAGTTGGTACTGCTTTGGGAGTCTGTCATAGATATGGAATACGTTGGAGGACCCAATCCCCTCGAAGAACAAGTTACTCTTACCTGGTAACGTTCTTTCGATGGGAGGGTCCGACGACATATTCCATATCGCTCCCTCCCTGCCTACCCCGCTACAGAATCTCTTATGCTATTGCAGCTTAAGTTTCCGCGAGGCTTTCTGTGATCATACTGGCAGACGATTGGTGCCACAAGTTCTGGGAAATAACTACAACTGAGGCTACGGGCGTTGTGCGTCCTACTTATAACATCCAGTGACGTCGGCTCGACGGAGGCCCTCGAGGACAGCATATCTACGTCATTGACGCAGGACGCAGACGCCGAAAGATTTTCCGAAGCAGCACAGCTGTGGTAATTACTGTCATAGATATGGAATACCTCGTCGGACCCACCCATCGAAAGAACTTTACCAGGTAAGAGAGTAACTTGTTCTTCTGGATACTAAAACCTAAAGGTATCTGATGTGTTGTTCCGACCGTTTGAGTCCGCAGGTGACAGCTGGGCATTTAGTAGAGGGGGTGAGCGGGAATATTTCCGATTTAGCCTTATTTATGGTGTATCCCGAGTATTCAGCGAACTCATGTATGTCAGCCGTTATGGGCGCTATGTTTTTCTCGGGTTCACGGACGTATAGGAGTGTGTCATCGGCATATAGTGAGATTAGCTTGGTGGAGCCTTTCATGTTTATTCCCTTGTCTCCATGCTTCAATCTGACGGCCGCTGCCATGGGTTCTATGGTTAAGGCAAACAAAATGGGTGAGAACGGACATCCGTGCCGCGTGCCTCTACCCAGTTGGAATAACTCAGAGATGGTTCTGTTGGTGCACACTCTGGCCCCGGGCAGATGTACAAATCTGATGAAGCCAGATCCCACCCCAAATGTTTCCAGTACCATGAGGAGATAGACCCATGAGACAGAGTCGAACGCCATCTCAGCGTCAAGGGCCACTGCGACTGCACTTCTGTCTGGATCTGTCTGCGCCATTACACCAAACAATCTACAAAGATTTAAAGCAGTAGACCTTTGGGGGATAAATCCATTCTGGTCAGGGTGAACCAACTTGGAAACTAGGGGTAACATCAGGATTCGCCAACACCTTCGCGAATATCTTAGCATCAGCATTAATAAGCGAGAGGGGCCTCTATGACGACATATCACAAGGTGGACGTCGGGGATTGGGTAGAAGTTATTATGGCTTTTCTCATTGTTTGGGGCAGTATGTTTCCCTCTAGTGCTTCCTCCCAGGTTTTCAACATTATGGGAACTAGTTCCACACAGAACTCCTGATAGAATTCGGCACCTAGCCCATCGGAGAACGGTGCCTTACCTGACGAGAGGCCCTTAATCGCCTCGTTAATTTCTTCTGCAGTGATCGGCTGATCTAGAGCCATTTTATTTTCAAGCGGAAGCTTTGGGAGCTCAAGTGTCGCCAAATAGGCCTTTATCTCAGCGCTCGTTTTCCTGTCTCTGTTTGCATATAGTGTTTGATAAAATTTGACGAATTCCCCATTTAACCCCTCCTCGCTCGTCACCACCTCATTTTGTGCCGTTTGTATACTGGTAATCGGGTGTGGTTGCCTCTCATGTTTAATCAGGTTAGCCAATGTTCTACCCGCCTTGTTCCCCTCACCATATCTGCGTGCTCTGGTAGGTGCTGCCAGATAACTTATTTCTCTGGCAGCCAGGTCGTCGAAATCTTATGTGCTTGTGAATTTCAGCGAGGGTGTCCCTATCATGTGTACAGCTATAGGTAACCTCTAGGTTGTTTAATGTATTTTCAACCCCTTTGAGCTCCCTTCTTACTTCCTTTAGGGGACCATTGGACTTCGAAATCGGTGCTCCCCTAACCCAAACCTTGAAGGCCTCCTAAACCGTCGAAACCCGTTCTACTGTCCCAACATTGTTAGTGAAAAAATCCACTATTTCAACACGCAAAGATTCCACCACATTTGGGTCACTAAGTATTGAAAGGAAGCGCCCCCAAGTTAGCACGATCCTCCCCGCAATGGGAGACAATAATGGACACTCCCGTAATGGGAATAAGGCCAAGACAGAGTGCGGGTGAGCGTAAGTGGGAGTTTATCAAAAGAATATGGCATGCAAAGAACTCTGCAACCTCCGAGAGCGCTCTGTCTGACAATAGCAAAGACAGGCGTATTTCTAATACAAAAAACGTCATCAGAACCTACACACTATAGGGGGCACAAGTTAATTGGGATTGGGTGGTGTCGACTAACTATAGGTGTTGCTGCAGCTTGGTTGGTCCGGGTGGGAGGACGTCACTGGTCAGCCTCGTGGGTAGGGTTGGGCCTGGCAGGCCGGCTTGAGGTCATCCGGGCGGTGTTGGTTCGCTGGGGCAGCCTGTGACAAAGATGAATACCTTCCCTGACTTGGGTGCCCTAGATCATGCACATTGCAGTTACTTAAAACCCCATATCTAACTGCTACAGTAAATCTTTCAATCAAAGAAATACAACACAGGAGGAATGCACCTTGTGAGGGGTCTGGTGGTCATCTATTGGATTTACCGGTGTTCTGACGTCTGGTATTTCAGGTCGAGGGGCTGGGCTCTGGGGCCTGGTCCGAATGATACATGTCTGTCTGCTGCGTTAGAAGTTATTATATAAATGGGTCTCTGTGTCTTGTCCCGGCGTTGGGGGTCGTCTTTGCACGGGGTCATGATTCTTGGGGTGGTCTGGGGGGGGGGTTATGGGATTTACGAGAGGGTGCTGGTAGATCTGTGGATTCAGACGTGGGTTTATTACCGTGCTGTAAATAACACAGGTGGCGGGCTGTGGCCTTGGGTGCGGTACTGGGGCCTCTGATTCTCTGAAGCGGCTCCAGCTTGGTTGGGGGAGGAGAGGGAGCGCGGCACATGCCTTAGCTTCTTCATCTGGCAGGCTTCGTAGGGTGGGAGGGAGAATGGCCTTGCATATATTCACAAAGGTTTTTTCCTCGTACGTTGCTGACTTTTGAATGCAGAACTTTTATAATGTTTTGCCTTATTTTGATACTTCTTCAAACACACATTTATATTTCAATTTTGTTACACATTTCTTCAATACATTCGGTCCGAGTACCTTTTTATTACATGGTATTATATCTACTACAGTGTTTAAGTATTTATATACATTCGACGGTACATGAGGTAGAACTATGTTATGGACCACAGAGATTGACGGTTGCCACTATGGGTGACTTTAAGACGACATATAGGGGTTCATGTGTATACATATGACTTAAAGATACTCCCTCTGTGATCTAGCAGCATTAGTACAGTCACAATGTGAAGTCATATAAACATTTCACTTTTATGGCTAATTCATAGTTTGCAGATTCTGTTTAAGAAGAGCAGTTCACTAATATCACCACTTGAATTCATTTCTGCGTCGCCCTGGCCTCGCGGACCAGGTCACACGGGATGCAGTATTACATTGTGAACGACGAAATGTTACAGTGTTAGCATCTCGGGTTAGCTCATACCCGGCTTTCTCATGGGAACGCGCTCGCAGCGGATCTACCATAGTGCTGCGGCGGCAGGGATGCTTGGAAAGCCCTCCAAAGGTGGGGGGCCGCGCTACAGTGTGCTAAACTCACGCCATCTTTGCTAGACAAGATGGCTTCTAGGCCTAACTGAATTTTTGTATATGCAGGGAACGGATACGTGTGGGCAATGTCGTCGGCGGGTGAACCCTCCTCCACCTGGGCCCGGATGGCATGAGGGGACGCCCACCGAGTCATGGTCCTCACCTGGGGAGAAGGCTGCAGGTGAGGAGGGCCTCGCGGCCAGTCCTCCCCTACATTTCCCCCCTTTCGTTACTAAAGTAACGAATTCTTTAGCTCTTCCAATCTTCTACATTCTTGTTCCTCTATCACTGCGTCATCCCATGCAGGTGTTCCTTTTCTAGGCATCCATGCCCTACATACTCCCCTCAAGCTCTCACCTCTTCTAGCATACTCGTCTGGTGTACATGTTAAATATATACAGTCACCACTTTCTTCCAAGTCTACCCAGACCTCCTCATACCATTCCAGTTCCACATCTCGGGGTTCTTTGATAGTGGTGTGCCATAGTTTGTCTACTATGTACTTGTCACGGTACATAGGCACTAACTGGTACCTGGGAGTGTTATCTGCTCCTGTCTGTACATGTACTTCTTGTGTCGCCCTCATTGTACCACCAGAGTTGCCCATTGTCACCATCATCATTGCGCCGTTAGGGACCGCATTTGCACAACATCGGAGGCCCACCTGGCACAGGCAGAACGCCACGAGGAGAAACACCACAGCTGGTACCAGAAATTTAATTGTCATTCCAAGCCAAGAGGGAACCCAGGAGAAGATATTGTCGAACCACGTGCTGGCTTCTGCTCCACCTTCCATCTTCATCTTCTCTCCCAGATTGTGTACTGCTTCGATCACGTGGGATAAGGAACCATTCTCCGCGTCTTCAGAAGGTACGAAAGTGCAGCAGGCACTTCCTATTTTTCGGCAAACACCTCCGTCCATCGCAGTCAGCAGGTCCAGAACATACCTGTTCTGCATGGTCATCAGACGTAGAGCTCGCAGTTCTACTTTTATTATGTTGAACCCTTCTTCAGTGTCATTGGCTAACTGAATTAGTTCCCACCGTGTTATCTGGAGCCATTTTGCATTTGCCCTTGCTTGGACACTTGAGATCAGCGAGGCAAAGAATGTTTCTACAGAGCTGAACAGTCGGTACCTGTCTGGGATCTGTGCCAATAAATCGGATGAAGCTTGGGATATGTAATTTGATGCTTGTCTGTTCCGTGATAGCTCTTCTCCCTTCCCTCCGGAGGACAGGACATAGAGGTGTGATTTTGCAGTAGGAGGAACCGCACCCTGGTGCATGTTCCCTGGCGTCCTTTTATTTTCATCAACGTGGCTTTCTGGAATCACCATTAGGGCCGAGTGCAGTGTGGCCATCGAGCAGCTGCCGCTCCATGCCTGGGGAAGGTGCAAGTAGGCCTGGTTCCCACATACCCAGTATGTGTCCATTAATGCGGCTGTTCCTTTTCTCATGTCTGGGATGGTGAGAGTCTTGTTGCAGCTTTTATTCGTCCCTATTGCCACTTTTCCTTCTCCCTTAAAACATAGTTCGTTCTTGATCTCACTTTGTAGTTTGAAGGGTTTCTCCATTGCTGTTACCCATGTCAGTTTGGAAATGTGCTCCTTCCATACTGGTGTGCATGTTTCTTCTATCCATCGCATCCTGGCTGGTTGGACACCTCTCAGTGCTTCCGCTTTGCACAGTACTTCTTCATCTTTCCATTTGTTTTCAGAAAATAGTGTCCCTTGTATCGCAAAAAATGGTTCTTTGAGACATACCACTCCAGCTGCTTTTGGATAGCACGTTTTTTCCGTCTGTATAATCTTGAAAGTGACGTCGTGTGCCTGGAAGGTGTTTTTTATTCGGCATAGCGTGAGATGAAGGAGACACTGGGCATCTACAATGGGCAATTCTCTGGGCAACAACACTTTAGGTGTGCCTGATGCATGGGGAATAAGCGAGCAGACATAACAGCTCTCATTTGTCGTTTGTTTGGCTGTGGCACTCATATCAGCATACCATTTATTTGCTTGGTGGGGGTGCCGGGGGTCTTCCATTTTGTCTAAGCCTAACCCATAGTACTCATCATACCCCCTCCTGCTTGTCTCTCTTTTCCGCCTACTATCCTTGCTTCTCCTACGTCTGCTTTTGGTAAATGAAAAAATGGGCCCCCCTTCCTCCTCCCCACCCCCCTTGTCAAACTTCTGATATGTTTCCTTAGGTTCTGTCATAGTTATAACATTCCCATCTTCCTCAATAAACAACAAATCACTTTCTTCTAATGGGGTGGGGAGGGTAGTGGGGCTGCTATACATTTCAGGTGTGGACATTGTGTTGTTTTCCATCTCTGTTTGTATACCTCTTGAGTTTGACAGGGCGACAGTTGGTGGTTCAGTGTAGTAACCCCATACAAAGTGTGATCCATCCCATAGTAAAAAATCACCTTCTTTTATATTTACACTTGTAGTTGTATTGCTCCCCAGAGCTCGGGTGATGTTACTCCCCCCTCCCCCCTCGGTCATCTCGATAGAGATGAACGCTATAAACCAATACGTCACCAGGCAAAACATTGATAGGAAAAATATAATAACACAAATTGACAATCCGCATTCGTATGAATATGTAAGTCTATCTATCAACACTTCTCTAATCCTAACAAATCTATTAGTTGCAGGCTGCCCATTAGATGCCATGGTAATTCCTGTTTGAGATACAAAAGTGCATTAAGTACAGACATGTAAACATTTCCCGGACGTTATTAACTTTTTTTTTTTTTTTTTTTTCTTCCATAAAGCATGGACGTGGGTAGGGGAAGGGTTTGTTTCCACAGACAAGGGTATTTGCAATCAATACGTTTAGATCATTGTACAATATATATAAAATCTTCTTCAAAAGAAAGAAAAATTTCAAGAAATGAGAGAACAAAAAAAAAAAACATTAAAATTGAGAGAAGAGAAAAAAAAGGTTTTTCTTTTTCCGTACGAATGCCATGTGATCAGTTGCATTCATTGTCAATCGCTGCACATACACAAAATCACCTTTACTCATTCTCCATAACACCACTGTCTGCTGTTGCCTGTGCCTCGTCCTGCACCTCACCTTCCACGGCGCTATAGGCTCTGCGTACGTCTGTCAAATGCACCCAGTATCTTAGGCCCTTCACCTTTACTGCTGTGGGCGTGCAAAACACTACCTCATAAGGGCCATGGAAACGTGGCGCATTCCACCTTCGCACAAAACTTCTGACATATATAAAGTCACCTGGCATTAGCTGTAATTGTTTGTCAGGCAGTGGTACCCGTTCTGTTGTATTCCCCTCCTCTCTTGTAGAGGGGGGGGCGAGTTGCTTCGCTATAATGCGTGCTGCCCGTGTTAGTTTTTTCAAGTACTCTGTGAACTCCTCTCCCAATATCGCTGCGCTTCTGTGTGCATCAGAACGTTCACGGAGAGGCGAGTGCGCTGTGTGCATTCTCCTTCCCGTGACGATCTCATGCGGGGACAAATGGTGGTCTTTACTTGGCTGATTGCGCAATTCGAACAGGGCCAAGGGTAGGCAGTACATCCAGGTCTTTTTAAGGGAAAAACACAGTTTTGACAATCTGCTTTTTAACAGGCCGTTCATCTTTTCCACTACGCCATTACTTTGAGGATGATAAATCGAGCATAATTTGTGCTTTATTCCCAATAACGTAGTCACTTCTTTGAACAGTTCATTAACAAAATGTGTGCCATTGTCTGAGCGAATAACTTCGCAAATTCCCCAGCGCGGGAATACTTCCCGTACTAGGAACTTTGCGGCGCCCTTCGCATCAGGACGCGCACAAGGACCTGCCTCCACCCACCTTGAAAATGGACATACAACCACAATCATGTAGCGGGCCCCATTACATCTTTCTCCCATGTCTACATAATCGATGTGGAGCTCTCTAAATGGGCCATTTGGTTTTGGTATCGTACCCCTTAGTGTGCGCAATGTCATACCTGAGTTATAAATTTGACATGTCGTGCATTCCAATGCCAGCCTTGTGATGTGTTCCTGGAGGCAAGGTGCAAACCAATCTTCTTGTATCTCCGCCATTATGTGTTGTTTTGCGTTATGTGCGGGGAAGTGTAGTTGTTGAAATGCTATTTCTAACAATGTGACTGGCATCACTGCTTTTCCTGAACTTTCTTGTCGCCACAATAAATCCGTCGGCGATTTGCTGCATCCCCTCTTATTCCACAGCAATTTCTCTTCTGCACTTGCTCCCTCTTGCAGCTCTATTATTTCTTGTGTAGGCATCATGTTGTATCCTGTGGGGACCTCTTGGCTTGCTGTGTGGTGTAACATGTACTCTCCTACCTCACCTTTCTGAAAATATGAAGCTTCTTTGGCGGCGGCGTCTGCTGCCGCGTTCCCCAAAGATATAAGATCTGTATTTGTAGTGTGGGCTTGGCATTTTACGATGGCCACTGCCGTGGGTTCTTGCAGGGCCTCAATCAGTTCTTTCAATAATTCTGCATGCTGAACCGGTGTTCCATCTGCTCGTCGAAACCCTCTCCGCCCCCACCGTGCCAGCCCTCCGTGTACTGTTGTTGTCATGTATGCTGAGTCTGTATATATTGTCACTGCGCATCCCTTAGCTGCATGCAATGCTTCTATTAGTGCTATTAGTTCGGCTGCTTGGGCTGAATAGTGTGATGGGAGGCGGTGTTGCACTAGTGTTTCGTATTCACCTTCCTCTAATCGTACCACTGCCATACCCACATGTTTCTCTCCTGTCTCCATGTCTATTGAGGCTGACCCGTCCACGAAATACACCTCTCCTTCGTTGAGGGCATTCTCAAAAATCACCTGGTCCTGACCTTCGTCACCTGTGTATGTTGCACAGTTGTGGTTCTGCATGTCTTCTATGGTGCACGCCTCTGTGATGAATGTGGCTGGGTTCACTGTTTTGCATCTTACTATATGGATGTTTGCACTGGACAATATTATTTCATATGCTGTGGCGCGTTGTGTTGTCAATGTGCTCTTTGATCGCTCTAATATTGCAAAGAGTGAGTGTTCCACAAATAGTGTCACAGGACAGCCCATTACTATCGTGGCACTTTTTTCAATGGCGAACGCGGCTGCAGCTAGTGATTGCTCGCACGCGAAATGACCTTGCATTACTGCATCTAGAGTGCCACTATAGTAAGCCAGTGGCTTGTGCCCTAACGATGTCTTTTGTGTCAGCACTGCTGTCATCAGTGTTCCTTTGCAGTGCGAAAATAGGAAGAATTCGCGCCCATAATCTGGATTTGCCAGTACTGGAGCGCTTGATATCAGCTCTTTCAGTGAGTTAAATGATGTGTTCATTTCTTCTGTCCATTCTATGTGTTTGTTTTCCTGCTGGGCTTCTTTGAGTGCCTGTAATAAGGGCCTTGTGTATGCTGCATAATCCAATATCCATGCTCGGCAGTAGTTGCACATACCCAGGAATTTCTGCATCTCTTTTACTGTTTTGGGCTCCCCAACTGCTCTAATCGCCTGTGCTCTGTCTGGTATGATCCGCTTGCCATCCTTTGATATCAGCTGTCCCAAATATAGGACCTCTGTCAGGCAGTATTGTAACTTGCCCTTGTCCACTTTGTACCCTTTATTGGCCAATAATATCAGGAGTGTTATTGAATCCTTTCTACACTCTTCCTCAGTTTGTGCACAAACCAATAAATCATCAACGTACTGAATCACCGTGCTTTCTACAGACAAGTTCCCCAGATCTTCATGTAGTATCCTGTTGAATATGCTTGGGCTCTCGCAATATCCTTGTGGTAGTCTGCAATGTTCGAACCTCCTCCCCCCTAGTGTAAACGCTGTTAAGTACCTGCTCTCTTCTGCTAAGGGAATCGAGAAAAATGCATTTTTCAAGTCAATGACCGTGAAGTGGGACGCTGTCTTTGGAATATTGCATAGTATTGTCGCCGGGTTCGGGACTAAAGGGAACTCCTTCTGAATCACATCATTGAGTGGGCGTAAATCTTGTATCATCCTCCATGAACCTCCCTTCGCCTTTTTAATCGGGTAAATGCATGTGTTACATGGGGAGTTTGAGGGCACTATTATTCCTTGCGCTAGCAGTGCATCTATTGTCTCTCTGATCCCTTCTTCTGCTTCGCGTGACAATGGATATTGTTTTACCCGGGGTAGAATTGCTCCCTGTTTCAGTTTTATTACCACAGGCTGAACCCCATGTAATAACCCCACATCATGGGGGCCATTTGTCCATATGTTAGTGGGTACTAACCTCATGTCGTCATCAAAAAATGCATGTGGTGCTCCTACTACTGCCATTAATTCAACTTGAGTTTTTCTGGCTGTAACTACAATGTCGCACGGCATTGCTAGTTCCATCACTATTTCGCCATCTGTCTCAGTGTCGGAAAATAGCTCCTCGTCCGATAGCTCCCGCAGTGGGATATTTGCATTTGTACACAGTACTGTCCGCCACTCGCATCCTTCCATGTCAATGCCAATCACACATATTCTGTTTGCTGACACGTGTACTGCGTGTAAATCCAACGATAGCACTGACCCGGGAGCTGTGTCGGGGCTCACTATGGGGCGGAAAAGGAATTCGGCTGGGATCCTCCAATCCATCCTTTTTAGTTCTGGTACTATAAGAGCCAATGTTCTCATGCCCTCAATAAACATCTCCTCGTTTCTTGGTAACCCTCTGATCTCCTGCATGATTGTGTGGCCATGTATTACTGCCATTATGCGGAGGGGACATATGCCAGGTGTTGAACATACGATACCACTTTCTGTGAATGATATTGTCATATTTAGTTTGCTTAAGAGATCCCTCCCCAGCAAATTAATGGGAGAGCGTTCATAATACAGTAAGGGTGCTTTCACTGTTTTACCCCCCACTGTCACATCCAATGCCTCTGTGTAAGGAACTTCAATTACAGCCCCAGAGAACCCCTGCGTCTCTAAAGTTTTATTAGATAACGGGAACCGGCCCTCTTTAATACATGATTTTTCCGCTCCCGAATCCACCATGAATATGAATTGCTTGTCTCCTATCTGCGCTCCTATCAATGGTTCCTCTGATGCATTGTGGGTCGTAGATAGTACCGGACACGCAAGTGCTCTCTGTGGGCTGTCCTATGCGGGGTGTCTCATTGCCCCCCCTTGATCAAAAATGTTCCCCGAAACTACTGACACGCCGCTATAAGGTGCGGGGGCAGGCGCTCCATTAGCTACTGTGGCGAAAGTGTTACCTGGCGTGTATTGTATATTGTCATTACTCTGTGGGTGGTTTTGTGTTCTGTACTGATGTCCGTGTAGTTGTGCGTTACTTCTTTGTCCTGCATTTTCTGGTTGCTGGTATTGTCCCATGGGGAGGCCGTATGGGCTTCCTGGGTGGGGGTGACCGTACTGCTCTGTCTCCTGAAACCCGTTGTTTTGTCTGCTTCTGCACTCCCTTGAGTAATGTCCCCATCTCCCACAATTCCAGCAGCTCCCCTGTGGACCTCTGGGACCCTGCCACCCATTTCCTCCCATTCCTCCATACCCTTGTCCTCCTCTTCGGCCCCTGTACCCACCTCTTCCCCCTCGTGGGGCCCACTCTTGCCACGCTAAACCTCCGTTCTGCTCTTGCTCGCTCCACTGTCGCTGGCCTTGTCCGGCCCAATTAGCTGCTATTCTCCCTTGTATTGCTATCTGCCCCTCCTCCCCTTCGTCTCCCTCCCTCATGAGTGGGAGCCCTGCTACTGCTGCTGCAACCTTCACCAGCTTTGATTGTACCAACTTTGCCTCGTCTGCCAACCTTTTCTGTGCTACTTCCCTCTCTCTCTCTTTTATCCTTTTGCAATGGTGCACTATTATACTTTGGATCTCTGGCCACCCCTTTGCTTCAATGCCCGCTATTTTATCGAGTGCCTTCTGCACCTCTTTTGGGAGCCCTCTCTTAATGATAAAATAAAATAGAGATGTGGATTGGTGCCAGGGTGTGCCCGTTTCCGCTCTCCACATCTCCTGCACCCGGAGAATGTAATCCATAGCATCTTCCCCGTCATTCATTGTACACTGCATTACTGACTGTAAGTCTGGAGTATCTGGGAACGTCTCCCGCAGCGCATCCCAAACCCGTGCCCGCACTGTATTAAAAGACGCTCCATCATGACGGTCACAATCTAATGTCACTGCCGGGAAACCAGCCTTAACCCATACCCTGTCTGCTTGATCTCCTACTGCTGATACTAGTAGGCTTTTCACATCGCCTACTGCCAGCGGTATGCCGGCAGTATGTTTCTCGAATGCATATATCCACTTGCTCGCCCCTCCGGACAACGGGGGCAGTAACTTCATCAAATTAGCTTTATCCATCTGGGCCCAGGGTATATAGTTTGGTCTTCCTCCCCCTCTGTGTATTAGTGGAAGTTGTAATTTTCCTTTTAACGTTGCGCCCTCACCCACTTTGGTCGTCGCTGACCCCAATGACGCCATCCTCCCCACTCTATTCCTTAGTCGTCCCATCCACTCGTCATCTATTGTTCCTAGCGAGCATGCACCGTCCAGCTCCTCGCTTTCCCCTCCTACTGCCATGCTCAACCTATCACTCTCACCTATTTCGCCTCGGACATCACATAGCAGGTCCTCTCTGATCCCTGTCTGCCGTGATACATCACCGATGCTCCCCTCTGGTGTTTCCACCTGTATTATTCTTGTCGGTTCTTCCTCAATTCTGAACAATATTTCACCCTTTTTCCATCCTTCCTCAATTTGTCTACTTTCACTTGATGTTCTGGATACACGTCCTGATCGAGTGGGAGTGCCTGCTGTACGCTCACATATGTCTTTTATTCTTGAGAGTTCATCCTTTGCTATCGAGAGCCTCGATTCTAAATCGCTCGTTAGCTTTTCTATGTCCCCTCTTTGCGTGCTTGTCTGGGCACGCTCTCTAGTGCTTTCGTATGGTGGGGGGGCTGTTGGTCTTAGGGGTGTAGTAGTTGTAGGGGGAGGCACATAAGTAGGATCACTATATCCTGCTGCGGGGGCCGGTTTATGTAATATCGGGTACAAACTAATCACCTCTACAGGTTGTTCTGTATTTAGTTGTTCCTTCTCCTCTCTTGGAATCATCAATGGGTTATCTGTGGTGGAAGGTAGATCAATATTTGGTGCCGGAGCTTTGGGTGGGGGTATTTCCTCAAATAGTCTCCAGAGATCTAATATCTCCTTCCTGTTTTGCCACTGTTTGCCCTTATACTTGAGGTGAATGCACGTTCGTACCATATCTAGAACGCTTTTTTCAAAAGACCCCCCCTCAGGCCAAATCTGGGGCAATCCTTCCCCTTTTAATTCTGTTACCCATTGATCGTGGTATTTCTTTATTCGTTCAGCGTATCCCGGTAAGCTCGTACAAATATGTGACAAGGGAGTTTCTGCCCCCATATTCTAAATCACTAGCAACAACCGTGTCCACCTCCTTTACTTTTAGTTAGGTGTAGATATGTGTATGTATACCTTTATGGCACAGACAAGAGCGGACGTCTCAAAGATATCACCCAATTTTATTCACTGCGCAAATCCTTTCTCACTCACCATAGCTCATCTCCTTCCCATTCCCATACACTCTCATGTGATTTCACTTGCAACTAATCAACTACTAGTTATGGCCAACACTCTCTGGCACCACCTCGCGGTCAACCGTTCGTCTCCAATACTCACACGGTGCGCGCACCCCTCACAGTACTTTCCCACTCACACCTCGTCTTTTTCCTCCCTTTCCTCCCTGGCCAGCTGTCCCTGTTTTTCTGCTATGGTTACTGTGTTCACGTCTGTACGTGCCACTACTTAATCCCCACTCCTACAAATGTGCTCCCTACTTTATAGTTCTTCTACAAGTATATTTATCTTATACCCTTTTCACTTTCACCCCTTACCCCGTGGAACGGAAACAAAAGAAATAGAAAGAGTAGCAATCACTAAAAGTATCCTAAGTGTCTCCCTTTGCCAGACACCAATAACTTATTTTTTACTTCTTCATATATTCCCAGTACTAGTTTAGATAGCACTATGCGGCGCCGCCTTCCACCCCCTTTCGGAGCTAGGTTCCCGTCACTTCTACTTCTTCACTTACTTCTTACTCCTAATGGCCATATGCAAAGAAAAGATAAAGAAAGTTTTAAGACCTGTCTTTAGTAGACACCCGTGATTCCCTCCTCTATCTGCCCACGTTCTCCTGTTCACAAGTTCCCCTCCCCTTCCCTTTATGATCGCTCGCACTCGGTACTCACGTGCCCGTCTTGAACCGATAGTCTCCGAAACTGGGTCCATCCAGGCGGTGTTGCCTTTCTGCTCAACAGTCAGCCCCGGCTCCGGCGAGCGGTACTCAAAGGGGATTTTGCAACCGGGATCCCGTACCCCTTCTAGTTTGAGTGCGCACTTCTAAGCGTACCGGTCGCCGTTGGCGGGTAGCTTCCCGGAGCCGGCTCACCGTGCGTTTCCCTTTTTGACCGGAGATTCTCGTGCCAAAAGGGGGTCGTTAAAAGGAGTTCATGAAAAATAATTTGGAAATATCACGCTATCGGGGTCACCACTGAAAGGAAGCGCCCCCAAGTTAGCACGATCCTCCCCGCAATGGGAGACAACAATGGACACTCCCGTAATGGGAATAAGGCCAAGACAGAGTGCGGGTGAGCGTAAGTGGGAGTTTATCAAAAGAATATGGCATGCAAAGAACTCTGCAACCTCCGAGAGCGCTCTGTCTGACAATAGCAAAGACAGGCGTATTTCTAATACAAAAAACGTCATCAGAACCTACACACTATAGGGGGCACAAGTTAATTGGGATTGGGTGGCGTCGACTAACTATAGGTGTTGCTGCAGCTTGGTTGGTCCGGGTGGGAGGACGTCACTGGTCAGCCTCGTGGGTAGGGTTGGGCCTGGCAGGCCGGCTTGAGGTCATCCGGGCGGTGTTGGTTCGCTGGGGCAGCCTGTGACAAAGATGAATACCTTCCCTGACTTGGGTGCCCTAGATCATGCACATTGCAGTTACTTAAAACCCCATATCTAACTGCTACAGTAAATCTTTCAATCAAAGAAATACAACACAGGAGGAATGCACCTTGTGAGGGGTCTGGTGGTCATCTATTGGATTTACCGGTGTTCTGACGTCTGGTATTTCAGGTCGAGGGGCTGGGCTCTGGGGCCTGGTCCGAATGATACATGTCTGTCTGCTGCGTTAGAAGTTATTATATAAATGGGTCTCTGTGTCTTGTCCCGGCGTTGGGGGTCGTCTTTGCACGGGGTCATGATTCTTGGGGTGGTCTGGGGGGGGGGTTATGGGATTTACGAGAGGGTGCTGGTAGATCTGTGGATTCAGACGTGGGTTTATTACCGTGCTGTAAATAACACAGGTGGCGGGCTGTGGCCTTGGGTGCGGTACTGGGGCCTCTGATTCTCTGAAGCGGCTCCAGCTTGGTTGGGGGAGGAGAGGGAGCGCGGCACATGCCTTAGCTTCTTCATCTGGCAGGCTTCGTAGGGTGGGAGGGAGAATGGCCTTGCATATATTCACAAAGGTTTTTTCCTCGTACGTTGCTGACTTTTGAATGCAGAACTTTTATAATGTTTTGCCTTATTTTGATACTTCTTCAAACACACATTTATATTTCAATTTTGTTACACATTTCTTCAATACATTCGGTCCGAGTACCTTTTTATTACATGGTATTATATCTACTACAGTGTTTAAGTATTTATATACATTCGACGGTACATGAGGTAGAACTATGTTATGGACCACAGAGATTGACGGTTGCCACTATGGGTGACTTTAAGACGACATATAGGGGTTCATGTGTATACATATGACTTAAAGATACTCCCTCTGTGATCTAGCAGCATTAGTACAGTCACAATGTGAAGTCATATAAACATTTCACTTTTATGGCTAATTCATAGTTTGCAGATTCTGTTTAAGAAGAGCAGTTCACTAATATCACCACTTGAATTCATTTCTGCGTCGCCCTGGCCTCGCGGACCAGGTCACACGGGATGCAGTATTACATTGTGAACGACGAAATGTTACAGTGTTAGCATCTCGGGTTAGCTCATACCCGGCTTTCTCATGGGAACGCGCTCGCAGCGGATCTACCATAGTGCTGCGGCGGCAGGGATGCTTGGAAAGCCCTCCAAAGGTGGGGGGCCGCGCTACAGTGTGCTAAACTCACGCCATCTTTGCTAGACAAGATGGCTTCTAGGCCTAACTGAATTTTTGTATATGCAGGGAGCGGATACGTGTGGGCAATGTCGTCGGCGGGTGAACCCTCCTCCACCTGGGCCCGGGTGGCATGAGGGGACGCCCACCGAGTCATGGTCCTCACCTGGGGAGAAGGCTGCAGGTGAGGAGGGCCTCGCGGCCAGTCCTCCCCTACAGTATCCCACCCGGTATTCTCCATCTTCTAGCCGTTTTGGGGATGTTTCTAAGCCTAAGCTCCAGCAGCACAGGGGAATGATCAGACAGTGTGCGGTGCAGGATTTCACAGCTCTGCAGCTACTCCGACAGGCCCTGAGACACAAAAAAATAATCTATGCATGATTCAATGTCGTGGACAGAAGACTAATAGGTATATTGCCTGGCATCAGGGTGTAATGTACGTAATGCATCTATCAAAAATCAATGTGTGAGTAGGTGACCCAATGTTAATGCCATTTTGGTGGGCGTCCTCATTTTTGTGCTGGATCTGTCTAATGTTGGGTCAAGAGCCATGTTGAAATCCCCTCCCCATATCATGGTCGACACGTCAAGCTTATTGTGGGTTTCATATATGTTTAAGTAAAAGTCTGGGTCATCCATGTTGGGCCATACGTGTTGACCAGTGTTATTTGTTGACCCGCTATTTCCCCCCCATACAAGAACATATCTTCCCAGTGGGTCTATCTTGTGCCCTTTAGACTGGAACCGCAAGGAAGGGTGTATGAGAATAACTCCCCTGGACTGAGATGAGTAGTCAGTGTAATATCGTAGCTTCCCCCATTTGGACAGTATATTCATATTTACAGCTCCCAGCGCATGAGTTTCTTGTAGCATCACAATCTGAGGGCTGTGCATGGTAACATAGTTCCCGACTTTCCTGGCCTTCATTGGGTTGTTTAGCCCTCGCACATTCCAGGATAACAGTGGTATTCTCAACCCATCTGTGGCACTGCATATACGTGCATTATGACCAACCACCGTGTCCAGCAGTGCCCGTATTCGCATGTCTGCGAGACCACATTACCTTTAAACCCATAACCTGAGTTGACCCATTCCACCATCCACGGGCCCAACTTGCAAACTTCTTCCCATTCCCCCATCCCTCACCCCCCCCCCCCTTCCCCATATAGCTCAACATAGCTAAACATTCTCTGGTGTCCTGACCCCCCCACCCGCATCATCTCCCCGAACTTGACGATGCTGCCCAAAAACACTCATAACTTCCCCAGTAGGCATTCTTCTGAGCTTGTGGACCTTTCCTGAGGGACAGCTGCTGTAGCCATCTGGCTACCCTCGTCGGAGGCTTCACGGCTCGATGAACAATGAACTTTGATCCAGTCCAACTTTGTTAGTGTTTCTTCACCATTGTCACGCTGCAGGAATAGTGTTCCTTCATCAGTCTGCCGGGTCCCTTCTCCCTTCACCTGGCCTTGGTCTCGCATTTTGATCTCCCCCGCGGTCCCTGGGAGGAAGCGGGATGGAGGCTTCAACATACGCATGGCCTCCGCAGGGTTCTCGAAGAAGTGGGCTCTTCCTCCATGTTGGATTCTCATTTTTGCAGAGAAAATTAGGGCGTAGGGCACGTTGCGCATCCGTAGCTGTTTCTTGACCAACTTGTAGGACCTTCTAAGTGTTTGTATGTTTGCTGAGAAGTCTGGATATATGTGTATTCTATTTTCTTCATATTGCAGCGATCCTTTTTCTCTAGACAGCCGGAGTATTGTGTCCCTGTCCCTATAATTGAGGAGGCGTGCTATTATGGTGCGGGTTGGAGCCCCTGGCTTCGGAGGGGGTGCAAGGGTGCGGTGAGCTCTCTCCGAGAAAGTGGTCCGAGAGGGATTCCACCCCAAGAACAGGTCTCAGCAAATTTTCCACCTGTCTCTCCATGGAGCCCTTGCCGAACGTTTCCGAGACCACGACTATTCGGATGTTATTTCTCTGCGATCTAGATTCAAGATCTTCGCACTTGCTCTTGAGGTTTGCGTAGTTCTGCTTTGAGTTGGGCTATATCACGGCCATGCTGCGAGATCATGTCTTCATTCATGCTTATTCTGTTCTCTGCTTCTGTAATGCACGTACTCTGCTTTTCCACCCGCGCTTTCAAGGATCCGATTGTCGCCACTGTCATCCAGCTTGACGTTGACCGCCAGGAATCCGTTTTGTACTGTTGTTGCTGAGCGGTCTAAAGGATCCGTCTCCTGGCTATCGGAGGTTTGCGGCGTCCCCCCGGCCGGCACTGGCCAATCCTGTCGCAATCTCTACCTCTCCTGTCCCCTCCCAGGCCCTCTGCACGGCACTGGCTTCTCACTTCATTTCAAAAACTCAGGACATCCTGTCCTCACTCTCCTCCTATCACCTCCCTCCCTCTATTCCATGCTCTTCCTCTGGCCCTTCTGCAGCCACCCCTCCTCCCTCCTTCTCTGCCTTTCCCCTTTTCTCTGCTGACAAGGTTTCCAGACAAGTCCGATCTATGAAAGTCTCGTCGAAACAGGTTCACCCCTGTTCCTCCAAAACTATGAAGGACCACATCGACTCCCTGGCTCCGGCCCTGGCTGACTTCTGCAATCACTCCTTTACCACTGGAGTCTTCCCTTCCCCCCCCTTAAGCACTCCTTTGTGCACCCTCTTCTTAAGAAACCCTCTTCCGACCCCTCCTGCCTGGCTAACTATCGCCCAATCTCCATCACTCCCTTCCTGGGCAAGCTCCTGGAGAAACAGGCCCTCTCCCAGCCTAATCTCCATGCAGAATCTGTGGGTTGTCTTCATGACCATCTGTCTGGCTTCAGAGCTGCCAGAAGCACGGAAACTGCTCTCCTGAACATCTGTGAAGACCTGCTCTCCAACCTTCACTCTAACATTCCATGTGTTCTCATCTTGCTTGATCTCTCTTCTGCCTTTGATACTGTCAACCATGCCATCCTGCTCAACCGTCTCTGTGAAAACCTGGTTATCACTGGTCAGGCTCTGGCGTGGCTGACTTCTTTCCTCTCCAATCGACCCTCCCAGGTCCAACTTGGGTCCTTCCTCTCTGACATCTTTTTCTCTACCTGTGGAATACCCAAGGGATCTAACCTCTCTCCCTGGCTGTTCAACCAATATCTGGCACTCCTTGCCCACCGCATCGCAGCTCTCTGCCCCAACTTTCAGTGATATGCGGATGATACCAGACTCATTTTCAGGCTACCCTCGGCCTCCTCCTCCTCCTCCTCCTCCTCCCCTTCTCCCTCTCCCTCCCTCAACTCTGACTGTCTGTCTGCATCCAGGAGTGGTGTGCCGCCAATGACCTCTGCCTTAATGCCAGTAAGACCGAGATTCTACTCATCGGCACACCCACTCCCTCCTTCCCTGCAGCTCTCTGGCCGGCCTCTCTTGGCCCTCTTCCTGCTCCTACCTGCAAGACAAAAAACCTTGGGGTCATCTTCGATTCCACACTCTCCTTCTCTCCTCACATATCTGACGTCTCAAAGAAGTCACACTACCAGCTGCACCTCCTCAGAGGTATTCTTCCTTTCCTCTCCTTCCCCCAGAAGCTCAGTGTCTCCAGAGCCCTGGTTCTCTCAAAGCTGGACTACTGTAACAGCCTCTATCTAAATCTGCCTGCCTCTACTCTCCGCCCTCTGCAACTCATCCAGAATAGGACTGCAAGACTTGTCCTTGGCCTCAAGCCCAGGGACCGTATCTCTCCAGGACTGAAATCTCTGCACTGGCTCCCAGTGGCTGCGAGGATTAAGTTCAAAACCCTCTGCATTGTCCAGAAGGCCTTCTGGGGCCTGGGCCGAAATACCTTCAACTCTCTCTTCCTAAATATCTTCCTTCTCGAGCTCTTCGCTCATCCGCCTCCAACTCCCTCAGGGTCAGCCGCTTCTCCAAGCAAGAAGTTGGGGGTAGATCTCTCTCCATGGCTGGGGCCTCCCTCTGGAACAGCCTTCCTGCCTCCCTGAATCTTGAGGAGAACCATCTCCGGTTCCGGAAGCACCTCAAAACCTTCCTCTTTGCTTCTGCTTTCTCTGCCCCTGCTTTCTCTCCACCTCTCCCCTGCTAAATTCCTGATTGAAACTGCATTGAATCTGCACTGGGCCACTCTCACTGTTCTCGGTCCCTGGCCCAGCCACTTGCCCCCTGCTCTGCCTCCTTGGCAACCCCTGCACTGCGGGACTGTCTCTGTATCCCTACAGCCCCCCTCCCAGCACTTGTCTGCACTTACCTTGCACTTGCCACCAGCTGGTCCTTATTATTTATCTTGTTATGCTACTACCCCTGTACTGCACTTGCCCCTCTCCCTTTCCCCTTGCACTTTCCCTTCCCCTCTTCCCATGCACTTGGGCAATCTGAATGACACCTGGCCTAGTAAGAACGTTGTCTGTCTTCCCTTTGTCCCCCCTCCCTGCCTCGTCACTCCTTGAAACACTTGTGTATAGGCGCGTTATAAATGCCATATCATATATCGTATCATGCAGCTGGGAGCTGGCGAAGGAGTCCATTGGGTTGGTCTTTTTCCCTCCTGAGCCCTTTTCCTCAGTGCGGCCCATGTGTCACAGCTATCGCTTTAAGGATGGACTGTGTTCTCCCACGCATTTATGTCCAATATGCTGGTGTCCAGTAAGAGAGTTGGGTAAATTCAGGAGCTGGGGGGTGGTGTTGCTGCCCTTACATCCCCACCCGACTCAGGATGTATTGTAAGTTGAATAGGGTTTGGCCTCGCCTCACCTCCGGTGCGCCACCACCACTTCAGGGCTTCTGCAAAGAGACTGCCGTGACCCCCTGAGGCTCGTTGGTTGGGGCTGCAAGGCATGCTGCTGACCCACTATATGGGGGGGGGGGCCTGATTCCCTTCACTGTGGTCGATGTGTAGCTTTGGCAGACAGCTGCATCCAGTTCATGAGTTTATGCCTGGCCCGCGCTAGCAGTGTAAATGCAGTTCTCCCCCCGATTCCACTGGGGCTCAGGTTCTCTATTGGCCCTTAGTTACTTCTGTAGCCCAGGAGCTTCTCGGCTGCCCCCCTGCGCAATCCTACGCCGAGCAGTGCCACAGGATATATTAGCTCTGATAGGGGCTCACCCGCTGCGTTCCACCTACTTTACAGGGGGAGGGGGGTGATGTCCGCTTCCCCCGTGGGCTTCCTCTCCGGGCTCGCCTCCGCAGCACAACCTCCGTTGGGGTGCACCAGGTCTCCTGAAACAGTCACGCGTGTGACCGTCTGGGGCTGGGGAGGCCAGGCCCCCAGGACGTCCGCCACACCTCCAGTCGCGCCCCCATTGGGAGCGAAGCATCACCGCCGGCCCGCGCCACAGGGCCTCCCTCTCCAACGCTGCCTCACAGATCTCAAATGTGCAGCTGTCCGCCACGGCTCCCACAGCCTCCCCCGCTTGTGTCGTGTCGGCTGTTATTAATATTTCACCACGGGTGGTGTATTGTCTGTGCTCCGCAGCACCTTGTTACTGGTGTGCCACCCCTCCCCCTATTCGCCCTGCTTGCAGTCCTTGACTCCTCGGTTTAGCGTAGGTGACACGTGGAGCGTCAGGCTGCCGCGTCTCAGCCTCCCAGTCGCTGCAGATACCAGGCACGATTTCTCCGTTATCTCACAGTGAACGTGTCCTGTGTTTTCAGGGCTTGTTCTGTGGACCTTCCACAGCTTTGTTTTATAAAATCCGTTTGTCAGCATTGGCTCTGGCAGGATTTATTGGGCACAGGATTTCTCTCGAGCCGGAGCTCTCCACTCAGGCGGCCATTTTCGATGCGCGCAACAGCGCCCCCCAGGGCCAGTCTATTTAAGGCCAACCCGCCCACATACTGGCGCTTCGCGTTAGTCTGCTTTCTGCAGCGTAACGCTCACTGCCATCCTTGCCTGTTTTCCTGCTCTTCTCCTCGTCGTGCACCTTACCTGATTCCAGTTACTCCATCGCTGAGGGTGCACCTTAGCGGACTCCAGCTGCACCATCACGGAAGGCGCACCTTAGCGGACTCCAGCTGCACCATCGCGGAAGGCGCACCTTACCTGACTCCAGCTGCACCATCGCTGCATGCGCATCTCACCTACCTCCTGCACTCCATGGTCTGCAGCGCATCGCATCTTACTTGACTCCCATCGCCATCGGAGTTGGAGCGTTTCTTCACCTAATCCGGACGTCCAGCTACGCGAGAGCTTATCTTCCATTCTTCATCTATACGGAACCTCCATCCTGCAGCCGCGGACCGGTCTCCGAACAGCCCAGCCTCCAGATACCTCTTGCAAGAGAAAAGAACACAACAGGTTAGGAGTCATAAATAACTAACGCTCGGCCGCGCCATACCTAAGCCTAGCGTTCTACATTAACAGCCAACTTGCCCATCTAGTTCAAAGGCTTTATCATCCTCTGGGGAATCACTGGACTCGCTCCGAACACTGCGACTCCGGGCTGCCATTTTCACACCTATAGAGGCGAGAAAAGACATCTGCAAGAATTACGAACTATAATCACTGCAAAAGACATTGCTACGAGAGGCAGGACGGAGAGCTCAGCATTACAAATAAACAGGGGCAATATCAGCATCCAGAGCACTTAATCCCGCAGCAGCTGGGAGAGAGAGTCGATCCAGGGGAGCCAAGTTGTGGGAGGGCTCCAACCGTGCCCCAACGTCCCCGCAGAGACCAGGTGATCGTGACACTTTCTTGTACTTAGCGAAGGGGAGCTGAGAAGGAAGCCAATAGCTGGAAGAAGCTCAGAACTTTGTGTTGATCCCCATTTCTTTGATTGACATCCCTACACATTGTTTAGCTTTAGTTGTGATGGCAAGCATAGTTATTGGACACAGACAGGCATTTAAATTGAACTTTTTGACCCAGACTTTCCTAGGTTTAGTTCAGGTAGGGAAATCCCACCATAGTATAAGTTAGGCCTTCTACCAGACTGACATTTGAGTTAATCCATTATTTCAGTTTGAACTTTGAATCTGTTGTCTGTCTCTTGCTTCATGATGCCTTGACAGTGGATAAATTGATTAATCCAGTCCTGGATGGCTAGATTATTTGACTCTGCTCTAAGCTGTGCCCAGTGGGATTTGTGATGTTTAAGGCCGGGATATTGACCTGGTTAATTTTGCTCATGAATGGATCTACTGTGGATGTCGAGTACTGGTTGAGGCGAGTTAACTCCTCCCGGGCCCCTGGCCCTGACGGGGTTTTAAAATTTGGTCCTAAAGGGGATTATTAATTGTGAGCGGAGATTCTATCCACTCTTTTTAAGAACATTCTTGGGACAAGGACCATCCCAGGGTCACAGAGGGTGTCCCATCAGACCCTGATTTTTCAAGAAGGGCGACAAGCTGATCCTAAGAACTATCGGCCCATCTCCCTTCTTGATGTCAGGAGTAAGATCTTCTATACGATTCTGTTGGAGGACCCAATCGGGTGGACCAATAGTACCTTTTGGTTGGGATATTGGACAATCCGGGTTTAGGAAAGGCATTGGGACCCAACTTGATAGTTGTGTACTCTCAGTTCTCTTGAATAAGCAGGCTAAGGATAACAGCAGTCTTTACCTGGTGTATGTGCATCTCACTGTGGCTTTCAATAAAGTCGACCAATGCAATCTACGGAGGAAATTGAGATCTAGAGGTGTCCCCAAGGTATTTGTCGCTATCCTAGTTGCCTTGCACACTGACGCTAGGGTTAGAGTGAGGTTGGACAGCAATGGACACCTGTTTCATGCTGTGGCTACTCATTGTGGTGTTCGCCAGGGGTGTGCCCTTGCCGCCTTCCTTTTTAACTTTTATTTGTCAGATTTAAATGACCATCTGGAAAAAACTGGGTACCTGTCCTCCTGGTCATGGTTTCCACCCGATCCATTAATGACTCAGAACGACTATCTAGTCCTAATGGATCAAATGGCAATGAGTTGGCAGAAATGTTTGAATGCTCTGGACTAATTAATATATGCAGGAAAACCACCTGAAAATCAACAGGAAAAGGACCAAGATCATGATAGGATATGATATGGCATTTATAAAACGCCTATACACAAGTGTTTCAAGGTACGACAAGGGAAGGGGGAACAGAGGGAAGACAAAGACCACAATCTTACTAGGCCAGGTGACCTTGAGATCGTGCAAGTGCAGGGAAGGGGGAGAGAGGGTACGCGCGGGGGGCAAGGAGGAGGGGGCAGTGCAATATATAGGATCAACAGTGAAGAATAAATAAAACAATAGGTAAATGTGCAGCCAGCTAGTGGCAAGTGCAGGAGTAAGTGCAGATATCAAGTGTCAAGAGCTGGTGGGGACTGTAGGGATACAGAAACAGTCCCCAAGTGCAGGGGTTGCCCGGGAGGCAGTGCAGGAGTGCAGCTGGCGGAGGAGGAGACCTGGGTCCGAGATCGGAGGGTAGCCAGGTGACCAATGCAGTTTGTCAGGAGTTCAGCAGGGGAGAGGAGGAGAGAAAGCAGAAGCAAAGAGGAAGGTCTTGAGGTGCTTCCGGATCCGCCAATGGTTCTCCCCAAGTTTCAAGGAGGCTGTTTAAGAGGGAGGCCCCAGCCGAAGAGAGAGCTCTACCACCAACTCATTGCTTGGAGAAGCGACTGACCCTGAGGGAGTTGGAGGCGGATGAGCGAAGAGCTCGAGAAGGAAGATATTTAGGAAGAGTGAGTTGGAGGTATTGAGGCCCCAGAAGGCCTTGTGGACAATGCAGAGGGTTCTGAACTTAATACTTGCAGCCACTGGGAGCCAGTGCAGAGATTTCAGTCCTGGAGAGATACGATCCATGGGCTTGAGGCTAAGGACAAGTTTTGCAGTCCTGTTCTAAATGAGTTGCAGAGGGACTGAGAGTAGAAGCAGGCAGATTTAGAAAGGCACAGACCTGTCCGTGACCGCCATCGACACAGAACTCTGCCCAGCGGCCGCACCTTACCATATGTGAGTACTCACCTACCTTAGCCCTAACGCCTTGAATTCTCAACCCATCTTGCCACGCACACAGTGCTTGTTAACATCTGCGCAGGACCTTGTTCAAATGCTGCCTATACCAGCACTGCGCCTCGGCCACCCTTAAACTAGCCCGTCTTTGTTTACATCAACTGCCACGCACACAGGTATTGTGTCTTGCATAGTCACCATCCTCTTGAGCTAGCCTATTTCTGTGCACCACTTACATAGGTAACACGTGGCAGGCCATCGCTGAGGAAGAGGCAGGAGCCCCCCCCCCCCTCCAGGAACAGCACCTGCAGCAACAGAGCACGAGACGGAGCAGCCGAGCTCCTTGGCCCCTCAGACGTATCTGCATCTTCGCTGCCCACAATATTCAGGGTGAGGAATGAGCCACACTCCCTCTCCCAACTTCATTCACCCTTGCCCACAATAATCTTCAATTGCCTTACAGATCTGCGGCATCCACAGATCTCCTATCCTGATGAGCCCTGCGCTAGGATTGCCGCGTTTGCCGTGCCTGTCCCTGTCCTACTGTCGTGGCTGACCCAGGCAGGACGGGCCCAACGCAGCACGACAACGAGACTCTACCTCGTTTCCTAGCAACGGTGTTGCTTTTTGATTTTTGGACTTCCGCCGACAGGCGGAAACGCCGCCTGCAACAAAGGCCAGAATAAGGCCCTGTTGTGCCCCTGTTATGCGCATGGTTGCGCTATGCTGTGCACCCTCGATATTACATAAGGTACGTGCCTCACAGTCCTCTTGATCCACACTACTGCGCCTGGACATACCTCACCTGCTCACCAATATTACTGCCTCGCAACAAAGACTGAACGCATGACTTAGCCCCATGTAACATTTATATCCGCAATTATCTGAACATTCCAACGGGATCTAACCATGTGCCGAATGCTCAAATAATTGTACTATTGCGATATATACTGTAAAAGGAGTTCTGCACACATCTGTTACTGCGCCACAAAAAGAGTTCAAGTATCAATCAGAAATTTTTTTTTCTGCTTTTTTTGCATATATTTATTAGTGGCCCATAGAGAGAGAGCTTTTGCGAACACCAAATGATAGCAACTTGTACAAACTTTACTGCCCAGATTTGAAAAAGGCACACTAAGAGTGCCGAAACACGTGTTATCACTATGGGCCACTAATAAATATATGCAAAAAAAACAGAAATAAACAGTTTTGATTGATACTTGAACTCTTTTTGTGGCGCAGTAACAGATGTGTGCAGAACTCCTTTGACCTCATTTTTGACAAACGAAGTAGGGGAACTCGGTGTCTTCGTTCCCTGCACGCATCATTGCGACACGTTAAAGCTGGTATTTCACTTTGAGTCGCAGAGGTTTAAGCGTGAGGTCAAAAAAAGCTCCCCAAGTTTACTTACTTGCGATATATACTGAATAGCCTGATTAGCACCCTGCCATAAATGGGAAACAGTCTTAACATGCCCTTCATGCCGTCTAACTACCACCCATTGCTCTGCCACATTCTATTGCAAACACTGTAACTCTGAGTATGCTTGTTACTATATTATGTGTTCCATTACTTGCTAGACTTGTGCATATGATCTCCCTATATCTGCTATCCTAGGACCTATCATACCACCTGTGTTCTTCAGGCCGCTAGTTACTACTAGTACCGTTACTGGCTGTTATTTATTGCTAGGGTATCATGCTGTTATTTTGTCACTGGATAGGCCATTATGGATTGTACTTGCTTGTTAGTAACATACCTTGACTGATCACATATTGATTAGTGTGAGCTTTGTATTTGTGTGGTGTCGCTTTGTACCTATCCAACACATTGAGCCTATGCTGATCTTAGCCTACCCTGCCTATGCTGAATCCAGCCCATTGCAGACTACTGTGCCCGTGCTTAGCCCGGCCTACCGTACCTATGTTGTTGAATTTAGCCTTCGTGCCTATGCTTAAACTTAGTCCACTGTGCCTATGTTGTTGAATTTAGCCTCCGTGCCTATGCTTAATTTAGTCCACTGTGCCTATGATGTCGAATTTAGCTCATTGTGCCCATAGCGAATTTAGCCTACTCTGCCTAGGCTGAATCTAGCCCATTACGAACCACTGTGCCCAGGCTAGTATAGACTATCGCAGCCTACCATACCTACTCTAAATCTAGCCTGACCCAGTCTACGCCAACTAGCTATTAGCCTTAGCCCCTCCGAGCCACATTACTGTAGCCGCCACCAACTGCCTTACTATGCATGTCAGCAAAACCTTGCTATTATCCTTACCACTGCTGGTCATACAAATAATCTTGACAACCATGGATCAAATTAAATATGCACTGTGTCCCACACTGAACAGAAATACTAGGCTTAGAGCTAGACTCTTCCCCCCTCTACGGATCTAAAATAACTAGCAACACCTACTTAAACCGCTGTACCTCCTCTAAACATACCACTTTGCATATGGCGCAAGCCCACATGCAAATCACTCCAGAGGTTAAAACTAAAGAACCCATACCAGTAACGCTGAAACTCCAGAGATCTAGCACAACTACGATAGCTGGAGCGTTGATTAATGCCAGATCTGTCGTAGCTCACGCCACTGAAATAGCAGATATCCTAACATCCGACAACCTTGACCTCCTAGCGGTCACAGAAACCTGGCTGCATGAGGCAGCAGGCCCAGCGCTCTCACTAGCGATACCGGAGGACTATCAACTCTTAAGAATGGACAGACCTGATTCTAGAGGAGGTGGCCTAGCTATTATTGCTAAAGCTAACCTGGATTTAAGGCTATCCACGCTACCCCCATTAAAATCTTGCAAACTTCTCTCGGCAAAACTGCCTATAACACCATGCCGCACTCTATCTACCTTATATATAGGCCACCAGGACCCATAGGCTCATTTGAAGAGGATATATCTAGCCTCTTAGCTAACAATCTAAAAGACTCATCCCAGATTATTATTTTAGGCAACCTTAACCTAGGATTCAACGATCCGGATGACAAACG
This sequence comes from Ambystoma mexicanum, assembly GCF_040938575.1. Taxonomy (NCBI): domain Eukaryota; kingdom Metazoa; phylum Chordata; class Amphibia; order Caudata; family Ambystomatidae; genus Ambystoma; species Ambystoma mexicanum. The sequence continues at coordinate 382,972,528 of NC_090929.1, read as the reverse complement.
AGCACAAGCGATGGCTACCATGTTAGTTGAACATGGCCTCATCCAAAATATCCTCTCCCCTACTCATGATAAAGGCAGGACCCTAGACTGGGTAGCCACCTTAAACTGCCCAACAGTCATCACTAAAATGACACCCCAACGCTGGACTGACCACCACCTAATTGACTTCAGCTTAACACTAAACAAACAAATAGTAAAGATAAAATCATGGCACCTCCTCTTCCCACTAGATCGAAGAAAAACATCACACCAATCATTATCCTACCTCTCCTCCTTCCTGTGATTAACGCTTTGCCAAGGAACTCCAATCCAAATACCATGGTGGATTCCTATAATGACACTACGACTAAGGTCCTAGATTCCATTGCCCCACTTAAGGTACGTTAGGGCAAACAGACTCACCTTAACACCTGGTTCCTCCTTCACCTTAAAGAACTTAGACTGGAAAAAAGGAAACTAGAAACTATATGGCAACACTCCCCAGTGGAAGAAAATAAACTAAAACTCTGCACCAATAATTACAAGAAAGAAATTATCCAAACAAAAAAATAAGTCTTTAATGAAAGAAAATACCAAGGAATTCTATCTATTATCTTAAGGAGGAATGGGAATCGCCCATACCTCCACCGGATAACATACACAAAGACAAGCAATGGTGTACTAGCATTCAAAATGCCCTAGCAAATAAAATAAAACACTGCAAACCAAAATTGCAGCAAAAAAAGCCTCTCTTCCCCCTTGCCGAAATACCAACCACTACCACTCCTATTGACCAGCCTGATTTGGCGCCAATTTAGATCTCTAAAGTCTCCATTCTGGAAACTGAAAAAATCATTACATCCCTAAAACCATCGAATTGTAAAGGAGACAACTGTCTGGCCCAAATAATTAAGGCTGCGGCCAGAGACTTGGCCCCCTTTATCTCTGAACTCATTAATGCCTCCTTCTCATCCAATACTGTACCAAGTAGCCTAAAAGAATCCTGGGTTCAACCCCTGCTTAAAATACAAACTTTAGATGCCTCCATCCCCACAAACTACAGGCCTATCACAACGGTCCCATTCCTCCTTAAGATAATAGATAGAATGGCCTACCTTCAAATTCAGAACTACCTTGAGACCAACCAACTTCTAGGCTCCCGCCAATCGGGTTTCAGACCCCAGCACGGCACGGAGACAGCATTAATAGACCTTAAAGCGCAAATTGACAAGCTTAATGACAAAGAGAAAACAGCTATGCTACTCCTCCTCGATCTGTCGGCAGCATTTGACTTGGTGGACCATGCAGTATTATGCAAACACCTAGCATCGGCTGCCCACTTTTCAAGTGAAGCTATAGCTTGGGTCCAGTCCTTTCTAGACAACAGAAATATGCAAGTCTTCTCCACCTCGGCATCAGCACACCCAATTCAAAGAACATGTGGCGTCCCACAGGGCTCCTGTGCCTCACCAACCATGTATAATATCTATACTAAGCCTATATTTGACAAATTGGACAGACTGGGTGTCACCTATACAAATTAAGCGGATGACACCCATATCCTCATTCTCCTCTCAGGCAACTTCACCTCAGATACAGCCTTAGTAAATGAAATCTACATCCTCATTCAGGCATGGATGGCTACCCATGGCCTCTGCCTGAATGACGATAAAACGGAGATCCTGATCCTTGGCTCGGCTAACAACCTAAAAAGACTTGACACTAACTACAGTGCCTTCAACATTGATAACATAATTACATTTGCCAAAGAGCTAAAGACACTTGGCTTCTATCTGGATGCCACGCTAACTCTAAAAAAAAAAAAAACAGGTAAACTCCTTGGCCTCATCCACTGCTTACACCAGCAAACTCATTAGAGCATGTAGACCCTTCCTCTCACTAACAAGCTGCATTATCCTAGCTAATGCTCTAATGTTATCAAAATTGGACTACTGTAATGCTCTGTACCTAGGAGCCAACAAATACCTCATCAACAAACTACAGACACTGCAAAATAATGCGCTCCGAACAGCCCTGAACCTCGCCACTAGAGAGCACATATCTAATGCTAGGAGAAACCATCACTGGTTGCAAATTAGCGACAGGATCCTCTTTAAAACTGTGTCATTAACCTTTAGATGTCTCAATAATGCAGCCCCTCCATACCTGAAGGAAAAAATAACTAGGAAAACTTCTGTATGACCTTCTAGGACATCCATTTCCTACTGCCTTCAAATACCTAGATTCAGACTCAAAAAAACAGGAAGCAACAGTTTCCCAATAAAATGCACTACCAGTTGAGCTCAGAAGGGATCATTCCTATTACAGCTTCAGACGTAACACCCTCACCTGGTTATGCCTCAGCGACCATTAAGACTAATCATTATAGTTGTATGTTTACGTGTTTCCTAATGTACCTCTCGACATTTGTAACCAAGCCGCTCTGTATGCTTCTATGCCTGTAACTAAGCTTTTAAGTATTCTTGTTGGTTTATAGTCATAATGTCGAAAAAAAAATGTCGACAGACAAAAATGTCGAAAAAAAAATGTCGAAAATAATAATGTCGACATCCTATACTTATAATTGAAAAAGTCATTTTTTCGAAAAAAAAATGTCGACATTTTTTTTGACATTATGACTATAAACCCTTAAAACTATCAACACCTCACCCAACACCCCCCCACACCCCCCAATCACCCTTTCACCCCTCATACTCAACACATACCAATTATTTATTTATTTATTCAATAAATAAATAACCTAAAAAAGGATCATTTACTATGGGGGGGGTCCCCCCCCTACCCCCCCTCACCCAACACCCCCCTGCCACACCCCCCAACCACCCTTTCACCCCTCATGCTCAACACATACCAATTATTTATTTATTTATTCAATAATTAAATAAATAAAAATTGTATTTACTATGGGGGGTCCCCCCCCCCCAACCCCCCCTCACCCAACACCCCCCTGCCACCCCCCCACACCCCCCCAACCACCCCTCATACTCAACACATCATATATTTATTTATTTATGCATACACTAAATTAAATTTCGAAAAAATATCGAAAAATGTCGACATTTTTGTTTGTCGACATTATTGTTTTTCGACATTAATTTGTCGACATTTTGACTGTCGACATTATTGATGTCGACATTATGACTGCACACCATTCTTGTTATGCTGTGTGCCCAGTTACCTAAGGGTTTGGTGCGCCCAACAAATAAATAAACAAAGAGGCTGATGCAGTAGTCCAGCCTAGAGAGAACCAGAGCTCTGCAGACAGTGAGCTTCTGGGGCAAGGAAAGGAAAGGAAGAATACCTCTGAGGAGGTGCAGCTGGTAGTGTGACTTCTTAGAGAATTCAGAGATGTGAGGAGAGAAGGTGAGTGTGGAGTCGAAATTGACCCCAAGCTTTTTAGCCTCACCGGTGGGAAACAGGAAGAGGGCCAAGAGAGGCCAGCCAGAGAGTGAAAGGAAAGGAGGGAGCAGGTGTGCCGATGAGGAGAATCTCAGTCTTACTGGCATTAAGGCAGAGATCATTGGCAGCACACCACTCCTGGATAGCGGACAGTCAGAGATGAGAGAAGGAGAAGAGGTGACGGAAGGGAGCCTGAAAATGAGTTTAGTGTCGTCTGCATAGCACTGAAAGTTGGGGCAGAGAGCAGCAATGCGGTGGGCAAGAAGTGCCAGGTATTGCTTGAACAGCCAGGCAGAGAGGTTAGACCCCTGGGGAACACCACAGGTATAGAACGAGATAGAGGAGAGGAAGGACCCAAGTTGGACCAGGGAGGGTCGATTAGAGAGGAAAGAGGTCAGCCAAGCCAGGGCCTGATCAGTGATATCCAGGTTATCACGGAGACGGTTGAGCAGGATGGCATGGTTGACTGTGTAAGAGGCAGAAGAGAGATCAAGTAAGATGAGGACACAGGGGGTATTGGAGTCAAGGTTGGAGAGCAGGCCTTCACGGATGTTCAGGAGAGCAGTTTCCGTGCTTCTGGCAGCCCTGAAGCCAGACCGATGGTCATGAAGACAACCAACCAATTCAGTGTGAGGATTAAGCTGGGAGATGGCCAGCTTTTCCAGGAGTTTGCCCAGGAAAGGAGTAGTTTGTAATAGCAAGAGGGTCGGGAGAAAATGTGTTTGGAAACTTGGTGAGGAGAGATTACATTTTGTTGATACATAGAATTATTTGGGGTATACCATTTATAACAAATCCCATAAAGGTGTACATTTCAAAACCCTGATAAATAAATGTGGGGCACTTGTAGCTCAGATGAAGAGGCTCAACACCAAACATGGTAGATTCTCCCTCATGCAGTTAATTAAATACTATAAGGCAAAAATAATTGCAGCCTTGCTGTAAGACAGATTCTTACATCAATCAGTATAAATGGAATAAATTGGAGGCGCATATTTGGCATAGTGCGTTTGGGGTCCTTATAACTATCATCAGTTGTAAGTTGGGCTTATCTATGGAGTGTCTGCTGAAATGGAGAGCATTGTCTTTTTATTGGAAGTTTTCCCTCCTGGGCCAGCCAATCTTTATTCGTGTACTTGAACTCGATAATGTGTAATAAATCCTGCGCATGTTTGGATTCTTAGATAGACGAATGTGAGTGTCTCCTGGGCAAGATAGCTAGCAATAAAGAACTTGATGCACAATCCCCAAAAAGTTAAAATTGCATTGTGGGATTATGATTGGTGCATGACGCACACTACGATTAGCATCTACATTTTGTTTCGGTATCGAGCCCTTTCTGAGAAAAGATAAAATGTTCCTGAATAGTATATCAAAAAGTGTTCTTGTCCTATGCGTAGAACATATATGAATCTCAGCTTGAACTTCTATCCCACTCTTGTTTTGGGGGCTAGGGCCAGTATCCCAAGATCACTCCATTTGTGCAAGCTGTGTGGTGAAGCCGATGCAATTGAGACTTTGGAGCACCTTATTTTTAAATGTTGTGGAACATTTCATCTGCACTCCAGATGCTTTATCGATCTATTAAGGCTCTTCCAAACAGTTACAAGCTCACAACTTTGGAGCCAGATATTACAGGGGGAGTCAACGCCCACTCCTTATTCTGGCTACTGTACGTTGTGTGGAAGCTATAATGGAGGGTATTAATCAAAAAAAGGTTTTATGATTGTATACGTGATTCAATAATGTATTGAATGTTAAATTGTTTTATGTAATATTTACTTGGTTTGTTTTGGGTTTTGCTGTTTTTTGTTTTAATTTGTAAAATGTATGTATATGTATGTATATATATATATATATATATATATATATATATATATATATATATATATATATTACACACAAACATTGGTATTCACGTGGACCAATCGAGTGCACATATTTTATTGAGATCGATATTGGAACAGAAATTAGCAAGGATACCAGCATAGCAGCGCAACTAGAAGCCAAACGGTATGCAGCAGCACAAATCCATTTTAAAGGAGACACAGCAACTAAAAAGACTTCCAGCACAATTTGCCCGGCTGCTCTTTCAGTACAACAGCGGATGGACAAATTGGAAAGCATGAAAAAAGAGAGTTTAGCGAGTGGTGGGAAGCTAAAACATGCTCATTCTCCATGATGCAAACGTTGGTCAAAATTGCTAAGAAAGATCGAGAGCGAATTATGCAGGAAATTGAAAATCTGGAAGATTAACTTTTTAATTCTAAGGCAGCAGACAAGTGTAAAAAGAAAATAGCAAGAATGGCAGAACATCTTGAACGTTATGAGGGTGAGATTAGGCTGAAAAAGCATCAGAAAATCAAAACAGACCAGAAGTACTATGAGCAAAGCAGAATCTATACCTCAGCAAGGAAATTCGACCAGCCAATTAAAGATCAGCAAAACAGTAAGAGGTTTATTCAAGGTAATAAAGAGCTGCCAGCCATAGAATCAACATCCTCAGAAATGGAAAGCTCTGTGCGCAACCAAAGGGGTGTCTCACCTGCTAGTCCCCGGGGATCTCTCCCTCAGGTGACCTGGGCACAGCCATCGCCTTTGGTTCCAGGCCTGTGGGGTGGACCAGTGCGGGAGGATCACCTGGGTGAGGTGTCTTCTGTCAATGGGGCACCCGATGGTGAGACGCAATATTCCTCCCTTTCATGTACCCATGATCCCTCATATTTCATGGGATTCTCTGATGTCCCAACTCCCCCCGCCCCCTTTCCACACAAACACTGGGCCGAGGAAGAGGGCGACTGAGAATATTAATGCTAACTCTTAAACATTGCATTGAACATGTCCCTCTAATTGGGTCAGGCAACCTCATGCACTTGACTCGAAGTACATACATCCGATACCAACTAGCTCTCCTCACACAGATAAAAGGCAGAGCATAGAGACACACTCTGAGAAAGGTGGAACACAAGGTTGAGCACAACTTCCGGGGAGAAGGCAAACCTTCTGGAGCAGAGCAACAGACCGAGGGACGAGAGCTACGGGTGGAGAACCCCTGGAGTTCCCTGCAGGAGGTCGTTGCCTCCAAAAGGCCATGAAAGACACGTGGAGGAGGCTGAATCCCAAACAAGAAGGCTGCATTGTGTTTTAAGGATGCCAGCGACCCTCCCGGGTCCAGTTGGGGAGGCGAGATCAAGCCTGTGGTACTAACCTTGGCTCGTAAACTGGAAGACAGAAAGAAAGGGCAAGGAAGAAACATTCTATTGCACAGTTGAAGGCTGCGTGCATATGGATGAAGCGCAAAGAAAGACAGACCTGCGGATGAACCTTGACGTAACGATAGCTGTAAAGTCAGCAGTACTGAGTAACGGAGTGGTCTGGCGAAAGGAAGTGGCCCACTCGAAAGTCTCTGTGAAAGGTGAAAAGTCTGTAGCGATAAAGCAAATGAACTGTCATATCGAGGCGATTGAAATTGACCTATAGAAAAGGGGAGCGTAAAAGGTGAGCGTTGCACTTTGGGGCAACCAGCTTCACTTAGCTACCCTCAATTCTTGCTCTGCTGTCAAATATGCATCTGACATCTGTCACTTCCTTGAAGACTCTGACGTCCTTGTGCTCACTGAGACGTGGTTCAATGCCAGCTCTGTCACTGCCTTTGACACTCTTCTACCCGAGGGCTACAAGATCCTCTCCAAGTCCAGGCCTAATTGGCCAGGAGTTGGTGTGGCCCTTGTTTTCCCAGAATGGATCCCTGTCGCTATCATACACATTCTACCTTACTCCTCCTTTGAATGTCTTGTCTGCAAACCTTTAATCTCTCCTACCCTGTCGATCACGCCCACTACCATCTACACGACCCCAGGGCCTGTCTTCCGCCTCCTATCGCAGTGGGCTAACCTCACCTCTTCTCTCCTGACTTCTACCTCCTAAGCTTCTCCTTCTCACAGACTTCAACATTCATTTTGACTCTCGCGATGCAGCCCTACCTTTCCGCAACACTGTTTCTGCTGAATGCTCAAAAATACATTGTTTGTCACACAAGGACATGCAGCTCTTTTCTTATGAGCGGACTGCGAGAAATGCTTTCTTAACATGGGCCTACAACCGAAATGGCTTCTCTACTGTTCATGTATTGCACAAAGAAACCCCTCGTACCCTAAGGCCCCCTACTACATCTTGCACCCCCACCCTGTGCCTGCTCTGTACAACTACCGTATACAGCTCCCAAATGTACACACCTCTCTGCGAGTTCCACCCTGGGACTTGTCGCGCTTCGCCTGCTTCTATGTCATTTTATGTAAGCCGTGCCAGATTCAATGACGTCCTCACCCCCGATGCCACCACATTACTTGCCCAATTGGTACGTGCACCCCACTTGGCAGCGTTGGATCTGGACCTTTGCAACAGGCACATATAAACTGCACTTGGCATAAGATGGCTGACCAACGTAATTGAGGTTTTGCCATAAATATGGTGACTATATCAGACATATGAGACATTTAGGAGCACAATTACTGGGACCACTGAGGCTCCATTTGGCAGTACGACAAATGCATAATGCATTTGTCATGATGCCTCAGGCAGCTGAACCTGACAATGACCAAATTAATTCTTCTAGGAAACATGCCCAAGTGCAAAGATGGTTGACTGACTTGAAGCTCAATGGTGCCACTCCTCTGTCACCAAGTGTTAAATATCTGAGCTTTACCATTGACTTCTCATTCAAAACCCACATCTCCATGAAGACACCAGCAACATGGTACCAGCTTGCTCCTATTAGCAAATTCAAGTCTTTCATCCCTTCCTCGGTTTTCTGAACATTATAGAAGCCAATATCATCTCCCACCTGCACCCAACTCGCAGGAGTTCCAGATGCCCCATTGGGCCCTGTGAAATCTGTTAAGAATCCTGCCGAACCAATCATCACAGTACAAAGAAATCTTTACCTTTGGCTCACCTACTACCTACTCACTTATCTACAAGGTAGCCTCAGCCTCTACCTCGTTCCCGTCTACCTCGCATTTTATTATTTTATTGAACATTTGTAAGGTGCCTATACATCAGAAATTGTTTCCAGGTGCCACAAGGCAAAGGAGTGGGGGACAGAGGAGGATAAAAGAAAAACAAAAACGGCCCTACTAGGTTTTTTGACATTTGGATTGTGCAAGTGCAGTAAACCGGAAGTGCAGGGGGGCGGGGCGAGGTTGAAGATGTGGGGGATGGGGGCGGGGGCACCAGGGTCTGGGGAAGTGCTGGAGGGTAGGGCGGAGGGAGCCTCGAGGGCAAGTGCGCAGGGGAAGGGATAAGGGTAAGTAGTGCGAGCAGGGGGCAGTGGGGGGTGCACCAGACTCAGTAGTCCAGTCAGGGGAGGGTGCCCGAAGGCAAGTGCTGGAAGGGGGTGCTGAGCCAAACTGGTTGAGAGAGGGCCTGGCCCCTGTAAGACTCAGAAGGGAGCAGGCAGCCAGTTGCAGCAGCATGGGGGGGGATTAGCAAGAAAGGGGGAGCGGGAAGGAGGAGGAGAAAAGGAAGGTCTTGGGAAGCTTCCAGTACTTAAGGAGACCTGGCTCAAGTCTGAGAGGGGTGGGGAGGCCATTCCAGAGGGAGGCTTCAGCCGAAGAAAGAGATCAACCCCCACTCTCTGCTTGGAGAAATGTCTGTTAGAGCTAGAAGACAGAAGGGCTCAAGCGGGGAGGTACTGAGGGAGAGAGAGTTGGATATAGCGAGGTCCCATGTCTCAGAAAGCCTTGTGAATGATGCAGAGGGTCTTAAATTTGATCCTTGCAGCAACCAGGAGCCAGTGGAGAGATTTAAAGGCTGGAGAGATGCGGTCCATAGGCTTGAGGCCAAGAATAAGTCTTGCAGTCCTATTCTGGATTAGTTGAAGGGGCGAAGGGAGGAGTTGGGTAGCTTGAGGAAGAGACTGTTACAGTACTCCAGACTGGAGAGGACCAGAGCTCTGGAGACATTGAGCTTCTGGGGGGGAGGTGAGGAAAGGAAGCTGAAAGTGAGCATTCTTGGCAAGGTCCGTGAGGAGAGAAGGAATGAGCGAGGAGTTGCAGATGACAACACATTTTTTTTGCCTTACAGGAGGGTGAGGGGAGGGGGGCCTATGGAAGGCGGCCAAAGTGTAAAAGGAAAGGAGGGAGCTGTTGTCCCAATGAGAAGCATCTCGGTCTTACTGGCATTAAGGCAGAGATTGATTGCTATTCAGGCATGGTGCACTGCTGACAGTCGGATATGCGAGAGGAAAAGGAGGAGGAAGAGGAGGGAAGCTTGAAGGAAAGTTGCTTGGCGTCTGCATAACACTAGAAGTTAAGAGAGAAGGCACAGATCAAGTGGGCAATGGGGGGGCTAAGGTAGATGTTGAAAAGCCAAAGTGAGAGAGTAGAGCCCTGAGGGACACCACAGGTGGAGAGTGAGATGGAGGAGAGAAAAGGGCCCTGTTCAACCTGGGAAGGTCGTTCAGAGAGGGAGGGAGGATGTCGGCCAGTCACCAGAATCAAGCCAGTATCAAGTCAGCCAGTGCAGCGCCCGGTCCTTGATGCCAACGGTATAACAGAGATGATTTATAAGGGTGGCATGATTGACCGCATCAAAGGCAGAGGAGAGGTCAAGAAAGATAACAGAAGGAGAGTTGGATGTCCAAAGCATGCGAGTCAGCCTCCCCAGGGGGTCCAGTGCCTCCAGGTACTTTCCTCTCCTTACTCACAGTTCGTGCCTCAGGTCCTCTGGCACATCTCCAGTTGTCTTTCTGCGTGTGTTTTTGTCCCTTTCTCACTACACCTTGGCTCATTTCTTCTCCGGCCTTCTGGAATTGGTGTAATGATCAGTCTTGGCCACAGGAATCCTCTCTGACATACAGTGGTTCTGTGGCATGCATTCTCATAAATGTTGCTTCACGCTTCATAGGTAATCTCCCCGTGAATTCCTTAGTTTGTAGGATTCCCCAACAAATTAACTCCAGGGTCTAAAGTTTCTGTGTCCCAAGTGTTGCCCATGCTAGAAATGTCACTGCAGTAGGTAATCGCTTTTCCCACATGGATGGTTGTAAGAGTTAGAGATCAGGTATAGGAGAAACACCATACATTTAGGTCTAGCAACGGCATCTCCCAACTCTGAAGCCGTATAATTCAGGTTCTGGGCTGAACGTTGTCACACCCCATTTTAGATATGTCACAGCTCTGGCAATATTGCCCATATAGGCTGCTTGTCTGGGCTGTACAGCCATTTCTACTCTGAGGACATAATCAGGGACCTAAATTGGTCACAAACTACTTTGCTCAGACTTGCTCAGAATCCTGTGTAACTTAGTGAATCAGTAAATAAATTGAATCCATTTTGAAACGTAAACTGTAAAAGAGAAGGCATGAACCAGCAATACTTTGAGGAATTTGGAGAAAGTTTCTTAATGTTACAAAATTGTGCTTACAATGCTGTGTTTTCACCTGTGAGGACCAAAGGTTTGCACGAACATGAATGATTTTAGGAGATTTCATTTAGTCTTTGAGTTGGATGCCAACATTTGGAAGTGGCAACCTAAACTTTTTATTCCCACAGTGCAATTGGGCTTATTTGGAAAAATGTTTGTGTAGAACTGTTTATTCAACTGTACTTCGATCTTCATTGGGCCTTCAGAAGGAAAATGTTAAAGAAGTGGCTCTTTGCCTAAATATTGCCCTGACTCTTCAGACACCGGGAGCAAGATGGCCTGCAACCTGGGCCACACTTACCTGATTGTTAGTGATTTGTTTTCTTCCTCAAGTTCATGTACTGTGTAACTGGTTCGCAACAGGCCCTGATGCCCCCGGGCTTAGGCGCTTTCCAATTACCAATACAAATAAAGAACAGATCTTGAGGGCATTTAATTTTCTCGATTCCACAATATACTTGTATTTTAGGTGACATTTGTCACCATTTTGTCACCATTGTCACCATTTTGTAATGGTTTTATCAAACAGGTATTGAAGAGTTATGCAGCAAAAGGGATGATCTCAACAGGCAGATTATGCTAGAAGAGGAAGAGAAGAATAAACTGCAGAATGACATCAGAATTCTCACAGAGAAGCTGTCCCGTGTCAATGAGAACTTGGCCAGGAAGATGGCCTCGCGAAATGAGTTTGATAAAACCATTGCCGAAACAGAAGCTGCCTACATGAAGGTATTGTATGTCTGTGATATTTAAACTGAGGACAGCCCTCCACTTCACCAGATCCAAACATGAACCAGATTGTGTCACAACAAGCACCACATTTGTGGGGAATTGATGTCCATCTCAGACGTTTTGGATAATCTGTCTTTTGACCAACTGAGAACAGCATCCGTTAAATGCAGTTCAGGGAAAATGTATGCCATGAAACTTTTTTTAAAACTTGACTGTATGATCTTCAGAAATGCATTCTTAATATTTGTAAATGGGTTCTTCTTAGAAAATAAACAATCACTGTTTCCTGGCCTATAATGGCACATGGAGGTCCAACACAGTCTCTGGGTTTGCCATGTTTCAGACGACTTTGTTTGTTGCATACTTTTTGGCTTTCTCTCTATGCTACCCTCTCCTTTTCCATATGCCATATTGTAACACTTCTCATTTAATGTCTGCCCCCTAACCCTCCTGGATGAGTATTCCCAGCAGGAGATGTTTGAGTCATGTCATGCCTCTAAGTGGTCAGTCCTCATTCTGGATCTGTTCCAGGTTCCTTACCTGAACCGCTCCTAGCAATAGTTAAGGAAAAACCTGTCTGTACAGCAGATTCTTCAATCACAGTGAAGTCGAAGTTCACTTCCTTACTCCTACTCCCATCTTCTTGGTTGTAGAAATTGATATTACAGCTACACTAGTTGAAATGGGAGGTCGGTTGTTTGGATCAAAACTCACACTTCACTACGAGTATTAGAATACGGCCCTGGCAGTTATCCGTGCAATAAGGTAAACTGTTTTGCACAGTTGTAACAAAGGTTATTTGTTGAATGCTCATAATCCAAGCAATACCAATTCCATTGTTGTACTTTTCAATTTTCAATTTTTACGTTTGCATAATACATTAATGGATGTTTTGGAATGGCCCAGGTTAGTACCTGATCGTTAGAATCTAATACAAATGCAGAGAGGGCTCTAGATAACTGACATACTTATCTCTATCACTCCTTAATTATATTACTTCCTAATATGAGGTTAATATTCCCAACAAAGAAAAATAGCGAGAAAAATAGCAAGTAACAGGTACGTGATGTGTTCAGGCACCTTCCGCAAAGAGGTTGTTTTCTATAGTGTTGCATGATGTGAACACTGCCTATATGATAAAAATGCCTCTTTCGATTGGATTGTGTCCTCCCACGTATTCCTCATCTATATCTCCTATCTCCAGCTTCAGCTGCTTCAGAAACATTTTCCGGCAGAGGGTGCTGTGCGTCGATGCAGTCGACTAGATGTCCCTCGAGGGCCTCCCTCTCGAGGATGATGTCATCGAAGGTATATATGGAACGCGCAATGCCCGTTGGATTTAGTTCTGTTTTTCCAAGTAAGCTATCGCTTCTTGAACTACGGCACGCTTCATATTGTTACTTCCTAGTTGTGAAAATGCCTTCGTCTTCGTCAACCCCCGTAGACCGGGTTTAAGAAATGCCAAGACTGCAGCGCTAAAATGTCGCTGACTGACCCATATCGGGTGTGTTTGTGGTGCCTTGGTGTGGAGCACAAGACCATGCCCTCTCAGTTGTGTCAATCGATGACAGGAAAAGCTCTGTAGGAGCGTAAAGGGAAATTGGCGGTAGGTAGACTCCTCAAAAAAAATCCCCTTTTGACTACCCCGTCAAAAAAACATTGCTCTGACGAAGCGAGAGGCGACTCTCCTCGACGGAAGAAAACTAAAGGGTCTAGATCACGGAGTGGCTTTCGCCACTCCTCGTCAACGAAAAAATTCAAGAAAAGGCATCATAAATCGCCTACTTCGTCTTCCTCGTCCTACTCATCTCCAGAGAGGAGTATATCTTGCCCTACTAAGGCCTCTACACCGACTGAATAGGAATCATTCAGGCAGGAAATGATTACAATTTTCAAGAGATGGCTCCCACGAAGCAAGTAGGCCATGCTCCTCATACCATGCCTTCTGAAGCCGGCAAGGAAAGGGCTAGAGCCAAATCTTGAATCGATGGAACAATCATCGAAGACTCAGTTGAGACCTCGAAGTCCGTCATGGACAAGTCGACGTCGAAACCATTGACGCCATCGGCGTCCAAGACACCGACTTAATCAACGCCAAAATCAAGTTTGGCGGCATCTCCTTTGGCATCTGGCTCGAAACCATTGCAGCCATCAACGCCTGTACCGGACATTCAGAAATCCTTTAAACCATTGCCAGGAAAGGATTTTAAAAAAAAAAAATCTCTCAAGTCGATTTTTGAAGACTATGAGCCTTCCGCCGACAATCCTCCTTTTGACCCAGACCCAGCAGTTCACGCAGATGCCTCTCACAGGCAATTAATGACCAAGGTCACCGATTTTCTAGGATGGAGCAGGCCTGCCCTCCCATTCGAACAGGATGACCTTACGGATATCCCGGACAAAGGTCCTCAAAGGGATCCAATCCTACCTTTTCATGTTGCTCTACAAAAAAGAGTAAGTGCAAACTGGGAAGCACCAGAATCAAGTCAGGCAGTCAATAAAAATGTGACTAAAAAATATAGACCGTCAGACCCATTTTTCAAAACACTCTACCCGAGAAAGCCTGGTGGTGCAAGCTGCCTATCCGACCATTCCACCAGATCGGGATGGTAAGCAAATAGACACCTGGTGAAGGAAAGTTTCCTGACCATTGTAACAGATGGGAAAGAGGCCATGTGCGAGTCCCTGCAGTCCGGTTTGGATTCTGCTGACAGTATCAGCAGAGCCATGGCGGCATGCACCGTGATACGCAGGTTTGCGTGGTTAAGGAAGTCAGGATTTGCACCAGACGTGCAGTCTAAACTCCTTAATATGCCTTTTGACTGGTCTCATCTTTTTGGCAGCAAGGCTGACGAAAGCCTTGAGAAGCTGCAGACCTCAAAGGCGGCAGCCAAGTCTCTAGGTGCCGCCATCAAGCAGCCTCAGCCTTTCGCCTGTACTCCTCAGGTGGAACGGCGAGAGGAATGTCTTGTCAAAGAGGCCAGAGAAGATTCCCTCATGGTGGACGAAGGAGTGGTGCAAAGCCTGCCCAAGCAGCAGCATCTTTACCATCAGCCGCTGCTTCAGCCGCCTCAAAACCCTCTCTGAGGTCTTGACTCACGACACCCTGCTGGGAGGCAGAATGTCTCAGCATCTGAAAGAATGGCGAGGCATTACTTTGGATGCTTGGGCATTAGAAACCATAGCCAAGGGTTACTGCCTCCCCTTCATTCAGAGACCTCAGAATCATCCACCAGGAAACCATTAGATATAGGTTTCAGATCCATTCCTTTTGCAGGAAATATTGAGCCTGCTAGAGAAAGGTGCTATAGAGGCAGTACCTGTAACGGAAAGGAACAAAGGATGGTATTCTCCATATTTCCTAATCCACCAAGAAGGACGGGGGACTGAGACCCATCTTGGACTTGAGATACTTGAACCAGCTCCTCAGGAAAAACCAGTTCAAGATGGTGACACTTTCTCAGATCCTTCAGGCCCTCCAGCTCCAGGTTCGGATGGTGTTATTTGACCTTCAGGATGCTTATTTTCATGTGCCAATCCAGCCCAAGCACAAGAAGTACCTAAGGTTCGCCGTTGGCGGTTCTCATTATCAGTTTCGAGTTCTGCCATTCGGGCTGACCTCCACCCTAGGGTATTTACCAAACTGATAGCAGTGGTGGCAGCGAGTCTCAGGAAAGGGGGTATTCACGTCTACCCCTACCTGGACGATTGGCTGATCAGGGCACGATCTCCCGAACAAGTCATGGATCATCTCAGCATAACCTGCCCCTCTCTCCACAAACTGGGCTTCTCCCTCAATTACAAGAAGTCCCACATGATAACTGTTAGGCAGAATCATATGCAGTACCCTTTGGGAACACTACACACAATTAAGACTACAAGTGACAGTGCAATTTCATCTTTGGTACAAGCCTGTACTACACAGTTATAGTGGTAGCAGTAGCAGAGCAGCCAGACTTATCTCAAGAGTAAGTGAGCAGTACAAATGGTTACACAAAGGACAGCAATTACTATGGTTCAGGCAAACACTGATTCAAGGTTTCTAAATAAAATAATATATATTTATTTACTCAACAGTTGTATAACATTTCACTATTATAAGCAAGTTAAAAATCACAATAAAAATACACCACACCATTTCCCTTAAATTTCAGACAAGTTAAGCTCACAAAATGAAGTGGGAGCAAAATGGCACTCCAGCAATTTAAAAGAGAGGGAACGACAAAGTTATTACAAATTAGGCAAAACCAACAGGTAAGTAATCAGGGCAATTTGAACAAGAGAGAATACAGGGTTAAAATCAGATAGAAAAGGCTTAGGGCCAAAGTCAATGGTTCAAAAGTCTTTTGCTCAAGATAATACAGTTCAGTGAAGTTCGCGGTAAAGTTCGTGGCACAGATTCCGGACGAGGTTGGTTGATAGAAAAGTTAGTTCAAAGAGAAGAGAAGGACAAGCCCTCGGATTGGAGAAAGATTTCAAACACTTTCACCGCGGTTGAACGACACGGACAACCGGATTTGCACAGTACCTTAAAACGGAGAGGGAGCTGTAGCTGAGGCAGACGTTCCTGGCGGTTCCTGCAGGCTCACGGTTCCTGAAGCGACTGTCTGACTGACATGAAGTAGGAAGACTGGAGGGTCCTGCGCCACCCAGGGAAGAAACCAGCAGCAGAGCAAAACCATGAATAAAAGGTGCGCTCCTTAAAACCCAAGCAGGGTCTGACCTTCCTGGCTATCCGGACCACTGTAGCTCTGTACAGCAAATTCAACCAGAGGAGGGGTCCTGGCTTGGAGTTTGGGTGAACTGGTTGGTCCCACCAGCTCAAGGGAAGAATTTTCCTGGAGGATCTTCTCTGTCGTCGGATTCGGAGATTCGGACCTGCAGTAGGGCTTCACCGGGCGGTTCAGTCGTGGTAGGGGTCCTCTTCTTCCAGTTCCTCGTTGGTTCTTTCGTTCTAGTGGCGACTCTGCTCTTCCAGTCCCAGAGAACTGCTTTTTATGCAGTGTTCCCCCATTCATACAGCCTGGCTGTCAAACACACAGCCGGGTGGCTGGCCTGGCAATGCCAGTCCCCTTAGCCAATCAGACAAGATTGGGTTACCAAAGGAACCCATGGCAGGGGTCTGAAGATCCCTCCCTCACATCCTGCCTACCTAGACTATCGGGCGCCTTAAGGAGGGCTTCTGTGCAGAAGCCCGCGAAAAGACAGCGAACAAAGGAATCGCCCCCGGTTTGGCACGCAGAGAAAAACACGAGAAAGAATTTAGCAAAAAGATATGGCGAATAAACCCAGCCGGAACCAAAATAAAATGTATTTGGTCAAGCGGGTTTATGTTCGAGGCTAATATAATGGCCTAAAACAATACCACGTTTTATATAATATAATCGCGGTAGAAAAGTTAGGGTAGAACCACTGCCACCAGCCAAGTCTTAAAGTTAAGGGAGCGAAAGAAGGCTACAAGAGGCACAGACAAAAAGGGATAAGAATGAACCCTTTCCAGTACTCCATGTAAGATGTGGTGTACTGGGTCTGTAGTTTAAAGTGACTATATAAAGTTAATGGCAACTTTACCTGTTTCTGGGGGACAGTAGTCAGCCCCAGAAAAATTGAGTCAGTGGGAAGTCTCAAAGACAACCCTGTGTCACTGCACTGAAGGTGCTGTGTAACGCGCACAAAAAAGTGGTGCTCTGGAGTAGGTGAGGCTCCAGTGCCCAAGATCACACACAAAGTGAAAATGCACACAGAAAAACACATGTGAGAGTGGGGAAAAAGGCTCACACTCTTGCCAGGTGAAAAAAAATAAACCCTAAAAATCCAGCAAAGCTGCTGAGGGACTCATTAGGTAAGGGAAATCAGCCATTTATTGAGAATTCTCCCTAACAATACCATCTGAAAAGCTCAAATTCATCTGGGCTGCACTGGATACATCTTTGGGAAAAACCTTGCCACCTGAGGTGAGGGCTCAACACATTCTGTAGATGGTCCCCAAATTTCAGAGTGCCCAGCGTCTCCCGGCCTTCGACTTCTTGAGGTTGCTTGGCCTCATGGCATCCTGCATTTTCCAGGAACCAGAGGCTCGCCTGAGAATGAGATCCCTTCAATGGACTCTTAGGATCTCAATTCTCGGGCAACATGTCAGACCTACTTCCTGTGCGACCCTGTTTGGGACCTGATCTCCTGTGGTGGGCCTGCGAGGACAACATTCTGAAGGGAGAACCTTTCTGGCAACCATGGCTGGAGATGGTTACGATGCCTCACTCACGGGGTGGGGAGCCCACGCCAGAGATTTGACAAGCAGTCCAAACTACACATCAATCTTTTGGAGCTGAGAGCAATCGGACTTTCTGCCCTTTGTACAGGGAAAGAATGTCCTGATAATGACGGAACCACACATTGGCCATGTACTACCTCAACAAGAGAGGAGACGTTGGATCACTACCACTGTGCAGAGAGGCAATGCAGCTTTGGTTCTGGGCAATACAAGAAGGAATCTCCTTATTGGCAGTTCACCTAGATTGAGTGGAGAATATGGCGGCGGACGCTCTGTTTAGGCAGAGCACAGTTTCCCACGAGTGGGAACTTGGCGAGGAGGTCCTTCAAGAGATCTTCACCCTTTGGGGAACCCCCTCAAGTGGATCTGTTGGAGACCAGTGTCAACCGGAAGTGCAAACTGTTATGCTCCAGGGAATTTCCCCCAAGAGGAGCTCTTGGGGACGCGTTCGTAGTGGACTGGAAGTTTCCACTTCTGTAAGCATTTCCTCCAGTCCCTGTCATTCTTCACGTGATCGGGAGGTTGAGAATGTTCGGGAAATTTGTGCCAGCAGGACTGTTACGAACGCTGCACGGAGGCGGTCCGTGCTGCGCCGCTGGCGCTTTTGGCCGTCTCTCCACAACATTACTCCCAAGATGGCGCGGTGTGTGCAATCAGACGTTCCAGTGTTTGTGCTGTTACCTGGGTAGTCTCCTCCCACTGACCAGGTCACGGTATTAACGAACCGGAAGAGAAGCCGCAGTGCGTTGCTACTGCTTATGGTGGTCACGCTTCGTAAGTTCCTGCATAGGAAACTCCTATTCTCATTACCTAAAGCTTATTGTTTATTACTGAGCCTTCCTTCTACTAAAGCCTTCCTTTCCGAATCTTACTTTCCTCCTAGACGTGTCCATCCTTTCAAACCCCGCTCCTCCGAGCTAACGACTGCATCAATAAAAGAATCAGCCACTCGAGTCCCTTCTGAACTATAGGTCATATTCGTTCCCTCTCCTATCTCACCTTTTCACTATTCCTACGAACATTTCCGCCTTACACTTAACTTACTGTCTAATCCAGGGATCAGCAGATTACAGGACTACAACCCCCAGCGTGCATTTTTGGAATCCCTCACTCCTTTCAACCCGCATCCTACCCAGGTGGTTAGCACCATGACCACTCTCTTCTCTCCGATATATAAACTTCCGTTGACACAAATACTCACCGGCTTTCCCTTCTCATCCTAAAGCTCCGGTTAGCTGCTGAAGCAGATCTGTTCCCATTCCCGGACATCAAAGGGATTGATGTGATTCAGGGTTTTTTCCCTTTCGAGGGTTTCCCTGCCGCATCCTCTGTCATCCCTGCTGGAGGCGGGGAGAGGGCGAGGCAGGTGAAGTCTCTTTATCTTCATTCCGTTAAAGAAGAGCAGGTAGGATTCATTTTTGTCTTGTTCTGGGAAACGCTGAGTGAAAACCTTGACTTCACAGAAAATAATCGTTCAGTCTTAACAAGGACGTGGTACCAGGACCTTCTGGATATCTGCCCTCCAAAACATCTTCCACAATGAGAGGACCTTGTCTCTCGAGAAGATGGTTGGGTTCTCTATCCAGAGGTCAACATGCTCAATCTTCACACATGGTTTCCGACAGATTGAGATACAAGGATTGGGACCTCCCAGATGACATAATGGAGGAACAAATTCTGCACCTGTGTTAGGGAGAATTCTCTGTTTAGGCTGAATTTCCTAACCTAGTGAGTCCCCCAGCAGCTTTGCTGGATTTTTGGGGTTTATTTTTTCTCCTGCCAAGAGTGAGACTCTTTTACCCTCACTCTTGGACATGACTTGAGAGTGTTCTGTGACTTGCTATGTGCTTATGGGCTAGGGGGTATTTTTTCCCCATAGGCTATCATTGGTTTTTGAATGTGTGTTACACAGCACCCTCAGTGCAGTAACACAGGGGTGTCATAGAGACCCCCAAACATAGACTCCACACCCTGGGACTGACTACTATCTCCCTGGGTCTGTAAAGTCACCATTGACTTTACTAGTCTTAACTTAGGAACTTAACCAGTACAAACCATCTTACTGTGGAAGTACTGGTAGGGGCAATTAGATTGCCCCTGGGTCTGTTGTCGAGGGGGTACTGTCCCGTCCCCCCTCGCCGAGTTCTGGCTGGTGGCAGTGGATACCACGGAAATGTTCCACCGGAATATTTCCCAATGGGATTTCCCATTGTTTTTAATGCACCACTTTTTGGTGCAATGTTAAAGATACCGCCGATTTATTTATTTAATATAAATTCACCGGTTGGGATTTTTTGCCAGAACTCGCCGCCAAAATGGCGTCTAGGTTCACTTCAGTAACCCTGAACCCGAGTCGAGCCTTTGTTCCACTTTTGGCGGGCTTCTGCACAGAAGCCCTCCACAGTGGTGCCATTCTGTCTGGGTACCACAGGGGGTGTGGGAGGGGGTTTAGGCACCCTGGACTGAGTTGCCTTGCCAACCCATGTCGCACTCTAGTGTGATTGGCCCAAGTGGTGAGCCACCCCGCTCACCACTTAGCATGTTTGAGTGACAGCTAGGCTGTATGAATGGGGGTTTGCTGCATAAAAGCAGGGTTTTTGGGACTGGTTCTTCAGAAGTCGCCACAGGACCTAAGAAGCCGAAGAGGGAGAAGCCGAGCCGACCTGCCAAGACGACACCACCAGTGGAGCCCTGCGGAACCGTCTCACCACTTTTTCCGACGACAGAGGAGATCTCCCGCCGGAGAGTCTCCTTCCCTTAACTGGTGGGGACAACCAGTTGCTGCCTCCTTTTCGCCGTCCCGAAGCATCTCGTGGCCGCCTTGCTTGTGCCAAGCACCCCGGCAACCGGGATACCACTTTTTACCTCAACCGCGAAAGAGGGGTAAAATCCTTTGTGACCGAAAAACTCCACGGCTGGTCTCATCCCTGGTAGTGCAACAACCTTCAGCTTTCTTCCACGTCGAGATCACCTCTTCCTCTGGACGACGCCGCGACTTGCACCCACTACCAGGAACAACTACCACCGCTGGAGGATCCTTTCCACTTTTAAAGGTACTGTGTTCCGCCCGGCTTCCCTTGCCACCGATTGTACGGGGTAGATTTAGCCCTCGGCTCTCGAACCTGGGTAAGCCTCGGACACCCTAACTAAACTTTTTCTAAATTCAGTAAAACCTTTTCTACTCACCTGCAAAGACTTGTGACATTGTGTGATCTTGGGCATATTTTCGCCTGGCTCTCTCTAAAGCGGGCCACGAACCAATCCTCCTTGTTCCACAATTGACTGCCTTTTCTAACCTTATGTGAAAAGTGTTTTACCTTGCTGCTTTCATTACTTCTGTTTTTCCCCCCCCCCCTTTTCTAATAACTTGTTGGAGTGCCATCTGACGTTAAGCGCTCACCTCTGTTTGGAAATAAGTGGTGTTAACTTAGACGTGTCCAACAAATGACTAGGGATGTACATATAAGTAATAGTGACTGTGTTTTGACTTACTTACCTTTTTCTGTGCTAGTGTAATTTATGAGTGTGCCTTTAAAATAAATAAGTGTATACTTTTACACCTAGCTCTGGTCAGTGTTTGCTTGTACTACTGTGCCTCTGTACCTATCCTGTATCCTCTATATACTGCCTAACTCTTCTTGAGGGAAGTCTGACTGCTCAGCCACAGCTACCACAGTGAATCTGTGTGGTACAGACTGCTACCAAGTGGGTTTACTGCCAACACCTGTAGTCTTAAATCTTTTGCAGTGGTCCCAGAGGGAACTGCACAGGTTTCTGCTTAACAACCTGGTGCAGGGATAAGAATGTGGATAATTTGGTACTCACTAACGTGTTCCCTCCATCTCCTTTTCAAGTACCTTAATCTTGTTTTGAAAATTCTCATGTGTGCACCATTTGAACCACTCCATTCATGTCCTTTAAGACTACTAGCACTCAAACCCATCTTGTTAGCGTTAAAATCGGCCTGTAGGGTGAGTGAGTTGCAGGCACTATCTTCTAAACCACCTTTTATGTTTTTTTACAAGGACAAGGTCGTCCTTAAGGTCAAACCTTCATTCCGACCTAAGATTAGATCAGATTTTCATCTGGAACAAAAGTTAGGATTACCTACCTTTTACCCACCACCTCCTCCTAGCAAGGAAGATCAAAGGTTACACAGACTTGACCCAAGAAGGGCTCCGTTTCTACATTTCAAGAATGTCAAAAGTTTCGCCCAGGTGGCCAACTGTTTATAAGATATACTGGTCATAGACTGGGTGCAGGCTGTAACTAAAAAAGCCCAATTATATTAGCTATTACTGAATGCTATAGACTGGCCAGGAAAGATCCGCCCGAAGGCTTGAGAGCCCATTGCACTAGGGGCATGGCTGCTACTTCTGCTCTGCAAAGAGGGGTTCCAATAAAAGATCTTTGTGAGGCAGCCACTTGGTCTACCATTCACACTTTTACGAAGCATTAATGCCTTGGATCCACCTTAAGCCAGGATGGAAGCTTTGGGAAACCAGTCCTTCATTTGGTTCATAACAACCCTTGATTACGGGGGGGCGTGGCCAACCGCCATGTAGAGCGGACGCGACTTCGGCAAGCTCCGCAAGATGAGCCATCGATAAGCTGTTTTTCCTGTATTTAAGCCGGCCTCAGCGCCTACAAATCATCCCGAGAGCCGCCGGCGGCGACGAGAACCTCCTGGACCCTTCACACGCGAGGGTGGAAGCCCGGGAGCCGAGCTGAGAGGATCGCACACCCCACGACGCGGACAGCCAAGATGGCGGCTCACATCTGCTGAGCCATCCGAGAGAGGGCCGCCCTGCGCCGCCGAGCGGAACGGCGAGGGGGTGCCTCTGCTGACCCCCCGGTGGCCACCCCTGCGGTAGGCTCGGGAGCCCCAAGCCCGAAAACGAGTGATCGACTGAGGCGGACGAGGGCGCCTGCTGGCCCCGCTGTCGGAACCGCAGGGGACGGAGGCCCGGCTGGAACCGAGGCCCAGAGATCGCGCACTACACCGAGTGCGAGTGCACCGGCCACCTCGCGCTGCCCCGGTTGGCGATACCACCGGAGCTGCGCACCCCTGCCCGAATTGCGCCACGGGGGGGCGGAGTGCTGGAACCGCGGCATTCGGAACGGGCAGCTACAGAAAGGAGTTCCCCCCCCCCACCGGGCACCGAGAAAAGCAGCGCGGGCCGAAACGCGAAGACTTTCCACGAACTACCATATCAGGCCTAGCCAGGCCGTATCGCACCCCGCGGTGCCTGGAGGCCCTTGAGAACCGGCGCCGGAGCGCTTGACGCCCCGCGGGAGGGCCCGAAGCGTGGACCATAACCCTCCGAGCGCCGGAGGACATCAAGCGGGCAACTTCCACAGCGAGGTGAGGGGATGTCCTGCCCGGATAAGTCAGCGGGGAGGGGGACCAGGTCTAAACAGCGGCAGACCACCCTGGATGCCTACACAGCCCCCGAACCCCCCAGCCCTGAGTGCCCGACCATGGCGACTGCCGCAGGGGACACGAGCGCTACTCCAGCGACGCCTGAACCCACTAACTTGCAACTCTTGGAGGCCATCAAGCTAATCCAAACGACTATGGTGAATAAAATCGACGCAGTGGCCATAGATCTGGGACTCCTCCGCCAAGACGTCCGCTCCCTGGCTAATCGAACGGAGGCACTCGAGACTCAAGTACGCGAGAATTCCGAAGCGAACACCCAACTTCTCCATGACATGGAAGGCCTCCAGCAAACGGTCAAAAACCTCGAGAACAAGGTGGAAGAGGCCGAAGGGAGGGCCCGCCGGAATAACATCCGGCTGCTCGGACTGCCTGAGGGCATCGAAGGCCCAGACCCCACCAACTACGTGGAAAACCTCCTGCTGCAGGAAATCGGCGCAGAGAAACTATCGCAGGGGTTCTCCATCGAAAGGGCCCATAGGTCGCTTGCCAAGAGGCCCCCGCCAGGTGGCCCACCCAGGCCCATGATTGCTAAAGTGTTAAACTACAGAGACCGCGAGGTCGTCCTGGCGTACTCTCGGTCAGGGGGCCAGATATTGAGAAATTCGGCCAGGATCGCCATCTACCCCGACTACACTTTTCAAGTGCAGATGAGCAGGGCCCAGTTCATCTACACCAAAGCCAGGTTGAAGGCCGCTGGTTTGAAATACATGCTCCTTTACCCTGCTAGGTTGAAAGTAATACACAAGAACAGAGCCCACCTATTCGACACACCGGAACAAGCCCGGGACTGGATGGACGAGCAGCAACTACCAGACATAGACGACAAGAGGCGCAGGCCGCGCTGATACACCTACCTAAGACTACTGTATTATACCGCACCATAAGAACACTGCAATCCAACCCCAGGAGCAGCTGAAGGGATCCTACCACGCGGAACACCGAGGTTTTAGCTCCCTCAACCCCCCAGGAGCTTGTGTTTTTCTGTTTTTTCAGGGTACGTTTACCCACCCGTAGGGCACCCGAAGACCATGCCAGGTCCTAGGGAGCGGAAACGGGACAGTCACGACGAGGAGCACCTTGTTAGACCAGTTATTTGTTGGGGAAGTTCTTTCTTAGGGAAAGGGGTGCCGGATATCCGCACCCTAGTTGGGATCCCTAAAGTTGACACACCGAGACCACAGGACTCCTCCAATACCACAGCACCTCCAATGAGGCCTCGACCGGGACCTGGACTAGTGAGAGTACACCACCTTGACTATGGCTGAGAGAGTGAAAGTGATGACATGGAACGTCAGAGGCATGAATAGCTACGTGAAACAGCGAAGAATTCAAGCATACCTGCGACGATGCAAGGTAGGGATCGCCATGCTTCAGGAGACACACCTAACGGAGGCTAAACTGACTGCGCTAGCCAAAACCTGGCGGGGGACCTTGGTGGGATCCTCCTACTCCTCATATGCTAGGGGGGTCCTGGTGTGGATTAACCCGTCAGTCCCTTTTAAAGTCACGGACACAAAAACGGATAACGAGGGTAGGATGGCGCTGGTGCAGGGTACCATGGAGGGAAGAGACCTATGCCTGATTAGCACATACGCACCCAACCATGACGCCACAGCTTTTTTCCGCTCCTTGAGCCCTAGACTATGCCCCCACGCAAACAGCACCATGATCTGGGGCGGGGACCACAACTGCACTTTAGACCCCCTCAAAGATAGGTCAGACACCAAACACTCCCGCCCGTCCCCCCCCGCCAAGATACTATCCAAACTGATTTCCAATCTGTCCCTTAGCGACCTGTGGAGGGAACTGAACCCGGAGAGACGGGAATACTCCTTCTTCTCCCCGCCACATAACGTCCACACTAGGCTGGACTACATGCTAGTCAGCCTGGAGCAGCAAGCCACTTTCAGCGAGGCACAATACTTACCCAGAGTATTATCAGACCACTCACCCCTGTCGGTCACTTGGGAGGTACACCCGCCCAGACCCCCTATCCCTACATGGAGACTGCGAGCAGAAGCATTGCTTGACGCGGCCTTCAGGGACCACGTACAAGACAGCACAGACGAATATTGGCTACACAATCTAGGCAGCGTAGATCGCATCAGCACCGCTTGGGAGGCGTATAAGGTGGTCATGAGAGGGGACATGCTGGCAGCGGTAGGGGGAACCCAAAAGGCCATCACGAACGCCCTGGCAAAAGCAGAAAGTAAGCTGGGGGAGCTGGAGAATAGAGCGAACCCGACCCCCGAGCAGGTACGGGAAATAATAGCGCAGAGACAAGCCTGTCTGTCACACTGGGAGTCCCTGGGGAAACTAAGCTACGCCAAGCACACGGAAAGGACACACGCCCTGGGAGACAAGCCCGGCAAACTCCTGGCCTGGCTGTACAAAAGGGAATCCCCTAGGACCCCCATCTGCCACATCCTCAGACCAGATGGCACTGCGGTGCACACCCAGGCTGATATTAATATGGTCTTCTCCGAATACTACCAGGACTTATATTCTCAAGCCCCGCCCCCGTTAGACACCGGGATCGAGGACGCCCTAGACTGCATAGAGTTACCCAAACTAGACCCACAGTTGGCCGCAACCCTGGAAGACCCAATCACCCCAGACGAGGTCAAGGCAACCATTAGATCTTTACCCTCTGGGAAAGCCCCAGGTATGGATGGTCTCCCGGGGGAATTCTATAAGACATATGAGGAGACCCTCGCCCCGCTGCTGGCACAAGTGTACAATGAGGCTTTCGAACGCGGCATACTCCCTGACTCCATGAGGGAAGCTGTAATCATCCCCTTGCTGAAGCCCGGCAAAGATGGAACAGATTGCGGTTCCTATAGACCTCTCTCCATGCTCAATGTCGACTGCAAAATACTTTCGGCACTCCTCGCCAACAGGCTACGCAAGGTGATCCCCCTGTTGATTCACCACGACCAAACTGGCTATGTACCTGGGCGCTCTATCACTGAAAATTTACGCAGGTTGCACCACATCATATACCGCACTGAGCATGACACCCAGAAATACGCGGTGGCATCACTAGACGCCACCAAGGCCTTTGATTCGGTTAATTGGGAATGGTTGTACGCCACCATGGCCAGGATGGGCATTGGACCCGCCTTTCTTAAATGGACCCATTTGCTTTACACACACCCCGAGGCTAGAGTGCGTACCAACAAGACGTACTCTGACAAATGGCCCCTCCACAGAGGCACACGACAGGGATGTCCCTTATCTCCCATGCTCTATATCATTGCTGCTGAGCCAGTGGCCGCGTACATCCGGCAGGAATACGGTGGGGGAGGCATTATACTTGATGGAGTGACTCACATCATCTCCATGTACGCGGACGACACCCTCCTCTACCTCAATAACCCTGAGCATCTCCTGCCCTACATCTTGGAGACTCTGGACTGCTTCCAAAAACACACAGGCATCCAGATAAACAAAGACAAGTCGTGTCTCTACCCCCTCGCAGCGCTACACAGCAATGAGGGCGGACCCCTGCCCCCACTGGCTCTCCAGTGGCAGGTAACGTCCTTTAAATACTTGGGCATTGTCATACACCGTAGCCCGTACACAGAACACATCCTCAACACAGCCAGATCAAAGGACGCACTCACCAACTCCATGGCCTTCTGGGGCAAACTTCCCCTTTCTGTGGCGGGGAGGGCGGGTCTCCTCAAAATGGTAGCGCTCCCACGCCTACTGCATTGCTTCACCAATGTCCCCTACAACATCCCCTCAGCCTTTTTCAGAGAATTGAACAAACTCTGCAGAGAATTCCTGTGGCAGGGAGGCAGGCACAGGGTGGGGCTTGACATCCTCCAGAGACCCTACGAGAGGGGCGGACTGAAAGTCCCTAATTTCGAACTATATTATCTGGCCAGCCAATTGAAACACGTAACGCACTGGATGGCGGATGAAACCACCACTGACACCAGACTTCTCCAGCCGGCCCTGCCACTACTGCTACTTAGAGACTTGTTGTGGGTCGGGAAGGGGGCTCCACAACGTCACCCATACCTGGCCATGTTGGGAACCCAGCTCTGGAAGAGGGCCTGTAAGGCTGTGGGGCTGCGAGATCCGTACTCCCCACAGATCCCCATCGCTGCAGTCATGGCGACACCCTCATGGGGGCACACCGAGGCTCGCTCGGTATGGGAGCCCCACGGAGTAGCGACGCTGGGCGACCTCATGCACGAACACGAACTTTCTACATTCTCCGACCTCTGCGAGTCGACGGGCCTGCCCATCGGGCAGTTCTTGCTCCACGGGGCAATAACTCGGGCCTTAAGGAAGAGATGGCCTGAGGCAGACAATCGATTTACAGAGAATGAAACCATCGAAACCTTGCTGGACACAGCCGAGGGAGGCCACGAAACCTCCAGAATATACGAGGCCCTGTTACAGGCAACAACAACGAATGAACTGAAATGCAAAAAGAGATGGGAGAGCGAAATGGGCCTTGTATTCGAGGACAACGCATGGGAAAAGATTACCCACTACCACAAAAAGACCTCCAGAAATGCACGCCTCCAATTAATACAGCTATACATCACGAACCGAGCCTACCTCACACCTGACGCCATATCTAAGTTCAAGGGGGCCTCGCCACAATCATGCCCCAAGTGCCATGCGCCACAAGCAGGAATGACCCATATGTTCTGGAGCTGCCCCATGGTCCTGAGGTTCTGGACCCAGGTACGAGATAGGGTGGCGCTGGCCGGGATAGAAGTCGAAATTCACGAACCAGCAGCTTGCATACTGGGGGCTTACAAGCGAAGCACCAAGAACAAGCCCCTAATTAGACTCCTGGACTTGATTTACATAACGGCGAAAAGGCGCATAGCCATGAGCTGGAAGAGCGCACGAGGACCTGGTGAGGCCCTTTGGTGGTACGATCTCAAGAGATGGGTCGCCGCGGAGACGGCGGCTTGGGAAATGGCCATCCAGGTACAAAAACTTGACTCCAGTGCAGATCTTCTCCGCTGGGTAGAACTGACTGAGCCGCTCCTCCGTTCAGCGACATCGGCCAGCACTCCAAACAGTCCTGGTAGTCCCTGCTCGACACATGAGCATATTGAATGATTGGGGACTGACCTGTGGTCTCGGGGGGAGGGGGGCGGAACGGGTGGGGAGGGATTGTTGAGGTTGTTGGGGGGTTTTTTTTTTTTTTTTTTTTTTTTTTCTTTTTTTTTTTTTTTTTTTTTTTTTTTTGTGTGGGTGTTACACATATTACACCGCCATACCACGCACTGTTTGTTATATGTTTTGAAAAACCAATAAAAATTTTTCAAAAAAAAAAAAAAAAACAACCCTTGATTACAAAATTCATACTCCCTCCAACAAAACTAATACTGCTTTGGGAGTCTATCGTAGATGAGGAATACATGGGAGGACACAATCCATTCAAAGAACAAGTTACTTACCCCTGGTAACGTTCTTTCGACTGGATGTTCTTCCCATGTATTCCTCGTTGCCCCTCCCAGCCTACCCCGCAGTCGAATTTCCATGAATTGCACTTTATGCTCCTTCGGAGTCTGGTACGGTCTAAACCACATTAATGCTGGTAGTTCTAGTGTAAGAAAAACATGAAAGAACAGAACTGAAGCCAACGGGCACTGCACATTCCATATATGCCTTCGATGACGTCATCCTCCTGTCCCTCAAGGGCCTCTGTCTCGAGTCGACTGCATCGACGCACAGCGTCCTCTGCCGAAAATCTTTTCCGAAGCAGCTTAAGCTGTATATAGGAGGTATCGTAGATGAGAAATATGTGGGAGGAACATCTAGTTGAAAGAACGTTACCAGGGGTAGGTAACTTGTTCTCAAATTCTCAAAATGGGTAGAACTATATTGTCTCAAATTTGTATCTGGAGTCCTGAATGTATGAGAGCTGTTGCCTTCCAAATGCTGAGCACGCTCAATGTGCTGTATGACTGCTTATGTGGGAAATATCTGTTTTATTCTGGAAACAAACAGCTTTCATACATTTGGTGTTAATTTCTTCATGACAGGTTGTTCAATCACTAGCTAAATACGAACACGGAGTCAGGGTCTCAGGCTACACTGGTGCAGCTGCGTAACTAAGCTATTTTCACTTCAGGAGCCTGCTCCCAGAATAAACACGTACGTGCAGAGCAAAAGGTTTTTCTTACTGCTAGACAAACACTCTATGGTCATGTACACAGACCAACTGATTAGAGAACTACAAAACAGAAAAACTGAGGTGTACCAGGTTATGTAGCGCTTGAGAAGCTGAATATTACAAAATCAAATCGATTAAACCTCGAAGAATTGGCTGCAGCACCCTGAGGGAAAAGCGGGCACCTCAAACCCACTTAACAAGACAATTGGAACAATAGGTATTCCCCCATTATGGATGCGCTGCCAGCAAAACAATTATGAAAATAGAGAAGTCCTCTCGCACACTTTCTGTGCGATAATTAATCTGATTAACACAATAATGAAAATTTTGAAAGTTTAATCTTCATCACATCCAATGTGTGTTGTGACGTAACAGAGTACAATGCCAACACGTGTTTCAACCCTCTCAGTCTTTCTCAAGGCAAAACTCTGTACAGCAAACGAAATATACAATGTTGTAATGCATAAAGATCCCCATTGGTAATCCAGGACATGATATACAATGAGCACAACAAACAAGGATAATGGCAAGTGCATATATACATTACCAGCAGGATGGATGTAGCAACATTATCACAGGCGGCACATAAAGAAAAATAGTTCAAGAAAAAAGAATGCAAAATAAAAGAACGTGTCATTATTTATATATGTATGATTGGAGTAACATGCGACAATATTCTAAACTAACATCAATACGCAGTTAATACAATTTATGTGCTACCCAGTGCTGGTCCACAAGATGTGTAAATGGGGTGCATGTGGATCTCCATGCACCATAATAACAATGTGTATATCTTCTGAATTTCAATTCGTGCATGTCATCGCCAGGTGCCAAAAAACCACCAACCCAGCACAATCACCAAACCCATTGGGTCAAAGCTAGAGATTAGGTCAAGGATAGCCCATGCAATGTTGATACAAGAAACCAATTAAAATTGGTGAACACCCGAAAATCTCATTCCCACACCCTGTAAGGGTAACACGATACCAAATTCGAATTTAAACGAAATTACCATTGATTGATGTGGTAATGTTAAACGTCTTGGGTTTATTGTCACGCCTGAAAAATCTAAAGAAACAAATAATGCATCAGTCAAAGTTGTGAAACCACTTGAAATCAGTCAAAATATTTCAAAGGGTGAACCATTACCTTCCTTACCAAAGTTTGAATTATATCAATGCGAGCAATCTAATACAGTCAATACGTCCCGCCTGAAATGGCATGTCTGTCAAAGTAAACCACAACATCCGTTAATATAGAACAATTCACGTGGGGCCGATTCCTGTTTCATCATAAACGCTGAACATTAAGGTGTGCGAGCCCCTTACCGTCATTAATCTCTCGTCTACATGAATCCTGTTACGCTGTGGTTTATCTGAACACGGTGCAATCGGCATACCCATAAAGAATTTAGAAAAAGGCACCCTCCGAACACGTGATAGTTAATCACGTGTGCGGCGCCGTGCGCGAATAACACATCTGAAGCAAAAGAAGTCGCGATCACATGGAGATTGATCACGTGTGCAAACACAGATCCCTGCAACATTAACACAAAAGCTAGAAGGATGACATCGAGGAAAACCTTGATGAGATGCATGAAATAAAAACGAGAATTTTATATACCGCTCCACGCCGTTTAATGAAATGAAATAAGTATAACTGCAGATCGCCAAAAACAATAACCAGTTGGGAATACAAAATGATAATAATATTGT
Source organism: Ambystoma mexicanum (assembly GCF_040938575.1). Classification (NCBI taxonomy): domain Eukaryota; kingdom Metazoa; phylum Chordata; class Amphibia; order Caudata; family Ambystomatidae; genus Ambystoma; species Ambystoma mexicanum. The sequence continues at coordinate 382,941,388 of NC_090929.1, read as the reverse complement.
AAAGATTAAATTGGCCCATGGGTCAAGCGATGGTGCCTAGCCGGTCCAATTAACTCCTGCAATGACACGCACGAACAGGAAATCCCCTGTATGTCACATACCCTCACCATCTACAAGAACACATGCAGTTCCGTGTCGCTGTTGAGTCCCAGGGTAGTACAACGTAACCTACAGATGGTGCGTGCTTCTAATTGCCGCAATAATGCTGAGCGGTCCCCACCTCTAGGATGAGGTCTTGCCTGCATCAGTCCTATAAACCTAATATCGCTCACATTTTCCATTTGATGTTGTTCCTGCCAATGTATGGCTAAAGGTAATTTGGAATCATACTTCCTCAAGCTTGCGAGGTGTTCCCTGATGCGTATCCGTAATTCCCTAATGGTCGAACCCACATACACTTTACCACAAATACACAAAATAGCATAAACCACATATTTCGTCTTACAATTCAAGAAGTCACGTATTTGAACTGATAAGCCATTATGACAGACAAAATTATCAGCCTGTATGGCAAATTGACAAAAATTACATGAAGCACATTTAAAGAAACCCTTTGGTTTGGGTGGTAACCATGATCTAGAATTGACCGAGTGGGTTGTGGGAGCTAAAAAAGAGGGACATAGATACCCCTTGAGTGTGCGATTCCGTAAGAAAATAAATCTTGGATGAGCAGCACTATTGGGTGTGATATTGGGATCCAATTGTAACAAATGCCAATGCTTATTCAATAATTTGTATAATATCTGTGAATTATGAACATATTTGGTAATGATGCGTACATCAGAGAACCCAGCAGGTTTTTGCCTCCCCTGGTCCATCAACATCTCATCTCGTGATATAACACTCACCCGATTTATGCCCTTTTGAATACAACGATTTGAATATCCTCTTTGTTTAAACCGTGTTTGAATTTGGGACAACTCGTCAGTAAATTCCTCAGAATTACTACAATTACGTCGTGCACGATAAAATTCTCCAAAAGGTATGTTCTCTATCACTGAGCGTTTGTGGCAACTAGTCGCCTGCAGAATCGAATTCACGGCTGTTGGTTTTCTGAAAGTATGAGCCTGTATTTGACCATTTATAATTGTAATAACGAGATCCAAAAATTCCATTCTATTGGTACTAATATGTCCCACAAATTCGATCCCAAATGTATTGTTATTCAGATAATCAGTAAATTGTAGAAAAGTTTTTATTGACCCACTCCAAACCAACAAAATATCATCAATGTATCTTTTCCATAATACAATGTAATCTTGAAATAAATGAGTGCTGTATATATAATGATGTTCAAAAAAACCCATGAAGAGATTGGCCAGGGAGGGTGCATATTTGGCCCCCATGGCCACTCCTCGAGTTTGTGCGTAATATTGACCATTAAATAGAAACTGGTTATGTTTAAGTGTAAAAGCCAAGAATTCCTTAATCATTGATACATGGTCAGCATGAGAAGCCGAATGATTTCTGAAGGAAAAATCAATGGTTTCTAGTGCCAGGTGATGCTGGATAGCAGTGTAAAGTGATTTAACATCATAAGTTACTATCAAAAAATTCTCTAACCATTTAATGGAAGCTAAAGACTGTAAAGTGTGAGTAGTGTCTCGTAGATAGGAAGGCAGTGTAACAACCAAGCTTTTAATTGCGGTATCGATGTATTGTGAAAGTCCTTCCGTGGCCCAACCTAAGCCGCTTAAAATCGGTCTCACTTGTGGTAGCTGAATGTATTCTTTATGAATCTTGGGTAGAAAGTACATAGTCGGCATAACTGGAGCCGTCCGATGTAGAAAACATTTTTCATCATCAGTAATGAGTCCACGTGAGTGCCATTTTTGAATTAGGTCAGACAAATTGGCCACCGTTTGGGAAGTTGGATTCCCTATCAATAATTGGTAACAACCAGGAGTAGCAAGGTGATCGTTAGCCATCTGAATATAGTCATCTCTGTTAAGTACAACAATATTGCCGCCTTTGTCGGCTTCCTTAATGACTATACCCGGATCTAACATCAATGTAGTTAATGCTTGTTGTTCTGCCTCAGATAGATTATTGTGGTGTCGCAATCTATTCTTAGGATGATCCATGAGGAAATACAAATCTTGTAAAACAGCCTGATGAAAGGTGTCTATTACACTCTCATCATGTGATGGTGGTACGAATTTGGATCGCTTCTTATGTTCTGCCATTTTCAGTGGTAACTGCTGTATGCCTAATTCCTGTTCTAATTGGCCTTTCTGAAGGTCAGAAGCCTCTGACAAGGACAACAATAATTCCGTATCCTCAATGTCTGATAGCGTAATATGACTGGGAGAGCTAGGAATATTCCTAGGTGTAAATTGCTTGACCTGTGTATGGAAAATTTTTTCCGGGGCAAGGTACAGGGCACATTGCAAACAAACGCCAAACCAGGGCCAGTCTCAGGAACCTTCAAGCGAAACCAATTCTGAAAACTTAGTATATAACCTCTCCTCCAGAGTTCTTACCACAGCTGAAGTGTCTCTTTTGAATAAAGGTCTCTCATTTGCGCCAAGTTGTCAACCTGACTTTATTGATTTTCAAATAGATTTGTTTAAGTTTGTACGGAAGTTGAAGCTCAAAAATTTTTCCATACACAGGTCAAGCAATTTACACCTAGGAATATTCCTAGCTCTCCCAGTCATATTACGCTATCAGACATTGAGGATACAGCATTATTGTTGTCCTTGTCAGAGGCTTCTGACCTTCAGAAAGGCCAATTAGAACAGGAATTAGGCATACAGCAGTTACCACTGAAAATGGCAGAACATAAGAAGCCATCCAAATTCGTACCACCATCACATGATGAGAGTGTAATAGACACCTTTCATCAGGCTGTTTTACAAGATTTGTATTTCCTCATGGATCATCCTAAGAATAGATTGCGACACCACAATAATCTATCTGAGGCAGAACAACAAGCATTAACTACATTGATGTTAGATCCGGGTATAGTCATTAAGGAAGCCGACAAAGGCGGCAATATTGTTGTACTTAACAGAGATGACTATATTCAGATGGCTAACGATCACCTTGCTACTCCTGGTTGTTATCAATTATTGATAGGGAATCCAACTTCCCAAACGGTGGCCAATTTGTCTGACCTAATTCAAAAATGGCACTCACGTGGACTCATTACTGATGATGAAAAATGTTTTCTACATCGGACGGCTCCAGTTATGCCGACTATGTACTTTCTACCCAAGATTCATAAAGAATACATTCAGCTACCACAAGTGAGACCGATTTTAAGCGGTTTAGGTTGGGCCACGGAAGGACTTTCACAATACATCGATACCGCAATTAAAAGCTTGGTTGTTACACTGCCTTCCTATCTACGAGACACTACTCACACTTTACAGTCTTTAGCTTCCATTAAATGGTTAGAGAATTTTTTGATAGTAACTTATGATGTTAAATCACTTTACACTGCTATCCAGCATCACCTGGCACTAGAAACCATTGATTTTTCCTTCAGAAATCATTCGGCTTCTCATGCTGACCATGTATCAATGATTAAGGAATTCTTGGCTTTTACACTTAAACATAACCAGTTTCTATTTAATGGTCAATATTACGCACAAACTCGAGGAGTGGCCATGGGGGCCAAATATGCACCCTCCCTGGCCAATCTCTTCATGGGTTTTTTTGAACATCATTATATATACAGCACTCATTTATTTCAAGATTACATTGTATTATGGAAAAGATACATTGATGATATTTTGTTGGTTTGGAGTGGGTCAATAGAAACTTTTCTACAATTTACTGATTATCTGAATAACAATACATTTGGGATCGAATTTGTGGGACATATTAGTACCAATAGAATGGAATTTTTGGATCTCGTTATTACAATTATAAATGGTCAAATACAGACTCATACTTTCAGAAAACCAACAGCCGTGAATTCGATTCTGCAGGCGACTAGTTGCCACAAACGCTCAGTGATAGAGAACATACCTTTTGGAGAATTTTATCGTGCACGACGTAATTGTAGTAATTTGGAGGAATTTACTGACGAGATGTCCCAAATTCAAACACGGTTTAAACAAAGAGGATATTCAAATCGTTGTATTCAAAAGGGCATAAATCGGGTGAGTGTTATATCACGAGATGAGATGTTGATGGACCAGGGGAGGCAAAAACCCGCTGGGTTCTCTGATGTACGCATCATTACCAAATATGTTCATAATTCAGAGATATTATACAAATTATTGAATAAGCATTGGCATTTGTTACAATTGGATCCCAATATCACACCCTATATAGCTGCTCATCCAAGATTTATTTTCTTACGGAATCGCACACTCAAGGGGTATCTATGTCCCCCTTTTTTAGCTCCCACAACCCACTCGGTCAATTCTAGATCATGGTTACCACCCAAACCAAAGGGTTTCTTTAAATGTGCTTCATGTAATTTTTGTCAATTTGCCATACAGGCTGATAATTTTGTCTGTCATAATGGCTTATCAGTTCAAATACGTGACTTCTTGAATTGTAAGACGAAATATGTGGTTTATGCTATTTTGTGTATTTGTGGTAAAGTGTATGTGGGTTCGACCATTAGGGAATTACGGATACGCATCAGGGAACACCTCGCAAGCTTGAGGAAGTTTGATTCCAAATTACCTTTAGCCATACATTGGCAGGAACAACATCAAATGGAAAATGTGAGCGATATTAGGTTTATAGGACTGATGCAGGCAAGACCTCATCCTAGAGGTGGGGACCGCTCAGCATTATTGCGGCAATTAGAAGCACGCACCATCTGTAGGTTACGTTGTACTACCCTGGGACTCAACAGCGACACGGAACTGCATGTGTTCTTGTAGATGGTGAGGGTATGTGACATACGGGGGATTTCCTGTTTGTGCGTGTCATTGCAGGAGTTAATTGGACCGGCTAGGCGCTATCGCTTGACCCATGGGCCAATTTAATCTTTACAATATTATTATCATTTTGTATTCCCAACTGGTTATTGTTTTTGGCGATCTGCAGTTATACTTATTTCATTTCATTAAACGGCGTGGAGCGGTATATAAAATTCTCGTTTTTATTTCATGCATCTCATCGAGGTTTTCCTCGATGTCATCCTTCTAGCTTTTGTGTTAATGTTGCAGGGATCTGTGTTTGCACACGTGATCAATCTCCATGTGATCGCGACTTCTTTTGCTTCAGATGTGTTATTCGCGCACGGCGCCGCACACGTGATTAACTATCACGTGTTCGGAGGGTGCCTTTTTCTAAATTCTTTATGGGTATGCCGATTGCACCGTGTTCAGATAAACCACAGCGTAACAGGATTCATGTAGACGAGAGATTAATGACGGTAAGGGGCTCGCACACCTTAATGTTCAGCGTTTATGATGAAACAGGAATCGGCCCCACGTGAATTGTTCTATATTAACGGATGTTGTGGTTTACTTTGACAGACATGCCATTTCAGGCGGGACGTATTGACTGTATTAGATTGCTCGCATTGATATAATTCAAACTTTGGTAAGGAAGGTAATGGTTCACCCTTTGAAATATTTTGACTGATTTCAAGTGGTTTCACAACTTTGACTGATGCATTATTTGTTTCTTTAGATTTTTCGGGCGTGACAATAAACCCAAGACGTTTAACATTACCAAATCAATCAATGGTAATTTCGTTTAAATTCGAATTTGGTATCGTGTTACCCTTACAGGGTGTGGGAATGAGATTTTCGGGTGTTCACCAATTTTAATTGGTTTCTTGTATCAACATTGCATGGGCTATCCTTGACCTAATCTCTAGCTTTGACCCAATGGGTTCGGTGATTGTGCTGGGTTGGTGGTTTTTTGGCACCTGGCGATGACATGCACGAATTGAAATTCAGAAGATATACACATTGTTATTATGGTGCATGGAGATCCACATGCACCCCATTTACACATCTTGTGGACCAGCACTGGGTAGCACATAAATTGTATTAACTGCGTATTGATGTTAGTTTAGAATATTGTCGCATGTTACTCCAATCATACATATATAAATAATGACACGTTCTTTTATTTTGCATTCTTTTTTCTTGAACTATTTTTCTTTATGTGCCGCCTGTGATAATGTTGCTACATCCATCCTGCTGGTAATGTATATATGCACTTGCCATTATCCTTGTTTGTTGTGCTCATTGTATTTCATGTCCTGGATTACCAATGGGGATCTTTATGCATTACAACATTGTATATTTCTTTTGCTGTACAGAGTTTTGCCTTGAGAAAGACCGAGAGGGTCGAAACACGTGTTGGCATTGTACTCTGTTACGTCACAACACACATTGGATGTGATGAAGATTAAACTTTCAAAATTTTCATTATTGTGTTAATCAGATTAATTATCGCACAGGAAGTGTGCGAGAGGACTTCTCTATTTTCATAATTGTTTTGCTGGCAGCGCATCCATGATTAGAGAACTATGTTCACTCGTTTTGCAAAGTGCCTACAATTATTTGTTCATCATTTTTCACCATCGGCTCTTTCAATATAGTTTATTATCTTAATGTAATGTTAGTATACATAAATTAGTCTGTTACATCTATAGCCATCATACTTCTAATAACATTCTCCTGCATAATAAAAGTATTTGTGGTTGCAACAGAAGTGGCTGACCGCTTGAGGCACACATTTATTGTCTGACACATTACAGAAAAGCAGTTGATACATTAACATATAAGAAATACTATTGCTAATACTACCATGAGAATGGATACCAACTTTCAACCAAAAGAAGTGAACATGGACTACAGGGAACCACCTATATCCAATGTGCCAGTAGGAACATGAGCTTGGTCGGCGATGCTCTGAACGTATTTTTCTCTATGATCCTTTCTCTATGATGCTACTGGATTGGAGACAGGGTGGCATTAGAAACACTGATTACTGCACCAAACAAGGATAGCGCTACATAATATTCCAGTAATAACCACCCACCTAACTGTCACAAGTCTCTCCCCTTGTCACCTGTTTTTGTTGTTTGCTTGCGACCTCCTGTGGTGTCTTTTTTCTCACGGTCCGGGATTTGTACAAACCCGTGTGCTGGTCCTCGTATTCCAGCGTGAGGTTCGCAATCCAACTCCAGGATATGTTCAGATGTCTAGGGCGGATACCAGGAAGGAATGAAGTTCGCACTCGGAGGCACGGAACGCCGTGAAACGAGCGTGGGTGAAAATCCAGGAAGTTCGGAGGTAAGGTAGAGGAATGAAGGGGTATTCAAGGAACCGGGAACCAGGAATCAGAAGAAAGCCCCGAGCGAACTCCGGCAACACACGTCCAACTACAGCAAGCAGTAGCGTTGAGATGCGCAGAGCCGCGGGGGGGTGTCTGTTTTGTAGAGCGTGGAGCGTAGAGACTGGCAAGCAGCGTTTCGTATCAAGCGGCCATGTTGGAAGGATCACTGTATTCAATCCCCTGTGGGTCAGGGGACCAGGATGTCCAGAAGGGACGCAGACGATGGTTCATGACACTAACACACAATCAATCCTAACAGTACTGAATATACAAACCCCTTGGAACAATACCTTTTCCTGTTTTTTGTTCTTTCTCCAAGAGTCTCTCAGTAGCATAGAGATGCACAGACCCTCTCTGGGGTTTGGCATGGCTTGTGTATGGAGCAAAACAAAACAGCAAAAATACATTTCAACAAGACCGGTTTCATAGAGTTTATTTGCTCATTGGAGTGTCTCTTTGTGCTACTGCACCCCTAAGTAGTCTATTTAAAGTTGGCAGTCTTGACTGCCTGAAAGATGTCCCTCGCAGAAAGGGATTCCTTAGTTTCCTTGGTTGCAGATTGTACCTTGGCCCCTCTACTGTTCCAGCAATGTCTTTAGGGCTAGCAACAATGCAAGTGTCAAATGTCTCAACAGAAGGGGTGCTTTCAGCACCGGACACGGCAGGCAGTGGTGTGGGTAACCGAGAAGATGCTGTTCACTTTATATGTGAAGCGTGGACCCAATACTTGACATTTCACTGCCGTCTGAGTGGTGAACAATACCTGCACCACCCCTTTCCACCTGTGCTGCAGTCCTGATGCTCGCTGAAAGTCCTTCGTAAATACCCAGTCCCCTGCTTGGATGCTGCGTTCTGGCCCCTCCAGTGGTGTTTGTAGACAATCAGCAACCTGTTTGCGGAGAATGGACAGGTTTTTAGTTAACACTTAACAGTAGTTTATAGTCTAATAGTCTATTAACAGCGGATATAGCACATTTTTAAGTATCTTTGGATCTGGCACGGCCAATACATTTGCTGGGCGGCCCATGACTACTTCGCAAGGAGGCAATCCAACACTTGAGTGCACTAATTCTATTGCGTTAATAACAAAATGCACACCATTGTTGCTCCAGACAGTGTGAGGCAATCCAAATTGGGGTAAATACTCCTTTACAAGTATTTTGGAAGCAGGTAATGCAGTATTATCTTTCTTCTACCCATTTGCTAAACATGCATACTAACGCGTAGACTGGGAGGCAATTTAATAAACTCTATTTGTAACACTTCAAAGGGAAATTCAGGTGGCCGAAAATGTCCCTTTGGGGCTTCCTCACTCTTCCCAATATTATAGGACACACATACTAAACTGTTTTTACAAAAAGCAACCGTGGCTGGTCTTGGCTAAGTGTTGTAGTGAACAACTTGTACATTCCCTCTGTACCTACATGAGACGGGCCATGAGCATAGGACAACATTAAAAGTAAATCCAGATGTGGTAATTTCCATTTTCCCCACATCTTGCGTGTCTAGCCAACAACCATCTACATATTTCCCAGTCGGTTTCCATTCCTCTAATTCTTGGGTAGTAGCCTCAGACTGAATGAGTTTTACCGTCTTTATAGTGTTGTCAAATGTCAGTGTCCTTTTTTTGTGCATGGCAGACATACATAAGCGATGCAAAAGACTGAGCAGTTGCTTTGGCAGTCTGATCAGCCAAAGCATTGCCTTTTCCCCATATCATCTACTATTGTTTTGTGTGCACTGCATTTAATGATGGCCAATTTATTTGGTAGTGCCAGGCCATTCAGTAATTTCAAGATAAAAAAAAAACCTGTTGTATTTTTGTGCAATGCGAAGTCAGGAACCCTCTTTCGGCCCATAGGCAACCACAACTGTGTGCTACACCAAACGCATACTCGCTATCTGTGTACATGTTTACCGTAAATCCTCCACTTAGTTCACATGCTCTGGTAAATTGGCTGACTGCTGTGGAATCCTACAGGTTTCAACTATTGTTTTTAAGGTTGTAATGGCATATGCTCCTGTAGAGGTGCCATCTTTTAATTTAAAACAAGACCCATTTACATACAAAGTACCTTCTGGCTGTTCGACGACCACCAGATCCACACGTCCCTTCGTCTGTGGTTCGTACACAATCGTGCATTTCAACAGAACCATCAGAAGGGAGGGGGTTGCAAGGTGGTTGGATTCAGGGTATTACAACGCTGAATCGTAATGTGTGGTGCCAATAATGTCAATTCATAACTAGTGAGCCTGGCATTGTGTTTGCTCACCTGGTCTCTGCGGGGACGTTGGGGCACGGTTGGAGCCCTCCCTGAATTCTGCTCCCCGGGATCGGTTCTTTCCCCCAGCTGCTGCCAAGTACACTGCTTTGGATACTGGTACTGCACCTGTGAGAACACGAGAGGCAATGAGAAGGGTGTGGAGGTATAGCGACTCTCCTCGGACCTTTCGTGCCAAAATGAGGTTAGTGTTTACCCATATGGTCTCACCTGATATGGTGAGGGTGAGCTCTCCATCCTGCTGCTCATCAGCAGGGGCGCTTCAAGATGACCCAGTTGCTTCACTGGTCCATAGATGTGGTGGCCCAGACCAGCTGTGACGGAACCACTTGAAGGTAGGAGTTTTTGGGATGATTATTGTTCATATAATTATTAATGTCTTGTCACATGCTTTAAGTTCGTACCCTTAATATGTCTTTCTCCCTTATAGATGATGGCGGCCCAGCGGAACCGTTGCGCCGGTGGAGGGCTTCGAAGTGTTCCCAGGAAGATGACAAGTTGGGATCCTAAGGTAAGCGCTAGATGCGATGGAGCGCGACCTTAGCAAATGTCTCTATTAGGTTTCTAACCTTATTTGTTCTTTCCTCCTGCAGGTATAGTCTGGCGGCGCTTTGAGAAGAGTTGCGGTGCGCGGACCTGACGGTGGGTGAAGGAGGCCTGTGACCGCGACAAAGCTGACCATGTAGAACCCCAGAGTTGGTGTCCGAGCTGAGGGTCAGGTAAGGCGCGCAGCCAGTGATTGTATTCCCCGAGCCAGGTAAGTGCGCTCTGGTCAATTGCGGATGGAGTCATTGCGAGCAGGTAAGAGACAGTTCTGCGATGATTCTGCTGGTTCTGAGGGAGGAAATGGGTAAGTTGCGCCTCTGCTATGGTTTTGCTGGCTCTGCAGGTAAGATGCTTCTCTGGGATGGTTTTGCTGGGAAAACAGGTAAGATGCTTCTCAAGTGCTGGTGAGCGTTACGCTGCTTAGGCAGAATAACTGGAAGCATTGGCCTGCGGGTGGGGCAGGCTTAAATAGTTTGGTCCTGGCCACGCCCCCTTGCTCTGCTAGATGGTTCCACCCTGCCACTCCCAAATGATGCTGCACGTGCAGCATCATGGATTCCTATGGCCACGCCCGGCCCATTTGCACGTGGATGATTACTATGAGATGGAATAACACGTGCCCAACGAAAAAAGTGTGCTCTGGACCCTTTAAGAGATGTGAACTGGGGCTCCTGTCCAGTGACCATGACACATTGGTTAAATGTTGGGTCTTGGTTTTATTCAGCAATATGTCGATTGCAGGAGGGACTGAAAGAGTGACAGGGTGTCATGATTCCTGCCCCTCATGTCCCCAGCCCGCCAAGATGTCAGGCTGGAGCCAGGCCACGATCACCTACATGGCCCTCAAGGGCCTCTCCATCCCTCCAAAGACCCACTTGGAGTCAGACTTGGCGCTTGTGGCACCAGACTCACTCACTCCCATAGGATAACATTGGGGATTGGACTTGTAGTGCATTGATGGGGACAAGATGGATGCCCCCACATATTTCCGTTCCCAGAACTGCATGTGCGGTCTAGTCTTTTGGGTGCGGTTCAGCCCAGAGACACCTGGGATATCCAGAGACTATTTAAGCCACATCCAGGCTGAGAAACATGCTTTGCATTTTCTGCACCCGCAGCGTGACACTCACCATGTTCGGATCGGTCTCCAGTAGGCCTGCATCTTTCTTCTTCGCTCAGCTCCTGCAAGAACAAGAACACCGTTAGGAACAGCCTTACCTTGCGGCGCTTCTGCCCATCATTCATTGCTCCTTCTGTTCTGCGGGCTTCTTCGGCGGTGTCATTCCTATCCCGGCACGCTGCTTCCTGAGGAAAAGGGAAAAGAACAGTAAAAAGGCATTAGTAAGCATTCTGCAAATGTTCGCTTATTTTTAAATACTGTACGAGCTTCAAATGCTTACCTGAATCCCAGCCGCTCTGGGGGAACTCTGTCTCCGGAACTTCTCATCCATCTGCAAGAGGCAAAAGACACTCCAGGTTAGCGTGGAAACATCTAGAGGCGCCCCATACCGCGCTTACCCACCGCATTTGTTCTTCATAACCGGCATCCACGCTGAAAACGTTGTGGCACCTAAAAGCCACAGAAAAAGAACTCGGTTCAATGCAAATATGAAAGGGGTGCATCGCGCTCTCACTCACCTTCAGCTCTACTCATCTCAGGAGCACGCCGCCTTCCCTGGACGCCGGCCATCATCTAAGGAAGGAAAGGAACGAAGTTAGAGAACTGTTCAAAAGACTCATTATACTTACCTGTTGGACTCTTGCCAGTGAAGGAACTAGGCAGCAACGAGCCTGCATCAATCAACGCGCCCCTGCGCTGAAAGCAGGACGGAGAGCACACTATCCAAGAAAACAAGGTGAACTGTGGATCAAAGGGAAGGGTTGGACCCTGGGGAAGAAGGGGTTCAAGCACACAGAGACAATAGGGAGTTAAATTCTACCAATCCTGTGTTTCAGGCCCAGTCTCCAGTCGAATAGCCTCCAGGGAAGGGTTTGATGTCGTAAGAGGTCAGAACAGGCTGAGTGACGTCCCTTTGGATACCAGGTGAGTGTTACACAGGGTGTCCTAAGAATATAGCATCTGCTTGGTTCATGCATAATGCTGCAGCAGCAACACCTCGCAAAAAATGTGGTAATGCCTTTGCTACTGGATCCAAAGTGGTAGAAAAATATGCACATGGCCTATTTTTACCCACTTGCAGTTGTGCTAGTACAGACCATGCACAGCCTTGGCTTTCATGCACAAACAGAGTAAAGGGTTTCGTATAGTCTGGAGTTCCCAAAGCAGGTGAGTTACAAAGTGCTGATTTTAGTGCATTAAAGTTTCCTGGTGAGTAGCAGTCCATGGCAAAGGAATGGGAGTGTTGCTCGAGGTTAGTTCTAGTAATGGTTTAGCCAGTAGAGAAAAATTAGGGCATGCATATGTTTCACCTACCTCTTTCGGGAAAAGCCTGCTGCAGAAATGCTCTGGTCTTTAACACTCTCATTTTTATTTCCTTTTCCCCCTTGACTTTGGCATGGTGATTTGTATAATACCTAGCCATGGTAATATTTGAGCAGCACTTTGGATTGGCCAGGTGGACTCCTATGTCTGAATGTAATTTTGTTAAGGGAGGTAACAACCCTTTCTACAAAATGGGAACAGAACGCCTTTTGCCCCTCTGGGGTAGACATATCCAGTCCACTAAACAAGGTAAAAGCTTCTTCATTTCGTGCAAAATATTTTTTGAGTTACTCCCCTTCTTCCGGCCAGCAAGCGGTCAGTTTATCCCAATTCATTTGCTTACAGGGAAACACTTGCTGGATGCGCGTGATCAGCAGTGCTGGAGGAGCTATTATTTCATTGGACAATTTCCCAGTCTTTCCCCCTTTCGCTCGCTGCCAGGGTCAGCTCATCACGCTTTGTGACCGGATTTAAACTGTCTTGCATTCTGCATTGGCACCATATGTCTGCCGGCAGTATTCATGAAAACAGTTGATCTATATCACCAAGCGTTAGCGGACCTGTCTTTAAGACACGGTCAGTCTGGGTATACCACTGCTCAGGATTTTTCCTGATATCTGTGTAATCTTTAGTAAAAGACAGTAACTCCATTATGTTCCAGGGTATGTGGACCTGGTGTGTGGAGTTATCCGTATCAAACCCAGGCACTTATCGCATAGGAAATGTTTGAGTTACTATGGACTTTGCTGGGGCATTTATGATCCGAAATAGGAATTTCGACAACTTTTGGACAGGAGTCTGAATCAAGCTTACACTCCTGGATTGCTTGCTCTATGTCCTTCTAATCGCCCAGGAGGTTTAGGGGGGTACAGTTCGTCCTCCTCATTCACCTTTTTATGTAATAGCCACATTCGCCTAGTTAGTCCTAGCACTATTGCAAATATATAAGCGTATCTCGTTGCTGGGCCGTGTATACTTTGGCTTGTTCTATTCCTTCTACCCCTTTTTTGAACCATGCCAATACTACCCTTTCTGCGGTTTCCGTGTCATGGGTTGTAATCCTGTGGGCACGAGGGGGCGGGGAAAGCGCCTTATCACCATGTACGCGATAGGTCTTGGGGAGGCCTTTTAACCATTATACTTTCTAACAACGGGTCTCCTGCATCCTCGAAGTTCACTCCTGATTCATGTGTCTGGCTGAGGGGCAAGCCTTGGCTACATACACACCCTTAATTCTCATTATATCTTCATGGTCTCCCTCTTCCCAATCCTTTTTCATCTCTTTATTATCATATGCGCGCACTTTGTCTTTTTCAAATTGCTGTTTGTGTTCTTTAATCTGTGCTTCTCACGTACATTTTTGTCTAACATAATCTTCCCATTGTCTATATGTTACCCATTGCAAGGGACGAAGTGCTTTATCGTCTTTAGCTGCTAATGCTTCACTTAGTACCCTATCTTCTCCAGGTCAAAAGATCCACGCACAGGCAACTGTAACTGAATTGGTGGCAATGTATTTCTCACAAGAACACCACCACCCGCAAGCCCTTTTTAATCCTCAATTCCCACCCTGCGTTCCTTCTGGGGAGTTGGAACATGATGCTCCAGAGTACTCGAAGGAGCCTTACAACATTTCAGCTCACAACACATCATTTTAGTGCATGAACTACCCATGGTTTCAACTCATGTGCACAAGATGTATTTCTCTATGGCTCATTTAACACAATGCTCCCATAGAAAATACATTACACGCTCAGTTCATAATTAATCCATAATGCATCATAGTGTGTTTATCATCACATCCTACAATGAGAAACCTGAAGGTATCTCCCTTTCTAGTCCCTGGAGATCTGTCATCCAGGTGGCCAGGACACTGGCATCGCTTTTGGATCCAGTTCCTGGGTGTGGACCAGTGCGGGAGGATCACCTGGATGGGGGGTGCTTGGGGAGTGGGACACTGACGGGCGAGAGGGAGTATCCCCCTTCTTTAAACACCTTTTCCCCATCCTACCACTTAGGATATTCCAAAACATGGCCCGCCCCCTTTTTTTGACACAAACGTTTTTGCACAACACGAAAGACAACGGACTAACACCAGAGCCATTTACCTGACATGTCCCCAATACAAGGGTCAGGCAAAGTCAGGCAATTGATCAGAATTGCACACACCTGACGGCCCTTTTCCTTCCCCACAGGGATAAAAGGTTGAGCAAGGCAGACCGCATGACGTGAGAGCCAACTCAGCACAGCAGTTAAAGAGAAGGAGAAAGATGGCGCGAGTCGAGAGGATACCAGGGGGAGAAGTGACCTTGCCCATATCGACAGACTGGTGAAGCCTCAAGGGAAGGAATTGTAAGACCGCGAACAATAGCCAGCGGGTGTTGCAGCAGATGTCAACGGTACCCGGGCGCCTCCTCCGCCAAACCGAGGAGAGACACATGGCCCAATGGTACCGGCCTGACTCTACAGACAAGAAAGCAAAACATTTCATCACAGCCGGTGAGTCGGGGGAGAGCCAATAAAGAAACCAAACTGTGTTGAACTAAAGTAGCAAGTGGCGAATTGAACTTGAATGAACAAATAACTATTAATATGAGGAAAGGGGAAAGCCAGCATAACAGAATCAAACCCCACGTGGGTGTTCACTTGAGAAACGTTGGGTGATTTCCCTGCTCTTCAACTACAGTAACCAGAAGGCCTTAGGAAAAGGGGAAAGTGGTCATACAGGGGTCTTGTCAAATCCCCCGTATAGTTGAAAGTATTTGGCCGGCAGATGATTGGAAAACGAATCCCGCATTGTAAAAAGAGTGCATGAACAGTGCGTTGTAAAGGTTTGTAAGAGTGAACCTGGTGGAGGGATGCTAACAAGAGGTGGCGAAGTCTGAAGTCCCATGGACTTTGTGTTGACAGGAGTGAACCCGAAGGAGGGAGGCTGACAATTGAAGAGGGGTCCGAAGCCGAAGGAGGGAGATCCAGCGGTGGAAAGTCATCACCCTAACTACTGTATGAAAATAACTGTTTAATTGAATTATGTATAAGTATGAGTGTGAGAGGGGGGCCCAAGGGTGAAGCTGTCAAAACCATATGTGGAATAGAACTTTTGTGTTTGTTTGAACTATCAGGCCCTCGAAGGCAAGGGATTTTTTTATTGAAAAGAGACTTTAACCATCGGAAGAAACTGATAGCTGGAGCGGAACTGTCGGCTCATGCTGGGAAAGCTTGAGTGTCTGCTGTGCTCAGGAGACCCACCTTGTCCCATGCTGAAAACATGGGGAAAGGAGAACCCTGGCAAGCACATCCTGACTTATTATTTGTGAACACTTATTGAAAACCCTATCCCACACTCTTTCTGTAATTAGTTGTAAGGATTTGGCAATAGGTTTCATTATTGTAGGCCTTTTTACTTTAAAACGCCATGAGAACAGCCTTATTTTTCATTTGATGGTCTACACTTGCTCCCATTTTAGATTTAGGTTAGGTGTTTTTCCACCCTCCATTTACAGTTTATTAAACACCCTTGAACTATGATCACTTGTGTCTGTCTTTACTGTTGCCACCATGAGTTCCTTACAATACACATACTGCACCCAGAACGGTCTCACCCAATTTATTGTCCGTGCCGGTTTCCCTCTGTCCAACAAGCTGGGACCTCGGCATGGAGGATCAGCTTGTCGATTAAAATCAGCTGGTGAGTGAAAGCTGTGGCTGCAGGAAACCACTGTCCACCTCTTGCAGTGCGCCCCACGTCTTTTTTCCGTCCACTGATTGTTCCTCGACTGTGGCACACCGTCCAACTGGATCCTGTCCGAGACGAGGTCCCACTTAGGGGTGGCATTTTGTGGGAATAATCCAGTCTTAATGCCCGCTTCTGGAGACACACACACACAGAGACACACACATAGAGACACACACACACACACACACACACACACAGAGACACACACACACACACACACACACACACACACACACACACACACACACACACACACACACACACACACACAGACACACACAGACACACACACACACAGACACACACACAGACACACACAGACACACACACAGACACACACAGACACACACACAGACACACACAGACACACACAGACAGACAC